>NC_135028.1:2980477-3597977 GCF_051020955.1 Megalopta genalis | reverse complement strand
AATGGCATTTGTTGCTATTAACGCTCGGACTATGGGGCTTGAGTCCATTCGGACCCGTGTTTCTTCAGAACTTTGTAGAAAGATTGACGTGTCTCTAGAAGGAATGCCTTTAAAAATATGTCGAAACAATTGATAAGCAAAATAATAAATAATATTGCACACACTCGGTTATGTTTTCGTCAAAAACGGTTGACGATCGAATGCTAATACAGTTTTCTCTCAGTTCATGCATTCATATATACAGTGGTCCACAAAAGTGTTTGTACACCTTTGAAAACGCATCAACTTTTTTGAAACTGAACCAAATGACCAGCATTTTTTTAGACGTTAGAGAGACTAGTCTATTAGTCAATGACTAAAATGCTTTTTAAAAAATTTTCTTATTATCTCGAATCGAGAAAAGATAGAAAGTCTCGTTTTTTAATTTTCTTATCTGAGCCTGTAACGGTAATTTCAAAAATGCCTTTCGCAGACCACGGTAGCTTATATATGTGATGAAAATTTCATAAAAATCGGTTAACCTAGAGTCGAGCTGCAGGCGTTGAAAGATTTAAAAAACTATAGATTTGTTATAGTTTTTGCTCAAAAGTGAAAAAAAATTGCGATCTTTAATTTGTTATTACTGATAATAACCAACCGTTTTTGATCAAATTTTCAACATGCATACAAGTTACCGCTGTCTCGTTACAACAAATTTGTGTGACAATATGTGATTTACAAGTTCCAACATAATTTAATCGGGAAGATTCTTGGCACGCGTGAGGAATATCGCTACGTAACTGTCTGTCTACTTAGGGTCAGATCACGAATTATATATAAAAAGTGACACATTTTAAAATTAAGTGATTTTTATTTATTTGAGATTTTGTCACACTATACATATTTCGATAAAAATTCTTCTTTCCAAATAAAATTGTTTAGACTGGCGAAATTCAATTCTATTTCATTTGTGTACCTTTAGAGTGGTATTTGGGAAATTTGTATAGTAAAAATTACGTTAATTTTAAAGTGTGCTATCTTTTTGCCCAACACTTTAAATTGAAAAAAGGCGGAGTTGGAAATATCGATTTAATTGTATTTTATAACTCACTGGAGAGATTATGCTGTGATATTTAGATTTCTGATGCGAAACCCATTTCGTGACTTCGTCAATTAAAATAGAAGCGAACTCGTTCAATTAGGAAACTACGAAGTCGAAGCATTTTATGGGAAATTGTTCCTGCACAGTTTCGATGTGTGTCTAAGTGTAAAATTACAGAATCTCCTGTATAGCTTCGTTGGTAAGATTTTACTTCTAGAAATTGGGACAACCTGAAAATAATTCTAATATTCTAATACAATTCAATGCTTCTACTAACTTATAATCAAAGATCATAATCAAATTTTCTGTAAAAAGATGAAAAGAACGTTCTCAAAAAAAATTGTGCTTTACAAAAGCGTAAAAACTGAAATATTAATATTATTAGTCTAAGAACCCTAACCAAATCTACGTAGAACTTGAGTAACTCAAATAGGATTCGTGAATGAGTAAGGCCATTCCACAATTCAGACGGTACTTTTTTTACACGAGTCTCTTTTATACACGGTAAACAATAACAGTATTTTCATACGCGATCTGAATTTGCACAGCCGGTAAACCTTTGTAAAGCTCTTGAGTTATTCAAAAGATTCAAAGGACCCTTATAGACAATGATGCAAATATTCAACGAGCCTTCAAATTTCTACAAAATTTAATGAAATGTGTTGCAGCGAATTCAGCAAATTTATAAAAACTTCCTAAAAGAAAATATTTAACACTATATAAAATAATATAATTTACATTAACAATGAAAATGAAATCGAACTTCCAAATATTTCAAGAAGATTATATATTTGATGATGATAAGTTTAGCGTCAATTAGAGAGAAAAATGTTGATTGTTTTAAATTACAGTAGCGATAGTGACATCGGATATTTATTTCTGTTTTCTGAAATTATTTTCTTGTCAAGCTACGTAAAATAAATATATATTTCTAATACTTATATCAACTTTTTTATTTGCAACATATTTCCTTTTGTACTTACAGAATCTATTTACGCAATTTTTATTCGCCGAAATCAAATCCACGTGGAACGGAAATTCGTGTAAATTAATTCTCACATTGCGTGCTATATGGCAACCGACCGCGCAATGGATTCCGGGCATGGTACTCACGAAAAGTCACGTCGCAAGGAGTGGGGCAGGTGACGCATGCGCGAGAGTCTCGCACAGCGGAGTAGGGCGAGTACCGCGCGACATTACATTTCATTCAACATTACAATTCTGAACTACGATGTTCTGTGCCGCGTCGCCATCGTAGTTTAGAATTCGCGTAAATTGTGGGACGGGTGTATACATTAAAATTTTTTAATCTAACCGATAGGAAGAACATTCTCTTGATCCAAGCCTCAAAGCTCAGATGTCTCGTTCTCACTATTTAATGCTCATAGTCTTCACTGTTATTCGGAACTCAAATCCCAACTATTGGGTTGGCAACTAAGTAATTACCGATTTCAGTTATAGGTGTCTCTCACTCCCATTTTTATGACATCCGTATATGTTATGTTATAAAATTATTATTATTATTATCATTATTATTATTATTATGTTATTTTTTATTATCCGTGAATGTTAGCAACTGGCCAAATTGAATGCAGCGGTCAAGGAAAAGCGACCAGAATTGGTCAATCATATAGGTGTCATTTTCCACCAGGACAATGCTAGGCCGCACACGTCATTGTCCACTCGGCAAAAATTAATGGATATTGGTTCGGAATTGATGTTACACCCACCATATAGTCCTGATCTCGCGCCATCGGATTACCACTTATTTCGATCCCTGGACAACTCCCTTCGTGGTAAAACTTTGAATGATGATGACGCTGTAAAATCTCACTTAACTCAGTTTTTGGCCGAAAAGGATCAGACTTTCTACGAGCGTGGAATTTTCAAGTTGTCAGAGAGATGGCAAAAGGTCATCGAACAAAATGGGAAATACATTACAGATTAAACCTCATTCCAAGTAAAAAGAATTTTTTATTTCATTGAACAAATCCGCAATTACTTAGTTGCTAACTCAATAGAATAAGAGTAGAATAACATAGAATCAGCAGTTCGTTACATTTTATACGTTCCCACAGAATACCTTTTATACCGCCTGAGCAGGAACGCCTGCAATTACATTGCGGTGCAATGAACGTTAACGTGGATAATAAATAAATAATTAAATCACGACACATTTCGAATCACAAACGAAGAAGAACGCATAGATTTGTCAAAGGTCCAATTCGTTTGACGAACTGTTCCCTTCTATTGAGTGGAAATAACGAGCGTGGAATTTTCAAGTTGTCAGAGAGATGGCAAAAGGTCATCGAACAAAATGGAAAATACATTACAGATTAAACTTCATTCCAAGTAAAAAGATTTTTTATTTAATTGAACAAATCGGCAATTACTTAGTTGCCAACCCAATATTTATCTTTAGCATAAGTGCCTCCTCGAACAGTCTCGGGGGAAGATTTAACCCTCGATCGAAGTCATACATTTACTTCGAGCATGTGTAGTAATGTCTATAATTATTCGAACGGCTTCGAACGTTCAAAAGATACAATGCCGCAATCGTACAATAAAATTGTACGTGACAATATTTATAACAAAACCAGATTACAATAAGTATAATCATAGCAAGTAGAGAATGGTTTACTAATTCTTAATTAAATATCTAAAAAAATGTATAATAATAGTTCATGTCCTTAAAGCATTAGTGTGTACACATGTATAAGTAAATCTCCTATAAGATTTTCTGAATAAACAAAAAAAATTATTCCAGGCTTCACAGAAACGAATTCATTTTCCTAACAATTTTAATAATTTCCGAATGACATAACAAAATTCAAACACTCCTCTACTGTTTTGAATTTCACCCCACTCGTTTTATATCAAAAGTGCAGAAAATTCATAATGTTAACAACAAATGGTTTGTAACTACTTTGAGTCGATCTACCTGAAATACAACCGATCTGAGCACATTTGAAATGACATTATTTGAAGTATTATTTCAAATAACATGTTATTTTATTTTCTAAGTATTTGAAATTAATATTTGAGATTGTTGTGAAATTCTTCTCGAAAATTACACGATGATCAAGTTATTAGTTAAGTCTGATTTACACTGACATTCTCATTGTCATTTCTGCATGACAAAAGGACCGATCTAACTACGTTAAATGATTATTCGATTATAAGAAACGATTTTTTAAAGGAATAACACTTCTCTTTCATCTTCTGTGCCAACGAAACAGTGATTTGATTTCGCTACAGTTTTAGATGAATCTATAAATAGAATTTATAGACTTGTTTAAATCTGAGGAGAATTATTTGAAACAGTTATTTCTTATTTTCATTTCAAGTAAAATTTTCCCGGGTCTGAATACAACAAACTTTTCAGAAAGAATATCAAATCCAAAATTTCGGTCCTGCGAATCATTCTGAACTAGTGTTCCTGATTTCACAACACTTTTCATTTATCAAAAAATGAGAAATAAAATAAAAAAATATTAGAAAACTTATGATACTTGGAATATCTTTGATAATACTTATCGAAAGCGCAAAAAACGTTAACTCGATGTTTATTCCTAACTTTAAAACAAGGAAGAAATAAACGCTAAATATAACCGATAAATTTATTTATTTAAAAGTAAACTTTTATCAAATGAAACATCACGCTTTTGTTTTGAAATGACTTCTTAAGAAGCATAATGCGTCTAATACAGAATCGAACAATCTACTTCTTCTTTGTGTAATAAAATTTGTGGCCTTAGAAAAATTTCTATCGGATGTTGGCTTTATTATATGTAAAACATCCAAAAGTTACTGCAGATTGGATGTTCTTTTTCCAATGGACTCAAAAGTCTAGAATTCCTTTGTTAGAGACAGGAATTTATTTCCTTCTGACGCTAAACTCTTGATACTAAATCCTTGAAGGCTATCTGCAATTTCTAATTCTAACTGTTTTTTTCAGTGATAGTTCCTCATTCCGAGAATCTGAAAGTTTTTCACTATTTTCACAAGAATCATTGTTATATTTTCCGAAAAGCGTGCTTAGAATTTGTTTTGCCACTTTATACATATCTGATTTAGATGTAAAATAGAAAAATCTATCTTTTCTGTATATTTTTGCAAAGATTCCGGGTTATGCGGATATTTCCTAAGAGATACAATCTTGTCTCTTCAGTTAGATATTTCTCCTTTAATAACAACAAGAAACTCATTATTTCATTCGGTACTCAGGTTTTCGAAAGTTTTAAATAAGAATTTAAGAACACCTTCAGCAGTTAATAATGTTGAATCTTCTCTACTAAGATTTTCTATTGTAATTCTTATAGGCTCCAATGTTGTTAATACAATTTCGGCAATTTTAAGATATTCATCGTTTCACATGTAATCTACATTTATTTCAGGCAGTGCTCTTTTAATAGGATTCCATACTCTCAAAAATCGTTTAACCATAGTCTCCATAGTGTTCCACCTGGTTTTACAAACCAAAATGAGTTTTAATTGTGTATTTTATTCTTCTTCTTCTACATATTTCTGCAAAACATCATTCTTTATCGGCGAATTTTTAAATATTTCTACCATTTGTCGAATAACTGTGACTGTTTCTCTGATCGTTGGTCGTAATTGAACATTCGAGGTTTCTATTGTTTCGACATCGGAATTTGAATCGGCTAAATCTTTATTTTCGTTTTCTAAAAATCTATTGTTCTCAGCCAAATTATCAGATTGGGTATCATCGATATTTATTTTTACATTAAATATTTTTAAAACAGCTAAATGTACTCCATAATTGTAACGCAGCTGTTGGTATACCGTAGAAAGTCGTCCAAATTTTTGCATAACAGGCGCCCCATCATTCGCAACAGCTAGAACATCTTCTTGCGGTGAAAGACTAAAAGAATTTAGTTTTACATGAAGTATTATAGTTCTAAAGTTTTTTCAGCTGTACAACTTCCACGAATTGTTATTAATCCTAGACTGGTAGATTCTCCTTGTTACTGTAATACATATGTACATTTATTGATTACACTCGTCCATTCATCAATAGATATGCTGAATCTTGTATTGTTTAATTTTAGTGTTTTTATTTTTTTTAAATTAATTCTTCTTTTTTTCTGCGTATAACAGCCCCATCATTAATTGCATTACATCCGATGAATTACAGGGGAAAACTAAATTCTTTAAGAGAATTATAAAGTGTCTTATAAATTCACTTTTAATGATTTGATTATATGAAAATTGATCAATAGCTGCCAATTTCGATGTTATTTCTGACAAAGCTGGTCGTGTAATAAATTTATTAATTTTTTTGTTGTCGTCCTAATATTCGTCTGTGAATATAATTTCTATATATTTTCCACTCTCATAAAATTGTGAACACCTTCAAGATGCCTACGTAAACCTATGACTGCCGATCCTTTGCATGAAAGCTATTTTTCACAAATATTACAGATAGCAGAGTATTTGTTTTTATTTTTTCGAAAATATCTCATATTGACAAGCTAAAATATTATGATTAACCAGATAGTGCAAATAATAAATAAATAAATAAAAATTGCAACAAATAAATTATATCAATACTAACCAATTTGACATCAACTATACACAAACGGACCCAAGAACTAAACCTCCGTTTTTGGGATTCAATCGTGGGCTGCCCCTGTTTGTTCACGCAGAACAGAGAATCACGAATCGCTTAATACGTGCGTACGTATCGATGAGCAATGTGCAATTTGAGTTAACTAAAAATTCATTTCTGAAAATATGTTATAAAATGAACGAGTTTCACAAGAATGTTCCCAGATTGAATCCTTTGCACTCGAGTGGTGACTCTGAGGCACCACTGAAATTTGTTATATCACGTTCTCAGATAATTTTTACGTCAACAAAGTTTAGATTTAAAAAAAAAAATTGTTACAAGTGTAACCGTTGTGTAAGTCGCAAGACTCAATTTCGCATGCATAAAATGCACTTTGTCGTATAAAATGAAAATACTATAAATCAGCAACATTATTTTAGATTTACAGTTAAAATATTGGGTTGGCAACTAAGTAATTCCCGATTTGTTCAATGAAATACAAAATTTTTTTTACTTGGTATGAAGTTTAATCTGTAATGTATTTTCCATTTTGTTCGATGACCTTTTGCCATCTCTCTGACAACTTGAAAATTCCACGCTCGTAGAAAGTCTGATCCTTTTCGGCCAAAAACTGAGTTAAGTGAGATTTTACAGCGTCATCGTCATTCAAAGTTTTACCACGAAGGGAGTTGTCCAGGGATCGAAATAAGTGGTAATCCGATGGCGCGAGATCAGGGCTATATGGTGGGTGTAACATCAATTCCCAACCAATATCCATCAATTTTTGCCGAGTTGACAAAGTCGTGTGCGGCCTGGTGGAAAATGACACCTTTACGATTGACCAATTCTGGTCGCTTTTCCTTGACCGCTGCATTCAATTTGTCCAGTTGCTAACATTCACGGATAATAAAAAATAACATAATAATAATAATAATTGTTGGGATTATGGAATGGAAATGAATATGATTCTAATTCTTTTCTTAAAAAGACTTTATTTTATTTCTTTATCGAGAGAAGGTATATGGGCGAAAACGATCGAGCGACCAAACTCTACTGAGTGTCCGGTAAGAAAAAACGCTTCTTTTATACCCTTCTTGGGTTCGTCTTATCCACCAATCAGAGACGTTTATTCAGGACGTTACGTCAGGGCACGATGTGTATCTAATGGTACCGGTGATGATGTATCGCGGTATCTATTATATACAGTTTACATCACCGTCGTTGCCCGCTGACGGAACCGACGAAAATGTAAACCGATATCTTAGTATCTTAGTACTAAGTAAACTATAGATTAATTTTTGTTCGAGGCTAAAATTTCAACAATAATAATAATTTTATAATATAACATTTACGGACATCATAAAAATGGGAGTGAGAGACATCTATAACTGAAATCGGCGATTACTTAATTGCCAACTTCGAGTGCAAAAGGTTAAATGTCTCAAAAAACTCTGTGATTTCTCGAGAAATGAGAAATAATCAAAATTTCTCGAGAAAGAACACTTGTATTCTGAACGGTCCTCTGCGTCCGGATAAAATTGTGCAGTGCCCATGATAGCTGATCTCGCGTGCTACATCCGACAAGCATCAGCTGTCGGAAAAATGCGAGTGACGGCGCCTCGAGACACCTATGTACCCGCGACCGATTAACCGTCGGCGAAAAGGCCGATAGTGGGACGATAGTGGGCCGTTGATTGCCGACGCGCTCCCTGCTCGCGAGGCACCAGGTGCAAACTCAGGGAACGATACCTGCGGCCACTGGCCACGCAAGGATAAATCGAACCGCGGCGGTGATCGGGTGGCGGCGCGTTGCCGAGTCGGGAGTCGGGACAGGAAGGGGGCAGAAGCGGTCACGGAGAGGGAGGTGAGGCTAGCTGTCGTCGCGGCAGCATCAGTTGCCAGCACCGCGCGATACTCTGCGCTTTAGAGATCTGCCAGTCCCGGCCCGGTCCGGTTTCTTCAGACGCTCGCTCCGCAGTGCTCGGTCATCGCGAATCCATCACGCAACTCCACCTGTGACACCTCGAACTCGACAGCGATCTCGCTTCTCCTGTAGCAGGCCGCCCTTCGTCAAAATCGTTTCTACCAGACAGCGAGTCTTTATGCAATTTTCTGTTTCGGACGAAGCGTTCGGGCTGCGATATTCTTGGTAATTATTTGCATGGTGACACCGTGTCCGACCTTGATACGGTTTCTAATATGTCGCCAAGGTCCGCGGGATTCCCCTGTAACATTTCCTAATCGATGGCAGAATCGTTTTTCACGCGTAGCAAACGTTTTTTTCTTGTTTCTTGCGAAAATTTGTTGCCATCACAGACTGCGAATCTTTATGCAATTCTCTGTTCTGGATGAAACATCCGAACTGTGATACGTTTGGTAATTATTTGAACGGAGCTATACGATCTTGATGATGTTTCGTCGCGTGTTCTCAAGGTCGTCGCGATTACCCTGTGACGATTACCCTTATCGGCGGTGCAGACGATTCTTCGCAAAAATTGTTGCTGCCGGCTCGCGAATCCATTTTCTCTTTTGGATCAAACGTCCAAGTTGCAACGTTTGTTGCAATTATTCTGCAAGTACTATCCCGCAATCTGCGTATCATTGCGCAAATTGAAAATAATCTTCATCGATTGCAACGAACATCAATCGAATCGAAATTTCTTTCATTAATCATTTCTCGGTGAATTGAAACTAATACATGAATATCCTTGAATTCTTTTAATATTTTCATTGTTGTAGATCTCATCTAGTAATTTTTATTACGAGTGCGTCCCCCTCCGAATGAAAGGAACTGCAAAGTTTGTAATGCAAAAGCTTCGGCTAAATTAAAAATAACATTAATTCTGTCCGGTGTTTCACAAGTTTCCACATACAATAAACGCATAAAAATTCGCGGTCCAGTGTAGCGCAGAGCTCATTAAAGCATTGACTCCAAAATTAGGTGGTTTCGGGGATGGGATGTGATGTTGATGTTAGTGCAATCATTTTTATCGGAGTAAAGCCAGTGAGTCGTCTAAAAATGGAACTCGATATACATACAGTAAATTCTCCCTAATTGACACTCATATTGTACATAAAAATTATATATATACAGATATAAATAATAATAAAAAATATATATAATTATATATATTTGTTATTTAATGTTATATAATTAATTATGTATTTGTTATAATTTACATATATATATATATATATATATATATATATATATATATATATATATATAATTTGACAAGAGAAGATACGATTATTCGAACCTTGCGGCTCGTTCTCATAGTTACCGATTGTCAAAATCTATAAAATCGAGCCGCGCAGCTCGAATAATCGTATCTCTTCTTCCTAAAATTGTTCATTTTTTTTACACAATCTGAGTGTCAACTAAGAAGAATTTACTGTATCTCTGTTCTTATCAAGATCATGGAAAATCTCGAAGAAATCCAATATTATTCAAGACTGCGTTTTCCGAAATTTGAATTCCTGCTATTTTCGAAATCACAACGGATACATTTTGAGTTCTAGATTTAATTAACTTAACCGTTTATATTGTTTTCGAAACATCTCCATTTGGAAAGATCGAAGAGTCTGTGGAGTCTTCGCTTCGTGCAACAAGTATTAAACATCGCGTTGTTTTGCTAACCGAAATGTTAGTCAATTATTTCATGAGCTGTATAATTAATGTCAGTAGTAGACTACTCAAAATTCAAAATTCATTCTCTTGTTATCTATTTAAATAAGTTCAAATTAATACATCAAGATTCGCACTCTCTTTCGATCTTCTTGCTGTTTTAAATTATTTCCATTCATTTTTGCCATAAATGCATAAAATCTGCAGTCCGGTTGTCAGCTTCGATGTTGTTACAGATAATATAGCATTTTGTGAAGCTCGCATCACTATTATAAAAAAGGACGGGGACCGGGAACCTGCAATAAATTTCCAAACTTCAATTTATCGGATGTAAATGAAATAGAGTAATCCACACGTTTGAATACGACTGCCTCAACGTACCTAAACGATCGAATTAAAAAAAAGAAATGGTTTCAAGTGGATCGTTAATTACAGAATTAACCTAATTCCATCCCCTTTCGCTCAGAATAACAACGACAGTAATTTTTCACGAAGGAAAGAAATCACTCGGAACGATTTCACGCGCGGAAACTCGTCCCGCGTTGTTCCGATCTTCTCGCTACGCGCTCATTAACCCCTTAACGCGCAGAAACGTATTAACACGGGCGTGCAAAACCGGCCAAAATGTGCAGACCCGTATATATACGGTCGGCGTCGCAACTTATGTTATGTTACCTATATTAATTGAAAAACAGTACGATGGATACAAAATTCGATCTGCAATGCGATTCAATATTCACTATAATTATTTATCCACTATTTTTATTGAATTTTTAGTAATTTTTGCATTTTTTTACATATTTATTGAAATTAAGGTCCAAATATGTATTTTCTTAGATAAAAAAAATTGATTTTTTTTGATCGGCTTTTTTTTTTTAAATTGTGCATTAAGGGGTTAATATTGCCAGCGTAACGTTGCCGATTAAAACTGGAGTAGCGGAGAATTAACACGCAACAAAGTATAAATATCGGCATGGTATCCGATACAAGTAGCCCAGATTTTGAATATGTTCCATAATGAACGTGAACTCGTTCCCATTGCCAGTCGTTAAGAACACTATATTCGGAATTCCATTCGGTACAATTCGGCGATATAATATTAGCCATTTATTAAAGGGAAGCAGACCGTTGAAATAATGATCATGGCAGAGAAAATATTTTTAAATTGTGCCGAGCAACTGCATTCCTTCGATTAACCACGGTGTGCGGTTACCGGATCGTTCTCACGCAATGTACAGTAAATTCTCCCTAATTTTCCTTCAGCTTGTAAATAAAAATGGACAATTTGGGAAGTGGAGATACTATTGAAGATATTATTCTGAAGATATTATTATTGGACACTACATATTAATATAATACTTAATATAATACTTATTATATTAATATACTATAATATATAATATTAATATATTAATATATTATATTAATATACTATAATATATAATATATTAATATATTAATATACTATAATATATAATATATTAATATATTAATATACTATAATATATAATATTAATATATAATATATTAATATATTAATATACTATACTATATTATAATACTTATTAGATAGTACAATATATTAGATACTGAAGATATTATTCGAGCCTTGCACCTCGCTCTCATAAATGTTGACAATTGGCAACTATAAAAATGAGCCACTGGGCTCGAATAATCGTATCTCCCGTTTCCAAATTGTTTATTTTTATTTACAAGATGAATTATATTATGTATATCATCACATCATCGCTCAATTTTTGACAATTAAATTGAATAATTTGCTGTTACGCTGGAGGTCTACACAAAGTATCTTGAAAAATCTGTTTTTGAACAATTTATGAATAAAACGAAAAATCTTCACAAACATCGTCAATCGTACACGGTATCTCTTTTATCCTGTGCATTCAAATATCTCCGTTAATTTTGTTTATATGATAAACGTTTCGTAATCAATTTGTTTGATTCAAAGCTAGGAATATTACGATTGATGGGTTTTCCTTTTGAAGGTCATTTCATAATACAGGGTTGTAATGCATATCGAGACGAATTTAATGACTTACGATACTATGACCTTTGCATGACCTTGAGTGAAATAATCGTGTTGGTGTGAAGGCGATCAAAAAAATTGAAAAATGTTTGACATATTTTGAACATTTACTGTACAATAAATAAATTTATTACGTGTAAAAAACGAACATTTTGCAATATTTTGGATCCACTTTAAATTAGCGCGATTATTTCAATCAAGCTCGTTCAAAGGTCACAGTGTCACAGGTCATTAAATTCGTCTTGATATGGTGTTAATGCGCAAGAAATGACGATAACCTTCGAAACTCGGAAGAAATGACCTTGGAAAAAATCCTATGAATTGTAATAATCCTATCGTAAAACCAAACAAAGTTACGAAATATCTTTTCATATAAACAAAGTTAACGTAGACATTTGAATGCGCAGGAGAAAAGAAACACCCTATATACTTATGTAAACGGTTCGCCGTCCGTGGGTTAATTCTTAAATGAATTCATAACATTGACGAAATTCTTGCAAGAAGCGTGTAATCATAGTAGAAATTCGTAGCTTCCGTTTGTATCGTTATGAATGTGTTTGCGTAAATGAATAATAAGATCGAAACCTATCAATTTATTCGTCATTCTACGTGAGTAAATACTAAAACATCCAGTTCTTATATATATATATATATATATTCACTACAATTCTCGCAATATTATACTTCAATTTTCGCAATATTTCAAGACGTAAATATCGCTTTGTATAGGACGTTGAATTTCTCTTCACGTCAGCTACAATATTATTAAATGAAAATATATAACGATGTTTTAGTATTTCATGTGAAATATATATATATATTTCACATGAAATTGATACAGCATTTGTATACGACAGTTTCGACCGAACAGTTTTGTCGTACAAATATTTCAGGATTAATTTAGTGAACGACTTGTCTCGACAGGTTACATATTGGTCAGATTACATACTCTGGTATTAACAATAAGATTCTCACGATTTAAAGCCGGCGTTCGACCAGGCATGATAAATCGTCACCGAAACGGCCAAGCTGTGAATTTATTAAAAATCAACCATTACAAGTATCCACCCCTAAGGCGCGTAAAATAACGCGGCGGAGGATCGATGTCGTAACAGAAAAAAAAATGATCCGGCGCAATTCGATGTTATTTATAATGGTTCATTTCGCAATGGCTCCGGCGCGCCGTTTAATTCACCTTTACAACTTTCCTCAAAAAGTTTTCTCGCTGATATTACATAAATTGCCTGGCATAGGCCGTCGGTGATTTCATTTCTCTCCGCTGACGACGCGTCGAAGCGGGTGGTTGTGGTTGGGCGAACGAATCGATCTGATCTCATGATTTATGGGAATCGAGCGAGCGACAGATTGATTAAAATGCGATATGCAAAAACGCGCGTAAAACATTCGTCACAGCGGACGATTAATGAAGCTTCAATTGGTGGACGTTTTATTTATTGTTGGTGTTGCATATTGAAACATTTTTGTTGCTTGATGTTCGCGGGTTTTATTATTCTGTTATCTCTCTCTTTCTCTCTCTTTATATCTTTCTCTCTCTTTCCCTCTCTTTATATCTTTCTCTCTCTTTCTATCTTTCCCTCTCTTTCTATCTTTCTCTCTCTTTCTATCTTTCTCTCTCTTTCTATCTTTCTCTCTCTTTCTATCTTTCCCTCTCTTTCTATCTTTCTCTCTCTTTCTATCTTTCTCTCTCTTTCTATCTTTCTATCTTTCTCTCTCTTTCTATATTTCTATCTTTCTCTCTCTTTCTCTCTCTTTATATCTTTCTCTCTCTTTCTATCTTTCCCTCTCTTTCTATCTTTCTCTCTCTTTCTATCTTTTTCTCTCTCTTTCTATCTTTCTATCTTTCTCTCTCTTTCTCTCTCTTTATATCTTTCTCTCTCTTTCTATCTTTCCCTCTCTTTCTATCTTTCTATCTTTCTCTCTCTTTCTCTCTCTCTTTCTATCATTCTCTCTTTCTCTCTTTCTCCCCCCCTCTTTCACTCTCTTTCTTGTTTTGTTAATTTTTTTTATTATTCTTTACGGATGTGTGACAGCTCTATTAGAGGTTCAAATAACTATTAGCCATTGAAATTTTATTCTATGAAAAATTTTCTGTAAAGCAAAGAAATTTGGTTACGTACGAATCCACTCCAGCACTTAAAACACCCCCTCTACTTTAAACACCCCTCTCCAAGAGTATTAGGACATCTGCTGATTTAGTATAAATTGTAATTTCTCATTCGGTTTAGGTAATGTTTTACATTCAGCCGTTCTAACGACTTTAGTCGACAGTGCATATTAAGTTGGAAGTGTGCGATTAATTCAGCCAAAAGTGTTCCATTTCGTTATTTGTTTTGAATTTCGTAAGCACATGAATTCAATCGATAGTCGGGGGGGTAATTTTTTTATATGAGCATAAACTTGGTAATAATGCTGCAAAAGGTGCACGCAATATAAACCAGGCGTTTGGGGAGAATACTGTTAACACGTTCCGTGCCGAGCTTTTTTTACTCGAATCTTCACACTTTGATATTTGACTAAAACTTGATGTATTACGTGCAATTATTAATTCTCGTACACATAACAACGTAACAAAAACTTATCAACGCCCATTCTTGCGGTGGAAATTGATTCTTCGGTTCTAAATTTCTTGTAAACAATTTGTTCAGTTCACTAAGTAAACATGCAAGCGTGTACCATCGATGGTACACGTGGCACGGAACGTGTTAATTTTCTGCGAGCGTCCGAATACTTTTAGAGAGTGTACACGCTAAGAGATTTATGCTTTGGGCTTTTGTACAATCCTTCGCTAAGAGCGCGTAGATATTAACGTCCACGATAAATTAACAATTGTTCCAATGGCCAGTGATTCTCGTTTATTGTTTCTGAAACAGTGTACTATGGAACATTAATGGCCTACGGAACACCAGCGTACTGTAAATCATTGTCGGCAGGCCAGCGGAAAGCCGCTGTTCCCTCTTGGAAGCAATAACAAATTTTATTGCCGGTGTTTGCGGCGACGCGACGTTTCCCATGATGCGTTATTAGAACTCAATTTCATTATTAACACTTTATCGACCGCTAGCCTATTTATCGGCTTTTCGATCGCCAATGTTTATCGATCGCTAGCCTATTAATCGGCTTTTCGATTGCCAATGCTTATCGACCGATAGCCTATTAATCGACTTTTAGCTATCGACGGTTTTCGCTTCTTTACTGTTTTGTTAGTAGCTGACCTCCTGTATGCTGACCTCCCCATATCCTTATGAATTATAATTATAATAATTATATTATTATTTATTATTATTTTTAAAGGAATAAGCACAACACAATGAATAGCGAAAATTTAGCCGGTACTGGGAGCAAATGCGCGCGCGACTAAGCCAGTCCTTACTGAGTGGCAGCCTCAACCACGACCGGACGATAAAGTGTTAAATTCTCGCATCCGAGGCGATCGTCTCGTTAAATAAATGTTGTCTCTTCACATTCTTAAATGTTTAATTTGGTTACAATTCACGATCAAAGATACTTTTATTACCGGCTTCCGATAAGTAATGCAAATTCTAAAGCAACAATCTTACCCAACAGATCTGCATTGCAATAAGTACATTTACGTCGCGTGAGTTATGATAAAAGTAACGTTTGTCACAAAAACTAAGAGAAAAAACAATTTTATTTCACATTATGTTCGAAGCACCCCACGTTTTAAATTCTAACCACTTTTTTAAGCATTCGCATTTTATAAACTACATAACGAATCGTTGCATATATGCGGACAGATTTAATTAAAGGGAAGGGAGGTTTCATTAAATGAAAACTTCTACAAGTAACACTTACTCCCCTAGAACCACATTTAATTAAATTGAATCTACCGAGGTTTACCACACCCCTTATGCGAGTAATCGAGGATTAACCCTCGAAAGATTAGGGAAGGGGAACTCTCGAGTCCGCTGTTTAGGAAATGTAAAAAAAATATGTTACTATCCGCACAATAATTTATTGTCACTTATAACTTTAAGATCGGCGAGAAGATCACTCCTCCATATTTGCTTATAATGTTTCTATTCTCCATTTGCTGCGAACTTTTTAATGGATTCTATATTAAACGTCCTCACACTACAGGTTCCAATGAGAAGAGGTAAACGAAAGTTCTTGAATATAAAAATTGTAATTTGAAAAGGACCCGTAAAATATCAAGATAAAAGATTGCTATAACAAAAACGGATATTAACAAAATATTAAAAAAAGATTGCTCGTCTCTTTTGACGAATATTCAATACCATAATAGTATTAAGAAATGACTACAGCTAAATTAATATTCTGACTATTAAATATCTTGTAGTGAGCCCCCTAAAATAATTTGTTTTTATAGACAGTAGAATATCTGTTCCAGAAGAATGTACTTTTAAAAATGTTCCAAAGAGTGCCATATCTTTTTATAAAAGTGGCATAGGTTTACACAAGAGTAGTTTATTTTGAAAGTGGCCATTTATTTTAAAATCCAGATCTTTAAGAATATTGCGTTCGAACAAAATAAATATTATTATAACCGGTTCACCCTTTCTCCGTTAGCATTTTTCTAGCCTTCTAAAAATTGCGTTCCAGAGGCTCTACTGAAATGAAATTATACAGGGTGGGGCATTTGAAACAAGACACCTGAATAACTCGCTTGTTTTCGACAACGAAAAAAAAGAGTGTCAAACAAAAATTGTGTGATTTCGAGGGGCACATTATACGATATCGATAATTTTTTTATAAGGCAATTCGGAGGCTACTTGACACGATTCAAAGGCAATTCTGAGGTTACATGAAACGATTCGATGGCATTTCGGAGGCTACATGACACGATTTGATTTCATTCACTGACACTCGTTTCACCAACTCAGTCGACCATTAGCATCGTCGTAGCAATAAATTACATAGGCGTAGAACCAGCTCAGGGATATTTACAGCAACCCGAAATTTGGCATTTCCGGGAGAAATTACTGTATATTTATGTTTATTCATCATTTCTCGAATAACGTACAGACTTCCTACATCGTAATAATTAAAACACACCCACACTACGGTGTTGCCGCGTCCATACTTTGTAGTCGATTTATTCCTACATTTGAACTCTTTATTATGTTTTCCCCAAAGTACTGAGTAATCATCTGATCCTCAAATATTAAATTTTATACTCGTCATAGGAAATTACACTCGCCATTGAAAGAATGTTGACAAGATTTCAAACGGAATCATCTTCTTAAAATTGGTTCAAATGACTTGAATGTTATTCTTAGATAGCAGAGAGTCCAGTTTCCTAGACAACAACTATACCACTTTTTTCATTTTGCTATTACTTGGAATGACAAAAAAAAATACAAATAAAAACTCACGTTTTTCAACTTTTCAATCAGAGCCTGGAACGAAAATTTAAGAAGTGCGTCTTGTAGATCCTGGTAACTTATACAGGGTGTTCCAGGTTTTAATGTTCAAACTTTGTCAGTGTATTCTATGGCACAAAGTAAGAAAAAAATGTTATATAAACATAGGTCATATAGAGCTTTATTAAGAAGTTATAACAAAAATTCAGAATCGGAATAGTAATCAACTTGCTGTTACTGCGAGCATTGGCTTGAATAGATCAGCACATGCCGTGTGTTTATGTAAACTGTGCTTATTAATACATTTCGAAATGTCTACCGTTGTTGACAATACACGATTGACATCGATCGAAGATCGAATTTATGACCGTGCGAATTTCGTTTCTATTCTCTTTCATTTCATTGAACGAATTTTTGTTATAACTTCTTAATAAAGCTCTATATGACCTATGTTTGCATAACATTTTTTTCTTACTTTGTGCCATAGAATATGCTGACAAAGTTTGAACATTAAAACCTGGGACACCCAGTATAATTAGAATTATAATTTCATCCAAATTGGTTAACGCAGAGTCAAGTCGCAAGTGTTCAAAGATTTAAAAAATAGTAGATTTCTGACAGTCAAAACTGCAATTCCCGCGATTTTTAATTATTTACAGTTTACTTCAGCGGCAACCGATTTTGACGAAACTTTCAGTACTCTTGTAAATCACTAGGATCTACAAAACGCATTCTTTAAATTTTTGTTAGAGGCTCAGATAAAAAAAGTTAAAAATTGACGCCTTTTGTCATTCCAAATACAGTAAATTCTCCCTAATCGATCCTAAGCTTGTACACAAAAAAAAATTGTCAATTTGGAAAGAGATGATACAATTATTTGAGCCTTGCGGCTCGTTTTAAGCGTTCTTTTACTTTTCGCATTGTAAAACGTTCTTCCGAAACGTTTCAAATGTTCTTTATAACTTCTATGTACAATTTTACTAATTTTCCAATACGATTTCGCCTCTTTCGAAAATTAGAAATTACAACATTTCTAACTCTTCTACACTTCTTTCTTTACTTGTATTCACCGTCGTACAATGGGGTATTTCGTCGATCCAGCTAGACAAAGGACAGTTTTGTAGAATTCCATCGTAATATGAAATGACTTTTTACCTAGGCGAGATAAAAATGCCTTTCGAGTATCGTTTATTTTATGCGAATGCAAATTTTTCGAGCGATCACCTTTGCTCAGAGATAATTCTCATAAAAATGTCAAATTTTTGATCGTTGTGATGGTGATAAATGTATACAGGATGTCCCAAAAATTCCTCGTAATCCGGAAATAGGGGGTTCCGCTGGTCATTTGAAGTAACTTTTTCCATAGCTAAAATGCAATCTGCAGCATTATTTACGAGTTATTAACGAAAAACACTGACCAATGAGAGACGAGATTAGCTGGTGCGAGACGGTCGACCCAATGACTGGGCTTCGTGCGCTCGTAGGCTGGGCCGCCTCGCGCCAGCCAAGCTCGCCTCTCATTGGTCACTGTTTTTAGCCAATAACTCGTAAAGACAGCCGCGGACTGCATTTTCGTCGAAGAAAAAGGTACTTCAAATGACCTTTTACGAATCACCCTTTTACGGGTGTTAACATAATAATTATGGAACACCCTGTATGTTTATGTAAATGTATGTATACAGGTTGTCCCATCTGTCTTGATCATCTTCAATATCTGGCTTATTTTTTATGACAGGAAAAAATGTTAGAGGTTGACAGTGTTTTTTGTTCTAAGGAGTGAATACTGCGACGGGATAGAAATTTTTCTCAAGGTCATATTTTTCGAGATTTCAAGATCATCGGAGTTTCTTGACATGTAAATACATATTTTCACCATAACGATGCGATAGCTGTGGTCAAGATGTATCCAACCACCAGTAACGCTATGACCTTTGTGTGACCTTGAGTACAAAAAATGAAGAAATTCATAAACACCGGGTAATTGACGGGAATAGTGATAAAACTCTGATAGAAGGATCAATGAAGGAAATTTTATTTTAATAAATATTCAGAATGATGTCCAGTAACTTCAACATATCGCAGTTTTTCAGTAGCCTGCACGTTCATCAGATTTCACACGTGTACATTTGTTTCCTCGTGATGCAATTACGTTCGTAGTTTGCAATGACATCCCAGCAACACTAGAAAACGCGGAGGAACGTATTAGAATTGCATGTGCTAATATATATAATATATATATAATATATATATAATATAATATATATAATATATATAAGAATACTAGAGTCTTGTCGTTACTTCTATCAAAAAGTGAATTGAAGTTGCTGGGCATCATTTTGAGGATATGTTAAAATAAAATTTCCTTCATTGATCCTTCTATCAGAGTTCTTTCAATATTACCATCAACTGCTTATTGCTTACGAACTTTTTCATTTCTTATACTCAATGTCACGCGAGGGTCATTTTATAAGTGGTGTAAATATGTAATTCCATGTAAAAAAAACTATGATTTTGAAATCTATAAAAATATGAGAAAAATGTCTATAAATCGAATAAATTAATGTTTCTCTGTGTCATTTGCCGTTATTGTGAAATATGAGATAGATATTCGAGATGGCAAAATTAGGTGGTACACTATGTATATACAGGGTGTTCGAAAAATGTCTCGCAATCCGGAAATGGCGGGTTCCTCGGATCGTTTGAAGCAGCTTCTTCCTTTACAAAAATTTTCTCCGAGGCACCGTTATCGAGTTATTAACGAAAAGCAGTGACCAATAAGAATCGAGTACAGCTGACGCGAGGCGGCCCAGCCAACCAGCGCACAAAGCCTAGTTCCGCTCATTGGCTCGGTCGCCTCGCGCCAGCTGAGCTCGCCTCTCATTGGTCACTGTTTTTCGTTAATAACTCGTTAACGGTGCCTCGGAGAACATTTTTGTAAATGAAGAAGTTGCTTCAAATTACCTGAGGAACCTGCCACTTTCGGATTGCGAGACATTTTTGAGACACCCTGTATATTGTACAGAGTGACCCATTTAAATCGACTCAGATAAATATCTTCGAAACCGTCGATGATAATAAAAAATGTTTCAAACGAAATTTCAATAGTTTCAGGGGGCACGTAATCTAATATCAATAAGATTTTTCCAGGTGAACGCGTTAAGGATATACGAAGGTCCACTTTATTTTTTTAAATAGTATCATATATTTTTCATTATACTAGTCGGTTCAACTCGTCACTCTCTTCATAAAAGTATTAAGGTATTTATTGCGAAAAAATCATTGGTTTAGAAGATATTTGAATTTTAGTAATGCATAGTGTTAGCACTCACACTCCTATCTAAAGTTGGTGTTAAAAAATACTACATTCAGCTTGAATGCAAAGATTTATTCTTATCTCTAAAAAAGATATTAAAATCCAAATATCTTCTAAACCAATGATTATTCGCAATAAATACCTTAACACTTTTATGAAGAGAGTGACGAGCTGAATCGACTAGTATAATAAAAAGTATACAATTCCTTTAAAAAAAAAAAATTTACCTTCACACGTCCTTGGCGCGTTCACCTAGAAAAATCTTATTAATATCAGATTACGTGCCCCCGACAACCTCTCAAATTTCGTTTGAAACACTTTCTAGTAGCATCGACGGTTTCGTAGATACTTCACTCGATCGATTTAAATGGGTATACATATATGTATACTTGTGTCACGGTTTAATATAATTAACTATAAAATAAGTTTCAAAAATTATAACAACTTCCTATCGGGCTTTTATATTTATCGAAACTCTTCTGTAAGTGTCCTAATACTTTTTGAGAGGCGTGTACTATGTACAGTGTTCTCAATGGCAATAATTGGCCGCAAAGACCCTGAGCTTCGTCTAAAAACAGAAGGCAACTGTTTATTTCGATGCCCGGTTTCAAGACCTTACAATCCTCTCGCCGGATAAATCCGTCGTCCGCTTGAGATTTTTATACCCCGAGGAGGGTGGGGAGAGCGAGCGTCTGGTGGGATCGAGTGAAATTCCAAACGAACGTCCCGAGAACGTGCCGGAAGAAGCGTGTCGGTGCTCGGCGAGCCGGAAGCGAGGCAGATCGTCTCGTTAACGGACAGAAACGCGGGAAAAGGGTGCGCGCTGCCCTCCGGAGGACCGGCAGCATGCCTCTGACAAATCCGGCCGACTGTCGGCTGCGCGAGCCACGGACACCGGCGAGAATGTCAACGCCGTCGACAATGCGGATCGTGGACGACACGGGCACATAGTTTGCCCGAGGCTGATCCGAAACGCGCGTGTGATGTCGATATCCCGCGCGCGATCCTGGCCGCTGCTGGACCCGCGAGCAAAGCGGAGCTGCGAAACCAGAAACGGGGACAGCCTCCCGAAGAACGCGAGAAAGGAGAAGCGGGCCGGCGATCAGCAGAAAAACTGTCCTCCGCAGCCAGGTAGCTCTCAGGTGCAAGCCAGGCGACTCCTGACCAGGCACTACTACCCGGAAGGTGGTTGGGGCTGGGTAGTGACCGTGGTCAGCACCTTGGTGCACGTGCTGGGACCAGGGCTGCAACTGTCGATTCCGGCCACCCTCGCTCTGCCAGCCACCGTGAAGTTTTATCATCATCCGCTGCACACCGCCGGTGAGTCTCGCTGCGTCTGCACGAGTTCAAGCATGTGTCGCTCGCAGTCGCAGTCGGATACGATTTCCGGCTTGATGAAATTCAGATGCGAACATGCTGCCGCGAATTATGCGAGTTCTGGGTAGTTGCGCGTATCTGACGCTGGCATTGTTCGTATTATCGCGGCGAGTGCTCTTATCGGGACTTCTGCAGCAGCCTTGTCGTGTATGCGCCTAGTATTTTAACACTTAAAGGACCGCATATTATTTCCCGTAGACTTATTCTAAAACCGCGATATGCTTTTCAAAGCAGCTTTATATGCTTTCAAAAACACCTTTATTTTTTTTTGTAGTAAAATCATACACTACCTAAGAATGAAATACAAAGAAATAGTTTACCTAGAATAAGATCAATACATTTATCGTACTTTTTATTTGGGGTCATCGGCACAGTAATTGTATTTATGATAAAAATGAACAGATCAGATACAAAACTAAACTGGCACAAGAATTTAATGATATTATTACATTATTTTCAACTTTATACGATTATTAAAAGAGAAATGACATTTTCACCTAATTTATTTATTTGTTAAAATCAGCTTGGATCATTTTTATTTTCCATAAAGTACCGCAGTCTAATCATAACCGGAGAATGTTGGCAGCAGTCGATATAATGCTAAAATATATGCCACAGCAAACCATGTTTTCAAAACATTGATTTGGTAATTGAGTTATTGGTATTCCAAAGTCAATATTTCGAAAATACCAGAAGCTCGGAGATGGGGAATTTTATTAACGAAAAGCTGTATCGAAGACGATCCTAATTTCATCAATGATGAAAATAATGACGAAATTATTGTCAAGCATGCAATAAAAGTGTAAAGTGCGATCGATAAACACAATTAGTCTGATGCATGTGCCACAACACTGCTTGACCCTTTCGCAATGAATCCCGAGATATTCTCGGGCGAAGCATCAAGTACCAAAAGGAAAATCCCGAGATTTTGTCAGTCGCAGTGGCGATTCGCATCCGGTATTTACAATCCAGCGTTCATTCCAGTAAACAAAACAAATAATAAAATCGAGAATAGTCCGAAGGCCATACTCGATTACAATTTTACAACGGAAGGCGTTGATAAATCAGACCAAAATATCAGATACTATGATGTAACACGTAGCAGAGGGAGCAAAATATTATTACGAAATTTTCGTACATCTTTTAGACCGAGCAGTATGGAATGCTTACATATCGTATAAAAAAAGAAGGCGGAACAAGAACACATTTGCAGTTTCGTCTTCAAATAATAGATGACCTAATTGCAAAATACCACCAAACGTTACCAGAAACGAGTAAGGCAGGCCGAACTTCTGCATCTCAACCACCGCTTCGCTCGAGAGAAAAATATTTTATTGAATATATTTCAGCAACAGGTAACAAAGAAAACCGACTAGTTTATATGCAGCATGCTGTTCGCGTCGAATTGGTGGAAAGAGAATTCGAAAGAAAACGAGATACTATCGCCCAGACTGCGACATAGGTTTATGTATTCCATGTTGCAAGATATATCACGCAAAACGTAACTACGTGTAATTATATGTTCATTCTTTCTCAATAACTTTTGTAAAACGTGTTTAAAAGTTTCTTTTGTATTTATCATCACCGTCGGAATCATTTAAGACAATACAAGAATTACACATTTTTTGATCGGATAGTGATCTTCAGCTTACAAATTATTTTTTACGGACAAATACCGCTAATTAACACCGTTCAATTAAAAAAAAACATTTATGATAGTTAATAATAGTAGTTATAAATTCAGTGTTTCGAGATGTAATGTGTAATAAATAGAACAATCGGAACAACTGTGAAACATTTCTCTTGATAGTTAGTATTAACCCTCGGACGACGGACAAGCTTCACAATATTTACAACAATATTTATAACAATTTTGAGCTTTATTCAGCAACTTTTCAAAATTGATTTTTGAAGATATTTCTTGCAGATTTATATCAGGCTTTCCGTTGTGCTTAATGCAACAGCAATTTATTTTTTAATTGTGCAATTAAGAGAACGATTTAAATACTCTGGGTCCAAATGGCTGGGGCCCTCGCCCCCGTTATTATTACTACTAATAATAATAATCATAATAATACTTCTTCATTGTCATATTTTTCAATGCAATGACTAGACTGCGGACTGTTATGCACGGTAAATATGCAAAATGCATGTGACATATATACACGAAAAATATACAGAACATGCACGAAAATATGCAAAATATTCACTATTTGTGCATTTCTTGTATATTTTTCGTAGATAAATTTCATGTACATTTTGCATATTTACCATGCATAGACAATGAGGAAGTATTATTATTATTATTAGTAGTAGTAGTAGTAGTAGTAGTAGTAGTAGTAGTAGTAGTAGTAGTAGTAGTTGTTGTTGTTGTTGTTGTAGTAGTCGTAGTAGTAGTAGAAGAAGAATTTATAGTAAAATATTGGAATTCTAATTATAGCACTAAAGAGTCATCTTACCCTAACTGCATTCCTCGCGATAGCTAGGCAACCCATAAATTGCATTTTACTGGGATATTTAGTTTCACTTCGATGACAAATAACGACAACAAACGTTTAATTAGAGGTTAGCTCTGACCTGTTTCACCGACGCGAAACACGTAATGGCCAAAGATGAAAGGAATCGCGATTTCTTTGGACGAGTTTGCGCTCGATGTTAACAGTCTTGCCTAAAATTTACGAGAAGCAGATGGTTTTGGTTGGTTACGTAAGGGAGTACCGAAACTACGGCGGGGCTTCGTCTACTGTTCTCTGTCGAAGCTACTTTTTAATTAGGAAAGTCGAACGATCGGTACAGCCTCCCGAAGTTGTTTAGCAGACAGCTGCAGAATGTAGTAAATTTTCGTCTCCGATGACGTGGAAGATATTACTTTCGAACTTTAATAACGCTGAAATATGAAACTAGACATCGTGAAGCACCAGTTGCACCGTCGACTACTTGAAAAGTTCAATCGAAGATGTTAATTAAACTCGCGATTTGTTCAATCAAATTTTAACGCCGACATCTTCGATTTCAATTCAGATTCTGACACGTATAGACACGAAATACGCTTATCGTACAAATGATTGATTGAAGTGAAAGATCGTAATGTCATGAAAAGAATTTGGAAATATTGTTACAATCATCTCGATTTATCAAAACGATCAACCACTTGCATTATAATTAATTTCACAACTGCGTTGATTAGCACTTCTTCGATCTTAATCATTTTCCCGATAGAACGAGACAATTTTTGTTTCTTGCGTGTCTTGATTTTTTATCATTCCTAGAAGACGTTGATGACAGAAATACCAAGTTTTGTTACGATTTAGAAGAAGCGAATAGCGCTCATATTTAGTAGATTATGTACGTATATTCTTCGCGAGTTTGGCTCGTTGTTGTAGAGTATGAAACTAATAGAGAAAACACAGTTTTATTCAATTTTTGTTTAATTAGAATTGCAAAATTTCTATTTCGTCCAAGAATCCGCAGTTTAATTTTTACAAAATATTTTACGTTTTACGTTTCTCTTGTTGTTGATCATACAGCACATTCGTTTGAAAACTTTACATCTAAATATACCGAAAGCAACACATTTTTTTCCGGAAAAATGTTAAATGCAAACGTTGCTCGATTTTAAGACGGAAGTGCAAGTATTTTGTCTTATTTTGTTGATAGCTTTGAAAGTAATTTGGGTAACTTCGTTTCCTTAAGTGATAACCCATATTTTTATTTACAGATTTATATTCTACGCAAAAAGAAGGATAAACTTTTGTATGAAACACTTTTTAATCAGATCTCATCTCACGGGGCTATTTAATAAGATTAAAAAGTTCAATTTAAAAGAAGAATTTATTTTTCGTGTTTTTGATTTTATAAAATATTCTTGTAAGATAAAATCTTATATATTAAAGAATGTATTGGAAATGGGTAGATAAATAAAAGTAAAACGCAGTGAATTAAACTTATCCCTTTTAGTTTATTAATTTGATGTACGAGGAAGGACCGTCTTTACTCTCCTGATTGCTCCAGGAGACTGAAGACTATTCACAAAGACGAAACCAAAAACGTCACCCAAAGACAAAGAGCACTCTGTTCTATATACATATGAAATCATTGTTTATCTAATGGTACTCTGGCGAGACTCTCGGCGTCGATTCGTTTTTGTAACTTATATGCTAGAAGGAAAAACTTCTGAGTATTCAAAAGAGAGAAAATAATCCAATAATCTAAGATTATTTTGTTATATATCTATAAGACTATGGAATGTCCAAGCAAATATGCGATAGAAAATAATCCAATAGAATGTTCTATACAAAGTTCTCAAATGAATAATCTGTATATCAGTGAAGCAATGCATGTACATGAAGTTAATATTATTCTAGTAGTTGATATTAGTTCTTCTAATTTGTGCACTCTTCGACATTATAATTTCTCTGGTTTTAACAATGGATATAATTTTAATATTGAAATTGAACTGGACACATGTGCATAGATTTGATCACCTGTCTTGACTGACTATCTGACATACTCCAATAGCTCCCTTCTTTTACCCCTTAACGACTCCAGGCAATATTTCTCTACCGATTTGTCTTCCTTTCGTTTCTCTGTCGAGCAACTCTTAAAGGCAACATATGAGAGGAGAGTTTTTATGAGTTAAACTTACGGTGACAGTTATGAAAGGTATTTGTCACAGTTCTCGAAGACCATCAGTCTTATTAGCGGCACCATTTTGTTATCAATCGGTGCACTCGTCAAGAAAAAGTAGCTTTCGCACCTTAACACTAGATTTAGCACAAAAAACAGCTGTTCTATATTAGTTTAGGAAAATAACAATAATACATTTATTCTGATTTTTAACAAGTGTTATTGTAACATTTACCGTAAGTAATATATAAATTGAATAAGTAACTCGTAAATGTATCTTCATGATATAAATAATCGTAAATTAAAAAATTAATAAAAAAAATTTAATAAAAGAAAATAAAACCCGTCATTTTGACGGGTTTTGTAAATCTAGTGTTAACAATGGAACAACCGGATCCTCTCTAAATGCGACTAATGTATATTGTTTTAGAACAATGACAAGATTTTAATTTACTCAAATTTCTCATAGAAACGTTTCTACAACTTCTCTGTAACTGTGAAAGAAAATGTCAGAAACTAATCACTTTGACTGGTTCGGTAGAGTTCTAACGTTAAAATAAGATCATTAATAAAAATGACAAACATAGTTTTATTTTTCAAGTAAATGATAATAAGATTTCAAATGATTATGAACAAATAATAATTCTCTCTAATTGGCGCTCAGATTGTACACAAAATTGGACAATTTGGTAAGAGAAGATACGATTATTCGAGCCTGCCTGACCATCGGCGACGATAAAAACGAACCGCGAGGCCCGAATAATTATATCTCCTCTTCTCAAATTGCCCATCTTTGTTTACAAGTTGAGGGGCAATCGGAGAGAATTTGCTGTAACTTTTTTAAAATTGTTCCAAATGATCGAATTTTTTTGAGGTGATAGAGGAACTAGGTTTCTAGACAATATGACTATACTACTTTTTTTATTTTGCTATTACAGTAAATTCTCCCTAATTAACGTTCAGTTTGGAAGCAAAAATTGCTCGATTGCTCGAGCTTTGCGGCACGTTTCTATAGTAGTTGACAAATCGGCAATTATAAAAACGAGTTGTAAGGCTCAAAAAATAATCATATAAAATAATCATATCATGCAACTCAAACTTTATAAAAAAGCTTTATGCGATAGCTTAGTCGCTTCAGTTTTGCATGCCTGTAATATTAACAATTCTCTTCGCATATGGACGAGTCGGTTCTGCGTATTCGTACAAGGCTTCACAGCCCGGAGCGATTTTCACATTTTCTGGATCCGTGACTAGCATTCGACATCGTTTCAAAGACGATGACATCATGATCGTCGTAAAGGATCTAAGAAATTCGTGTAATTTCGAAACTGAATTACCGACCCTACTGAAAACGGACATCAGAGCGCTCTCTGCGTTCACGGTGCAACGTCTTCAGAATGGAGACGGTCGATATTTGACAAATTGCCGACCAACAGACTTCTGTTTATCCGTTGATCAAATATTGGACGGGGATTTAAGTAAATTATTCAGAGTGCGCATATATCCTGGCGCCTTTTATTGAACCTTCGTATTCCGGTTCTTTTATTTGCCTTTTTACTTTGACCCCTCTGTATGCAGCGCGATCGTCTTAAGAAAAACTTATTGATTAGGAGAAAGCTTTAGCAATATCTTTAGCCGCGATTAGATGAGACTAGTACGTAGCAATTTTCATATAGGTTTTACAAAAACAGGTGCTGAAGATAATAAAGTGTTTTGTATTAGTCTTTTTCGCAGTGATCAGTTTCGTTTGTCTTTATTCAGAGTGATGCAAAACGTTGCGAATAGTTTGCCGGTTTTTATATTATACTTCCGTATCATCAGTATATGATATATATACTGCTTATCATCAGTCATTATATAGCTTGCATCTATAAAATTGTACTGTACACGAACGTGATAAAATACATTAAAAATAAATAAGTATAATAAAATAAATAATCCTTTCGCAGCGAAATAAAGTTATTAATTTCGACAAGAAGAATGCCTAATTTTATTATTGTCTAAAATGATTCCGTCGGTGATGATAAATACAAAAGAAACTTTTAAACACGTTTTACAAATGTTATTGAGAAAAAATGAACATATAATTACACGTAGTTACGTTTTGCGTGATATATCTTGTAACACGGAATACATTAACCTACGTCGCAGTCCGGACAATAGTATCTCGTTTTCTTTCGAATTCTCTTTCCACCAATTCGACGCGAACAGCATGTTGCATATAAACTAGTCGGTTTTTCTTTGTTATCTGTTGCTGAAATATATTCAATAAAATATTTTTCTCTCGAGCGAAGCGGTGGTTGAGATGCAGAAGTTCGGCCTGCCTTACTCGTTTCTGGTAACGTTTGGTGGTATTTTGCAATTAGGTCATCTATTATTTGAAGACGAAACTGCAAATGTGTTCTTGTTCCGCCTTCTTTTTTTATACGATATGTAAGCATTCCATACTGCTCGGTCTAAAAAATGTACGAAAATTTCGTAATAATATTTTGCTCCCTCTGCTACGTGTTACATCATAGTATCTGATATTTTGGTCTGATTTATCAACGCCTTCCATTGTCAAATTGTAATCGAGTATGGGCTTCGGACTATTCTCGATTTTATTATTTGTTTTGTTTACTGAAATGAACGTTGGATCGTAAATAGCGGATGCGAATCGCCACTGCGACTGACAAAGTCTCGGGATTTTCCTTTTGGTACTTGATGCTTCGCCCGAGAATATCTCGGGATTCATTGCGAAAGGGTCAAGCCGTGTTGTGGCACATGCATCGGACTAATTGTGTTTATCGATCGCACTTTACACTTTTATTGCATGGTTGACAATAATTTCGTCATTATTTTCATCATTGATGAAATTAGGATCGTCTTCGATACAGCTTTTCGTTAATAAAATTCCCCATCTCCGAGCTTCTGGTATTTTCGAAATATTGACTTTGGAATACCAATAACTCAATTACCAAATCAATGTTTTGAAAACATGGTTTGCTGTGGCATATATTTTAGCATTATATCGACTGCTGCCAACATTCTCCGGTTATGATTAGACTGCGGTACTTTATGGAAAATAAAAATGATCCAAGCTGATTTTAACAAATAAATAAATTAGGTGAAAATGTCATTTCTCTTTTAATAATCGTATAAAGTTGAAAATAATGTAATAATATCATTAAATTCTTGTGCCAGTTTAGTTTTGTATCTGATCTGTTCATTTTTGTCATAAATACAATTACTGTGCCGATGACCCCAAATAAAAAGTGCGATAAATGTATTGATCTTATTCTAGGTAAACTATTTCTTTTTATTTTATTCTTAGGTAGTGTATGAAATAGAGAAGATATATAAAAATAAACTTTTACTACAAAAGAAGTAAAATAGAGATACAATGTTGGAGACACTTATAACCCCAGCATACTATTGTGTTGGCCAATAAGTCGTCGCGTTTTCTTTCTCCATAAATGCGAGACAAATTTTCTATGAAAATTTATGAATTAATATTTGATTGATTATGACTCAGTCCTATGATTTACCAACGATACACTTGTGCAATATTAAATTTAATTAACTAAAAAGTTAATTCACTTTAATAATTTAACTTTACTAGAGTTAATTTAATTAACTAAAAATCACTGTGTTACGAATGTTATCGCTCATATACGATTTTATTGAATAAATTATTATTATAAATTAGCTGGTGGACGAAAATGTCTCGTTAGAGATGTCACAACGTTTCCTTTCGTCGTTGGAATACCGTATACCTACGAGTGAGATCTAGAGCAATCGATTGCCAGGATTATCAGTCTTCTGAGCCGCAGCACGTCATCTTGACGTGTAATAGCTGCCAGCCGGTTCTTTTCCCAACGTAGCACGATGGTATCGGTCAACATTGATCGAACGATTTAGCACTTCCTGTCCCCGATATTACGCCGATACTTAATCGTAGATGAGTTTCAATACATCCTGCGGTGAATGTAAAGATGCCACTCAAGCAGCGATATTACAAACATTGATACAATATTGAATTCAAACATTCGGCCATATTACAATGGTGTGCATAATAATAGACTCAAAGTGACTTTTACTTAATCAAATATTATATTAGGTCTACCGGAAAGTTCTGTCCGTTTTTTAATTGAATTATAACACAATTTTCATACATTTAATAATATTTATTGTAGAATATACTTTCCATCGCTACTTATGACTTTTTGCCAGCGTGATGGCAACTTGTAAATGCCATTTTTAAAAAATCATTTATTTTTAGAGGCGAAGAACTCAACTAGTGCTTGGTTGACATCAGCTTCAGTTTTGAATTTTTGTTCCTGTAAAAAGTTTTGCAAAGAGAGAAACAAGTGATAATCGGAGGGTGCTAGGTCTGGGGAGTATGGTGGATGCGACAGAATTTCCCAGCCTAGCTCTGCGATTTTCTGACGAGTCGCCAAAGCAGCATGTGGTCTGGCATTATCATCGGTAGCCATGTTTTCACGATCGCGTCTCACTTAATAATGACATGAGACATCTTAGTCTCAGTTTATTTAGGAGAGTACATGCGTGTAAATGCAATGATAAAGAGAGATAGTCATATATGTCTCAAATCAACATGTGCATATGGATTGAAACTTGAAGTGACACTATCGGACAGAACTTCCCGGTAGACCTAATATTTGTATATTTCTATTTTTTTTCTATGATTTCTAATAGAGAAATATGCAAATATGATAATTCGTTAAGTTCTTTTTTTAAATATACAGGATGACTCAACTAAGAGAGACTGCATACATTGCTGTGAATAATTAAAAACTCAAAGTAACTTTTACAATTTCACAGATATTTAAACAAAGAAAATTTACAGATATTTAAACAAGGAAAAAGACTACATTCGTGTATTTCTATATTAGAAATAATAGAAAATAGAAATATACAAATTTGATATATCGTTAACGTTTTTGTTTAAATAGCACTTAAAGTGTAAAAGTTACTTCGAGTCTATAGTAATTCACACCACTGTAAATGTCGATATAATTTCTGTATTTTGCAAATTAATTAAGAATGACCAAGCGAAAATTGCGAACTCTCTCAAGCCTAATCCAACTTTCTAATTTTTAGTAAATTAATTAACGAACGTTTGTATTAAATTGAAATGAAAGTCGATGCGTTGATAACGTGTCTAATATAATTTAAAACATTGGTGAGCAGAAGTTTATATGAACCGAGGCAAGTGGCCTACGAAGTTCTGAAACCCCTTCATTATGCGAGGGTTAAGTATAGTGACTACAAAAGCATGATTCATAACAAGTAATACAATATTCAAATTTTATAGGAGTACAGAAACCAGTTCTTGCAAGATCGCTATGTTGTAATTACTTTCCACACTGAATTATTTGTAAAATTATTCACGGGAGTTTCTTAGTAATTTACGCGCGAACCATACCAAGTTGACTTCATTTAGGCTCGTGTCAGCGATGAATATCGTCTTCGTAATATGTACCCATCTAAAATCATAATGCGTAAATGGCGCATAAATCAGGCACCGCTCAAAAGACGCTCATCTTTCGCTTAAAAGAAACGCGCTTTTTAGACTTTTATTAGTATATTATACTAAATTATTTGTATAGATAATTTTATTATTGCTGGTTATTAAGTTGGAGATATTGTGCTTGTTTTAAGCATTTGTGTACTTAATAATTATAATGTTGTTCGATTAATATTATCTGCATATAATAATAATTATAATTATCTTAATATAATCTGCATCGCGAAATTTTTTATATTCTTATACATTTATTTTCTATATAGTGATGAAATATGTTAAAATAATCATGAATTTATGAAATGTTACAATATTTGGATTTCATTCCCAATTACAACAATTAAAGGGCCATGCGCAGTTTGGAGTTTTAAAAAATGGTGTCTTTTGAGAATTTTTTTCTCAGAATACTTAGGACCATTTTCAAAAAATGTTCCTTAATTTGAAAGAATGGACTTTTTATTACTAATTGTATTTCTTTTATTCAAAAATATACAGAAATGTGTAAGTTACGGCAGTTCCCCTGAGGGCTTTCCAAAAAAAGTACTTCGCGGTGGACAGTTTCACTCGGTGCACGGTTATCCGAAATCATGTATGAAAAATATTTCTTTAGATGACAGTCGAAATTTGTCTTTGAACGAAGGATTTTACAAAATATTAATTTTTGACAAGATGGCAGGTGAAGGTTTTGATTTTTTATGAAAAATAGCTAGTTTTTAGGCTATAGAAACTAAAATACTTAATCGAAAAAAAATCCTTTGTTGAAGAGGCAGGTTTTTGTGTGCGAAAGAAGGCTGCAACAATTTCGTCCAAATTGATACAGTATTTTTCGAGATATTCTGACCACCGATATTGAAAATGCAGTTTCGTGAAAAACGCGTTTAAGGATTCAACTCTTATGTTCCCTCTTAAATGTTTATTTTTTACTCGCATGGAGTTATCAATTCCTGGCCCCTTATTGGTCATCTTCTGTTGAAGTACCAGCCTCCAAATCATTTACTTGTTGACTGTGAGGAATTCTACCCTCGTGCGTTGCTTCTTGCGTGCGGCGATTAGCAACGTTTCATAAAACACAACAATTTTAAATCTAAGTCTATGTACAGGGTGTCCCGAAAATGTCTCGCAATCCGGAAATGGGAGGTTGCTGAAGTCATTTCAAGCAACTTTTCCCTTTTCGAAAATTTTCTCCGAGGCTTCGTTTACGAGTTATTAACGAAAAACACTGACCAATAAGAGGCGAGCTCGGCTGGCGCGCGGCGGTCCAGCCCACGAGTACGCGGAGCCCAGTTCCGCTCATTGGTTCGGCCGTCTCGCGCCAAATGATCTCGCCTCTGATTGGTCACTGTTTTTCGTTAATAACTCGTAAACGAAGCCGCGGATTGCATTTTCGCTAAGGAAAAAGTTGCTTCAAATCACCTCAGGAATCCCCTACTTTCGCATTGCGAGACATTTACGGGACACCCTGTATATTGTCTTTTTGAAATCTGATTTCTCCGTCACACACTTTACACTTCACAAGTGTCGAAATTATTGCGAAAACTATAAGAAAACTGATCATTCTTAACCGAACTTTCTTGCGGCATAGTAATATCCCCCAGCTGTTTATGTACCGGCACTCTTCTCACTACTCTTAGCGGTTTTGGATTAAAAATCTGTTTCCGTTTTCTTTTTTATCTAATAAACTAAATTACGTGCCAAATTGAAAATTTCCTAGTCCTCAAAAATAATAAAGGCTCTTAAATAATTAAGCGACTACATCTTCGTCAAGTGTCATCCGATTAGAATGAAACCTTCAGAGAATATTCTCGAAATGATCAAAACCCAAAAATCGATATTTTAAAGATTTCTGACTGGGCACGACCCTTCAAAGCATTTAAACTTTGAAGACAAATTACGATTTGTAGTGAAACGTTCATCAAGAATTAATTACGCATCAAAAATTTATATTGTCCAGAAATTACCGAAAACCCCAACGAGACTTAAGAAGTACTTTATTCGATTTCAGACGGTAAAACGCTCGATAGCTTTGAGTAGGATTAAAACTTCAAGAAGCTTTCGATACGGGCACTAACAGCAAACGATCGAAATCATTCGGATCACATGCTTGAGGATACTCATTACGTCGAACGCGTTAGCACCGGCATCGTCGGAGAATACAGGATTTATGCTTGCGTTTATGGCTCGCGTCGAGATTTGGTGGAGCGCGCGTAACCTTCGTTGATGATACAGACCGCGGCGGCATAAAGTACAGTGGCCTACAAAAGTGTTCGCACACCTTTTGAAACGCAATAACTTTTTTAACACCGGACTAAATGACTTGAATTTTTTTTTAAGGTGATAGAGGAACTAGTCTACTAGATGATGACTAAAATGCTTTTCTTATATTTTGCTATTATTTTGAATGACAACAACAAAAAGTGAAAAACTCGTTTTTTAACTTTCTTTTATCTGAGCCTATAATAATAAAAGTTTAAGAAATGCCTTTCGTAGATTAAACCAGAGTTTTAAAAACTGCAGATTTCTTATAGTTTTTGGTCAAAATCGTGACAAAACTGCGATTTTTGTCATCTTTAATTTGTTGTAACTCATAACAATGTCAACCGATTCCGATAAAATGTTGTCAATATGCATATAAATTACCAAGATCTACGATAGATTGAAAGATCTACGAAAAATTTTTAAATTTTCGTCATAGGCTGAGATAAAAAAGTTAAAAAGCAAGAGTTTTCACTTCTTTTTTGTCATTCTAAATAGTAGCAAGATTTACAAAAGTATTAGAGTCATCGTTTAGTAGACTGTTCCCTCTGTCAGCTAAAAAAAACTTCGAGCGACTTTGACAAGTTTTAAAAATGTTACTGCGTTTTAAAAGGTGTACGAACATTTTTGTGGGTGTACGAACGTTTTTACGTTAAACTAAATCAATCTTCATTTCAGAACTTGATAATAGTGCAGTTAATATAATATTTAATTGAAAGATAAATATAATAGCACAATTATTACAAATTTTTAACACTCAACGCTTAACTAAAATACAATGAATATCTTCGTCTAATATTTTTTCGTTTTTAAGTCATTACCAAATACAATAAAATCTCCCTAATTGTTGCACAGATTGTACGCAGAAATGGACAATATCGGAAAAGGAGATACGATTATTCGAGCCTTACGGCTCGTTTTTATAGTAGTTGACAATCGGTAACTATAAAAACGAGCCGCAAAGCTCGAATAATCGTATCTCCTCTTCCCAAATTGTAAAATCGTAGAGAACTTACTGTAATTTTTCTAAAAATTGGTCCAAATGACAGAGGGACTAGCTTTCTAGATAATGACTATACTACTTTTTTTAAAATTTTATTATTACAGTAAATTATCCCTAATTGACCCGCAGCTTAGAAACAAAAATGGACAATTTAGGAAGAGGAGGTACGATTATTCGAATCTTGTGGCTCGTTTTTATAGTTGTCGACAATTGGTGATTATAAAAACGATCCGCAATTAGGGGGAATTCACTAGTATAATCACCGTCTAGAAAACTAGACTCTCTGTCATTTCAAAATAATTAAATCATTTGGACCAATTTTAAAAAAGTTATAGTAAATTTTCTAGATTACCCCTCAGCTTGTAAACAAAAATGAACAATTTGGGAAGAAAAGATACGATTATTCGAACCTTGCGGCTCGTTTTTAAAGTTACCTATTGTCAACAACTATAAAATCATATCTGCTCTTCCCAGATTATCCACTTTTATACAGAATCTGAGAGTTAATTAGGGAGAATTTACATGTGCACCTACATTTTCATGTGCACCTAGTAAATGAATTTTAATAGCATTTGGGTTAGAATAATCGTATCTCCTGTTCCCAAATTGTCCATTTTTGTGCCCGATCTGGGCGTCAATTAGGGAGAATTCACTATATTCTCCAAAAGAAGGTCATGCTGTCGGAATTTCAAAGAAATTGTTTACTTTGAATTGCTTTCAATGAACCAAATCATTAATTTGGATGTAGACTATCACCAACTGGATAAATTAAACGATGTAATCAAAGAGAATCGACCAGATCTAGTGAGTCACAAAGGTGTTGCGTTTTATCAAGGTAACGTTAGACCATGCACAAGTTTCGCCACTCATCAAAAACTGATACCGCTTGGATAGGATTTGTTACCATATCCACTATATTCATCAGACCTAGCACCATGTGATTATCATTTAACTCGTTCTCTACAAAACGCGTTAAATGGCAAAACCTTTATTGCCGACAACGATGTAAAATTGTTCCTGGAACAGTTCTTTGCCGAAAAAGATAAGGAATTCTCTGAACATGGTATCACGAAGTTGCCTGAAAAATGGCAAAATGTAATCGAATAAAATGGAAAATACACTATTGATTCATAGGACTGAGTCATAATCAATCAAATATTAATTCATAAATTTTCATAGAAAATTTGTCTCGCATTTATGGAGGAAGAAAACGCGACGACTTATTGGCCAACACAATAGTATGCTGGGGTTATAAGTGTCTCCAACATTGTATCTCTATTTTACTTTTTTTGTAGTAAAAGTTTATTTTTATATATCTTCTCTATTTCATACACTACCTAAGAATGAAATAAAAAGAAATAGTTTACCTAGAATAAGATCAATACATTTATCGCACTTTTTATTTGGGGTCATCGACACAGTAATTGTATTTATGATAAAAATGAACAGATCAGATACAAAACTAAACTGGCACAAGAATTTAATGATATTATTACATTATTTTCAACATTATACGATTATTAAAAGAGAAATGACATTTTCACCTAATTTATTTATTTGATAAAATCAGCTTGGATCATTTTTATTAAATAAAAATATAGATCCATAAAGAACGGTCCAAAAGAATGCGGTCCATAAAGAATCGCAGTCTAATCATAACCGGAGAGTATTGGCAGCAGTCAATATGATGCTGAATATATGCCACCGCAAACCATGTTTTCAAAACAATGAGTTGGTAATTGAATTATTAGTATTTCAAAGTCAATATTTTGAAAATACCAAAAGCTCAGAGATGGAGAATTTTATTAACGAAAAGCTGTATCGAAGACGATCCTGATTTCATCAATGATGAAAATAATGACGAAATTATTGTCAATATATATATAATCACAATTAGTCTGATGCATGTGCCACAACACTGCTTGACCCTTTCGCAATGAATTCCGAGATGAATCTGAGAGTTAATTAGGGAGAATTTACAGTATTTCGATTTAATGCTTCATGTGCACCTAGTAAATGAATTTTAATAGCATTTGGGTTAGAATAATCGTATCTCCTGTTCCCAAATTGTCCATTTTTGTGCCCGATCTGGGCGTCAATTAGGGAGAATTCGCTATATTCTCCAAAAGAAGATCATGCTGTCGGAATTTCAAAGAAATTGTTTACTTTGAATTGCTTTCAATGAACCAAATCATTAATTTGAATGTATACTATCACCAACTGGATAAATTAAACGATGTAATCAAAGAGAATCGTTCAGATCTAGTGAGTCGCAAAGGTGTTGCGTTTTATCAAGGTAACTATAGTAAACTACAGTTGCCAATTAATTTATAGTCTCGGTTTTATCGCTCAAATTCAACTACTGAACAAAACGACATACAAACAAATCTGTTCTTCAGTTGCCGACGATCAGCGAGGTTGCAATCTGGCCAAGATCCTTCATCCCACAATAATACATGCATATTACAAAAACATAAGCTATATTCGCAAGTGGGCACACTCTCCACCAAAGACGAAACGACTCACTCTTCCGACCGCAAGCATAAAACATGCGCATATAAAATTCGCGGCGCAATACAAATGTGTAATGATATTTATCCAACAAAGTGAACGAGCGATTACGAATCCATATATTCCGACGAACGAGACAATAACACCGCTGGAGGAACGAGCCACAATGGGTCGCGGGGATTTAGGGTGCAAGGATCGCGGGAAACCCGCCTCGAACGCGGAGGGACTTTTCGGCAGAAATGAAAAAGTTGGGGTCATAACGGCGTTTCAACCTTCCACTTTCGAGCCTGACAAAATTACCGACGATCCCTGCTGGCATGCCGGTCCGACTATAATTATATAATGCCATAAAGACTCCGCTGCGCAGGAGTGTGTAAGGACGATACGCGGCAAGGGCAGATTAAACTCGAGATAGTTCCGTGGTGTTCGACTAACAGGGGATGACGTTTCATTCCAGATTTTGGACTTATTGCGGTGCCGCACAAATTGGAAGGGATTATGCGGAGCAACGGACGTTCGTTGAACAACTTTCATTTGCATTGCTAGAAAGTTGCTACTAGTCTGCGGATCGTCGAGGACATGAACAATTTTTGTTATCGGAAAACAATGGCATTTTTAGTTTCGTTTTCTTAGATATCTCTTCGTTTAGCTGAAGAGATATCTGTCGCGAGACGATTTTTAAAAAGTCAACTACGGAAGGGAAAATTTGCAGAAGCTTATGAAATATCAACAAATGTTCAGTAATGCTTAAGTAATATTAAGAAATAGTAACATCTCCCAAAGCCAGAACGCAAACTTGAATAATACCATATACGATGTAACAACTACCTGATTAAATTCAAAAAGGGGACGTATGGGACAGAAACTTTTCACTACGGAGTTTTTGAAAAAGTGTAAAGACGTGTATTCTCTCTAAATGTAATCATACCGAGTTATCCGAAATAGACAATAGGGAAAGCTTTTTTTAAAATGAAGAACAAACTGTTATGAATTTTATTGATCTTTTTATTTAATTATCAAGTATCATCTGTGACAATTATGTGTAAATGATAATATTTGTAAAGTGACTACCACGACCATGTTTACAGTCATCAATTCGAATATCAAAATTTTCGATGACATTTTGGCATATTTGCTCGTTTAATTCGCCAATTTTATTTCTAATGTTGTTTTTTATGTTGTTGTTGTATTTAATGTTGTTGTTTTATGAATTGTTGCTGGTTCGTTGGCATAAACTTTGCTTTTCAAATAAGCCCAAAGAAAAAGTCCAATGGGGTCAATTAACCGACCCCTGTTATATGAACCTATCTAGTTATCCAAAATAGACTGTAGGAAGTTTTTTTTAAATAAAAACCAAACAGTTTTGAATTTTATTGTTTTTAAAGAATATCTGTCAAATGACCATCTCACAATCACATTTACAGACATCAATTCGAATATCAAAACGTTTTGGTATATTTGCTCCTTTAATTCATCAATTTCATTTCTAATGTTGTTTCTTAGGTCGTGGATTGTTGCTGGTTTGTTGGCGTAAACTTTGCTTTTCAAATATGTGATCTCGTAGGAAAAAGTCCAATGGGATCAAAACACACAAATCAAGTGACAAATTCACATCACTATTTCTTGAAATTAATTGACCATTTAATTTCGATCGCAATAAAGTGATGTTTTCACACGTTGTGCGTTGCGCATCTCCGTCCTCTTAAAAATAAGCATTGCTTATGTCGATTCCATTTAATTTCAGCCATAAATAATCAATAATCATTTCATTATAAGGTGTGCCATTCACTTTAACTGCATCTACATTCTCGTTTTCGAAACAGAATGAACCGATCACGCCTTTCGACCAAAATCCATATTAAGTTGTAACTTTATTTTGGATGAAGTGATTTTTCTTGAATGGCTCTTGGATTTTCATCTCCCCGTATGCGATAATTGTGCTTATCGACGTATTCATCCAATGTGAAATAAGCTTCACCGCTGAAGATGATGTTGCGTGAAAACAATGCATCAATTGAACGAACGATGTTCTAACAATAAATCGGCGAAATTTCTGCGTTGAAAATGGTCACGTTCTTTCAATTCTTGTGTCAATTGAATTTTGTAAGCATGCAAATGCAAATCTTTATGCAAAATTCGCTGGAAAATGCTATAAGAAACGTTCAATTCTTGAGAACGATGTGGAATTGATGTTGAGCAACACTTAGCAACACCTTCACGCATGGCAGTAATGTTTTCATTCGAACGGGTTGTTTTTGGCTTTTATGGCTCTTTTATCATGAACAGATCAAGTTTTATCAAATTTTTAAACCAAATTTCGAATAGTTCGCCTAGATGGACTGACTTTTAAAATAAATTTCAACAACTTTAACACGTTCTTCAATCGTACACGACTCTATCGTTAAAATTGTATATCATTGTAAGTTAGAAAAAAAAGGAAAGTGACAAGAAGCGAACATGGTGTTTGACAGATATTATTGGATTATTTTTTCTTCTTTTGAATACTCAGAAGTTTTTCCTTCTAGCATATAAGTTACAAAAACGAATCGACGCCGAGAGTCTCGACAGAGTACCATTAGATAAACAATGATTTCATATGTATATAGAACAGAGTGCTCTTTGTCTTTGGGTGACGTTTTCGGTTTCGTCTTTGTGAATAGTCTTCAGTCTCCTGGAGCAATCAGGAGAGTAAAGACGGTACTTCAAATTAATACGTTAATTGTACGTTCCTCGTACATCAAATTAATAAACGAAAAGGGATAAGTTTAATTCACTGCGTTTTACTTTTATTTATCTACCCATTTCCAATAGATATATATATAGCCCTGTACTATCTTCAACTCATACAAATTCGATTTGGAACAATTTTTTGGAGATGTTGGAGGGACTAACACACTCTATGTACTATGACTAAAATACTTTTTGTTTTAATTCTGGAGCTACTTGAAATGAGATAAAAAATGAAAAGCCATTCTCATTTCTGATCTAATCACGGTATAATATATACAGAAGGTGTAAAAAAACCTTTAAAAAATAACTTAAAAACTTTTACAAACGGTGTAACTTTTATAAAACTGGACTAAATGACTTGAATTTTTTGGAGATGTTTGTGATGTACAGTGACTAAAATATCTTTTTTTATTTTGATATTACTTAAAGTGACGAAAAAAAATAAGTAGCTTGACGGTTTTTCACTTTTTTACATGAGCGTATGAGCGAAACGGTTACTAAAAGTTACAGTAACTTGATATACTGAAAATTGTATTGAAATCGGTTAACGTCGAGTCAAGCTACAGGTGCTGAAAGATGTCAGAATTTATAGATTTTTCACAAATTTTGGTCGAAAATCATGAAAAACTGCGATTTCTGTAATCAGTGATTGTTTATAACTTACACCAACGTGAATCGATTTCGAATCAATTTTGAATATGCATATAATTTACCTAGATCTACAAAGCGCATGGTTCAAATTTTCGTTATAAGCCCAGAGAAGAAAGTTAAGAACGGCAATTTTTGAGAAACAGTATGTAACCATCGCTTTAAAAAACCAGTCTCTCTAACATCTAAAAATATACAAGTTATTTCGTTCACTTTAAAAAAGTTATTCTGTTCTCAAAGGTGTCCGAATATTAATGCGAGTCTCGGGAATATTCGGACACTTTTTAAAAATATAATAACTTGTTTCAAATTGGACTAAATGACTTGAATATTTTTGGAATTTTAGGGAGACAAATTCACTAGACAAAGCGTATTTTGTTGTCGAATATTGTAATGACGTGAAAAAGGAGAAAATTGCGTTTTTAAAGCTTTTCGTCTGAATCTACAACAAAAATGTAAACAATGTGTTTTTTTAGCTAACAATAACTTGAATTCATGCTAAAAATTTCATCAATATTGGTTAACATTGTTACGTGCTGCAGACAATTAAATGTACCTAACCCCTGTCCGAGACTCTCCAGTAGGAGTGGAGGCAAAAAGAATCTTGTGGACGATTGCGAGGGATGCGATGACCGTGGAGGTCCACGCGCCATCAATTCCCTAGCAACACTGCTTCGGACCAAGAATTGAACCCTTGGATGCAAGAAGGGCTTGAATGACAAAAGTGGGTATCAAGAAAAGAATCTCTAAACATTATAAAGACAAACATTTCTTATACCTAGTGAAATTGTTTAGGAACTCTTTAAAATATTTATAACCGCAAATTTTCTCCTTTTCATTTCATTAGTATGACACGAATTACGTAGTAAATGCATTTGATGAGGCAATTATTGATCATACAATAATATCCTCAGGTCCTTCATGCATAAAATACAAAAATGTGGTAAAACATTATATTTATTAACGTTATTCTGTATTGTCTATGATTTTTATATAATATTTGAGAATATGTACACGTTTAATATTGGAAGAATTATAATTTTGTAACATAAAAATGAAAAAGTGCCGGTTATCTGCTTCAATTTTTATTCGACTTCATTCATAATATTTTCAATCCAATAGAATTCAATATTTTCATCCAAAACAGAATCAAAATCTACAGATTGTGTATTTCCTGATAAATTGTTCTTAAATTGCTCTTCAAACCAATTTACTTTTTCTTCGTTCAGAAAATGATACCAGCTTCTAACGTTTTGTAGCTTTCCTGATTTTATGATTTGCTTTGGTGCGATTGGAATCCGCATTGCGAAATCAGCTGGAAATATGTTGCACCTTGAAGATAATGAAAATTATTCATAGCTTTCACTATAGGATGAACTAATAAGAATATTGCCGTAAATTGAATATTTAATATGGTAGTATTTTTGTATCATAAAGCACACATGCCCTTTGCCGTAGGTTTCTTCTGATAAAAAGAAGTTAAAGATTTACCTCTGTCCACTTGAATTTTCATATGACATCGTTTTTAAGTATCCTGTTGACGAAGTTTTCTTCGATCAAGAGTTTGTAGATCTTCGTGAAGTTGGATCACTGTCGAAGTTTGAACTAGAAGACGCCATTTCTCCGATGTCTAGCACAAATTTTCGTTCACAATGCACAAAATGATACCAGAAGATGTTTACTAAACAAAACAGATTGCTGTTACCAAAGATTCGTGTTTGTCAGACGCAGCGGTACGAAATACGACGATCAATCTTATTCGTGAACGTCGCACGTCGATACAAAATTTGCCGTAACTTCGCCAATTTTAGAGATATTGCAATCAAATTTGCTGGATATATTTGGAATGGAATGGAAAATCCATTTATACATCTTACGCAAGAAGAACTTGACATCTTTCAGATAGCTGTACATACCCTATTTCTATTGGGTTGGCAACTAAGTAATTGCCGATTTCAGTTATAGATGTCTCTCACTCCCATTTTTATGACATCCGTAAATGTTATATTATAAAATTATTATTATTATTATTATGTTATTTTTTATTATCCGTGAATGTTAGCAACTGGACAAATTGAATGCAGCGGTCAAGGAAAAGCGACCAGAATTGGTCGATCGTAAAGGTGTCATTTTCCACCAGGACAATGCTAGGCCGCACACGTCTTTGTCCACTCGGCAAAAATTGATGAATATCGGTTGGGAATTGATGTTACACCCACCATATAGCCCTGATCTCGCGCCATCGGATTACCACTTATTTCGATCCCTGGACAACTCCCTTCGTGGTAAAACATTTACTGATGATGACGCTGTAAAATCTCACTTAAAACTCAGTTTTTGGCCGAAAAGGATCAGACTTTCTACGAGCGTGGAATTTTCAAGTTGTCAGAGAGATGGCAAAAGGTCATCGAACGAAATGGGAAATACATTACAGATTAAACTTCATTCCAAGTAAAAAAAATTTTTTATTTCATTGAACAAATCCGCAATTACTTAGTTGCTAACCCAATAGAATAAGAGTAGAATAACATAGAATCAGCAGTTCGCTACATTTTATACGTTCCCACAGAATACCTTTTATACCGTCTGAGCAGGAACGCCTGCAATTACATTGCGGTGCAATGAACGTTAACGTGGATAATAAATAAATAATTAAATCACGACACATTTCGAGTCACAAACGAAGAAGAACGCGTAGATTTGTCAAGGGTCCAATTCGTTTGACGAACTGTTCCCTTCTATTGAGTAGAAATAACAAGCGTGGAATTTTCAAGTTGTCAGAGAGATGGCAAAAGGTCATCGAACAAAATGGAAAATACATTACAGATTAAACTTCATTCCAAGTAAAAAAGAAATTTTTATTTCATTGAACAAATCGGCAATTACTTAGTTGCCAACCCAATACATCAATCGATTTCGATGAAATTTTCATCACTCATACCAGTTACTGATACCTACAAAACATGTTCTTTAAATTTTCCTTCTAGATCATGATAAAAATATTGAAAACATAATTTTCCTATTGTTCTTGTCATTACAACGAATTACAGTTCTTTGAAAAAAATTTGTTTACACATTTTCCAGTAAACTAGTCTTTCTGACATGTCGAAACAATTCATATCGTTTGTTCCAACTGTGAGACAGTTGCTTCGTTTTAAAAGACGTTCGAATACTCTAAAAATAAAAAAACTGTCCGTCACACTTTGACTGCCACACGAGAAGTACATATACGAATAACGCAAGTTTATAATAAAACATCAAGATTAATTTTGAAGACCTGTTAAGTAAGCCAAGCATTGCTAGGGTTGACAAGATGTAACAAGCTTAACAACAACAAAAATGTTATATTTCCCGTTCTCTTTTCTATTTATATATTGACAAACAAGTATATAATTTTGATGAGCATTGGCGCGGCAGTCAACTTGTTAAAAATGAGCCTTACGCGACTCGCTAATCCACTCAACGCTTAAATTCAATCCAATTTATAATTCAAACAATTTCCTAAGCACGATTCCGCCGGCAGGAAGAGTACGGTTCGGTAACCAGAACACCGAGGACGGTCTGATCCAAATAAAATCTGAGAAAGGACCGGCGAGAGGGGGTTTAGAAAAAGAGAGAGGGACTCCTCCGGCTTCGGCTGATCCAGCCGACTCCAGAAGCGCAGCTGTCGCAGAGAGCCGCACGATTCTTGGCCGCGCCGGTTCTCGGCCAGTTTGCGTGCCGAGCGTGTCGCGAACGGTCGCTTCCTCGTGCGACTCGTGTCCTCGGCAGGTTTAGATCGGGACCGAGATACCTGTACCCGTACTACACGGTGACCAGTGGGACAATCCTTACCGAAATCACTGTCGAGACCTTGTACACCGATTCTTAATCCGCTCGAGTCTTCATCGCCGGCACGTTATTTTCAACAGTCTTCGATCTTTACTCGACAACGCGTTGCCTTCGATGATCTAAAGCCTTTCTCTGCCAACGCGTTATCTACGATAGTCCACAGTTTTCCATCTTCCGTCGCTGACACGTTATTTCCGATAGTGACCGAGGTGTATGTTAGCCTAAGCTACAAGTATCAACTGTGTTCGAAATCGATGAAAACGGAAAAGAACGCGACAGAAACCGAAGGAACCCACGGTAGCGATGATCGATATTGCTAGAACAGATACCGAGAAGTTATCAAGCTCCAATCGTTTCGTAAGACCCCAGAAACTTGTACCTTCCTTTTTTTAAGTCGCTCGAATATGTGACTGGGAAGTTCGCTCGCCGCTGAAGGTCGACCAACCATTCGTTGTTATCGGGTCGACGAAAAGATAAATGAACAGTTCGTTAAGGTTTTTCGCGAACAACTCGCACATGAAGGTTCCGAGACCGACGGTTCACCGTACTCGATCGACCACGTAAATGGAACGGCATGGTTTAACTGGTAATTCTCGGCCGCCGCTGAAGAAACAGCCAGCAACGAAGCGCAGGGATCCCTCGGAGATGGAAGAGCCGGAGGAGACAGAGGAAGAAGCAGAGAAACGAGGACGTGGACGGCGAAGACGACGAGGAAGGGGACGCGAAGTCGAGGAACGTCTCTGAAGGGCCTGGATAATGGCAGCCGCTATCGTCGAGTCGGAAATAGGTGCGGGCCAGGCCACGGCTAAAGGATCGGCGAACGATCTATCGGGTTATCGGAAGGCTGGCAACGATGGCGGAATGGAGAGATACGTCCTCGCGGCCCTCCGCGAGGACCACGAGGATCGCGAGGATAACGAGGACCGGAGCGAAGGCGACGTTTCAACGGCGGGATTCGGTACGGTCCGCGGCGGCGTTAGCAGAAAAAGCCCGCTTATCAAGCACGATAACGAGTCGAACGAAGGGACGATCGAGCCTTCCGACCGGTCTTCGTCTTTCCGCGCGAGGAGTGGGAACGTTAACGTCCCGGAGAACGACGCGCGTAAGTTCCGGATGTGCGGTCGAAAGCGTCCCGGCGTGGACTTTAGGGTCGACGACGGAGTGAAAGTCAAGAGCAACAGTTTACAGGACGAGACATCGATCTCCGCCAGGGCTGTCTGCAAAGTATCGAACGAGCGTCGCGGGTCGGGGACCATGGACCCTGGAAAGGATCAGGATGATTCGCGCGTCCCAGCGCCGAGGAACCACCTGAATCTGATCCTGGATCGAATCGACGGTTGCAGGCACTCCGAAGCGCCTCGTAAACCGGTCGATTCTCTTAAAGATTCCGGTGTCGGGAGCGAGAAAATACTGGAGGACGTCGCCGCCAGCAGGACGTCTCGATCCGCGAGCCAGGACACCGGCCGTATCGCCGGCCGAAGATCCCCTGACGATGCGGCGCCCGTTCACGGACACGAAAATTCCGGGGAGTCTCGCGTGTCTCGGGACAGGCGTCTTTATCTCGAGAGATACGCCGGCTATCTTGACGGCTACGAGGAGAAGGACGCGAACGATCGCGAGGGCACCCACGAGCCTCCCGTCGCCTCCCTGCTCTATCGCAGCAGGTCCTTGCCGCGTTTGTCGATGCACGACAGCGGCGTCGCGTGCAGCGGCAACGAGCAAACGCCGGCGGATCGGCCGATACAAAACACGAAGCAGTGGGTTGCCGATTGGAAGCAGTTGCACACGCTCAAGCAGCATTATTATCCGGAAGGTGGTTGGGGATGGATCGTCATGGTCGTCGGGGTGATAGTGCAGATGCTGTCGCACGGGATACACGGGGCAAGCGGGATTCTTCTGCAGCAGGTGGCTGGCATGTTCGGCCGTCACGAGTACCTTGAGTCAGGTTAGTGATGTTTCGCAAACTGCGAACAAGTATTTAGGTCTCGTCCAGAGTTTCGTGTCCTCGAAATTGTGAGCCTCTCCGGCCTCTCTGTCCTGTGCGGCGTTGCAAGCGCGGCTCTCGAAACTAAATAAGTAAATGTCGCGCGACGTAAGTTACGACCATCGAGGGGACATTTCGGTAGCGGAAATCGCTTTTGGAACGGAAAGTAGATACAAGTTGTAGCGCGTGCATAGTAGTTTCAGAAAACCCTAATGCGTTTCTTCGCATTGGGCCTTCGGTTTCGAGGTACAGTGAATTCTCCCTAAGCGACACGCTCAGGTTGTACAGAAAAAATGGGCAATTTCGGGAGAGGAGATACGATTGTTCGTGCCTTGCGACTCGTTTCTACAGTTATCGATTGTCAGCAACTATAAAATCGTTTCTGCTCTTCTCAAATTATCCATTTTTATGCAGAATCTAAGCGTCGATTAGGGAGAATTTACTGTATTTCGATTTAATGCTTTATGCGCACCTAGTAAATGAATTTTAATAGTATTTAGGCTAGAATAATCGTATCTTCTGTTCCCAAATTGTCCATTTTTTCGGCAAATCGATAGAACGGTTGACTAGAATGCTGTAGGTAGGTTCGAGTCCCCGCTATTGTTACTATTATTTTTTTTACTTTTCTAAGATAACTTTGTATTGGAAATGGGTAGATAAATGAAAGTAAAACGCAGTGAATTAAACTTATCCCTTTTAGTTTATTAATTTGATGTACGAGGAAGGACCGTCTTTACTCTCCTGATTGCTCCAGGAGACTGAAGACTATTCACAAAGACGAAACCAAAAACGTCACCTAAAGACAAAGAGCACTCTGTTCTATATACATATGAAATCATTGTTTATCTAATGGTACTCTGGCGAGACTCTCGGCGTCGATTCGTTTTTGTAACTTATATGCTAGAAGGAAAAACTTCTGAGTATTCAAAAGAGAGAAAATAATCCAATAATCTAAGATTATTTTGTTATATATCTATAAGACTATGGAATGTCCAAGCAAATATGCGATAGAAAATAATCCAATAGAATGTTCTATACAAAGTTCTCAAATGAATAATCTGTATATCAGTGAAGCAATACATGTACATGAAGTTAATATTATTCTAGTAGTTGATATTAGTTCTTCTAATTTGTGCACTCTTCGACATTATAATTTCTCTGGTTTTAACAATGGATATAATTTTAATATTGAAATTGAACTGGACACATGTGCATAGATTTGATCACCTGACTGACTGACTATCTGACGTACTCCAATAGCTCCCTTCTTTTACCCCTTAACGACTCCAGGCAATATTTCTCTACCGATTAATATTTCTTTACCGAAAAATATTTTATTAATTTTTGCATTTAATTTATTATTAATTTAATTTATTAATTTGCATTTATTAATCCTATATGACATTAATATTAATTGTAAACGAAAAAAAATAAATTTTTAGTATAAATAGAAGTATGCGTCGCTTATATTTTTCCGTATCAGTCATTATGAACACTAACAGTTTTCTGTTACATTTCAAACAATTGTTAGAATAGCGGCAATGCCTGGGATATCTAGAAAGTCATCCGCCTTATCGACTTACCCACGACTCATTCTGCGTTCAGAGCGATGAATAATTCATTTACTTGAAACCAAAATATCTCGAAAACGAAGGCCCATTGTGAAGAAACGTATCACGGTTTTTTGATACTGGGTATGTACTATAACTTCTATCTACAATCGTTTCAAAAGCGATTTCCGCTACGGTAAGGTCCACTTGTGAGTCGAGATACAGTAAATTCTCTCCAATTGTCACTCAACGTGTAAACAGAAATGGACAATTTGGGAACAGGAGACGCGATTATTCGAGTCTCGCGGCTCATTTTTATAGTTGTTGAATATGAGCGACTATAAAAACGAATCTCGAGGCTCGAGATTTCGTATTAGACTATAGATCTCTATGTAAAATAAAAAAGGAAACGGAAATTCTCCCTAATCGACGCTCAGATTGTGCACGAAAATGGATAATTTGAAAAGTGGAGATACGATTATTCGAGCTTTGTGGCTCGTTTTTATAGTCACCGATTGTCACCAACTATAAAATCGAGCCGCAAGACTCGAATAATCGTATCTCCTGTTCCGAAATTGTCAATTTTTGTGCGCAATCTGAGCGACAACTAGGGAGAATTTACTGTAAATCAACGGGATATGCGAAGCCTGATGATCGCCCAAGTGTAATTAACCTTCAACGGTGACTCATACGTCGCTTTAACCATTTTAGCGTCGGGAATTAACCCTTAAACGCATGACTTTTTGTTTTGAATTTTAAAAAATCGTTTTTTATAGGAATGTAGTCATAGGTTACGTAAAAAATAAATAAAAAAATCTAAGTAATAATATTGGGTATTTATTTTGAACAAAAGTTGTATGCAGACTTTTGGCAACAATATGCATTTATTACTAAAATTATTGTAGACGTAAACAAATGGTCATGTCTTCATATTATCTATTAAATAAAATTTTCAAATGCAACATCAAACATTCATAGCTTACCTGACAACAGATGAGAAGTAATTTTTTTTTCAATTAGATAAATCACTCCTTTATAGGAAACTCGAAAAAAGAAAATATCTCTCCAAGTAACACATTGAAGATTGTCACCCACCACATTCAAATGTCAAAAAACATATAACTTACTCGCCAAAAGTAATGTCGAGTCTTTTATTTCACACATGGTCTATTGTCTATTGTTATCAACGTGTGTTCGGAAACGCACATACTCAGGTTTTTGAATCAAATTAAGTGGAACTGGAACGTAGACAATTGACAACAATAAGCATTTAAGGGTTAAGTTTAATGGTATATTTTATAAAATACCCGACACTTCTCTATTTTTCACGTCGTTGGATTTTGTAGCACAAGATTTTTCGTGAGTTTACTTAGAATTAATGGTACTCATTATTAGTAGTATTAGGTTGGTGCGTATGAAATGTCGGATTTTTAAGTGAATATATAAAACTGCATATTTTTTTTCAAAAGCTGTTTATTTAATCAGAATATGCTCTATTTGCTTCAATACACTTATCCCAGCGAGATTTTAATGCATGGATGCCTGTCTTAAAGAAAAATTCTGATCTTTAGAAACACATTGAAGGTTATTACCCACCACATTCAAATGTCAAAAAACTTACTCGCCAAAAGTAATGTCAAGTCTTTTATTTCACACATGGTCTATCGTCTGTTGTTATCAACGTGTGTTCGGAAACGCACATACTCAGGTTTTTGAATCAAATTAAGTGGAACTGGAATGTAGACAATTGGCAACAATATGCATTTAAGGGTTAAAAGGTGTACGAAGATTTTTGTGAGACACTGTATAATTTTTATACGTGACTTCTCCTATAAAAATCATTTCTTAAATGCTTATGTTTATTAAAGGATGATGCTTATAAGATAAATTTTATTAGTCGTACAGACTAAGATTCACAGTTGTGATGATGAAAATCATTTTTCTACTACATCTTTTTAACTTTTCAAGTAATCATTGTCAAGCCATCGAACTCGGATGTTCGATCCATTTTGATTAAGCTTTTTAAACATCTTGTCCAAATTTGAATTTCTTAGTATCCAGTTTATAAATAATTAGTTACCTATATTAAGTCTAATTAAGAGGATTAATCACGATCTAAAAGAAGTAGGCTCAACACTATGTTGTCAACAACTCACGTTCCCTAACAACGATGCAACACAGTTGCATCTAGACACAGTGTGGGTCTAGAAGGGTTAAACGTGTTCAACTGCAGAACTGGTAACTGCGACGCGCTACTGTTTTGCTCGGCAGCCAGAAACTCGCGAAATAAAGGATGAGGAATCGGCGGTGGTAAAATTAGCGTTAAGAATTTCTTTAAATTTATTCGCACACGGCTCGGCAGGCTTTTTCTGCAGAATATTAACCAAGCACTGGTTCGAAGAGCGTCTCGAGTGGGATGCATTCGGGGACCACTCGTCCCTGAAGAGCGCATCGGCGAGCGCGGCCCCGCGCTCTCACCCCCGGACGGTGAATTAAACGGCCGGTAAGAACGTGTCGCGTATAATTAGCGCGATTCATAACCCGTTTATTGGCGGCAGATGTAGGAATACTCGACGGCACTCGCCGCAGTTGGCCGGCCGCCAAGCCGCGAGCGACGAGTACCCGCGTTCCGCGGAGGAGAAACGAAAAAACCGTCGCGCGGACAAAGCGATCGTAGCCGAGTAACGAGGTGAAAGATGCATCGCGATTCCACCCTCGTTTCACGCAGACGCACGCAGCCAGCAGCTGGCGCACTTTAATTTCACCGACACTTCCCACGATCGCGGAGCTTTCCGTTTCCGAGTCGGAAGCGGAATCGTTCGCGCGCCGGTATTCGAGAGAATTGAAGCTCCGTCGGCGATACAGCCAGCGAGTGACCCGCCGACCCTACCTTTTTCAATTATGCCTGCCAGCTTTTATCGATGGAATAAAAAAGTTCTTTTTAAATAACTCGACGGTTTATCTATCGGAAATCTTTTTACGTGCTGCACAGCTAAACGAAGCTTGGAAATTCTCCATTAACACCGAACCTGCGAGCGCTAACAGCGACCAACCTGTGCTGCTTCGGAATAACGATAACACGGGATTTATTTAGAATCTTTCGTTATTATTATCACAGCGTAACGGTTACGTTAGGAAATCGATTCATACATTTCCCGCGAATGAGATTTCGTAACTTGGAAGCTATTAGAAGCAGAAATGTGAAAGCAGCCATTTTAATCGACACGGTAGTTTTAACACTTTATCGACCGCTAGCCTATTTATCGGCTTTTCGATTGCCAATGTTTATCGACCGCTAGCCTATTAATCGGCTTTTCGATTGCCAATGCTTATCGACCGATAGCCTATTAATCGACTTTTAGCTATCGACGGTTTTCGCTTCTTTACTGTTTTGTTAGTAGCTGACCTCCTGTATGCTGACCTCCCCATATCCTTATGAATTATAATTATAATAATTATTATTATTTATTATTATTTTTAAAGGAATAAGCACAACACAATGAATAGCGAAAATTTAGCCGGTACTGGGAGCAAATGCGCGCGCGACTAAGCCAGTCCTTACTGAGTGGCAGCCTCAACAACGACCGGACGATAAAGTGTTAACGTTAAATGATAATTTTGAAACAAGTTGGTCGATCAAATTTTGCAGAATTTGCAGTTTATTGGTATCGAAGATCTGCCGACAAATGGTTAGCTGTGAAACTATTGAAAGTATAACGAAATTTTTCTATTTTGATTTGATTCGATCGATTTCTAAAGTTCTATTGGTTTCAATAGAAGATCTCGCATTGTTTACGAGGAGAACGTTTGTTTTAAACGAAACTCGATGCACGTCACTTTCCCTTTCTACTTGCTACGAGCATAATGTACGGGCATTTAAATTCATTTTCGACAAATATAGGGTGTCCGAAAAATGTCTCGCAATCTGGAAAGTTTATTTGAAGTAACTTTTTCCTCAACGAAAATGGAATCCGCGGCTTTGTTTACAAGTTAGTAACAAAAAACACGGACCAATAAAAGGCGACCTCGGCTGACGCGAGTTGGCCCAGCCAACGAGCGCACGAAGCCCAGCTCCGCTCATTGGCTCGGCCGTCTCGCGCTAACTGATCTCGCTTCGCATTGGTCACTGTTTTTCGCTAATAACTCGTCAACAACGCCGCAGATTGAATTTTCGCTAAGGAAAAAGTTACTGCAAATGACCTCAGGAAACCACCCATTTCCGAATTGCGAGACATTTTTGGGACACCCCGTAGAAGCACGTGCGTTATACGGTTACCGTGAAAACAAAATTTTGTCGCAGGGGTTACTGCGACGGTTTATATAAAATAATCCGAGAGGGTTTTTTTTGTTTTTATATAACGAGAACTTTAATATAACTTGTAACAAAAGGCGATGAGGTACAGTGTGTAGAAGGTAAAGGTAAACGAGTGACGGATGAGACAGAAATATGAACACGTTGAGAGTCGGAGGAAAACTTGCTAACTGACTTCTCCCGGTCGAGAGGTCCTCGTATTTATTGGGGAGAACGTATTGAAATTGGTAAGGGAAAGTCCTTGGGAAGGGCGAAGGCCTTTCCCGAAGATTTTCCGACCGGGGTGATCCGGGACCTATGGTCCGAAGCTGTGTCCCAACGTTTTTATTGTTTTATTGCGGTGTGTACGCCTTGCGTCGGGAAAACCCGAAAAAGGCATATGCACACCCCGCTTTTGAAGGACGTGTCTTTTTATGTCTGGTCCGCCACAAAATTTTAAATGCATCTTGAAATTTATTCTTGCGCAACGAAATTTTGGTTGCATCGTAAAAATAGAAATGAAATTTTGTAAGAGAAATAAGAGAACACCTTTGGATAATGAATTTAAAATGAGAGAGGAATTTCGTTTCAGCTGAGATTTCATTACTAAGAAAATGTTTTACCCAATAACGGATTGTGTTAGCTTCGAGCATGCTGAATACGAAATAAAAATGGACGAAATCCGCTGTGATACGGTCGGTTGTTGTATCGACCCAGTTCTTTACACAAACATGCGGCTGATCAAATTCGTGTACGCAAACGGATATTCGAATCGGTGGATCGGCGCACGTATGTAAGTTATTTTATCCGAATTCGAAGCTATACCTCGCACCATTTACACGCTGCTGCATTATGTCGGACTTGATCCACTTTTAGAACTGTGGGAATGCAACTTCGTGAACAAGAAGACTTTATTGGCACTCGGTTACTTGTTTTTATCGTATGAAACTTACGTAATACATCGAAGACAATTTCTTACGATGGAAGATCGATACCGGAAGATCTGAGTGTCTGTGTGTTGTATTTAGGGTCGCTATCTATAAAATCGCGAACCCGTGACAAAAAGCATAAAAATCCTGGACTTTTCCGGACGCATTTAACAACTTTTGAAATTGGGTGATGATGTCGTGAGGAAAAGTTTAGTTTAAATAGTAACCGCGAGATCATGAAATAAAAGCGAAATACAGTAAATTCTCTCAAATTGACGCTGAGATCGTACACAAAAGTGGAAAATTTGGGAAGAGGGAATACGATTATTCGAGTTTCGCGGCTCGTTATTACAATCGCCGATTGTCAAACATTATAAAAACCAGGTGCAAGACTCGAATGATCGTATTTCCTCTTCCAAAATTATTCATTTTTGTGCGCAATCTGAGCGTCAATTAGGGAGAATTTACTGTATTCCTAATTCTGTTTTTACAAAGAAAATACCCTAAATATGTCTAAAAAATTACGGTTAATGGAAATAATTGTCCTTAAAATTTAAATGAAATAGGGATTAGTGAGCCTTGGTGCACAGAAAACTTCGTTGAACATTTATTTATAAAATTAAAATTTATGCTATATAAAGGGGAAAAATTTGTTCGTTTCAGAGCCTAAAATTTATACCTAATGTTTGGCGATTTAATCCGGGAACACCCTGTATACTAAATTGATTTATAGACACAATGATAATTACTTTTGTTTAGTAAATATATAAAGTAATAAAGTATCGGAGCCTCCGATCGCGATAATTTCTTAGAAATTGGAATTTGGATAACTGAGTTATTTATTTGAAATTTGATTCGAAATCTTTATCTGTGTGTTCATGCTTTCTATAAATATTAATATTTTTATTAACAACCAAACTGTAAACTGACTGGAAAATGGTTAAATTAATCGATTAATGATAAGCATGTTATTTTGAGCACATTGAGCGAGTACACTACTGTGATCAAAAAGTAAGGTGAATTTGTTTATAAAATGTAAATTCTTTATTTATTCTTCCAAATCAATTTCATCCCCTTCAAAGTAACCCCCGTCCGATAAAACGCACTGTTTCCGACGCTTTTTCCAGTCCTCGAAACAGTCGGAATAGTCTTTTTCCGGTATAGCCTTCAAGACCTTCTTCGATTCGGTTTTTATCTCCTCAATCGTGTCAAAACGGCGTCCCCGCATCGGCTTTTTGAGTTTGCTGAATAACCAGAAGTCGCACGGAGCCAAATCAGGCGAATACGGTGGTTGCGGAACGATATGAGTCGAGTTTTTGGCAAAAAAGTCGCGAAGAACCAATGCAGTATGACATGGCACCAATCGAGACTTGACGCGTTTGAGACACAAAACATCCTTCAAAATGGTTTGGACTGAGCCAAATGATATTCCAACACTATCAGCGAGGTCTCTCATTGTCAGTCGACGATTTTCAAGCACCAAATCTTCGATTTTTTTGGACGTGGCCCTCGTCGGTAGACGTTGATGGTCGTCCAGAGCGCGGTTCGTCTTCAACGCGTTCTCGGCCCGCTTTGAACTCGTTGTACCACTTATAAACGTTTTTTTGTGCCATAGTTTGATCACCAAAGGCCTTCCGCAACATTTTCAACGTGTCCGCACAAGAATATTCGTTCCGCAAACAAAATTTGATGCAAGTTCTTTGCTCAACAAAATCACCCATTGTAAAAATCGAAAAATTCACTTTTGGTCGTTTACTAAAACACGTGTAACTCGGAGATAATTAAACCTTTTAACAAACAGACGCTTGGCAATTGTTATAGACAGTCCTACCAACCCAGGAAAAAAACAATTGCCTGCCTTCCTAATGTCCGGGAGTTTTAAATGACAATTTCACCTTACTTTTTGATCACAGTAGTATTGTTTTATTGAGTATATTGTTTTAAAATTCGAGTCATTTCGTCCAATCTTTAAAAAGTTACACTATTTAATAAGGTACTGACTCAGTTTTACTCCTCGTGGTACGTATGTATAATCATAAATAAAATACTTGTTTCATACAACTAAATGCAGCTAATTTTGTTTTTACATGCTGCCACGAAATTATTAAAGCACAACTAAAATCGAATCAAATTATAAATTACTCTTCCTTGTTCAAACCATTAACAAGGATATTTCTGTAACTAAAATTAACGTAGACGAAATCTTAAATCAAAATTATCAATTTCATTAACAATTTATGCATTTTCGGACGTCATTGATAGCTCAATCGTAGCGTTATAATATTTGCATTATAGTAGTAATAGTGTAGCAAGTCTCAGCAAGTAACATCGGAAAACTCGAAACCTTAAAGAAAATTCTCTCGAACGTCCCCGAAATAAAAACTAGAACAAATCTGATGAAAACCCGCATACGAATGACAACCCCAGATCCATTAAATATAGTCATTAATAGTAATTTCGTATAACGCTAACATAATAACACATGACACACTGGATAATATGTGAGCTACGTTCAATTTTTTTGTTCTCTCGCTTATCCGTTTCTTCTTTTGGTTACACAGACGCATTGTTCACAAAATATTCTTTAGGTATACAGGTTGTCCCACAATATACTCAAAATTGGAAAATGAGGGATTCCTCAGGTCATTTGAAGCAACTTTTTCCTTGGCGCAAATGCAAACCGCGGCTTTGTTTACGAGTTATTAACAAAAACCAGTGACCAATGAACGGCGAGATCAGCTGGCGCGAGCCAATGAACGCAACTGGGCTCCGTCCACTCGTTGGCTCGGCCGCCTTCATTTGCATTTTCGCCAAGGGAAGATTTACTTCAAATGATCTCATCTCCCTATTTTGAATAACTTTTGGGACACCCTATAGATTGCTATAAAAATGAATTTGATACGAAGGGAGATAGGAGCCACCTTCGGCACAAAATACTGTTGGAAAATAATTGTAGAAGCTGGAAGCGCCCCGAGCTGCGAAACATTTTCATCCATTTTTTAAGCATTCGAAGACAGGTTTAAAAATGTATCACGTATTTCCGATGCAGCCTCTGGGCCGTAAGCGATACCCTGAAAAGACCACCGTGAAAACCTTGTGCAGGTCTGCACTGCGACTGCTTCGTTCAATAATCTGCAGAAAATATTCGCAATTTCAAGGAGATGGCGCGTGGTGTACTGGTGTTTCTCACAAGTGGCCCAGTTATCTCTTGAAACGGAAGCACGCATTCCCTTATCATAACACGGGCGGCTCAACCGAACCGGAAAGACGACTGACTATTCAATTACTATAAAAACAGGAGCATAGTAGATAGAAATGCGCGTATCACTCGTAAACGTCGATAGCAATCCCTACTTTTAAATTCATCGATTCGTGTACCGTCGACTAAAATATTTCGTAAAACAATGATTTGGTTGAAACTCTTTGGGCGAATGAATTCCTTCGGACAAAACAATCCACGGAATTGTGATTTTATGCCTACAGAATGGAAAGAGCGACAATATTAACCCGAGAAAGATAACCTACGTCGCAGAGGCGCCTGCGAAGACTGTTGATTTTTGTTAATTTTTCATAGAGGTCTAGTGATTTAAGTTTAAAATTACTTAAAATATAAAAAGATATAATATAAATGCATTTTATTTTTACAATAATGCCAAACCTTTAAAATGACTAGATTAACTTAAATAAATATCCATTGTTAGTATAAAATTGACGCCTTAGAAAAGCATACGCCTCTGAAGCGTATGGTTATCTTTTACGTACGTTGTCATATGGTTATCTTTCTAGGATTAAGACAGGATGTGACATTCACTCGATTATTGATGTTGTTGAAATTTTAGCCTCGAACAAAAATTAATCTATAGTTTACTTAGTACTAAGATACTAAGATATCGGTTTACATTTTCGTCGGTTCCGTCAGCGGGCAACGACGGTGATGTAAACTGTATATAGTAGATACCGCGATACATCATCACCGGTACCATTAGATACTCATCGTGCCCTGACTGTTTGGGGATCCCAGCGTCACGTATACAATGTGAAACGCGACAAATAAACGTCTCCGATTGGTGGATAAGACGAACCCAAGAAGGGTATAAAAGAAGCGTTTTTTCTTACCGGACTCTCAGTAGAGTTTGGTCGCTCGATCGTTTTCGCCCATATACCTTCTCTCAATAAAGGAATAAAATAAAGTCTTTTTAAGAAAAGAATTAGAATCATATTCATTTTTTCATTCCATAATCCCAACAATATTCATATGAATCTATTCTACTTATAAATTGCGCATACGTTATCAATTGAGACGCACGTCAGTACGTACGAGTCAGCAAATGCATCCTCAACTAAATGGGTGAGTTTCTTATCGATAATATTTTTCATATTTCTCTAAAAAACAAATCCTTTACGTACCTTAACGTGATTATTTATTATTAAATCAGCTTTGCGAATCATTCGTTGAATTCTGTTCGTACACGGAATTATTTAAATTAAAATATCATTTACGAACTTTGTTAATCTTCACTGTACACCTTGCATAAAAATTTCATATGGTACACACGAGGTGTCATGCACACCAGAAAATTAAAACAGCTGTCACGGTTAAACTTCATATTATTTCGGGTCCGAAAAATTAGTAAATATTCTTCAGACGTTTTAAAGTAAAGGTGAACAGCGTTTTTCTTAAAAATATCACTGTTATGTAGTAAAAAAAATCCGTAAAGTTCTCGCCTTGTGACTTGTTCAATACTTCGATCGCGGCTCGAGTCCGTCCCGACCTTCTGTCAAAGCCTCGTGCTGCGGACTCTCTCGCGGACCCTCTCTCTCGCACCGTCACCTCTCATTGGCCAGTGTTTTTCGTTAATAACTCGTAAACAAAGCCGCGGATTGCATTTTCGCAAAGGAAAAAGTTACTTCAAATGACCTCAGCTACCCCTCATTTTCGGCTGTTAAAATAATTGTGGGACACCCTGTATATACACCGAGACTTCGTCCTACCCTTACGTCTAAGGCAAGGGCCCGCTAGGATAGCCTTACTGATGAGTCCTCTAGCGGGCCCCGGACGAAACGTCTCCCCACTCCTTTTCCACGACCTTGCGAACTGCCGCCAAAGAGCTAATAAAAACTAACCTGCGGTTTCTCTTATGTATTAATGGCATGTGTAAAACTGTTGAACTTATAATAATTTAATTCAAATAATGATAAACTAGAAATATTTAACTAATGGAAATTAACAGTTTTCAACACATTTGATATACATTGCAAATACTATGTATAATCAATAATTCAATTATATTCAATTATATTCTTCGCCTCTCATTTAAAGCTGCATTTCTTCCAATCGTTTTTTCACACGACACTCGTCAATTAACATTTATACCAAGTTTTCAATGCTCAATAAAATAATCTCTCCCTCTCACACACACGCGCGCGCGCGCGCACGCACATCTTATTTGATTGATAATAACATTAATAATCCCTTGTATATTTTAAAACAATATCTCCCCCCCCCACACACAGACACATCTTGTTTTATTGATAATTACATTAATAATCCCCAGTATTTTTTTAAAACAATCTCTTTCACACACACACTTTGTTTTATTAATACTTACATCAGTTCTCAATACTTTATTTTCATTCTTTAACAAACTTATGTCACTTAAAAAGGTTTTGTTAAACAATTTATAGTCATTTCATTAGCTGGTATATGTATAATATGTAATTTCTCCCGTATTACTGCTTCCCTAATGTAATGACATTTTTTATTTCACAATTTTGATTTTGCTTTAAATTTCCGCCATCTTACTACTCATATTCTGGTGGTGCATTCATTATTTCGAGCAAAAAATTTTGCACGTCGTGTCTCGATTTTACTCATTTGTGATGCAAGTACTATACTGAGAAGTTTACTGCACGGTCTCGTTCTTAGAGATTATTTTATAATTACTTGAAGAAGAAGAATATCGATTTGCATCGTTTAACATATTCGTTATAGTAAATGCAGAGCAGCAATGCATTTAATGTATAGCAAATCAACGTACGGATGTTTCCCACCATGATATTTTTTGATCTTCTTCAGGGAGTCATGTGCGCCCTGCAGAGAGTTAGGTTAAGTCCGGGAGAGTCCGACCATTTTTTGAAAGAAGAATCGTATTGGTGTGATTTTTCAGAATTTTATCGTATTATCCAAATTACAGTAATGTCTAAATAATTTAACATACATATAAACAGTATTTTGCGTTCAATTAAAATATATACTACCATTTTCAAGCAAAAAAAAAACAGAAATACTGTAAGTGGACGATCTCACCCGCATCAACGGGTTAGAGCGTCCATTTACTTATGAGAGCGACCTCGAAAAATAGTCTTAACTGTAGCTTATAAAAAGTATTATAAATGAAGAAAGTAATTCTTATGTTACCTTTTCTTCAGCTTCCCACATAAATCACAAAAATTTTCTTATTTGGAGCATCCCTCGTGATAGCAACGAATACACCTCACACACTTAAGCCAGTCGTTACTTTTTGTGGTTTTAAAGTAGTCTCTGCATCTCACGCATTCATTTTGGTTCCACTCTTCTAACGATGTGCCATTGTTCTAATTGTTTTCTATGTTTCTTTACATTCTTCTCTCTTCTAATTGAACCATTCCTCTGTTTCTTTATCACTAGATTTACGGAGCACAAAACACAGCTGTTTTATATTAGTTTATGAAAGCAACAATAAAACATTTATTCTAATTTGTAACAAGTGATATTGTAACATTTGCCGTAAGTAACATATAAATTGAATAAATAACTCATAAATGTATCTTTACGATATGAATAATCGTAAATTAAAAAATTAATGACCCGTCATTTTGACGGGTTCCATAAATCTAGTTTTACATTGGGTTGGGGGTAATAAGTTCGTTTTTCAGAATTTTGTCGTATTAAACAAATTACAGCAATGTCTAAATAATTTAACATACATAATAATAAACAATATTTTGCGTCTAATTAAAATATATACTACCATTTTCAAGTAAAAAACAATAATATTGTAAGTGGACGATCTCACCCGTATCATCGCGCGCGCGCGAGTTAGAGCGTCCACATACTATGGGTGAGAGCGACCTCGAAAAATTGTCTCAACTGTAACTTATAAAAAGTATTATAAATAAAAAAAGTAATTCTCATGTTATTTTTTCTATAGCTTCCCACATAAATCACTCAAATTTCTCTTATACTCACACACTTAAGGCAGTCGTTACTTTTTATGGTTTTGAAGTAGTCCTCTCTGCATCTCACGCCTTCATTTTGGTTCCATTCTTCTAATGACGCGTCATTTTTTTATGAAACTGGATTATTTCCGCTTGGGGAAGGAAGCGTATCGTCGACGTCAAAATCGTCATCTTTGAACTTCGCAAACCATTTCCCTGCTGTAGACTCGCCTATGACACCTTCTCCGTATACGTTGCAAATGCCCCGGACTGCTTCAGCAGCTTTGTGGCCTCGATGAAAAGCGAAGAAGAGAAGATGTTGAAAATGTTGCTTTTTACCTCCTGGATATTCCACTTCTAAATCTCAAAGGTAATAAAAAATTAATTTACCCAAAAAGACGATTAGCACAGTTTTGTAGAGCAGAAAGAGCTCTATCGAATGAATATTATACACTTTGTCAAACAGCAAGAAATCGTTGTAAAATAAAAGAAAATATAAAAACGCTACGAACTTATTACCAAATCCAATAGTTCCCTCTTTCTTCTTTGTCTTAACGTTCTCTGAACTATTTGTAATGTTACACCATCTTACGGCATTTAAATCATCACATTTTATTATCCTTTTGATACCTGTACCTAATCCAATCTCACACAACACGTGCATGTTACTGTTCAAAATTCGTCTAAACACTGATGGTGGGGAATGTGCGTACGTGCCCCGGGTTTTAGTTTTATGGAACCCCTGTTTACGCGGTCCAGGTGTCCGTCAAGAGGCCCTTACATGAACCTAAACACGCTGACGTAGGTTAAGTTCGGGAGAGTTTGGCCAGCAAGAGAGACCGGCCAGTGTAAATATCTCGAAACGACGACGCCATATGGCGTTGTGCTAAAAGTCAAAAACGCTTCAATAAATTGATTGTTGATCACGTATTGCAAATGTCGCGAAACTGTATCCTAATCTCGCAAAGTGAGTTTAAAGCTTCAGGCGGATCTGGAAGTTGTTCGATTAACCCGAGAAAGATAACCTACGTCGCAGAGGCGCCTGCGAAGACTGTTGATTTTTGTTAATTTTTCATAGAGGTCTAGTGATTTAAGTTTAAAATTACTTAAAATATAAAAAGATATAATATAAATGCATTTTATTTTTACAATAATGCCAAACCTTTAAAATGACTAGATTAACTTAAATAAATATCCATTGTTAGTATAAAATTGACGCCTTAGAAAAGCATGCGCCTCTGAAGCGTATGGTTATCTTTTACGTACGTTGTCATATGGTTATCTTTCTAGGGTTAATATGGTACATATATTCTTAGCAGCAATTGACAGATAGATAAGATTACTTATATATTATGCATAAAACTACCGTCTAACTTCAATAGTGCGCGTGCATTCATTTTTACTGAAGTAAAAATTGAACCATTCCTCTGTTTCTTTATCACTAGATTTACGGAGCACAAAACACAGCTGTTTTATATTAGTTAATGAAAGCAACAATAAAACATTTATTCTAATTTGTAACAAGTGATATTGTAACATTTGCCGTAAGTAACATATAAATTGAATAAATAACTCATAAATGTATCTTTACGATATGAATAATCGTAAATTAAAAAATTAATGACCCGTCAAAATGACGGAAAGTTCTGTCCGATAATGTCATTGCAAATTTCGATAGATATGCACATATTCATTTGAGACATATATTTTTGAAAAATGTTGCTCACAAATTGCCATCACGCTGGCAAGAGGTCATAAGTAATGACAGAAATTATATTGTACAATAAATATTACTAAATTTATGAAAAATCTATTATTTCCTTTCTTTTCTCAAACAGACAGAACTTTCCGGTAGACCTAATACAATCGTTAATACGTCAATTATATAATTTGCAAATGCACTATTCTTCATACGCAGTAAAAATTGTCCGCATCAATTGCAAGAAACACAAACCTAATAGAAATTGTTCTTTTTAATCCTCGGAGTACGGTCACTGACTGTATGCTAACAGGGTCTTTCGCGACTCACACCTATCTATGTATCTCGTTAATCATGCTTGTGGTCGTTTGAGCTCGTGACAACCACCCCTATTCCACTACTAACTCACGCAACTTGTCAATAAAATAGGGAGGTCTCTAGAGATTATATAGAGTGTCGATCTCTCTCATAATTCCGGCATAGACCGACCATACTAATCCGGGAGAGTTCAGCCACATCAATTGTTCCGTCCATCAACGGAATTTTTATTCTTCTTCTATCCGGTTTTCTTCAAAACGAATTTGCTTTCTTTTCTAGTTGCAAATAGCTTAATTTCCAAAGAGATCCGTTTGGCTCAGCGAGACAACGCCCGTATTTTCACAATCAAGTGGAACTCTCATGGTCAGAAAACGCGATAAGCAACTTGCAAACATTATAAATAGTTCAGGGAACGTTGAGACAAAGAAGAATGAAGGAACTATAAAGAAACATACGAATATTTTAATTGAAAGGGGGAAGAATATAAGAAAAACGTAGAAAACGATTAGGGCAATCATTCGACCCAAGCAGAAATAATCCAGTTTCATAAAAAAATGACGCGTCATTAGAAGAATGGAATCAAAATGAATGCGTGAGATGCAGAGAGGACTACTTCAAAACCATGAAAAGTAACGACTGCCTTAAGTGTGTGAGTATAAGAGAAATTTGAGTGATTTATGTGGGAAGCTATAGAAAAAATAACATGAGAATTACTTTTTTTATTTATAATACTTTTTATAAGTTACAGTTGAGACAATTTTTCGAGGTCGCTCTCAACCATAGTAAGTGGACGCTCTAACTCGCGCGCGCGCGATGATACGGGTGAGCTCGTCCACTTACAATATTATTGTTTTTTACTTGAAAATGGTAGTATATATTTTAATTAGACGCAAAATATTGTTTATTATTATGTATGTTAAATTATTTAGACATTGCTGTAATTTGTTTAATACGACAAAATTCTGAAAAACGAACTTATTACCCCCAACCCAATGTAAAACTAGATTTATGGAACCCGTCAAAATGACGGGTCATTAATTTTTTAATTTACGATTATTCATATCGTAATGATACATTTATGAGTTATTTATTCAATTTATATGTTACTTACGGCAAATGTTACAATAACACTTGTTACAAATTAGAATAAATGTTTTATTGTTGCTTTCATAAACTAATATAAAACAGCTGTGTTTTGGGCTCCGTAAATCTAGTGATAAAGAAACAGAGGAATGGTTCAATTAGAAGAGAGAAGAATGTAAAGAAACATAGAAAACAGTTAGAACAATGGCACGTCGTTAAAAGAATGGAACCAAAATGAATGCGTGAGATGCAGAGACTACTTTAAAACCACAAAAAGTAACGACTGGCTTAAGTGTGTGAGGTGTATTCGTTGCTATCACGAGGGATGCTCCAAATAAGAAAATTTTTGTGATTTATGTGGGAAGCTGAAGAAAAGGTAACATAAGAATTACTTTCTTCATTTATAATACTTTTTATAAGCTACAGTTAAGACTATTTTTCGAGGTCGCTCTCATAAGTAAATGGACGCTCTAACCCGTTGATGCGGGTGAGATCGTCCACTTACAGTATTTCTGTTTTTTTTTTGCTTGAAAATGGTAGTATATATTTTAATTAGACGCAAAATATTGTTTATATGTATGTTAAATTATTTAGACATTACTGTAATTTGGATAATACGATAAAATTCTGAAAAATCACACCAATACGATTCTTCTTTCAAAAAGTGGGCGGACTCTCCCGGACTTAACCTAACTCTCTGCAGGGCGCACATAACTTCCTGAAGAAGATCAAAAAATATCATGGTGGGAAACGTCCGTACGTTGCTTTGCTATACATTAAATGCATTGCTGCTCTGCATTTACTATAACGAATATGTTAAACGATGCAAATCGATATTCTTCTTCTTCAAGTAATTATAAAATAATCTCTAAGAACGAGACCGTGCAGTAAACTTCTCAGTATAGTACTTGCATCACAAATGAGTAAAATCGAGACTCGACGTGCAAAATTTTTTGCTCGAAATAATGAATGCACCACCAGAATATGAGTAGTAAGATGGCGGAAATTTAAAGCAAAATCAAAATTGTGAAATAAAAAATGTCATTACATTAGGGAAGCAGTAATACGGGAGAAATTACATATTATACATATACCAGCTAATGAAATGACTATAAATTGTTTAACAAAACCTTTTTAAGTGTGACATAAGTTTGTTAAAGAATGAAAATAAAGTATTGAGAACTGATGTAAGTATTAATAAAACAAAGTGTGTGTGTGAAAGAGATTGTTTTAAAAAAATACTGGGGATAAAATCGTGTTACACATTCTGGTCTCCTTCTGCGAGGTCTCGGGTCGTCTACCGTCTATCAGAGTGCATCCATGTTCCCCGAATGATCGAATAAAGACGAATTGCTCTTTCGTGTTTACGTCAGCCGCCCCGAGGACCTATCCTCTCGGCCGTCGATGCCATCAAAACGGTTCGAGAATATCACGTCTCGAACTGACGTCACACGGACGTATCTCCGTTGATCCTGTTCCCATTCGTGAAAGTGTTCCTCACGCTGAACGGACGTGTGCACACGCAATCGTAGTCTCTAAAGAGCCTAGTATAATTATCCTCTCAGGTGGGCCGATTTCTTTGTCGAGCGGCTAAAGTGATTCACATTGCTCGTTTCCAAGCGGAATGTCTGATTGATGATCGATGACGCGAAACGGTTGGCTAATTCATAGGAATTCGTGAATGTAAGAACTTTTTCTTGTTATGCAGAAACATTACACTTGGGAAGATCGATAACACGAATTATAGTGACTCTTGTTACTATTCGGACATTTTTCAAAACGCGATCACTTTTTTAGAACTCGGCTAAACGATTTGAATTTTTTGGTTTAAGTGGCAAAAAGCGATTAGTATACATATATTAGACAACGATTAAACTACTTTGTTACAATTTCGCTAACATTTGGAATGGGAAAATCAAAATAAAAAACTGTCGCTTTTTTTAAACAGTATACTAAATTCATCAACGATGTCGCTCAGCTTCTGACGGTGCATGCATTGTTTCGAGCGAAGAATTTAGCATGTTGAGTCTTGATTTCACTCATTTATGATGCAAGTACTAGACTGAGAAGTTTACTGTCTAAAACGCTTTTTAACCGTTTTATCTGAGCCCGTAACGTTATACCCGGTAAGTTATACGCATAGCGAAGATTTCATCGAAATCGGTTAACGCAAAGTCAAGTTGCAAGCTTTAAAAGATTTTAGAAACTGCTGATTTCTCACACTTATTGGTCGAAAGTGTAAAAAATCGGGACGAAACTGCGACTTTTACGATCTTGAATTGTTTATAGCTCCTACCAGGAGCTATAAACCTATTTCGCCTATTTCGATGAAATTTTCAACATGCATATAAGTTACCGAGATCTACGAGAGGCACTTTTTAAATTTTCGTCATAGGCTGGGATAACAAAGTCAAAAAATGAGAGTTCTTTATTATTTTTTATCTATCATCTAATAAAAATCGAAGTCCTATAGTCCAGTTCTAAAAGAAATTCTTGCGTTTGAAATGTTGTCCGAATATTAATCAGAGTCACCGTATATTAATCTCTGATATGTTTTTCTGCTTCTTTACAATACTTCGCTTTCATACTGTTTCCGTTATTGTACACTTCTTATAATAAACCACCAAATTTATGTTATATATTATTTATTTATATTATATATTATATATATTATATTATTATTTATTTATATTATATATTATATATATTATATTATTATTTATTTATTTATATTATATATTATATATATTATATTATTATTTATTTATTTATATTATATATTATAATCACCAAATTTATATTATACTTAATATTTATATTAATACCGAATTTAACAAAATACGCTTAGAACAAGATAGAATAAAAAATATATATATATATAATAATTACAGACTCCCTTAACCTTAGATTTAGTTAAACAGATACAATAACTCTCATATTGTCGCTCAGCTTATAAACAAAAATGGACAATTTGGGAAGACCAGATACGATTATTCGAACCTCGCGGCTCGTTTTTCTAGTTCTTGACAATCGACAAATTGTTGTTTACAAACTGAGGGACAATTTGGTAGAATTTACTGTATAAGAACGAACCGCAAGGCTCGAATAACCGTATCTCCCCTTCTCAATTTGTCCATTCTCGTTCCCAAGCTGCGGAATTACTGTATTAACCCTTTGCACTCGAAGCGACTTTAACTGTAAATATAAAATCATTTTTCTAACTTGTAGTATTTTGATTTTATATGATAAAACGCATTTTATGCATGTGAAATTGACTCTTGGGACTCACGCAACAGTTACACTCTTAACAATTTTTTCAATCCGAACTTTGTTAATATCAAAATTATCTTAAAACGTGGTGAACGAATTTTAGCGGTGCCTCTGAGTCACCACTCGAGTGCAAAGGGTTAAAATCGATCCGGATTATACGCCCGACAAGGTATGAAATATGCCGGGTTGCCACCGTAGAATTCGTGGAGCGCGAAGAAAACAAGTTCAAAATCGAGAGTGCGGCCGAAAGGATGAGACGAGGGCAAACGAACGTGATCGAAATTTTCTGAGAACGTCCGCCATCCTTTTTACAGCTTCTCCTCGGCCATTCTCTCTTTTTTGCGTCGGAATTCCTGCTTTTTAAGGTCGCGGGCTTTCGTTTAGATGCCTCTTGGGAAGGTTTCCGTTCGAGACGAGGATTATTGTAACAGCGTAGATAAAGAAAGGTGACAGTCGCGGGAGGACAGAGAATCCCCGGTAAGAGGATTTCTGGTATCAGCGACGATGGAACCATGCCCGTTTCGTGGATGTTAACAATCGGGCGGGAATACCCAGGATCCCATGCGGTCCGCCTCTCTCATTGGTTACGAATTCTTTTTGCCGTCTCCAGAAAATGTTTCGCTGCGTGATATATCGTTGCCGTAATGAATATTGCGGTCCAGATAAAAAGATTGCGGAAAAAGGAGGACCATGCTCACAATAGTATTCGTACGCTAAATTTCCGAGATTCGAGAAATTATCGATGCTCGATTCATTATGATTTCGTAAAAAGCAATAAATATACAGCAATAAAGTGACGTTTATGTTGAGTACTCGCTCGAAAGGAAATTAATTAACAGAATATTAACAGAATAATTAACGGAAAGTTAAATAAACGGGAATTGATAGGAAATTGTTATAATTTCCTATCAATAATAATTGTTATAATTTTTAATTAAAAAGTTTGTATACAAAAGTTGAATGATTTAAAGGAATACGTTGTGTAGAGCATTTATATTTTGTTTAGATGGAGACGTTCTGGAGATTTGAAAATCGCTTTATTTTTTTAAATAGAATACTATATTTTTTTATACCAAAATATAGAAGAATATCGAATTCTGAGTAGAAAAGTATTGACCTCTATTAGCCCTAAACCTAATAGCTAACGAGTAATTTCACTTTATTTCGTGAAAATGTTCTTCGCGTAATATCAAGTTGGAGACTCAATCTCGTCACAGATTTCCGCAGGACAGCGACATTTACGTGACAATGTACTCGTCAGCTATTAGCTTTAGGGCTAATAAAAGTCAATACTTTTTTACTCAAAATTCGATATTCTTCCATGCTTTGGTATACAAAATATAGTATCTTATTTAAAAAAACAAAATCGATCTTCAAATTTCCGAAACGCCTCCACCTATAAAAAATACAAATACACTACATAACGTACCTCTTTAAACCATTCAACTTTTGCATACAACATTTTTTCGTGCAACGCATATTTTGGAAGTTATGGAGGTGCACAGGTAGCGTGGACTACCCTGTACTTTAAGACACATTTAACCCGAGAAAGATAACCTACGTCGCAGAGGCGCCTGCGAAGACTGTTGATTTTTGTTAATTTTTCATAGAGGTCTAGTGATTTAAGTTTAAAATTACTTAAAATATAAAAAAGTATAATATAAATGCATTTTATTTTTACAATAATGCCAAACCTTTAAAATGACTAGATTAACTTAAATAAATATCCATTGTTAGTATAAAATTGACGCCTTAGAAAAGCATGCGCCTCTGAAGCGTATGGTTATCTTTTACGTACCTTGTCATATGGTTATCTTTCTAGGGTTAACGTGTCACTACCGTTCCGGTATTACAATCGTCCCCGGTCTCCCCTATTGTATTTAACTCGGTCTCATGCCTGCTTATTCCAAAGCTTGAAACCTGCACTTTCGGAGACCACCATCGTTCATCATCTGAAAGATTTATTTTCTGAATACAGCGAGTGGCAAACGAATGCCACGATGCTGCTCGAAACTGCTAAAAACTGAAACGACATTAGAAACTTCGGAAAATGTTTACTGCCAAGCGAAATTTCTCTGAAAAATTTATCGTACACCGAGAAGAAAACCAATCGTTCAAACATCCCAAACATACTCGAACCGTCCGAACCAATTCTGGAAAAGTCCTTCCGTTTCGAAAGGCGCGGAGACTTTTGTTCGCGCACCGACTCTGCGACCGTTGTTCGGTCTACGGGGGTTGTAAATTCCTGACTCTAATTTGACAATGTGGTTCGCGATGCTCTGTGCCCACTTAACACTTTATCGACCGCTAGCCTATTTATCGGCTTTTCGATTGCCAATGTTTATCGATCGCTAGCCTATTAATCGGCTTTTCGATTGCCAATGCTTATCGACCGATAGCCTATTAATCGACTTTTAGCTATCGACGGTTTTCGCTTCTTTACTGTTTTGTTAGTAGCTGACCTCCTGTATGCTGACCTCCCCATATCCTTATGAATTATAATTATAATAATTATTATTATTTATTATTATTTTTAAAGGAATAAGCACAACACAATGAATAGCGAAAATTTAGCCGGTACTGGGAGCAAATGCGCGCGCGACTAAGCCAGTCCTTACTGAGTGGCAGCCTCAACCACGACCGGACGATAAAGTGTTAAAGTAACAGAGCTGGTAGTGAAAGGTATTGACTGTTGCACTTTTTAACAGAAATAACGACTTTAATTTAGAAGACTAGTTATAGTACATGGAGTGTTTTCGGTCTGTGTGGTGTCGAATGATTGTTGAAGACTATCCGCGCCTCGCGATGTACCGGCCTTTTTATTGAGGAAGCTTCTTTGCGAAGCTCCCCCTTCCCGGATAGAGACGTGCACTGATTGGTTTTTGCCGAAAGTTATGTTTGTCCAATCAGTGCTCTTTTAAATTTTAGCAACTCCCCGAGAGCGACTGGTCTCGGAGAGGACGTGATTGTTTTGTGACACGGTCGAAGGGTTTCCGCCGCCTTCGACGACACAACGGAAATTCCTCCAGGTCAACTCACGGTAGCCTCGAGTACCGTGTTACGCACTCGGCTCGAGATGACCCTTCGGAAATCCTAGGTTTACGACACGTTATGATTGGTGAAATAGCCGAAAATTAGTTTTGGAGGCCGGATGGTCGCCAGACGTAAGAAAGGTCTTTATCCTATTGTCGAATCCGTGTCGTAAACCTGGTCGACGAAAACTCGACGGAATTTGTTCTTCCGTGCCGGAGCAAATGTGCGGCGCAGATGTGCTGTGGAGTGTCTGATTACTTGTTTTATGGGTTGAAAAATGCGGATAGTTGTACTGGCATGAAACGTTCTACGAGAACGGAACAACTTTGGCCGACTTCGTATTCGTCCAGTTTTCTCGGTGCTTCGTGCTACCATTCATATTCGTGAAACGATTCCCTTCCCAAAGTGTGACATTCCATCCGCGAACCGCCCGCTACGATTCGAAAACAATTAGGAGAGAAACTGCGCGCGGGAATGCGACCGCCTAACCTCGGAACGATCGAGGATCTGCAGCGAAGCATCAAGTAGCTCTTTAACTTAACAACCGGTCGAACTTATTTTCGTTCCGTGCTACTTTCACGGTCGGGATCATTGGCCCATTTTCTGCCGCAGCTCCTTAGCCGGAACGACAACGACGACGTTCCATGTACGGTGGTACGGGCGTCGTTTCTCTGTCAACTGTGAATATCGAGGGCGACGAGCCGAGTCGGAGGCGGAGGCGTCTTCGTCGATCGAATTCGTTAGAAGCAATTCGCGGCGCGGCGTCCGGTCCCCGAGGGACAGAGGGATGAGCATGCCACTTGCACACGCGTGACTAACCGCGCCTGTTATAAAGTAGCGGCTGGAGGCGGCTCCGAACGGCTCCACGGCCCCGCAAATTACCCGCCGTAAAGTAATGAGAGATACGAGTAGCCCGTGCAAAAATACCGTGCGAGGTTGCGAATCGAGGGTGAGGTGAAACGCGCAACAGTTCTCTCCCCGGTGGGAGAAGAAAGGAGGCAGATTTATCGGCGCAACGGGCATAAAGATGGCGGGAAAGTTACTTCCGAGCGGAGGAGAACGCGAGGAATCGCGCGGCATGCGTTAAATGCCGGATGATTATTTTAATTTCCGTCGATGCGGCGAAACCCGCTCCTCGTGGAAATAATTGACAGAAGCTTCGGAGAAAGTGCTGGAGACCGTCTACAACCGACGCGACGCACAGTGGTCCCAATCGATGAATTAGCTGTTCACGATGATTTTAGCAATGTTTTGAGACGTACGGATAGTTTTATATACAGTGGGCCGCAAACGTGTTCGTACACCTTTTGAAACGCTATTTATCTCTTACCTAACGCAATACACCTTTTTTAGAACTGGACTAAGGGACTGGAATTTTTTTCAAATAATAGGAGGACTAGTCTACCAAACGATGACTAAAATTAAATTTTGCTATTACTTGGAATGGCAAACGAAATAAATATTACGCAATACACCTTTTTTAAAATTGGACTAAGGGACTGGAATTTTTTTCAAATAATAACAGGACTAGTCTACCAGACGATGACCAAAATTAAATTTTAATATTACTTGGAATGGCAAACAAAATAAATATTACGCAATACACCTTTTTTAAAATTGGACTAAGGGACTGGAATCTTTTTCAAATAATAGCAGGACTAGGCTACCAAACGATGACTAAAATTAAATTTTGCTATTACTTGGAATGGCAAACAAAATAAATATTACGCAATACACCTTTTTTAAAATTGGTCTAAGGGACTCGAATTTTTTTCAAATAATAACAGGACTAGTCTACCAAACGATGACCAAAATTAAATTTTAATATTACTTGGAATGGCAAACAAAATAAATATTACGCAATACACCTTTTTTAAAACTGGACTAAGGGACTGGAATTTTTTTCAAATAATAACAGGACTAGTCTACCAGACGATGACCAAAATTAAATTTTGCTATTACTTGGAATGGCAAACAAAATAAATATTACGCAATACACCTTTTCTAGAACTGGACTAAGGGACTGGAATTTTGTTCAAATAATAGGAGGACTAGTCTACCAAACGATGACTAAAATTAAATTTTGCTATTACTTGGAATGGCAAACAAAATAAATATTACGCAATACACCTTTTTTAAAACTGGACTAAGGGACTGGAATTTTGTTCAAATAATAGCAGGACTAGTCTACCAAACGATGACCAAAATTAAATTTTAATATTACTTGGAATGGCAAACAAAATAAATATTACGCAATACACCTTTTTTAAAACTGGACTAAGGGACTGGAATTTTTTTCAAATAATAACAGGACTAGTCTACCAGACGATGACCAAAATTAAATTTTGCTATTACTTGGAATGGCAAACAAAATAAATATTACGCAATACACCTTTTCTAGAACTGGACTAAGGGACTGGAATTTTTCTCAAATAATAGCAGGACTAGTCTACCAGACGATGACCAAAATTAAATTTTGCTATTACTTGGAATAGCAAACGAAATAAATATTACGCAATACACCTTTTTTAAAACTGGACTAAGGGACTGGAATTTTGTTCAAATAATAGGAGGACTAGTCTACCAAACGATGACTAAAATTAAATTTTGCTATTACTTGGAATGGCAAACAAAATAAATATTACGCAATACACCTTTTTTAAAACTGGACTAAGGGACTGGAATTTTGTTCAAATAATAGCAGGACTAGTCTACCAAACGATGACTAAAATTAAATTTTAATATTACTTGGAATGGCAAACAAAATAAATATTACGCAATACACCTTTTTTAAAACTGGACTAGGGGACTCGAATTTTTTTCAAATAATAACAGGACTAGTCTACCAAACGATGACCAAAATTAAATTTTGCTATTACTTGGAATAACAAACAAAATTTAAAAAACTCTCGTTTTGGCAATTGTCTGGTAGACCAGTTCCACTATCATCTAAAAAAAAAATTCAAGTCCCTCAGTCCAGTTTTAAAATAGTTATTGCGTTTCAAAAAGTGTACGAACACTTTTGTGGGCCACTGTAGATCATTGAATTCGTTTTGACATCAGCTATAACATTATTACATAAAAAAGGTATAGTAACGATTAAAAAATCGAGGTGACTTTAATTATTTATTTAAAAGGAAGTTTTTTTAAATTTTTTATATTGATGTTCATAGAAGATATTTGTAAGTTAATTTTTGTTCGAAACATTTTTTTGCCAAAGCACCGGAAGTAACTGAAAAATTGCGATAATATATAAATAATAAATGATGTCTGTACTTAAAAATACTGTTGTCTATAAGAAATATTGCTTTTATAATTTATTTGAACATTAATATTTTATTGACTAAGGAGAATTGACAACGTTTTATATAATTATCAATTAATATCTGTTGACTCTCAATTCATCGCGCTTTCTTTCAGAGTGGAATGATTTCTACGTACTTCTACCTGTATAATCATACCAACATCACTTCCCCCAACGTCCATCCATGAAATGTACATCGTAAAAATACAAAAATATTGCGCAGAAACTGCTCACGTCGACACTTTTTTAAACTTCGACATTAATTTATTGCTATTTAGGACCAAAAACATTTAATAAATTGCATGCCACTATATTCGGGAAACTTTCCTCTATCTTTTAACACCAAATAGAACTTTAACCCTTTCGCTACGGGCGGATTTTCCGCCGCGGTACTTCTGCTGGACGGCGCGCTGCGACATTGCTGCACGCTACAAGACGCCGATCGTTGCGGGGGTACCGCAGCGGAGAACCCGCCCGTAGCAAAAGGGTTAATCCAAATAAAGTTGAACAAAATTGAAAAAAATAAGGCATATCTATTTATCCGTTGTTGAGAGAAAAATAAGGTGAATTAGCTTTCTGCAGTAAGCACTGACTTTATTCGCTACAAACGATCGAACTTATGGAGGGCCACTATAGTGGCCCTTAGTACCTCGATGGCATCTTATGGAAAGCCACTATAGTGGCTCGTAGTACCTCGATGGCATCTTATGGAGGGCCACTATAGTGGCTCGTAGTATCGAAAGGATTAAAGTTTGTACTTTTCATGCAATACCTCATTTTTGTCCAAAATTATAGATTTTTTCAAAAGTTCGTTTATTTAAAAAACTGAGGGTGATGGAGCAATTCGGTTTTCGGATTCTTGTTCAGGGAGTGAAGCTCTACAAGAATTTCATAGTGGCTATAGGAACTCAAAAATCGTGTCGGACAGTGTTATTGTTTTCAGTGGCTCTGTGGCCAAAACCGCGCGGAGCGTCAAGAGGTTACTGTCTTGATTATGAATGGAGCAACAACAATATTAGGTAACAACAAAAATACCATTATTAAAATATAAAAATCATAAATTAACAGAAACAACAACCATAATTAATAACAACAACTATAATTATTCAAGTTTATGTCACTGAATTCATAATGAAAGGGGCTGTCATTGTAGATGTTTAAAAAAGGGTGGTTCCATTTAAAAAAGTCAAGATGACCTTGATGTCTCTAAAAAAAAAAAAATGACACAAGAACACAAATCTTTTTGGTATCGTGTGAACCCCATTTTACCATTCAACTTTGTCCTCAAGACATTTAATGTATCTTTGAAAACAACAAAGATATTTGAGGTGATAACGTTAGGTAACTCACTCTGTATTTTTTAAAGTATTACCTTTTACTTCGTGAATAAATACGTTCGAGTTTTTGGTGGGCGATCCCAAAAAATTCTCCGAGTGCAATAGTTTTCAAAATTTAGTGGTCATCGATTCTTGTTTCAATAAAATGAATTTCCTTATCGCCATGACACGATAGCTGAGATCAGGACCGAACAATTGCTATATAGGAGGTCCCATGCATTTTGAGCACCTCCTGCAACTACCAAAATATAGGTTGGACAAAAGAATGTCGTATACAAACGTTGCGTGGTTTAAAGCGATACGCTATGTAGTGCATTTATTTTCTTATAGGTGGAGGCGTTTCAGAGATTTGGAGGTCAACTTTCTTTTCTTAACCCTTTCGCTACGGGCGGGTTCTCCGCTGCGGTACTTCCGCTGAACGGAGCGCGTATTTATAAGGGTATTTATAAATAAAGGGTATTCCGGGGTATTTATAACGTCTTAGCATGCGCTCTTTAATTTACAGTATGAGAGGAAATAACATTATGCAATATAATGCATCATATGGAAGGTCACTATAGTGGCCCGTAGTACCTCAGTGGCATCATATGGAAGGCCACTATAGTGGCCCGTAGTACCTCAGTGGCATCATATGGAAGGCCACTATAGTGGCCCGTAGTACCTCAGTGGCATCATATGGAAGGCCACTATAGTGGCCCGTAGTACCTCAGTGGCATCATATGGAAGGCCACTATAGTGGCCCGTAGTACCTCAGTGGCATCATATGGAAGGCCACTATAGTGGCCCGTAGTACCTCAGTGGCATCATATGGAAGGTCACTATAGTGGCCCGTAGTACCTCAGTGGCATCATATGGAAGGCCACTATAGTGGCCCGTAGTACCTCAGTGGCATCATATGGAAGGCCACTATAGTGGCCCGTAGTACCTCAGTGGCATCATATGGAAGGCCACTATAGTGGCCCGTAGTACCTCAGTGGCATCATATGGAAGGCCACTATAGTGGCCCGTAGTACCTCAGTGGCATCATATGGAAGGTCACTATAGTGGCCCGTAGTACCTCAGTGGCATCATATGGAAGGCCACTATAGTGGCCCGTAGTACCTCAGTGGCATCATATGGAAGGCCACTATAGTGGCCCGTAGTACCTCAGTGGCATCATATGGAAGGCCACTATAGTGGTCCGTAGTAGCGAAAGGGTTAAATGGAATACTATATTTTTGGCATCGAAATATGGAAGAATATCGAATTCTGAGTAAACAAGTGTCGACCTTTACTAGCCCTGAACCTAATAGCTAACGAGTAATTTCACTTCATTTTGAGCATTTTCTTCAGTTTTCGCTGACCTGCAGAAATCCGTGATACGTAGACTGCGGATCGTAATGCAAAATAGAAATTGTCTTCATCAATTGCAAAAAGATATAAACTAACTAACAAGTTCTTCCTATATTCCAAAACTTTAATACGTTGAAAATAATACATTGACATTTATAAATTCTTTCAATATGTTTACTATATTAAATTGCAATTATCCAATTTTGCCATAAATGCATAAAATCCGCAGTCTAGTAATAAAGTTGGATCACCAACCTGATATTACGTGAAGAAAATTTTCAATTATGTTTAGAGCTAATGAAAGTCGATACTTTTTTACTTAGAATTCGATAGTCTTCTATATTTTTAAAGAAAAAACATAGTATTCCATTTAAGTAAAGAAATTTGACCTTCGAATCTCCGAAACGCCTGCACCTATAACAAAAAATTAATGAGCTACATAACGTGCCCCTTTAAATCACGCAACTTTTGCATACATCTTTTTGTCTAACGCATATTTTGGAACTTACCAGAGATGCACAAGTTGCGTGGGACACCCTGTATAACACTATGTATAACACTTGCTGCGACATTGGATTCATTTATTTTCGATACTTATCTCACACGAAAAAGTCACCTCGACTTCGGCTGTTATACGACATTTATAACATAAATGTACAGCCTCCATCGAAAAATGCGATATTAAAAATTAATTAATGTTTAAAGTTTGCTATATGCATTATGTTCTAATAGTAGTCGCTGAACAAACGAAAGATCCAATTTGATAACGATAGCCAAAACAGCGTATCGGTTAATATAAAATTGTGCCTGCTTATCTGTACGAAAAAAATGTATAATTATTTTGCGGTACAACTTTGGTTAACATCGTTTCTTCGTAAATTCCGCAGTCTCGAGTATGTTTAACAGCGAGACCGTTTAATTGCAGCCCAATCTAATGCGACTGCGGTTCGTAGTGCAGCTGCGACTGCTTCCTGTAATTGATTTTAAGGTAATTACTAGGTAATTCCGACCGGAGCTTCCGATTATATCTCAACTCTAATAACCATAACCCATCGGAGCAGTAAAGTGTTTCATAGATGTTACAGAGAACCATAGAACTGGAATCTTTAATGAGAGAATAAACAGCGACCGCGCGAAATCCTATTAAAAAAGTAATATGCGCGTGAACATAAACGTCGACTGCAAAAAGGTGAAAATTGCAACGACGATCTAATGCCCGAATGATACGTTGCGCTACAGTAATTCTGTACACGGAAGTCGAATTTACGTCCGACGATTTCAAAATGGCGTGTTTACGATCCGCATCGATGTCGCGAAAGGAGCTTCGCAATTTATTTCCAGGCAGTAAACAAATTATATTGATTTACGACCGATCTGTATTAAACTGAACCGAAGAAAAACGTTGCACAAAACAAAATGGACCGTATTTCGAGAGATTCCGGTCTCGAGGATCGCGCCGCGGCTACTATCTGTCTTGGGACGCCATAAAAATTAGCGTTAGGCGCCGTGACAAACGGGTTCCTTACTTTCTTTGACAGTTATACTTTTTCCTCGGAGTCGCGGCCAATTTGCTTCCGTTGATTATATCGCCTCCTGTCGACTGTAAATAATTTTTAATATAGTTTCCCCTTGATATATACAGTACGCTTGTCCTCTCGAGCGTGTTTAAGTTAATTTACAGTGAAATACCGCAGCCTCCCTCACGATGCGCCGTTACCCACCGTTACCTTTAAATAAATTGGAACACATTACCTAGATTACGCGGCTTTCCCGCATTACTTCCGGTTACCTTCGTTATTTCCACTTACACTGGTTTAAGTTCAACGTGGTTGAGACGGTCTCAATAGAAGGGAACAGTTCGTCAAACGAATTGGACCCTTGACAAATCTACGCGTTCTTCTTCGTTTGTGACTCGAAATGTGTCGTGATTTAATTATTTATTTATTATCCACGTTAACGTTCATTGCACCGCAATGTAATTGCAGGCGTTCCTGCTCAGGCGGTATAAAAGGTATTCTGTGGGAACGTATAAAATGTAGCGAACTGCTGATTCTATGTTATTCTACTCTTATTCTATTGGGTTAGCAACTAAGTAATTGCGGATTTGTTCAATGAAATAAAAAATTTTTTTCTACTTGGAATGAAGTTTAATCTGTAATACATTTTTCATTTTGTTCGATGACCTTTTGCCATCTCTCTGACAACTTGAAAATTCCACGCTCGTAGAAAGTCTGATCCTTTTCGGCCAAAAACTGAGTTAAGTGAGATTTTACAGCGTCATCAACATTAAAAGTTTTACCACGAAGGGAGTTGTCCAGGGATCGAAATAAGTGGTAATCCGATGGCGCGAGATCAGGGCTATATGGTGGGTGTAACATCGATTCCCAAGCAATATCCATCAATTTTTGCCGAGTGGACAAAGACGTGTGCGGCCTAGCATTGTTCTGGTGGAAAATGACACCTTTACGATTGACCAATTCTGGTCGCTTTTCCTTGACCGCTGCATTCAATTTGTCCAGTTGCTAACGTTCATGGATAATAAAAAATAACATAATAATAATAACTATAATTTTATAATATAACATTTACGGATATCATAAAAATGGAAGTGAGAGACATCTATAACTGAAATCGGCAATTACTTAGTTGCCAACCCAATAGAAATAGGGTATGTACAGCTATCTGAAAGATGTCAAGTTCTTCTTGCGTAAGATGTATAAATGGATTTTCCATTCCATTCCAAATATATCCAGCAAATTTGATTGCAATATCTCTAAAATTGGCGAAGTTACGGCAAATTTTGTATCGACGTGCGACGCTCACGAATAAGATTGATCGTCGTATTTCGTACCGCTGCGTCTGACAAACACGAATCTTTGGTAACAGCAATCTGTTTTGTTTAGTAAACATCTTCTGGTATCATTTTGTGCATTGTGAACGAAAATTTGTGCTAGAAATCGGAGAAATGGCGTCTTCTAGTTCAAACTTCGACAGTGATCCAACTTCACGAAGATCTACAAACTCTTGATCGAAGAAAACTTCGTCAACAGGATACTTACAAACGATGTCATATGAAAATTCAAGTGGACAGAGGAAAATCTTTAACTTCTTTTTATCAGAAGAAACCTACGGCAAAGGGCATGTGTGCTTTATGATACAAAAATACTACCATATTAAATATTCAATTTACGGCAATATTCTTATTAGTTCATCCTATAGTGAAAGCTATGAATAATTTTCATTATCTTCAAGGTGCAACATATTTCCAGCTGATTTCGCAATGCGGATTCCAATCGCACCAAAGCAAATCATAAAATCAGGAAAGCTACAAAACGTTAGAAGCTGGTATCATTTTCTGAACGAAGAAAAAGTAAATTGGTTTGAAGAGCAATTTAAGAAAAATTTATCAGGAAATACACAATCTGTAGATTTTGATTCTGTTTTGGATGAAAATATTGAATTCTATTGGATTGAAAATATTATGAATGAAGTCGAATTACCATTAACCAATTCTGGTCGCTTTTCCTTGACCGCTGCATTCAATTTGTCCAGTTGCTAACACTCACGGATAATAAAAAATAACATAATAATAATAATAATAATTTTATAATATAACATTTACGGATATCATAAAAATGGGAGTGAGAGACATCTATAACTGAAATCGGCAATTATTTAGTTGCCAACCCAATACTTATAGTAGAAATGAGTAGGCGCGATTTAAAACATTGAAACGATTATAAGAGACTGCTGATGCTTTTGTATACAGGATGAGTCTCGTAACATGACGACCTCAAATAACTCATAAAATATTTGTTGTACGATAAAATGTTTCAGATAGATGTTGCATGGCCTCCAGAGGAACACGTAGTGTTCTAATCAGTTTTATAGTACTTTGCTTTTTTGTCAGGATATGAAGGTCCCCTTCAATTTTTTAAACGGAATTGTTAACATTTCTTCCCGAATTCGGATTTCATTTGATAAACACAATGATTAACACAATGATAAGTTGGCGCAATAAGTTTGCAGTCTTCAAAATGGAGAGGGCGTATATTCACGCCTTTCGTACATATTGCCAGACCTGCGAGGACTCGCGTCGGTATTTATGTTGACACCATTAATTGTTAGGCTTTATTACATATCTCTGTCGTGTATCTCTCTTTTGTTTGAAATTTGGCGTTCGCGTCAGTATCGAAGGAGAAACCGAACTGTTAATGTTGCTCTAGATTTTTCAATTAATAGTGTAATTCTTGAATTGTTCTATCATAAAGTAGTTCTAACGTAAAGTGAATTGAACTTGCATTAAATGTTATTTTTTGATTGTAATATTGAGTTTATAGTTAATTATTTGTATGTTTTTTTATATCTAAAGTAGTTTAAATGATATATTTTCTATATATATTTTATATCATAATAAGCAATTTCTCACAAAATGCCAAAAGTTAGAGACAAAAGGAGTACAAATTTATAATCGTCGTGCAAATAGCGAATCTTTGAAAAAAAATTGCTATGGACTTCATCATTTCAAGAGAAGGTGTAAAAATGATATTTCAAAGAATAAATAGTACCAGAAATGAAAGACCAGAAATTTTACCTAAAAGTGGAAGAAGGAGAAAGACAAATAGTTCGAGAAGTTGACAAAAAATCCATTTCTTAGTGCCAGAGAATTGAAGGAAAGTAATGTTTGCCCATTAGAATTACACAAATAAAATCTCATATAAATGACGGCAATTTGCATGGCCATATATCACGGAAAAGTCCATATATTTCGAAGGCGATGCTGCGAAGCGTTTAAGATTTGCTCTAGAATATTCTGGGAGACAGTTATTTGAAGTCAAGTAAAGAAGGCAATGTGTATGGAGGAAAGTAGAAAACTCAGGATTTATCATAAACTTAAAAACTGATTGCATAGCAGTTGGGCGTAACGCAACAAACCATTTCGAATCGTCTACTAAGCCGCTTAAGCCGAAAATTGAAACGAAAACGACCGTATGCTGGAAAAAGGGACCGTCGTATCGTCGTATGAAATTTCTGCATGACAACGCCAGACCGCATGTTGCTTCTGGTACGAAAGAGATCCTATTGAGTCTTGGTTTTCATCTGCTTCGATCGATGCAGCACGCCTTGTCTAATACGAACTTCGAATCAGTGGATGAAATGCAGAAGAGATGAAATTTCATGAAAATCGAATTCGACACTAGTCTGAAAGATGGCTTAAAGTTAGAGAAAGTAACAGCGATTCGTATGAATAAAAAGTATGTTTCACATTTTTTAAATAAATCTTAAATGTCGTCAAACAAATTGGATTGTTTATTTGTACACCTAAAAATATATATTGATGCTTGGCTCCCACAGTGCAGTGAATAATTATAGACTCAAAGTAACTTCTACATTTTTAGTGAAATTTAAATAAAAACTTAACAATACATCATATTTATATATTTCTGTATTAAAAACAGTAAAAGATAGAAGTATACAAATATAGCTTTTGGTCGGTTTCTGTTTAAATATTAGTAAAAATGTAAAAGTTACTTTCAGTTTATAGCTATTCACAGCAGTCTTCTTTAGATGAGACACCTTATATATTTAAAAAAAACTTTACAAAATATCATATTTGTATATTCCTATGTTAGTAATAATAGAAAATAAAACTATGCAAGTATAATATTTTGTTAAATTTTCGTTTAGATGCCAGTGACAATGTAAAAGTAACTTTGAGTCTATAATTACGCACACCACTGTATGTTTTGCAATTGATACAATATAATATAATATAAACCATTTTTACTTTGAATAAGGTCCACAGTCTGATAGTAAATACAATACATACATACATCCTTTCATAAAAACGGAATAAATACAAAATTTCTTTTGCCTTTTAAATCAATCATCCTTTGAATCAAAATAAAATAAGGATGCTACTAATAGATGTTTTTATAAAAATCGGAAGTTCAGTAAGAAGCGATTTTATTGGAATTCTATTGTAACAAGACTAAAATAGCAGAAGTAGTAATAATTACAAACTGTTTTTATTTCAACTGTAATAAAAGTATAATATAATATTGTCTCAACTATAATATAACTAAAATAGCAGAAGTAGTAGTAATTACAATCTTTCTTGTTTTAACTATAGTAAAAGTATAATGTAATATTGCCTCAACTATAATATAACTAAAATAGCAGAAGTAGTAGTAATTACAATCTTTTTTGTCTCAACTGTAATGAAAGTATAATATAATATTGTCTCAACTATAATATAACTAAAATAGCAGAGGTAGTAGTAATTACAAACCTTTTTTGTCTCAACTGTAATAAAAGTATAATATAATATAATATTGTCTCAACTATAATATAATTAAAATAGCAGAAGTAGTAGTAACTACAACCTTTTTTGTTTTAACTATAGTAAAAGTATAATGTAATATTGCCTCAACTATAATATAACTAAAATAGCAGAGGTAGTAGTAATTACAATCTTTTTTGTCTCAACTGTAATAAAAGTATAATATAATATAATATAATATTGTCTCAACTATAATATAACTAAAATAGCAGAGGCAGTAGTAATTACAAACCTTTTTTGTCTCAACTGTAATAAAAGTATAATATAATATAATATTGTTTCAACTATAATATAATTAAAATAGCAGAAGTAGTAGTAACTACCATCTTTTTTTTTGTTTTAACTATAGTAAAAGTATAATGTAATATTGCCTGAACTATAATATAACTAAAATAGCAGAAGTAGTAGTAACTACAATCTTTCTTGTTTTAACTGTAGTAAAAGTATAATGTAATATTGCCTCAACTATAATATAACTAAAATAGCAGAGGTGGTAGTAGTAGTAATTACAAACTGTTTTTGTCTCAACAGTAATGAAAGTATAATATAATATAACATTGTGCCAATTATAGTATAACTAAAATAGCAGAGGTAGTAGTACTTACGAACGTTTTCTGTCTCAACTATAATCCAGTTGAATCTCGTCATCAACCTTTCGACATCCGTTCAGCTAGAATCTGAACTTCGGAATAGAAATCCAAGGAGCAATACCGAGTATCAAGAGGCCTCTTAAAGCGAGAGATTTACTGGCGGCGTTAAGAACCAATTCCACGTTGAGCGATACTGTTGCAAATTAATAGCAGCTCGTACAGCTGATCCAGATCTCTGATCCAAGCAGCATGGCTATCTGCCTCCAGCGATGTTTCACCGCCTCGCTGAGGCTAATGAACGAATGTGAACGTGCAAAGTAATCCATAAACCGGACCAGCGTAGTCAGTCCTAAGCAACGTTCTCGTTTCGGGCAACAGGTATTTATATCGCGCCGAGATCGCGTGAAAAGAAACAGGGACTTGTCCGCCAATGACATTAACCCGAGAAAGATAACCTACGTCGCAGAGGCGCCTGCGAAGACTGTTGATTTTTGTTAATTTTTCATAGAGGTCTAGTGATTTAAGTTTAAAATTACTTAAAATATAAAAAAATATAATATAAATGCATTTTATTTTTACAATAATGCCAAACCTTTAAAATGACTAGATTAACTTAAATAAATATCCATTGTTAGTGTAAAATTGACGCCTTAGAAAAGCATGCGCCTCTGAAGCGTATGGTTATCTTTTACGTACGTTGTCATATGGTTATCTTTCTAGGGTTAACACTTTGATTACAGCCTCCCCCATATACAAAAGATATGAGGGACGAAATTTTTGGAAATTAATTTTGACGCACATACATTATATTTTCCTAATTTGTTTAAGGTCGGCAAACCATAGGAATGTTGAACAAATAATTTCGGTTAATCAATCTACATTTTCAATTTTAATTTGATTAAACAAAATACTTTAATTTTGGAAATTTTCGAGATTGTTGGCACGCGGCTGTCACAGCGTTAACAACATACAGTGACGGACTAAAGTGTTCGTATACCTTTTAAAGCGCAATAACGTTTTTAAAACTGGTTCAAGTGGCCTGAATTTTTGTTTATCTTTTTAATATCGCTATTACCGTTGAATGAATTATTTGTTTAACGAAGAGTTCTTGAAGAAGAGTCGTCCACCCTAATCGTAAGTTGACAGGTTATCGCTACGTTCAAAAGATTTTTATTTTTGTGCCGAATGTATGAAAAATGGAAGCTGTTTCTGAATGTCTGGGAGGTCACTCTTAAAATGTGTCGAGTTTAAAACTCGTTCATTCCGTGTGTTGACATTTCAGTCTCACTGAACGGACGCCTGACTCTTGTAATATCCGAAGCAGTAAAAGGATTCTATTTTGAGAGCCATGACAAGTGAAAATTACATAGAACGAGATGGTCACATAGTTAACACGTTTATTACATAACGAAAGCAACAAAAATTGAAGAATCATTAGAATTCTTGTGCAATTTCAAATTTAGTTTTCATTCCGGAGAAACGAAGGTAAAGAATACCAGTTCCTTGCATTTGTATTGCTATAAATGTTCGACGCAAGTCATACTCGATTAAGTTAATAATACCAGTTAGTCAATAATAATTAATAATTGCAGTTTATGTCACGGAAAAGTTAATCAAAATTGCCCACTCCGAAGAATAGTGCAATTGTACTTTACAAGTGAAATATTTCAAAAAAATGAGCAAAAGTAATTCTCCCTTTTTCGACGAAAAGTCGAGATCAAAAGTTTAAAGCACTAACTTGTCTTGAATAATTTAATCGTACTTGATATTCGAATATTTTCAATTATTTTCATTTAAAATATCTTCTACGAATACAATTCAATTTATATCTGCAGTAAGAAATGTTAACATTCGGACACCATTTAACCCTTTCGCTACGGGCGGTTTTTCCGCCGCGGTACTTCTGCTGGACGGCGCGCTGCGACATCGCTGCACGCTACAAGACGCCGATCGTTGCGGGGGTACCGCAGCGGAGAACCCGCCCGTAGCAAAAGGGTTAATCCAAATAAAGTTGAACAAAATTGAAAAAAATAAGGCATATCTATTTATCCGTTGTTGAGAGAAAAATAAGGTGAATTAGCTTTCTGCAGTAAGCACTGACTTTATTTGCTACAAACGATCGAACTTATGGAGGGCCACTATAGTGGCCCTTAGTACCTCGATGGCATCTTATGGAGGGCCACTATAGTGGCTCGTAGTATCGAAAGGGTTAAAGAACAATAACTTCTTTTAGATACCACTTCGATTTCTCCAAACTTTTTCTAAAATCTACTTTCTCCAATTAGTCGAAATTAAAGATTTTTTGGAAAAGTTTGGAGGAAGTCGAACAAAGAATTAGAATTTAAAAAACTCAAAGCAGACTGCAAAACGTAGCGAGTACTCGGCGATGACTGCATGACAGCATCCGCAGAGGGTAATATCTAGTCTTTATCGATTCAATCGATTAATCCAAGTAATAAAGCATCCAGGTGGTTCGACGAAATACTAAAAGTTGGTATATATTAACCCTTTGCACTCGAGCGGCGACCCTGAGGCGCCATCAAAAATTGTTATATCAAGTTTCAAAATAATTTCAACATCGTCGAAGTTGTTTATATGTAAAAAAAAAGAAAAAACATTACGAAGTGTAATTGCTGCTTGAGTCGTATGCATAAAATGCACAAGTAAGTTATATGAAATGAAAAAATACTATAGGACGAAGAAAGCTATTTTAGATTTCGAGTTAAAGTCGCTTCGAGCGCAAAGGGTTAATATACCAAATGTAAAGGCGAATTTAGACTTTGCGCTTTGGATATGCATTCCGGATGATTCATCCCGAATGATAAGTGTAAATATTGTTTTCATTTGCATTTCTTACAAAGTGAACACTCAAAGTAAAAAATGTATAACCATGAATGATTTATCCGTAGTACAAAGTCTGCCGGGTGTCCCAAAATGATGTCAACGTTATACCTGAGTTGATTTGAAATAACTTTTTCCTTAGCGAAAATGCAATCCGCAGCTTTGTTTACGAATTATTAACGGAAAATACTGACCAATGAGAGGCGAGCTCGGCTGGCACAAGGCGGCCAGTTCTGCTCATTGGCTCGAGCGTCTCGCGTCTACTAATCTCGCCTCTCATGGTCAGTGTTTTTCGTCAATAACTCGTTAACAAAGCCGCGGATTGTATTCGCATTAAGGAAAAAGTTGCTTCAAATGATCTCAGGAACCCCTCATTTCACGGAAGTAACATAATTTTAGGACATCCTGTATATGCGTCTTAAGCTATAGAAATACATTTTCAATGTTAAACGATAATGGAATCGAAACAAAACTGCCTTTGTTAAATTGTGGTACGAAAACTTGTGCAATTATGTTAGGTGCACTTTTATGGATCGATATTACATAGCACAAAGATTATAATTTAAATATTTTCTTCATTCATTACTCAATTTGTTGTAGGTAAATTGTATACACGTGTCCATTTTCGGTAAACAATTTCTTGCAAAGTCTCAAACGCATCACTTGATCTCATCAAATTTTTTTATGAACAGTGAGGACATGAATACCAAGATAACGTATTGTATAACAAAAATTTAAACGTATCGCTGTGTGTAATTCGAAATTGAAATTACTAATTACTAATAATTTTATCGAAATCTATTAACGTTCTTATCATTTACAGGCACTGAAAGATGTTGAAATCTTGTTGCAGTTATTTGTCGAAAATCGTGAAAAACTGACTTTTCCTATTTTCAATTTTACTTTTAGCTCATAACAATATAATTTAATATAATAAGGTCTATAAAATGTATCGTTTAACTCACCGTGCACAGAATCGCAGCTTACTGTGACGGAGTAATTTCTGACTTACGCCGATATTCTACTATCATATTTGCGGTCCTCCCCAATCTTGCTCGCCGTGACTCCGGCACAGTAGACGGACGATTAATTATGGTCTCAGACAAAAGAGTTGAAGAAACATTCTTTTCCTTCCCAACCTTGTGTGATTATTGCAAAATATTTTTACTTACTGTCTAGAAAACCAGTTCCTCTACAATCTCAAAAAGATTCAAGTGGTTTGGTCGAATTTAAAAAAATTTATCGCGATGGCGCGAGATCAGGGCTATATGGTGGGTGTAACATCAATTCCCAACCAATATCCATCAATTTTTGCCGAGTGGACAAAGACGTGTGCGGCCTAGCATTGTCCTGCTGGAAAATGACACCTTTACGATCGACCAATTCTGGTCGCTTTTCCTTGACCGCTGCATTCAATTTGTCCAGTTGCTAACATTCACGGATAATAAAAAATAACATAATAATAATAACTATAATTTTATAATATAACATTTACGGATATCATAAAAATGGGAGTGAGAGACATCTATAACTGAAATCGGCAATTACTTAGTTGCCAACCCAATAGAAATAGGGTATGTACAGCTATCTGAAAGATGTCAAGTTCTTCTTGCGTAAGATGTATAAATGGATTTTCCATTCCATTCCAAATATATCCAGCAAATTTGATTGCAATATCTCTAAAATTGGCGAAGTTACGGCAAATTTTGTATCGACGTGCGACGTTCACGAATAAGATTGATCGTCGTATTTCGTACCGCTGCGTCTGACAAACACGAATCTTTGGTAACAGCAATCCGTTTTGTTTAGTAAACATCTTCTGGTATCATTTTGTGCATTGTGAACGAAAATTTGTGCTAGAAATCGGAGAAATGGCGTCTTCAAGTTCAAACTTCGACAGTGATCCAACTTCACGAAGATCTACAAACACTTGATCGAAGAAAACTTCGTCAACAGGATACTTAAAAACGATGTCATATGAAAATTCAAGTGGACAGAGGTAAATCTTTAACTTCTTTTTATCAGAAGAAACCTACGGCAAAGGGCATGCGTGCTTTATGATACAAAAATACTACCATATTAAATATTCAATTTACGGCAATATTCTTATTAGTTCATCGTATAGTGAAAGCTATGAATAATTTTCATTATCTTCAAGGTGCAACATATTTCCAGCTGATTTCGCAATGCGGATTCCAATCGCACCAAAGCAAATCATAAAATCAGGAAAGCTACAAAACGTTAGAAGCTGGTATGATTTTCTGAACGAAGAAAAAGTAAATTGGTTTGAAGAGCAATTTAAGAACAATTTATCAGGAAATACACAATCTGTAGATTTTGATTCTGTTTTGGATGAAAATATTGAATTCTATTGGATTGAAAATATTATGAATGAAGTCGAATTACGATTGACCAATTCTGGTCGCTTTTCCTTGACCGCTGCATTCAATTTGTCCAGTTGCTAACACTCACGGATAATAAAAAATAACATAATAATAATAATAATAATTTTATAATATAACATTTACGGATATCATAAAAATGGGAGTGAGAGACATCTATAACTGAAATCGGCAATTATTTAGTTGCCAACCCAATACTTATAGTAGAAATGAGTTGGCGCGATTTAAAACATAGAAACGATTATAAGAGACTGCTGATGCTTTTGTATACAGGATGAGTCTCGTAACATGACGACCTCAAATAACTCATAAAATATTTGTTGTACGATAAAATGTTTCAGATAGATGCTGCATGGCCTCCAGAGGAACACGTAGTGTTCTAATCAGTTTTATATTACTTTGCTTTTTTGTCAGGATATGAAGGTCAAGTGGTTTGGTCGAATTTAAAAAAATTTATCGCGTTTTAAAAAGTATACAAACATTAGCTATACTCGCTGTATCTACGACAAATAATCGGCGTTTCTATTTATACACGGTATTCCACAATTATTTTAACAGCCGAAAATGAGGGTTAGCTGAGGTTATTTGAAGTAACTTTTTCATTTGCGGCAATGCAATCCGCGACTTTGTTTACGAGTTATTAACGAAAAACACTGACCAATGAGAGGTGACGGTGCGAAGTTCGAAGTTCGACCTTTGACAGAAGGTCGGGGCGGACTCGAGCCGCGTTCGAAGTATTGAACAAGTCACGAAGCGAGAACTTTCCGCGCGCGCGCGCGCGGATTTGTTTTACTACGTAACTGATATTTTTAAGAAAAACACTGTTCACCTTTATTTTAGAACGTCCGAAGAATATTCACTAATTTTTCGGACCCGAAATAATATGTAGTTTAATCGTGACGGCCGTTTTAATTTTCTGGTGTGCATGACATCTCATGTATACCATATGAAATTTTTATGCAAGGTGTACAGTGAAGATTAACAAAGTTCGTAAATGATATTTTAATTTAAATAATTCCGTGTCCGAACAGAATTCAACGAATGATTTGCAAAGCTGATTTAATAATAAATAATCGCGTTAAGGGACGTAAAAGATTTGTTTATTATAGAAATATGAAAAATATTATCAATAAGAAACTCACCCATTTAGTTGAGGATGCATTTGCTGGCTGGAATTGTGACTCACGATGTCGAAAGGCACTGACCTCGTACAACGTACAGCTGATCTTTCACTGCACTCACAATATAAGTTATGTCAATACAAGGTTTCGTGTTTATACGAATTTGCAAAATACAGTAAATTTTCTCCGATTTTCTCTCATCTTGCAAACAAGGATGAACTATTTGGGAAGAGGAGATACGAGCGTATCAGCTATTATTCAAGCGTCGCAGCTTGTTTTTATAGTTGCCAATTGTCAACGACTATAAAAACTAGCCGCGAGGCTCAAATAATCGTATCTCCTTTTCTCAAATTTTAAATTTTCGCTTACAAGCTGAGGGGCAATTGGAGAGAAATTACTGTATCATTAGAAACGCATACAAATGAAATAGAATTGAATTTCGCCGGTGAAGAAAAACAATTTTTATGGAAATATACAGTCGAACAAAATGATAGTGCATTTAATTAAAAATGATGTACACCAGTAATCAACGAATGATATTTAATGTAATGCTTGATATTTTGTGGTTCCTCCTTTACATTTATTAACAATCATCATTACCTTGGGAAAGGATTTTTAGAGATTTTTAATAGGTTTTTGCTTCAATTGCTCGCACTCATTTTGAATACATTTTTTTTTCCATTCGGCAATGTTTTGAAATTGTCTGTCATTTGCATATGCAGCTCGATTAAGATTTCCACAACAATTTTCAACGATACGACCTCGCTAACCAATCCAAAATGCAATCTTTTTTCGACAGATCCAGTTTCCGTGCCTATTACCAATTCCCATACCTCCGAATTAAAATCGTATAGAAACTCTCCCTGTATCCTACATGTTGACAAGTAAACGTAACAAAAAACATAGATCATCAATTTGTATATAAACCTTTTCTTTTTCCTATACTTTTTAATGTGAGGGCACAGAAATTGGTAACAGGCACGGAAAGTGGAACATCTACTCTATGCTGCGGCATTATCGTCCTGAAAAATAAAAGGGATCCGTGAAAATATGTATATACAGGCACTGGGCGATGAAAATATAGAATAACTTTTCTATTTTGGAATTTAGTTTTCGAGGAAATCGAGTTTGAAACGTTTGCTAGCATACAGGGTGATTCAAAAATTGTTGTGGAAATCTTAACCAAGCAGCATACGCAAATGACAGTCAATTTCAAAATATTGCCGAATGGAAAAATATAAATTCAAGGTGAGTGAGAGCAATTGGAACAAAATGCTATTTTAAAAAGAACTCTATAAATCATTGCCAAAGATAATGATGACTGGTAATAGATGTAAAGGAGAAGCCACAAAATATTAAGCATTAAATATCGTTCGTTGATTTACTGGTATACATAATGTTTAGTTAAATGTGCTATTATTTTGTCCGACCGCATTCCCATAAAAATTCGCTTTCTTCAAAATAAAATTGTTTAGACCGGCGAAATTCAGTTCTCTTTCATTTGTGCATGGGATTATGGAATGAAAATGAATATGATTCTAATTCTTTTCTTAAAAAGACTTTATTTTATTCCTTTATTGAGAGAAGGTATATGGACGAAAACGATCGAGCGACCAAACTCTACTGAGAGTCCGGTAAGAAAAAACGCTTCTTTTATACCCTTCTTGGGTTCGTCTTATCCACCAATCAGAGACGTTTTATTTGTCGCGTTTCACATTGTATACGTGACGCTGGGATCCCCAAACAGTCAGGGCACGATGTGTATCTAATGGTACCGGTGATGATGTATCGCGGTACCTATTATATACAGTTTACATTATCATACCAATATGGACCTATGGACTAGAACTCTGGGGAAGTGCCAGCAAAACCAACATAGCCATCATCCAAAGAACACAATCCAAGGCACTTCGCACAATTATTAACGCCCCTTGGTACGTTACCAATGAAACAATTCATAATGATCTTGGTATTCCCTTCGTCATTGACACCTTCCACGAAAGAAGTAGGAAGCACTTCACTAAATTAAGCGAACACACAAATCCACTAATTATGCCACTCATACAACAACAATACAGCAGGAGATTAAAAAGAAGATGGCCAATCGACCTTAAATGAGGTTCAGGAGGACTTTTCATTGGGAAAGCCCTCACCATGTTATTAACGGACTATACATCAAGTCCCCAGCGATCACATCGGCCCATAGAATTTGTATTCTGATTGCTGATTTCTAATAAATAAAAAAAAAAAAAAGAAAAAAAATTCTTATAGAAACAAATCCTAGGTTATCTTGTTAAATACACTGTATAAAATACACCGTCATATTGCCGTCAGTGTTGTCATCGATATATCACGTAATAATCCTTCTTCTTGACGCTGATCCAGAGGGTTGTTCGTATCCAACAACCCCACTCCCGTATCACTTCGTCATCGAATGTACATAACCGACGCCTTCTGTCGAAAGCATGGTACCCTCCCCTAACCGGAAAAAAAACCCAAGCAAAAACCTTGAACCCAGCCTCCTGGAGGGAAAGATATTCTACGTGAAAGGGGCCAAAGACTCTCTTTCGTAGCTGTCACCGGCAAAAGATGAACCGTTCTTATCTGTGAACGTTCAATCAGACGCAATTGTGTTCGCCTTAAAATTAGATAGACGCAGTTTCGCGACTGATTTGAACACCTTCCATGGCTAGGACGAGTTTCAAGAGGCTGGGCATCTCCTTCTATGAAAACCGGTCGCCACAGTGAAAAGTGTAGGTTGACTCAGTCTTGCCGAGTGTGAATATACGATCTTGCGTTGATCGACTTTGCTGGTTCGATTTTAACTTTTAGCACTCCGAACCATTCTGGACGTTGGCTACCAGCTACTCAGCGCCACTTTTTGGCAGAAACGGGCATTTACAGATCCTCGTATTATTTAGCATGGTTTTGGAACTAACTAACATATTATAATGATATTGGACTTATATGAATTTGGCTGAAATCGAGAAATTTGCAAAAAAGTCAATATCTTATTTTTTATAATTTTGTTATTGTTTGTTTTATAATTTTATTTTGTTGTTGTAATCGCTATCTATGCGAACTCTTTCTCTCGTCGCCTTGTTGCTTGGACGATATCACTATCACTGCTGTCAAAACGATAGACTAACTGTAGAAGAAAACCTTCTACATATCTGTAGTAACATTTCTGTGTAACATTTCTAACATATCTGTATAAACGTCTATCTGGAGCTCATCTTCACTACTACTTGTGTCATGAGACTCATTCGTGTTTGAACGTTTTGCGTATTATAATATTTGCGTAATGTAATATAGTATAATATAGTATAGAATTATATTATAATATAATATAGTATAGTATAGTATTATGTTATAATATAGTATAGTATAGTATTATAATATAGTATAGTATAGTATTATATTATAATATAGTATAATAATATAGTATGGTATTATATTATAAAATAATATAGTATAGTATAGTATTATATTATAATATAGTATAATAATATAGTATGGTATTATATTATAAAATAATATAGTATAGTATAGTATTATGTTATAATATAGTATAATACAGTATAGTATTATATTATAATATAATATAATATAGTATATTATAGTATTACGTTCTAATAAAAAATATGAATAAATACATAGGTTGAAAATTTCTAATTGTTATTACTAACTCACAAGATGATATTTACCAAAAAAACTTTTACCAAACAATTTATTTACCAAGAGAAGAATCACTTTTCCGATTTTCTCACTCGTTGGATCTATCTATACCGCTGGACGCTTCAAACCAGACTGAGTTCAGCTTTGAAAATCTTTTCCTCCAGATTTTATGATTATAAATCTCACTATACAGTGCGTGCTATGTTCGCATACCGACCTTTCTTCTACAAACTTGCCTTATCGCTCTTTTCAAATGGCGCCTTTGAAGTGCTAGGATCGTCGTGAGCACGCCTCTCACGTTCTCGTCAAAATTCGCTGACATTTCTTGTATATATCTTAGTAATTTTACTATATTTTGATTTGATTTCTTGTGCCATTTCAAGAGAAAACTTCAGGGAAACATGCATGTCTGAAAAAGTTGCGCTGAAATAACTCAATTCCCCGTAATCACTAATAAACTTTAATGTCCCACGAGAGGGGACATCCGAGTGATATGCTAGAATTACGATGTCCCACGAGAGCGGAGTGCAAAGGGTTAAGAATCGAATTTTTCAGGCTGTGTGATTCGGATATTTCCATTGAAAAGTGATGGCTGCATAAAAAGATCATCGCACTCTGTTATGTCGCCACGACGCAATGGAAGACTTTCCCGAGAAATGTGAGGGTTCTTGTTCTGATCGGAGAATTTACCAAGACTCGTTCTGGATTAAACTTCCTTTTAGTAATTATTTAGTAATAATATCTAGTAATTACTTTAGTCATTATTTCTGAGCGTGTTGATGATGCGAACAGATGTAAGGATCGATATCTCGTTAGACGCACGTTTTGAACGAAACTGCACCGGTGCAGGTTTTGAAGGGCTCTGAGCTGGGGGAAAGTTGATGTATGCATATATAGGTTCCTATTTGAGTGGTAGGGGTTTAGGAAGACATAAGGGTTAGTATGGTAAAGTCAGAGTTTCGAAGATGACGTGGCGAGGCAAAGGATCAGGTATGATACGGCAAGAACAGAGGTCGAGGATGAGGCAGAGTGTGAGGACGAGTCAAGGGTGAAATCATGGCTTACAGAAGATTTCGGGATGATCGATAAGAAGATAATGGAATGGCGTTAGTGCGATATAACATTAACAATATAGCATTAACAATATTAAGCGATGTGACAACAATAGCAGTAATAATAATAACAGAAATAATAATAATAAGAAGAAGAAGAAGAAGAAGAAGAAATCTAATCAGAGTAGGACGTAACACACTCGAATACGGAACGTTGCTGCAAATTCCTCTAAAAGACAGTACTGTAAGTGCAGCTGTGCAAGAGCTCGAAAATGTCGGATCACGGCGGATTTCAGATTATGTCGAGATTCCCGAGAATATTTGAGATTCTAATAGTATCGAAAATCATACAAATATCGGGGATATTAAAAGTGCCGGGTTCCTCGAGGACTTCGAGAATTCAAGGATCTGAATATTTTATACTAATTTCCACTCCATTTTATGTATTTATTTATTTATTCATTTATTCGCGAGAAAAAACAGTTTAATACAAAAAGATGGTAATATATTTTGGTATAATTTTGGTATAATTTTTATTTTGTTTTTCTTCACGTATATATATATATTATTATTTGTACTAACCTTTATAGGTGGTAATATTTTACAATTTTTATTTTGTTTATATATATATATATATATATAAACAAAATAAAAATTGTAAAATATTACCACCTATAAAGGTTAGTACAAATAATTATTGTAGAATATGCTACCAACAATAATTTTAGACTTCTTAAGGATTGTTCAATTATACAGGGTATTTCATTTGAAGTAACGCGCTCAACTATGTATCTCCTAAACTATAGTTCCTTTGCAAAAGAAAAGTTTCAAACAAACCTTACCCCGTTTTGATGGGGACATCTTATAACGGTCGCAATTTTTGCTGGTTGAACGTGTTTCCGAGATTTCAAAGTGACCTTAGTTTAAATCTTCGTTAAACGTCCCAAATGTTCCATCTTCGTGCAGTATTTCGTCGTTTCGTATGTAAACATAACGCGAGATCGCACTAAAAAGGGTAAACTTTAAATAGCATTAAATGATAACCTTGCTTACATAAAATAATATACAACTCCATTAAAAAAAGAAGCAAGGTCACCTTGAAATCTCAGAAGCACGTCGACCCAGCAAAAATTTGCCACCACCATAAGATGTCCCCCTCGAAGCAGGGTAAGGTTAGGATTTGTAACATTACTTGAAACGGAACACCCTGTATATGTTTTTGCGTTTATGCAGTTAGCACGGTTAATCATTTTATTTACGGTAAAGGTACCTATTACGAAACACCGCTCAATTAAGTAACCCCTTCTTGAAGCATAAATAATACAATAGAAAATAGATAGAGCGTATGAATAAAAGTGTGTGCTCCTCGGTAATTATAGTAGTAACTTCGGCTACTTTTTGGTCTCTGGAACAATGAGAAAAATTCTGTTGACAATAAAATACTTCGGAATATTTAACATGTTTTTAACTGAACAAATTATCTCTATCAGTTTCCGAGATAATTGAGAAAATACCTTTTTTACCCCCCCCCCCCGAGTTTAAAGGATGCCAAAAATTTCAGAAAGAAACTACAAGTAACGTAAAACATGTGATTGTATGCGAGAAGAATGAAAATGCAGACTCTTAAAAAATACAGAGACGCCAAAACAGAGAAAACGAGTTTAAAACAAAATCACGAATCACGAATCATAATCAAGAATAATTTCGTCCGCAGCTTAAAAGGAACTGACGCGAGAGAATTGGCATAGAGCAACCATAGATAGGCCCATCTTCAGTGGATACGGATCTGAGAGTTCTATCGGATAGTGAGCTTTGAGAAATTATTCCAGTAACTATCAGAAGGCAGTATTTCGCCGTTTCGTATGTAAACATAACGCGAACTCGCACTAAAAAAAAAATGAACTTCAAACAGCATTAATTTCTCAACATAACTGAGATCCTTGACATATGTTTAGGAATCCAACACGATGCAATCCTTATACAGGGTGTCCCAAAATTATGCTATTTCCGGGAAATGAGGGGTTCCTGGAGTGATTTAAAGTAACTTGACGAAATGCGATTAATCCTTAACGAAAATGCAATCCACGGTTTTGTTTACGAGTTATTAACAAGAAACACTGACCAATGAGAGGCGAGCTCGGCTGGAGCATGGCCAGGCCAAGCTCCGCCCATTAGCTCGGTCGCCCCGAACAAGCTGATCTCACCTCTCATTGGTGTGCCTCTCGAAGACAACATTGTACGCGATTTACTATTGCTTGCTAATAACAATAAAATTATTGTTAATACTTTTCAGATTAAGAGAAATTTCAACATGTCATAAATCGGATAGAAAGGACTACAGCTAGCATTAAAACGTTTCATTCGCAGATCGCCAACGAGATTGACTTATTTATGACTTTTGACGGTTGCGACGATATATTTTAATTTGCAACGTCGCAATTGTTCATGCCTTTCTTAATATTTTCGTACCAAAACTATATTTTCCGTATTAAAACGACACGTTCGTTGCATAAACATTATAAAATATGTCGATATAAAGTTATTTATATTTAAATATTGAAAACATTACTTATGCTCTATATATCCCTCAAACTAATATATTTAAATAGCCTGAATTAAAAATTTCTAAATTTTTAACAATTTAATATGTAAAAAAATTAAAAATCAACTTTTGTGAACAAATCAACGAACAGCCTCATAATTTTTTAATGAAAGTATCTCAAATAAAAGATATTTAGAATCCGTTTCTGTATTACTTACGATCACCAACAAACGAGGAAGAAATCGCTTGAACGCTGTCGTCGCAAGTATCGATGGTTTTCGTAGAGATACAACGCGGCAACAGTGTACTTTTAAAAACTGGCAATGCTGTAAATTTAACCACCTCATACGTACTACTTTCTATGTTGCAGTCAGATGTAGTTCACTAGCTGACCGCTCCATTTCGATAGAGTACGCTATCGTACCATAGCATTTTCTACAGAGTCGGTAATTCAGACCCTGAGACAATGTCTTTTATATTCTGAACTACATAAGAACTCTGCGAACACTGTAATCAATGCTTTTTTCTGTCTCGAGGTCTGAATTACCGACTCCATAGAAAATGCTGTGGTACCACAGTACATATTTGGACATAAACTTAGGACCTGTACAGACATTGCATACAATGCTTTTTTTCTGTCTCAGGATCTGAATTACCGACTCTGTAAAAAATGCTGGTACAATAGGTAAAAGGATATAGATTATAATAGAATGGTTTTATGATTACACAAGAAGATAATGTTACAAGAGAGTCTGTAGTTTGTATCGCATTTCATCACAACATAACATATCATACTCCTTGTCTTAAACTATCGTACAAAAATAAAGGATAAGAATACAAAAATATGACATTTCTCCCTTAATGATATGTTATGTTGTGATGAAAAATTGTAACACTGTAATTGTATATAGGGGGAAAACTAAAGTGATGAGATTCTAAAGAAAATTATAAATTGAAAAAATAATAGTGTAAAAGGAGTAGGAGGCTCCTGGCACTTTAGATAAAGCAAACCTGAACCTGAACTTGGTACGATAGCCTAACCTAAATGGAACGGTCAACTAGTGAACTATATCTGACTGCAACAGACAATAGTGTGCATCTGAGGTGGTTAAATTGACAGTGTTGCCAGCTTCTTTAAAAGTACATTGTTACCGCGTAATGGTTTTACGAAAATGTATCGATGCCTATGACGAAAGCGTTGAAGCGATTCGTACAGATTCTAAGTAATACAGAAACGGAATCTAAACTACAACATTTTTCATCCGAGATACTTTTATTAAAGAATTATATGATTCGTTAATTAGTTCAAAAGTCCATATTTAAGTTTTTATACGTTTTAAATTATTAAAAATTTTGAAATAAATTTGTTAGTCCAAGGGATCTATAGAACAAAGATATGGTTTTAAATATTTTCAATTTATAAATGATGTTAACAAATTTTCTCATAGCCACATAACTTCTTATAATAAGCTTTATGCAATAAACATCTCATTTTGATACAGAAGGTACTATTTCTTGGTACGAAAAAAGATATTAAGAAAGCCATAAACAATTGCGACGTCGTAATTATTAATGCGTTTATGGCTTTCTATATTCGTACATGCATGTATTGAAAATTACATAAATTTAAAATATAAGCTGTAAATTAAGCTGTAAGTTAAGTTGGTTGGTGAACTTCGCATGAAACGTGGAAATATTCACGTAATTCATTTCATCCGATTTATGGCGTGTTTTTACTTCTTTTAAGTAAAAAAAACAAAAATGTCAACAAACAAATTTGTCAAGTATAACAATAATCTTATCGTCACTAACAAACAGTAGTAAGCTACTTGTAATGTTGTCTCCGAGAGATACACATTACATATTTGGTTATAGTCGTTAATCGTGACCAACGTAATCAAGAAAATAAGTTACGCATGATCGTAACTTGACGCGCAGATCGCGACGCGACGTAAGGTCTCTGTCTAATCGTAGTTCAGAATTATAACGTTCACACGGCAGACGCGCCACGCCGCTGTGTGGGATTCCCGCGCATGCGTCGCCCAGCCCCCACTCCTTGCGTAACTTATTTTCCCGATCGTACTAATCATGGCTCGAGGCTCTCAGTTTCGAAGGCGATATATATAGGCGGTATATTAAACAAATCCGATTTTATTTATTATTTCCGTTAGGATAATTGTATTAACACAAATCGATTGGAGATATTTTCCCGATGAATATGAGCCTAAACATGGCATAAATCCGTTCTGTTATTGTGATGGAGTTGAAGACTCTCGAGTTCGATGAATATGATAGATTGTACTTGTTTATATATTGCATTTGTTTCCGTACACGAAAATTATCATAGTTGAATGTACGTATAATTGAAGAAAAATAAGAACTCTAGAGGATATGTCATAGATGTGTCTAGAGGTTAATATAATGTATATAAAAATTAATAAAACGCCTATACAATCTGAATATACAGAATGTTCTTTTGAAAACTTTGTATCTAAATATATTTAAAAAACAACACATTTTACACACTAGTCGTTTATATTTCCGAAACATAAACACTGCGATTCTTTATGTAGTATAAAAGCCAAGTGAAAGAGTGCAATTGTTATTGATTTATCAACATTCAGTCATAACAAAAATAAAGAAGTTTTATAAGTAAACAAATTTTTCATTTTTTTTAATAACCTTGTAAGATAAAGGTTTGCTTTTCTTTCATGTACAATAAAAAAAAAAAAAAAAAAAAAAAAAGCTGTAAATAAAAATATAGGTTTGTATTTAAAGAAGTAGAATTACCCTCTAAATAACCTTTGCCCTCTGTACATGTTTCCAATAATAAATAATACTACTAAACGTGTTTATCACTACAAAAAGATGGTATCACAAACTGAAAGATATATAAAAATAACAATTTTTAAAATGTGGACTGTTATTCGCCAAGTCCTAAAAAGAATGCTAGCTCTGTAAAGCTTATAAATTTATTAATGTTATAAATAATAATCTACAAAAAAAATGTATAAAGCTATTGTTATATATGTACCGTCGCTAATTATAATAAGTAGCAGAAATAATATGGCTCAACCTTTTGTTAACGTATCTAAATTCGTGAACTATCGGTAACGCAAAAGGCGACACGAAAATTGTAAGGGGACATAATTCGTTTGTGATTCCGTGTCACATGTTCTGAAATACCAACATCGCTAAAAACGAGATGTTTCCTCGCGCCCTCTGCCTAAACAGGACAGACAGCTAGTGAACTACGTAAGACTGCAACACAGAAATTTCGTTTCTGTTTTACTGAGTTGTCGGCTTTAAAAATCAATATACAATGTTGCCGCATCAGTTCCAGACTTTCCAGCTCGACAAATCGTCGAGGCAAAGTCTGTACCTATACATATATAGCTGAAATTTTCAGCCTGCAAATGCGGTTGACAAGGGTCATAATGTACAGTGAGAGATAATTCGTCGTGGATTTGGGGGGGGGGGGGGGGTTGCGGTGCGATACGAGAAACCTCGCTTTTTCGTGGCTACCCTGCTCGAGACTTTTCAGCTCTACAAATCTTCGAGGCAAAGTTTACAGCTGATAATTGAGCTCAAAATTCAAATTAAAAATTTTTATTTGATAGCATTCATTTATATTATATCAATATTTATTCTTATCAAAACATTATTTTATTTGTAAAATAATTTTATAATTTATATAATAATTATAATTTTATAATTATATATAATAATATAATAATTTTATAATTATATATAATAATATAATAATTTTATAATTATATATAATAATATAATAATTTTATAAATTAATTATTTATAAAATTCCATATTTATATGGAAACCTTATTTGCAAATTTTGATTGACTCTCGATCGTAAATTATTCCACAGATATGCACAATTGCTATTCACGTTCGTATTATTTTCTACTACCATTTCCTCGCATCTCTTTCACAGATATCGTATAAGAATATACAGTTCCTATTACTGTTGGAACCGAGGGTTAACGGCCGGAGGATCCGCGAGCTACTTACGATTTCAGAACGACCTCCGAAATCATAACAGCTGATCGGTGCTCGCGGACTCTCCTGCGTGCGTTGACCCCACACGACGGACGTGTGCGTGCGTGCGTGAATACCGTGGTGTTTAGGTCACGAAGCCGGTAGGACGATCGGCGGGCGTTAGGCCTCTTTCACATGGCGATCCGTTTTTTGATGATACCGACCGCTCATGCAATTCAATAGGATCGTTCAGACAGCGATTCTCGTGCGATACAGAATCGCGATTTACATTTGTCAAACTCTCCGCCGTCTCGCCTACAAGTGCCCGCTCGCTTCTCCCACTCTTCCCGCCGAGACGTCAGGGATGCCCCTATGCCGTCAATTGAGCCGTTTATTTTGAAAGTGGCATAAGTCACTTTTTCAAAAAAATCGAGTTAATGGTCACAGTAATTACAATTGAACGGTATCTTTTCATTTTAAAAAAATTTGCAATCAATAAGTTGAGAACTATTGAGATTTGTTCGAGAGAAGTTTTGCTAATTAACGGTATAACAAATATGTTTATTTTGAAAGTGGCGTAAGTCGCTGTACTCAGGAAATTAATTGCGGGGCTTAGTGTAAAAGAAATAGAAACGTGTGATAAGTGTGTGTGAAGTATTGTTTTGAATTATTTTCAGCATTCTTAGAAAAGTTGTGATCACTGGACTTATTTTTATAAGTGCGAAAGAATAGTGCAGTTTTGTAAATTATATTATAGTGATAATAATAATATAATAATATAATAGAAATGGATCCGTTATACGCTGGATCTCGTCCTGTTTCTTCAGCAAAATACAAAGACATGATGGACTTGCTTAATTATATACCCCCAATATACCACAGTTATTTTAAAAATTTGAAACAAAACACGATTTCCGAGGACTTAATCACCCCTATTCATGACGAAAATTAAATTGAATTGATGTATTTTCATATAAATTACTTATACTTATGTTTCAAAATGTACTAATTATTTTTGTATTTTATGAATATTAAAATAAAAAATACTTAAATCAAATCTTTATATTAAATATGTTCATGGTATAAATTATTATTATATATGTAATTTATTCAACAATTTTAGTAAATTACTGTCCTTTCAAAACATCACTTCAGTAACATCACTTCGGACAAAATTAATATATGTCAGTCATTTTTCTAAACTATTTATTTTGAAAGTAGCTTCAGTCACTTTACCGTAATGAAAAGTGGTGATTTTTTAATGTTTATACGAAATTATTTATACTGAGAAAAATATCAGTATCCTGAGATAACAAATACAAGTAAATCTTCTCGAAAGTTAGCATCCATATTTTTAAACATGTTAAAACGCAAACCCTTAAATATATCGACTTAAAAACAAAGTGACTTATGCCACTTTCAAAATAAACGGCTCGATTATTCCTCAGCCGTCACGATTTCAAAGAAATCACCAGGCGACGAATCGATCATCGATTCAGCGAATCCGGCTGACGGACAATTGACGGCGTACGGGCATCCCTGGCGTCTCGGTAGGAAGAGTGGGAGAAGCGAATCACCGTGTGAAAGAGCCCTTAGACTCTGGTCGAACGATACGAACAAATTTGAAAGAAGATTCGTAACATTAGGCCACCGCGCCAATGAAAGGACGCGTTCACAGAGCGCGCGGCAGAACGCGACGAACGTTGGCACGCAAATCATGATACGAACACGGCTACGATTATGGCGACATGAAATTATAACGTATTGAACGGCTTATGAATAAGGTTTACGATTTCAGAATGAGACTACGAAACTAATTATACGGACTTATTCTTTCTGTATTTTGTATTGTATTTATATTATATTATATTATATTATATTATATTATATTATATTATATTATATTATATTATATTATATTATATTATATTATATTATATTATATTATATTATATTATATTATATTATATTATATTATATTATATTATATTATATTATATTATATTATATTATATTATATTATATTATATTATATTATATTATATTGTATTGTATATCGTATTGTATTTTGTGTTCGCCACTCTAGGCAATAAATAGAATAATTCTTTAAAATGTACTATCTCTACATTACATTATGAAATTTTCACTTCGGGCAATATAGAATTTAATTTAAAGATTTTTATTTAATTCAATTTAAATTTCATTTGAAAGAGAGAGCCAGAGAGAGAAAATTAATAGTAAGAATGAAATTACAACAGATATTTTACGATGAGGAAATGCGAGAACAGAGTACTAGTTCTGTAAATTTTATATAATTTTTAGTTACCAGTATTAAATTTATTATTGATCATTATTGGTATTAATTCGAATATCATGAAAATGAAAACATTTTCCACCTTAATGTATAATCGCGGGTCTTAAAATCCCACCTTTAATTCCATTTAAGAGATAATAAAGTGTCTGGATAAACATTCTGCAGTACTTGTGAAACTTATCTGGTTGTTTCTTAAGTTCTTCAAATAAATTGTAAAATTCCCCATATATTGACCATAATAGAAATAGTTTATTCATTTGCGCGATTTTATCGCTTAACCCTTAAATGCATAGAGTCCCAATAATGAATCATTAATATTTTTCAATAAAAACCCTATAAGATATGACTTATAATTTTTTTTAATATTTTTCCCGATTTCCACTCATTTGAAAAATTATAACCCTATTTTTCAAATAAAATTCATTAATTCATGCATTTAAGGGTTAATAAATCACTTAAAAATAAAATGTTTAAAAACAGACTCTCCAAGAAGTAAAACTCGTCGATGTCGATGTAAAAATCGGCCATATTGAATGCTACAGAAGACTAACGTCTGCTCGAAGAAATCATCTTGTATGTGAAGTAGTGTATGGAATTAGAGTCAGAACGCTAGTTCGTACGAAAACGCATCACTGTAATCATCATTTGTCGCGTTCGTCTAATGAACAGTTCTGGCTTATTCATCGGAACGCCAGTTCGTACGAATACGCATCCACTGTAACCGCAGCCTTACATAGTGTTTGAAGCAAAAACTTCGAATGCAGCGGAAAGAGTTTGATTATTACCTGATAAATTAACTCACATATTGCTATTATTGAAAACGTTAAACAAGAGATTTGGAATGTGCTACTAATCTGCCAAAGAGGTTAAGAACTTTCCGGCAATCTGTACGAATGACTCATATCTTCCTTCGGGATTCGTCTTTCCCTATTGTCCTTCCTCTGTTTTACTTCTAACTCGCTGACTACGCAGTTTCCTATCCTTGTTTCTTGAGCTGGATCTCTATCTCCGTCTCGAATAACTCTCGCTTACGATTGTTCGTCGAGGAACTGGATAAGAACTGCTCTTGATGCTAGCGTGCCCTGATTTGTCCTAACTTCTATACGTGAATCGATGGAATACATATAAGATTTTGGACAGTATCGACAGTTTTAAACTCCAATATAGGCTAATATCCTTTGCTTCATGGAAAACAGGATTTCTTACTGCAAACGAATGTTATAATCAGACTGCCGATCTCTATGCAAAATCAATCTTGTCTGCATTAGTTGCAAGAAATATATGACAAATAGAAAGTTCTTTCTGCCATTAACAATTTTAATAGATACAAAGTAATGTATTGATAACATTAAATATCTTTAATCTTCTTATAATTGTAAACTTTACCAGCACAATTTCCCTATAAATATATATCGAAGTAGTATTTACGATTAAATCACATTCAACATAGCTATTTATTCTAAGAAATATCAGAGATTTCAAGTTTTTAAGGAAAATATATTTGTTTTAGATTTTCTTGATTTATAGCAATACTATGTTATGATAACAATGCAGTAACTATTCTTTTAGTCGGGTGTTCTAATCCCGAATACGAAAGGCCCGGTTACAGCGTATTCGTTGTACGGCCAGTGCTTCAATTAAAACGCTACATACAGAGCACACGAAATCTTTATAATAGAGTCTTTATAACCAATAATAATAAAGCAAGCGATTTAATGAACAAAAAGACATCGTTACTAGACACAATTTGTGTAACAATGACAAATTATTTAAATCGTTAAAAAATTCAAAATAATTCTCGTTATCCAAGGACTTTGTTCATATTGATCATAACAATTGTAGTCCCTGCTATAAGAGGATACATAAATAATCTTGATTGATTTTATTTGAAATAAATTTCATTTTATCTTACTCGCATTTAGGATTGCCACCTTTCGAACGAACACTTTCCAGCCCACTTTTCGGTCGATGAAGCGGAGTGGGGGTAAAGATTCGTAAAATGAAAATATCGCTAGCATTATCTTTAATTTTTTAATGCAAGTAGCATAATCAGATTAATGTAAAAGTGATGAAGAAGTTAAGAATCGTCATATTTTTTAACGAATCCTATACTTTTGTTCGTCTAACTCTGTATTTTCATTTCTCTGTGAAAGTAATCTCACTTAAGATTGATGAGAGGTAATACTCACACACACACACACACACACACACACACACACACACACACACACACACACACACACACACACACACACACACACACACACACACACACACACACACACACACATTATCGTACACTGTTACTATTTCCAATGGGATACATTCATCGTACATTCAGGATACAATGCATCGTTAGCAATATTCTCGTTTTCATCATAAGTGCATCGAATTAATTTCGTGGGTTATTATAGGAAAGATGAAAGTTTCACTGTGATCAAGACTCGGGCACCACTCGAAGCTCCTCCTATACCGAATCAGGAACGTCGAAAGGAGATTACAGTGTTTTTACCGTTCATCATCGTCGAGCGAAGACAGGCTAGACAGATGAGTTCTCGGCTTGCCACCGTGCGGAGCCTTGACATTGCGACTTCTCCGAGCTAGGCCACTTGTAGGGCAACTCGAGCTGGTCGTGTTGTACATCACTGTTAATGCTAACCATTCCACGAATTCGAGAAGATTGGTTTACCAAAATAGAAGAAATGCCATTAACGTGGGCCGTTTGTTGAAAGGAACGATGACAATTCGGCTACCAATTATACGAATGTATTGATCTTGATATCATAGTTGTTGTCAACTACGTGGGAGAAGGATCATCTGGATTCATTGTGCCCTATCAATCGGATACAATTTTCAGACAGATATATTGGGTTGGCAACTAAGTAATTGCCGATTTCAGTTATAGATGTCTCTCACTCCCATTTTTATGATATCCGTAAATGTTAGACCTTTTTATCCTTATTTAGTTGCTTAGAAGGGAAGTTCGGTAACTTTTTGAAACTGTGCAGGATTCTTTGGAACCTTAGGAAAACTTCTGAGCTATTTTTATTATTGGCCACAATCCGTTCCTTCAAGATGAAAACATTCCGTATGTATGTATTGGGTTGGCAACTAAGTAATTGCCGATTTCAGTTATAGATGTCTGTTACTCCCATTTTTATGATATCCGTAAATGTTATATTATAAAATTATTATTATTATTATTATTATGTTATTTTTTATTATCCGTGAATATTAGCAACTGGACAAATTGAATGCAGCGGTCAAGGAAAAGCGACCAGAATTGGTCAATCGTAAAGGTGTCATTTTCCACCAAAACAATGCTAGGCCGCACACGTCTTTGTCCACTCGGCAAAAATTGATGGATATTGGTTGGGAATTGATGTTACACCCACCATATAATCCTGATCTCGCGCCATCGGATTACCACTGATTTCGATCCCTGGACAACTCCCTTCGTGGTAAAACTTTTAATGATGATGACGCTGTATAATAAAAATTTTAAGAAGTTTAAATAAATCCAATCTCGTCATTGTTATAAAACAATATATACATTAGTCACGTTATAGTCACTCTGTAGTTCTAGTGTTAACCGTATTATTAACCTTTTTTATAATACATAAGCATAATAAGTCGTAAACGCTCCATCAAGTTGTTCACCTCCGATACAATATTTAATATTAAAAATCAAAATCAGTTTTAACAATTCGGAGTTGAATATACAGGTTAACCGTTCACTATTACTTGACGTTGCATATTAAAAATTCGGAGCGAAGTTAATTGCGAACTAGACTGCAAGAAGATAAACATTGCAAAAAACTGCTCGAACTTATTAGCCAACCTAATTGTTGGGATTATGGAATGAAAATGAATATGATTCCAATTCTTTTCTTAAAAAGACTTTATTTTATTCCTTTATTGAGAGAAGGTATATAGCGACCAAACTCTACTGAGAGTCCGGTAAGAAAAAAACGCTTCTTTTATACCCTTCTTGGGTTCGTCTTATCCACCAATCAGAGACGTTTATTTGTCGCGTTTCACATTGTATACGTGACACTGGGATCACTAACAGTCAGAGCGCGGTGTGTTCTACCGACACCTGCGATGGTATATCGCGGTATATCGCGTCGTTGCCCGCTGACGGAACCGACGAAAATGTAAACCGATATCTTAGTATCTTAGTACTAAGTAAACTATAGATTAATTTTTGTTCGAGGCTAAAATTTCCTTTTTTTTCAACACTAATATTTACGATAGGGATTCTCTTGTTCGAAAGTTTATTTTTGTAATGTCCTGACACCAAAACGTTCTATTATCTAAAAATTTCCTTCAAGTTCTTTGCTAGGCGACAATGTATCTAAATAATAAAATGATTAGATAATGGAACGTTTAAATAGCAGAATATTATAAAAATAAATGTTCGGATAAGAGAGTTTCTACCATAATTGTTTTAATCCCAAGAAATTAAGCATATACATACCTACACACGTTTATCATTCAAATTGATTCTTAGAATGCTCGAAAAGTTCATAGCCGTGCAATTAATTAGATTCAGAAGTTCGTTTATCCAGGCTTCTGTAACGAGCCTGAAACTTGCGCAGAGACTTGATGCTCGGCTAGGAAGGAAACTTTATCATTCGTCCAGCGATTAAGCAGGAAATACGGTTCCGTCTATTTCTCCCCTCTACTGTGCTATCTAATTTTCTCGTGTTTGTGTCCCCATCGGAATAGTATCTAGCAATAAGATCGCGGTCCTCGATTCCGAAGGAATGCGATCGACGAACAATAATACGAGAATAGGATGGCGAGGCGAGGATGTGTGTTTCGGCGCGGCCGTATCATGATTAATCGCCGAGCAAACTGGCCCGAAAGAATTTAACCCTAGAAAGATAACCATATGACAACGTACGTAAAAGATAACCATACGCTTCAGAGGCGCATGCTTTTCTAAGGCGTCAATTTTATACTAACAATGGATATTTATTTAAGTTAATCTAGTCATTTTAAAGGTTTGGCATTATTGTAAAAATAAAATGCATTTATATTATATTTTTTTATATTTTAAGTAATTTTGCCATAGTTTGATCACCAAAGGCCTTCCGCATCATTTTCAACGTGTCCGCACAAGAATATTCGTTCCGCAAACAAAATTTGATGCAAGTTCTTTGCTCAACAAAATCACCCATTGTAAAAATCGAAAAATTCACTTTTGGTCGTTTACTAAAACACGTGTAACTCAGAGATAATGAAACCTTTTAACAAACAGACGCTTGGCAATTGTTATAAACAGTCCTACCAACCTAGGAATAAAACAATTGCCTGCCTTCCTAATGTCCGGGAGTTTTAAATGACAATTTCACCTTACTTTTTGATCACAGTAGTATACCAATTTTGGTACATTGGAAACTGGTACAACGAACAATTACAGTGATGACTTCAAAATGGGGTCAAAATTTAAGTCATTTAGGCCAGTTTTAAAAAGGTTATACCATCTTAAAGGGTGTGTGGACACTTTTACTCCTCACTATACAGGGTATTCAGCGTAATGGCCGTACCCGATTTTTGACAAAAAAATGTTTGGAATAAAAGTTTATGTGTTCCTTGCAAGAAACAAATTGTAATAATAAAAATTTCGAAAAATCTTTTATTCGATGCAATACGAAGGTCACTTCGACTTTCTTAAACGGCACCATATATTTTCGATGGTACAACGTTATAGCTCACGAAAAGACGAATTTAATAACTCACTATATAATTACTGCACTAATGTGCACTGTAAATAAGAGATAAAAATGTACGTTTTCTGTTTACATTCCTCTTCAAAGTATCCTTAACTCTTGTGTAGGTCTTTCGAAGGTCATTGTGTAGTAAGCAATTTTTTTTCTTCAAAGAACACATTTTTCAAAAATCGGCGCGAACGTTACTCTTAACACCCTGTATATAAGAAGAAACATCAAGAAATTCAAATGCGTATAGGTCAAATAGACCAGCGAAAGATAACAATGGCTATACTATTTTTATGTGGTATAAGCATATCAATAAATAAGTCAGCAATTTATATCGTATTATTCAAATAACAAGACACATAATATTAACTATTTTTTCCGAATCACGCAATACTCTGTTTTTGCTTGATAAATCTAATTGTAAGAGCATCGTTCTTAACCCTAGAAAGATAACCATATGACAACGTACGTAAAAGATAACCATACGCTTCAGAGGCGCATGCTTTTCTAAGGCGTCAATTTTATACTAACAATGGATATTTATTTAAGTTAATCTAGTCATTTTAAATGTTTGGCATTATTGTAAAAATAAAATGCATTTATATTATATTTTTTTATATTTTAAGCAATTTTAAACTTAAATCACTAGACCTCTATGAAAAATTAACAAAAATCAACAGTCTTCGCAGGCGCCTCTGCGACGTAGGTTATCTTTCTCGGGTTAAAGAAACGAGACTGGAAGACAGACGGCGAGACGCTGGATTTATACCATCCGACGATTCGACAGTTGTAACATGGGGGCCACGGTAAAAATAGGGTCGGGCAGCGTCACCGCGCCGCGTCGCGTCAAATAAACGATGCCTCTTCTGTGAGTTTTGAGATTCGCCACGTTATTTGCGCACTCTTCCAGACGAACGTAATCCAACAAGCGCGCTTCGAGACCACCCTCGACTATCGTCGTTTCCTCGTTATTGCAATACGAATGGATTCTCGCTCTTGTCTACTTCCGGCCAGGATTCTCTGGCAGTGATCAAGCGGCTCTAGTACGCCGTTTTCTCCACCGTACGAAAATATGATTGTCGTCTGAATTTGATTTCCCAAGCAGTCATCTTCACGACATTACTATTGACGATGTTTCTGACAATTCTCAGCTTTATTCAGCTATTTCTCAAGATATACTTTCGAAAACATTTCTCGCAGCCTTATCAGCCTTTTTATCGTTCCTAATGTAACAACAATTTGTTTGATTTATTTGCCAAAAATTGAATAATTTCGTAGAAGACTTAAATGCTCTGGGCCAAAGTTGATCCAGCCACCGCCTTGCGAGGATTAATAATTTTAATGATTTGAAAGTATTAACCCTTTGCAGTCGAATGGCGTCTCTGGGGCGACGCTAAAAATTGCTACACTGTCTTCAAAGGAATCTTCACATTATTAAATTTATTTTATTATTAAATTATTCGCTAAATTGATAAATAATGGAAGTGTTCTATAATCATACACATCCAATTTCACATGTATCGAATAAAAACAATCATAACAAGTGGAAATATTGTAGGTTGAAACAAATGTCTTCATATTGGAGTTAAAATAGTCTCGAGACTTAACGGATGTTTGTGCAAATGCATATATTTTTCGAAACTAGATATACTAATAGGACCTAGAAAGAAAATATCATGATCAGATCATTCTAAAAATACACATTTTTTATTTTGCATATTTTGCATATTACATCTATATTTTTGGCGTGCGCATGCATATGTATCTGATACTGTCGCAAAATGCACAATCGAGGAATCTTTTATCGATAGATAAAATAGGTCGCGTGATCTATTTCGCAGCGATAGGGTATTCACGTCCGACAGTGAAATTACATCGTACATTAACCCCTTGCCATACTTTGACGAGTTCGATTCGTCATGAAAATTTCTAGTAATAATTTATCGAGTATAGCTGTTATTCTATCCTTTAAAATTGCAATAAATTTCTAATCTCTTGTCATCAATGTTTAAGCATTCAAGTGAATTTAGGCATACAATAAGCAACAGTTTTCTTTCGCTTCTAAGAAATTATTGCAATCGAAAAATTTCTAATCGCAGTAACTGCGAAGAAAATGGTATGTCAAGGGGTTAATTGTAAATCTTCGACATAAATGAGCGTTGGAAATATACAAAGTCTAACAGATACTCATCTGATCCATCCATCTTGTTAAATTAATTTAATTTATTAGTCAGCACTTGTATCATAATCGGATAGTGTTTTTGTACCAGTTATACAGGATAACATGTAATTGGTGGTACAACCGGATAGGGGCTGATTCTACGTCAAAAAGTAAGTCGAAAAAAAAGAATAACATTTTCTCATTTAATCCTAGAAAGATAACCATATGACAACGTACGTAAAAGATAACCATACGCTTCAGAGGCGCATGCTTTTCTAAAGCGTCAATTTTATACTAACAATGGATATTTATTTAAGTTAATCTAGTTATTTTAAAGGTTTGGCATTATTGTAAAAATAAAATGCATTTATATTATATTTTTTTATATTTTAAGTAATTTTAAACTTAAATCACTAGACCTCTATGAAAAATTAACAAAAATCAACAGTCTTCGCAGGCGCCTCTGCGACGTAGGTTATCTTTCTCGGGTTAAGGCTCCGTTTTCGAGAAAACTGAGTTGTAAGATGCGTCAACTCGGGTGGCTTGTAGTATGACGAGAAGTAGAATTGGTATGTCATGACCAGACGCGCTCCTTGATTGCTATTCGATAGCATTATTTTTTCTCAACCCAATTTTTCTCGAAAACGGAGCCTTAAATGGAAAAATGTTATTCTTTTTGATCGACTTATTTTTGCATGTAGAATCATTCTCTTGTCAACTGTACCACCAGTTACATGACACCCTGTATATCAATATAATGTTAAACGTACGCCACGACAAACAATGTTTTCAAAACATTCAGTTGGAAATTTAAAATTATCTCCCGCGTTCTGGTAACCTTGTATTAAGGAATTCAAAAATTGTGTATCTAATACATGTACACATAAATATTTAAACAAATGTCTTGTTAATGAAAAGATTATATTTGAAAATCATAAATAAATCTTCGGATAAATATTTGAATACATTTTGCCAGCTCGAATATAAATGGCGTCAAAGACCCAGTGATTGATGTAAGCAGAAATGAAAATTGAAACTTTTATATTTTTAAATATACTTTCGTAAAAGTATTACAAATGAATCGATGAGGTTTTCTCGATGAAAATAAGTCCGAACACGTTATCATTCGAACTTTCTTCGATAGTATTATAATTTTCGTCATAACATTACGCATCGATAAAAAAATAATCGATTACATAGAAGTACCTCAGCCCAGATGGGGAATCCCTAACAGTCTTTGTAAAACTGCATTTTCGGATGAAGAATTTGACTCATAATCTTTAGTTGAAGTCATATTTGTAAGGGCTAATTAAAAAATTGAATGGAAGTAGAAGCTTATGTAAAGTGACAAAGTATAACGAATGCATTTACTTACCTGCTTGCAGGAAGTACTGAACGAGACTAAGAAATGACAGTAGCTGTTTCGCAACAGAAGCGTAACAGTGTGGAACAACTGATAATCGCAAAAATGGTCTGCGGCGCTTTGGGGGTCACCGGTGACCCCCGCCACGAAAAATGCATAAAACAAGTTTATACAACTAAACTTATCTGCTGTAAATAATATTTCAACATAATATGCATCGCATAATGAAAAATTCATGTTGGCGCTTTGGGCAAATCGCGTAAAATTCGCGCGGCAGCCAACGTGTTAAACTTCGAAAATTTCATCGTATAGCCGTGAAGACATTTCTCTCCGCAGATATAATATATCTTCAATCGTCATCGAGCGGATATTGTTTCGTTGAGGATTGACAACTGATTATAATTTTACTCGCGTTGATTCTTCTCGTGATCAATGTCATTCCTTCTGTGGCGAATTTATCACGAATGTGATACGCGGGAATATGCAAATTACTACACAATAATAGTGTGTCAGACGAAATTATTAAACAACATTGTACTCGACGGTAATGTATTACATAAAGATAGATCGAGCACTGCGATTTGTAATTTAGCGTCGTATTCGTGATCGTAAACCTGTTTTATTAAACTCTTTGTACTGAGGTACTACGGACCACTATAGTGACTTTCCATTTGGTGCCACTGAGGTACTACGGACCACTATAGTGGCTTTCCATTTGGTGCCACTGAGGTACTACGGATCACTTTAGTGGCATTCCATATGGTGCCACTGAGGTACTACGGACCACTATAGTGGCTTTCCATATGGTGCCACTGAGGTACTACGGACCACTATAGTGGCTTTCCATATGGTGCCACTGAGGTACTACGGATCACTATAGTGGCTTTCCATATGGTGCCACTGAGGTACTACGGACCACTATAGTGGCTTTCCATATGGTGCCACTGAGGTACTACGGACCACTATAGTGGCTTTCCATATGGTGCCACTGAGGTACTACGGATCACTATAGTGGCTTTCCATATGGTGCCACTGAGGTACTACGGACCACTATAGTGGCTTTCCATATGGTGCCACTGAGGTACTACGGACCACTATAGTGGCTTTCCATTTGGTGCCACTGAGGTACTATGAATCACTATAGTGGCATTCCATATGGTGCCACTGAGGTACTACGGACCACTATAGTGGCTTTCCATTTGGTGCCACTGAGGTACTACGGACCACTATAATGGCTTTCCATATAGTGCCACTGAGGTACTACGGACCACTATAGTGGCTTTCCATTTGGTGCCACTGAGGTACTACGGACCACTATAGTGGCTTTCCATTTGGTGCCACTGAGGTACTATGAATCACTATAGTGGCATTCCATATGGTGCCACTGAGGTACTACGGACCACTATAGTGGCTTTCCATTTGGTGCCACTGACGTACTACGGACCACTATAGTGGCTTTCCATTTGGTGCCACTGAGGTACTACGGATCACTTTAGTGGCATTCCATATGGTGCCACTGAGGTACTACGGACTACTATAGTGGCTTTCCATATGGTGCCACTGAGGTACTACGGACCACTATAGTGGCTTTCCATATGGTGCCACTGAGGTACTACGGACCACTATAGTGGCTTTCCATATGATGCCACTGAGGTACTACGGACCACTATAGTGGCTTTCCATTTGGTGCCACTGAGGTACTACGGACCACTATAGTGGCTTTCCATAAGATGCATTATATTGCATAATGTTATTTCCTCTCATACTGTAAATTAAAGAGCGCATGCTAAGACGTTATAAAATACCCTGGAATACCCTTTATTTATAAATACCCTTTGGAGAAAAATTTTTTCGTTCGAAAAATTCATTCAATTCAAACAGCTTAGGTTCTCCGCCGACCGCCGCGGAGTACCGACTTCCGCTGACGATCGCCGTCGTGTAGCGTGCAGTGATGTCGCAGCGCTCTGTTCAGCAGAAGTACCGCCACGGAGAATCCGCCCGTAGCGAAAGGGTTAAAGTGTACGTAAAGGAAACCAGCGACTTCATTAAACTTAATTCCCTTTGGAAACAACGCGCACATACACTCTTAGCGCAGCTTTTCCCATCGATCGAACAAGGTTTTTTAGTCCGAAAACATGCAACGGCCATCGCTGATTTGTTATTACGCGGTTTCAGATAAATTGCCCTCGTCGATTTGTTCGGTCTCATGCCACATCGATTACCGATTTCTATAGAAAGGATCCCGCTTTCGGTTAGCGCCCATAAAAATTCTTATCAGATCCCATAGGAAAGTGAGTAAAACGAATGTTCGAGCACAGTCTCTATCACTTAACAATATTTTATCTGCATTCGGCTCTATAAAGTATTTATACGTGTTCCAAACGATTTATTTTTCACGTTTCTAACAGGATTCTGCGGGATTCGTGACTGGTTCGTCAATATTCATCTGTATACAGTGAATTAAAGAAGTATTCGTACCCCTTTCGAAAAGGGTGTAACTTTTTTCAAACTGGACTAAATGACTTCAATTTTTTGGAGATTTTAGAGAGACCATTTTACTGTAAAATAACTAAAATACTTTCTTTTAATTTTTGTTACTATACTTGGAGTGACAAAGAAGAAAAATTACGGTTTTTTAACTGTTTTATCTGAGCCTGTAACGAAAATTTGAAACATGCGTTTTCTAGATCTCGAGATTTTTCACAGTTCTTGGTCGAAAGTCGTGGAAAATTGCGATTTTCGTTACCTTAAATTGTTTGTAACTCGTAACAAAACGTCAATTGATTTCGATAAAATTATCAATATACATATACAAGGTTATCGAGATTTAGAAAACGCATTTTTTAAATTTTCATTATAGACTTAGATAAAAAAAGTTGCAAATACGTGAGCTTCTACATTATCGTCATTCCAAAATCAGCAAAATTAAAAAAAAAAACATTTTATTCATTATACTTTAAATTTGTCTGTCTAACATTTCCAAAGTTCAAGTCATTTAGTCCAGTCTTTAAAAAGTTACACTGTTTTAAAACCTATTAACCACAGACGGGTCTCCAACGGTTGGTCGTTACTCTTTATAATAATTATACCATATTTATTGTTTTTCTGGTTAATTAACTGTACATATTAGATTATAATAATCGACAACGACGGCGATTGACCGCAACTACGCATGGTTCGTCACGCAAACGTTCGCAAACGTTACAGGTGGATCGAATACAGTAATGGATCTTACTCCTGCACGTTTTTCTTTGGTCGGTACACGGCAACGCAGGCATCCCACCGACAGGTGAGATGTGCCGAACCGTCCACTAAAACACTCATGCATTGCACCCAACGCATGAGCCTGCAAGGGACTGAGCATATGCCCGTGCATATGCTGACAACCCCGCCTCCACGTGGCCCCCGCTGTAAACACTGCTCCACTCACCTCCAAGTGAGGCTTGCACAGTGGAGCAGTGACTAAGTGGGTTGTGTCCTGAAAAGGACAGTCCTCCTTCCTGATGATCCCCACCAAAGGTGATGGAAGGGTTATTCCCTGCACGCTCCCCTTGCAATGGTTTCTGCTGCATTAACATCGCCAGTTTAAGTTGCGCTTGGCAACTTCGGTATGGCAGAGCCGGCTAATGCCCCATTTGCTCAAATGTAGACATTCTACTGCACGTTTTTCTTATTCCCTAAGTTGGCCCACACATCCCCACTATTTTACTGCCCATCGAATCCCGTTGTAGAGTAGCGACTACACGATCCCGAAGCGCTAGCCGACCAGTGCTGGAGATGCGGTGTCTCCGAACATGGTAGTAGCGTAGCTACGACAGGTCCTACCAGTCGGCCTTCTAAATACTGGTATCTCGGGTGTCGGCGTGCCCACGAGGTCCCGGCCATCTGGCCCGGGATACCTCGGGCCGGCAGTGGGTAGGTCCATCGAGGGGGCAGTGGTAAATGGCTAAAGCTGGCCAGAGGCTCCTTCCCTTCCTCTCCTTACCTCTTCCCTCCTTCCTCGTTCTATCCCCCCCCTAACTTGTTAGGGGCCTCGACGGGTGAGCTGCGGTATTCAGCTCGGGAACCGACCTGCTGAGCCGGTAGAGCATAGAAAGGGCTCGGCACCACCAGTTGTCTGCTGACGAGAGTCCGCGTCCTCGTAGTAACTGGTAGCTCCTGCATGGCTTGGCATGTGGGAGCGCGCTTATTGAGCGTATCTCAATTCCGCGCCCATGGGGGCCGTGTGGATAAGCCTTTGGGCAGGTGCTGCACGTAAAATCACTAGAGATTCTGCCCATCGAATCCCGTTGTAGAGTAGCGACTACACGATCCCGAAGCGCTAGCCGACCAGTGCTGGAGATGCGGTGTCTCCAAACATGGTAGTAGCTTTGCTACGACAGGTCCTACCAGTCGGCCTTCTAAATACTGGTACCTCGGGTGTCGGCGTGCCCACGAGGTCCCGGCCATCTGGCCCGGGATACCTCGGGCCGGCAGTGGGTAGGTCCATCGAGGGGGCAGTGGTAAACGGCTAAAGTTGGCCAGAGGCTCCTTCCCTTCCTCTCCTTACCTCTTCCCTCCTTCCTCGTTCTGTCCCACCCTTAAGTTGTTGGGGGCCTCGACGGGTGAGCTGCGGTATTCAGCTCGGGAACCGACCTGCTGAGCCGGTAGAGCATAGAAAGGGCTCGGCACCACCAGTTGTCTGCTGACGAGAGTCCGCGTCCTCGTAGTAACTGGTAGCTCCTGCATGGCTTGGCATGCGGGAGCGCGCTTATTGAGCGTATCTCAATTCCGCGCCCATGGGGGCCGCGTGGATAAGCCTTTGGGCAGGTGCCGCACGTTAAATCACTCAAGACTTAATGCCCATCGAATCCGCAGTGGATCCTATCTCGGCAGTGAATCGTGAGCTAATCAGAGCAAAGAAAATTTCTATATCGACCCCCGCTAACGGATCAAGTCGCGGCCTTGAGGTGTGTGCAGGAGCAGGACCATTGCAGTAACTCAGGGCTCGGAACGCTTCGGCACGCAACATTAGGCTCCGCCTCCTGACTACCGCCGCAGGAAGCAACGCGGGGAGCGAGACGCTGCGGCGGTAAGCCGAACGAAGCAACGCTCGCGTCTTTTTGGGAGGGTGCTGGTGTGTGGGAGGTGGGGGCGGCCGCAAGGCTTTGGCAAAGGTAGGAAAATTCCTCCAGGCATCACCGTCATAAAACAATGTCAGGCTGACTCTCGGCCGGCAAATACTTTACGTCCAAAATGCATACCAGGTGTTATTAAAAATCCTAAGCGCAAAAACAGCCGGCTAGGCACGTTCGTGTCACGAAGAACATTAATGCTGTGCACTAACACCCATCAAATTGATAGCATAACTTGTTTTTACGCGAAGGTCTGGTTTTGCTATCGTTTGCGAGGGTTTATCGCTGTGATTCCACGATCGTTTACGCTTAGTGTTATCGTAGACAATTCACTTTTTATCTCCCGTAATCATTCGCTTGAGAAATGAATCGGTGTCTTTCTGGTTAATTAACTGTACATATTAGATTATAATAATTGCGGCCTTGAGGTGTGCGGGAGCAGGACCATTGCAGTAACTCAGGGCTCGGAACGCTTCGGCACGCAACATTAGGCTCCGCCTCCTGACTACCGCCGCAGGAAGCAACGCGGGGAGCGAGACGCTGCGGCGGTAAGCCGAACGAAGCAACGCCCGTTCTTCGCAAGGGGAAGATGGGGGAAGAGCGCCGGGTGCAATAACGTGATCGCGGATCGATCACAGTCTACCTGTGTTTAAAAACCGCGCATTTATTTCTTGCTGTTGAGTTTCGTCATAAACTTAGGATACGTACAGACTAGAGATACCTATTTCACATGTAATTAATAAACTGCGGATTTTATGCATTTATGACAAAATCGAGCGTGTGTAATTTAAAAGGAGATTTTAAAGGAGATTAAATGAAAATAAAAATTCCAAGATATTATTTTCGGTCAATTAAAATGATTGAAAGAAAGAATAACTTTCTATTTGGTTTCGACTGTTTGCAATTGATATAGAAAATCTTTATTTTGCATAAAGATCCGCAGACTAGTAATTAATATATCCGTGTTGAAGTTCGTGTACTATTTAATACACGAGTACTGAAATATACGAGTTGACGTGTATTAAAATATGCGAATAATAAATACATGTGTATTCGTAAATTTCAATATATGGCAAATATATTGTCATATCATAAATGTTTATATTTTTTTGTATGATTATTCAGGTCCAACGAAATATACGTATATAAGTTTTGCGCAACTAATTTGTGATACGCGAAGCATCAATCAATAAATTACAGGAATAAATAAACAGCGTAATTTCTGTTGATAAACTTTAATTATCTATTTTAAGAAGGAATAACTTTCTATTTGATTTCTACTGCTTGCAATTGATATAGAAAATCTTTATTTTGCATAAAGATCCGCAGACTAGTAATTAATATATCCGTGTTGAAGTTCGTGTACTATTTAATACACGAGTACTGAAATATACGAGTTGACGTGTATTAAAATATGCGAATAATAAATACATGTGTATTCGTAAATTTCAATATATGGCAAATATATTGTCATATCATAAATATCTATATTTTTTTGTATGATTATTCAGGTCCAACGAAATATACGTATATTAAAGTTTTACACAACTAATTTGTGATACGCAAAGCATCAATCAATAAATTACAGAAATAAATAAACAGCGTAATTTCTGTTGATAAACTTTAATCATCTATTTTGGCGTAAAAAAAACTAATAAATTTACATTTTCTGGCAAAAGACAGTTCCTTTTTGCTGTAACAATATTTCCAGCAGACGAGAACGACACGGCTGCTTCACGACACATTGCTGACGTTGCTAGTATACCTAAATATTTTTTGACGATTTCGGAAATTCTCGTATGTTTGTGTGTCCTTGTCTTCCACCATTCATATATGGATGTAGATCGAACCGTAGTTGTGGCTTGGCGATGTTCGTTTCAAATTCGGCATCCAAATCACATATTTACGTCACTAACTTCGTCGTAAAGAAATTGGAGAGCACTTTTATTTTTGGAATTTTCTGTGCTCGCTTCTCGTATGACCGACTATTCAAGTGAACATTTGACTTTTTTATGAACTAGTTCTCTGACACGAAATATTTAATGTTCAAAATCTTCATAATGTGCATCACAAAAGAGAAATACTAGTATCATGGTTATTCTATTCGAATTCGAAACGTTTTGTAATTTCGGAAATTAATGTTTCCTTTATCGTAGCCGGAACTGTGTCATCACTATGTATTATATGTTGGAATGTTTGTCGACGATATTTTTCATTATACGTAGATCTCACTATTAGAACAGAAGATTTGCTTTCGCCGCAAAATAGTGCTGTTAGCATTTGAAACGACTTCAAAATCTTTGTAAGAGATTCTATCAGTGTCAATACCCTTTCCTCATTTTGGAGCAATGACAGATTATTTGTTGTACATTTTCTTCTTTGAGAGCATTGTTTGCAACTAATTGCAAAGTATGTACTACAAATGTTATGTTAGAAACGTCAATGTTCTCTGACAGTATCGAAATAGCCTTTGCCACATTTTTAACGTTATCTGTGGCTATGGCCACAACGTTTTCACTGATCTCCCATTCTTCGAAGGTTTGTGCTTTAGTTCATTGACAAGATTTATGGCGGTGCTGCGTTCTTACATTTCGTATGTGCTTCGAACGTAACTCTCTGTGCTCCATTTACAATTAATAATGTGTGCAGTTACCGTGATATACGAATCCTGTGCTAAAGACGCCCAACAATCGATTGTACACGCAACGCTTTTAGCAGCTTTTAGTTTTTCTCTTGTTTCTTGTACAATCATGTCTTTTTCAAATTCATTAATCTTTTCTTCATTGCTTCCTGTTTCCATATTTTATAATTCGATTGTACTACAAACATAAATTTGGTTCCGATGAACCAAAACAAATGTACAGTTAATTTTTCGCAATTGATATTGCTAATGCCTGATGTACTTTTTCATTTTTTGTACGATCTTACGAACGATTATTTGTAGTAGAAAACCTAGAACGATTTTTTTGAGGCTGAGAATCTAGAACGATTTTCAAGTGTATTTTCTTCTAAATGTCGATTTTCAATATCTTCTATCGTGATTATTTGTTTTATCTTTTGTGTTAGGTTGCATGACAAATGCGTTTGTATTTTTTTAATAAAAATATTATTATCATTTTTAACATGAAATATCTAAGTAGCTATCATATTGTTAGGCACCAAAAAATGGAAATTTTGTATTATATTTATTATATCACCGAAGTAATACTCGATAAATTGCATCGAATCATGAAAACATGTTTTAATATTTAGTCAAATTTATTGTGTCAAAAATTAAATTGAACACCGAATTTTTGCATAATGCGAGTAATTTCATTTTCAGTGTAGTACTTAGCAGGTGAAATTCGTTTTTGAAGTTTCCAGTTATGAAATGGTGAAAACTTGATGCTTCTTAAATTTATAAAATATAAACGAAAATAATTTCAAGAATGAAACACTATAAATATAGTACAAATAAAACTAAAATATCACATATATTCGCTCAAGACAGGGATAGACTTAAAGATTTAGTTTAAAAATAAGCCACATTAAAGAAGACTATATTATTTTTAACAAAACCACAGCGAATCAAATTTTCCATATTAAAAGCAAAGAAGATGATATATTACAAAACCAAATATATTATTATCATGAAAATTAATGTTGATACTCACCAATAACGCCGATAACGTAGCTGGTATTTCAGCATTCGTTGGATTCACATTACGTACGGATTTCATGTGTCCGTTTATTGAGCCTGTTGTCCCAATTCGATGTTTTTTTAATATTTTTTTAATTATGTAGGCAACGTTTTATACTAAATCGAAAGTTTTTTGTATTTTGTGATTTAATATACCGTACTTTAATATAACATAAAGGATTTTTGAATACTTTCGTGTACGAGTGTACATGTACCCGTGAACTTTAATACACAAACGATATACGTGTATTGAAAATAACGGATATCCGTGTATTATCCATGTATACACGCATGCCCCTGAACTTCAGTGACATATCTGACCAGATACAAGGAACGTGCTCCTCGATGGTTCTGGGATATGTGCTGAATCCTCATATCAGAAACTGTCAATTACACATGTACACGTGTACTTAACCTTTTAGGTACGGCTGAATTCTGCGCGAGGCTATTTCTCTGGACGGCAAAGTCTGATATGTACTGTACGGAGTCTGATACTGTATATTCTGTCTATATATACAGGGTGTCCCAAAAATGTCTCGCAATCCGAAAGTGGCGGATTCCTCAGGCCATTTGAGGCAACTTTTTCCTTTACAAAAATGTTCTCCGAGGCACCGTTAACGAGTTATTAACGAAAAACAGTGACCAATGAGAGGCGAGTTCAGCTGGCGCGAGGCGATCGAGCCAATGAGCGGAACTGGGCTTCGTGCGCTGGTTGGCTGGGCCGCCTCGCGTCAGCCTTACTCGATTCTTATTGGTCACTGTTTTTCGTTAATAACTCGTTAACGGTGCCTCGTAGAACATTTTTGTAAAGGAAGAAGTTGCTTCAAATGATCCGAGGAACCCGCCATTTCCGGATTGCGAGACATTTTTGTGACACCCTGTAGACTGTTGTAAATCGATGTGAAGACAAAAGAAGTGTGAAACAATGCACATGAAGACGATTATTTGGTTCAAACGATGAGCGATTGAGCTTCTAGAGCAAGCCACTATAGTGGTGCGTGGTCCAGAGGACGATGGTTAAATACACGTGAAATAAGGATCTATACTTACAATGTTGTCTCCAAGAGAATACCCATTACATATTCAGTTAGGTCGTGGATCGAGGAGTGGCCCGTGTGACCACGAAAAGAGGCTACACAAGGAGTGGGGTGAAGACGCATGCGCGGGGAGTCCCACACAGGAGCGCGACATGTCTATCGGGTGAACATTACAATTTTGAACTACGATCGTACAGAGTTTCTACGTTGCGTCGCAATTGTAGCTCAGAACTACAGTAAATTCTCTCCAATTGTCCCTCAGCTTGTAAACAGAAATAGACAATTTGGGAAAAGGAGATGCGTTTATTCGAGTCTCGCGGCTTGTTTTTATAATGGTCGATTGTCAACAAGTATAAACACGAGCCGCGAGGCTTGATTAATCGTATGTTCCTTTCCCAATTTGTCCATTTTTGTTTGCAAGCTGAGCGTCAATTAGGGAGAATTTACTGTATAACGTTTCGCGGTAGACACATCACGCCGCTGTGCCGAACTCCTGCGCATGCGTCGCCTGCCCCCACTTCTTGCGCACCCTTCTTTCGTAGCCACACGAGGCGTGGCTTGTGGCTCACAACTTCGGAGGCAACATTGTCACGCACACCATACATTCGTTTATTAGCCAAAACCAATTTTAATTATTATAAACGTTAGGATAAGAGTCTTATTAGCAATCGATTGGAGATGTTTTCCCGATGAAAATTGATCCAAATACAGCATAAATCGAATAATAACGTAGCATAAATTACTATCGAGATCAAGCGAATCGTTTTATGGACGGTAGATTCTGCCTCTGAGTTCACTGAATCTGAAAAGTCACGAATTCGATGAATATGGTAGTTTGTTCGTATGAACTGCTACATTGCATTTTTTTTTGTACACAAGTATCATTAAAACTGAATACCGAGTTGGGAATAACTGTTGATTTATTATAAATAAAAATTGCGAATAATAAATAGAAGATGAAAAAATTTGTATTCGTTATTCGAAGTTTCAAATTTATAAAAAGGTATCTTTATTCGACGAGTATCGAATAAATAATTTTATTCGACGAGAATTTGCCCGACGAATAAAGATACTTTTTTTATTTGTAGCGTCGAATGAAATGTTCATCTTTTACCTGTATCTTTATTCGAAGGATGTTATTCTTTGAATAACTAGAGTCCTGAACAATAAAGACCAAACAATTGATCAACGGTATACAATGTAAACAGATGGGGAATCACGCAGGAATGATAATTTAAACTTTTATATTTTTCAATGTATTTTCATATACGTATCACGAATGAATTGTGGAGCTTTTCCCGATGAAGATGAATCCAAAGACGACAACATATGTACAATTTTCAATAATATAATTTTTTCATAACATTACGTATCAATAAAAATATGTTCAATTATACTCGAGTATTAAATTATACAATTTTCATCGGGAAATGCTACTCAATTCATTCATAACACTTTTATGAAAACATATTGAAAAATGTAAAAGTTTAAATTTACATTCGTGCGTGATTCTCCATTTGCTTTCATTGTATGCTGTTGGTCGGTCGCTGAATCTTTGATGTTCGGGGCTCGAGGCTCGGCAACGCCATTTAAAACCGAACTGACAGAAATTATTCGAAGATTTATTCGAAGCCTTCCAATAAAGATACAGATAAAAGATAAAAATTTTATTCGACATTAAGAATAAATTTTCGTAGAATCAAATTATTTATTCGATACTTGTTAAATAAATATAAAGACTAGAAGAAATGTAACTCTAGAAGAAATGTTAATAAATTATGTGTACATGTTAGGACAATGTAAATAAAAATTAACGGGACACCCATGCAAACTAAATATTATATGTTTTCTATAATAAATAATACTACATTGTATATTAAGATACTACATTGTATATTAAGATACTACATTGTATATTACTATTCCAAAGATGATATTACAAAATGAAAGATACACATAAAAATAAATGTTAAATATAAAATATCTTGGAGTTCATTCAAATATCTATTCGTCAAGTCTTAAAAAGAATGCTATCACTGTAAAACTTATAAATTTATTAACCTTATAAACCTGTCGCAAGAAAAAAAATGTATAGAACTATTTCTATATACCATTTCTAATTATATAATTATTAGAAATAATAGCACAACTGTTCATAAAAGTAAAATTACATTTAAAAATTACACATACAGAAAAATTGAATTCCTCTTTTTAACTTCGTATTTTTAAATGAAAAATGTGGGTGCTTAAACAAATTAAACAGAAAAAGTTGTTCGTTTAAACAATGTATTAAAAATTCTACTTTTTTGTAATCTCTCTTATTTATTGTTAATCACTTTATATATTATATATAAGTGTGTTGTCTTGCGTGTCTCATCTTTGATCGAAAATAGGGGATACGTGTTATCGGATTTTTATAATTTTTCCCATCTAGCAACAATTATGCATAATGGATGATAATTCTTCCCTCTCTTGCAGAGAAAAGTATTCGAACTTGTTTTATGGAAGCTGGCATAAACTTCTACAATATTTTGTACAATGACATTAGAAATTATGACCATAATTGTTTCACTAATAGCCAAGTGATGCAAGTATTATGTATATAGTGTGACATGCTGCCGCAGCGTAAAAGATATGTATGTATACATATGTAGTAGAGGCTACAGTCGAATACAATCTCCGGATAGATTTCCTATAGTTATTAGTCATAGTTTTTTTCCAGTAAGACACTTGTTACTTGAATCTACGTCAACCAATTTCAATTAAATTTCCAGCATGCATAAAAGTTACCGAAATCTACAAAACGCGTCGTTTAAATTTTCGTTATAGGCTCAGATGGAAAAGTAGCGAAAACACAATTTTTTTAATATTTTTTGTTATTCTAACCAAATGTAATTTTTGCAAAATTTTGTGTATTCATTGTCTAGCAAACTAGTCCCTATATCATTTGAACAGAAACGTAAGTCGTTTTGGTGTAATTATAAAAGATTTATTCCGTTTTGAAAATGTACGAATACTTTTTGGAGTCACTGTATGTGTTCAATATATTTTTTATTCGTCCAAATTACTTAACATCTTAGATTTTTTGTGTCGATTATCACATACGACTGCCTAAAAATGATGTCATTGCGCGATGAGTTCAAAAATATTTCTTTATATGAGCCGTTTATTTTGAAAGTGGCATAAGTCACTTTACCGTAATGAAAATTGGTGATTTTTTAATGTTTATACGAAATTATTTATACTGAGAAAAATATCAGTCTCCTGAGATAACAAATACAAGTAAATCTTCTCGAAAGTTAGCATCCATATTTTTAACCCGAGAAAGATAACCTACGTCGCAGAGGCGCCTGCGAAGACTGTTGATTTTTGTTAATTTTTCATAGAGGTCTAGTGATTTAAGTTTAAAATTACTTAAAATATAAAAAAATATAATATAAATGCATTTTATTTTTACAATAATGCCAAACCTTTAAAATGACTAGATTAACTTAAATAAATATCCATTGTTAGTATAAAATTGACGCCTTAGAAAAGCATGCGCCTCTGAAGCGTATGGTTATCTTTTACGTATGTTGTCATATGGTTATCTTTCTAGGGTTAAACGTGTTAAAACGGAAACCCTTAAATATATTGACTTAAAAACAAAGTGATTTATGCCACTTTCAAAATAAACGGCTCATACGTACATTTATGATACGGCAAGTAAAAATCAAAATGTTTCTCGTCCTTGGGAAAACATCCAAGATCTCTAAATATAATTAAAATGATAGTGACGCACAATGTGTTGTCTATTAGACAAAAATAGGCACGTCATTATGTTTTATATCCGTGATCGACGTCTACGTGTTTGGGACAGTTGACAGAATGGAAACCACGTTTTATAAACGAGTCTATCAAACAGGTTCCGCACATCTCGACACTTACTTGTGCTTAATGGCTATAAAGTAGAACAATAAATTCTTTGAATTATTATAGCATGAAATAAATTCTTATTTGATTTCCGTGTCTCGTGATTGATGCAAACAATTTTTATTTTGCATGAAGTTTCGCATGTTGACGTAACGTAAATTTACAGTGTTCGCATTTGCGCCGCCGAAATTTAGATGATCTACTGATCTTTCATACATTCTTTAAATTTTTCTATTTATAAACTAAATAACTGCGAGTGCAGTCTTAGATTCTATAGTTCTTAAGCTGCATTTTGAGGATATACGGAAATTGGGAATGGAATTGTCTCTTAGCACGTGTTTATTCTTTTATACAATTGATGGATTGTATAATAAAACTTAAATTACTATCCTAGCTACACCAGAGTACCGAGAAGAAGGATGACACGTTCATCTGTGATTTTTGTTCATGAAATATAAAACCATACTTTATATATTTCTCGATCTAATATTGTTACACTTTTAATTATTTAATATTTAGGACAGCCACAACTCTGTCGTTACTAAACACACTGTATAAATAGGTTTACCTAGTATGCCGATTATGATAATGTAATTTCGGTCACACGTGTTTGCTCTCTAGCTGATTCGGTTGACCAAGCGAAATTCGACGCCAGTATGTCGCTTTTGCCTCACGTAGCAACAATACCATGGATTTAGAAAACGTGTTCGGGCACTGTTTAAACCAGCGTAAGTTTTCTAAAACTGGACTGAATATCTCGAATTATTTGGAAACGTTAGAGGGACCAATACAATGACAAAACTACTTTCTTATAATTTTTCCATTACTTGGAATGAGAAAAAAAGCAAAAGATTTTGGATCGCAGAATTGACTTTTTATCGGAGCCTATAACAAAAATGTTAAAAATGCGTTTTGTAGATCTCGATAATTTATACGCATACTGAAATTCTTATCGAAATCGGTTGACGTTGTGAATTCAGTTTTTCACGACTTTCGACCAAAAACTGAGAAATCTTGAGATTTTTGGCATCTTTTAACGCCTGTAACGCGATTCTGCATTATTCAATTAAATTTTCAGCATGCATACAACTTATATCAAAATCTACAAATCGCATTTTTTAAATTTTCGTTACACGCTCAGATGAAAAAATTAAAAAGAAAACGATTCTTTTTCATTTTCTCTGTCATTCCATGTAATAGCAAAATTTTAAAAAAAGTATTTTACTCATTATACAGCAGAGTTAGTAAATATATAACTAGTCCCATTGCATATGATATGTATTTTTGTTATATGTTAGAACATATATTTATAGTTTCTCTTTATACAAATTCATCGTTTTGAATTCATAAAAATACAAATTGTTCACTGTTATATGATAATATATATAATATAATATATAATAATATAAATAAATATAAATAATATAAATACTATATAAATACTATATAAAATAATATAAATACTATATAAATACTATATAAAATAATATAAATACTATATATATATTATATAGTATTTATATTATTTTATATTATTTATTATATATTTATTATATTTATTTATATTATTATATATTATATTATATATATTACCATATAACAGTGAACAATTTGTATTTTTATGAATTCAAAACGATGAACCATATATATATATGGTATAAATGAATTGTTTTACTCTACCGCTTGAGCGAACCGGATATTTCAATACTTGCGTGTAGAAGAATATATGAGAAGAGTGTGAAATAAGAATAAATGTATGAGAATCCAAAAGATAACATTTTTCTTTGTAGCCACATACCTTTTTAATAAACTGTTTTACTCGAAAATTAAGTGCTCCATTTTACTTTACTCTTTGTTAAATCACGAAGAACAGGTGAGTGGTAGACCGACTCGATTTACCTCGGCAGACCGCGAGTTTCATCGCGAAACGTATGGCCATTAATGCACGTGGCGTTGCCGGAGAACGAGGGGATTGGCCCGTTTCGTTTTCCCCTACGCAAGCTCGGCGCGATCCTCTTGTGGGAACCGTCTAACTGGATCCAGTCCGCGCTCGACAACGCGCCCCTCGTCTAGCCTGTCGTGACCTTTCGCTCCGGAATTCGTGATACCTTGAACGAAACGTCGATCCAGCTTCTCTTCGATTGAAAATATCGTTTAGTCGATTTTAGACACAGTAGTGCTAATGAAACATTACCATTGTTAGTGCGATACACCGATCATCGGTGAACATAAACCGTCTCTATCGACCATTCTTTTCAATAGAAGCAAATATTTAATTCCCCGACTATTGGACATTATTATTTTAATTTTCTATTTGGTGGTCGTTTAAGCCGTTGTCGAAGGCACTGGTAAAGTAACATTTGTTTGTTAACGCAACGACGGCCATGTTTTCCTTTGGTTGAGCGACGGGACTGTTTGTTCAAATTTAGAAATGAATTTTCGCGATATGTTCAGAGTGAGTTTTATTTCTTTAAAAAAAAGTAGTCCGATTTTATGAAATTTCTTAGGACACCGAGACGACGGTCGGAGTTGAATGAAAGTAAAATGATTTTATTCAGTGATAATCTGTAAGTGTAAAGTGTGACTGATGAGGGGGGAAAAAGTCGTGAGAGTGGCCAACGTGACAATTTTTTGTTTAGATATTTCGTTTCGAGTATTCTGACTCCGACTGAACGTCACGTAGCATCGTTGATCCCATTCAGATCGGAATTCGCTATAGTTGTTTGCTTTTATCAGTTGAATAGAATGCAACAGTGGAAACTTCTCGATTGAATGAACTATCAAAATTAACTTCGAATGAAAGAAATTATAGTCATTAATGTTTTTTAATCAGATTATTGAACCGTTTATTTCCTTCACTTGCAACATTTCCATAAAGGTGACGTTCTATCAAATACAAATCTTCGAGATACGATATTAGAAATCTCTTTAATTTATCTACAATCCACTAAAAAAGCTATTCACAAATAATTATCTACTTATAATAACCAATCAAGTTTTCTTCAAATTATTTTTATTACGATGTTCCAAATCGGTTCAATTTTTCATAAAAATCGTTAGACTATCAACATCTATCTTTTACGATAAAATTTTATGTTTACGGAGACCACTCGTGAATGAGTAACAAATCTTTCCTTCTTAAATGAAATTGTACATATTTCAAAGGAGCATAGAAAATGTTCCACAAAACAACATTTGAGCCGTTTATTTTGAAAGTGGCATAAGTCACTTTACCGTAATGAAAAGTGGTGATTTTTTAATGTTTATGCGAAATTATTTATACTGAGAAAAATATCAGTCTCCTGAGATAAGAAATACAAGTAAATCTTCTCGAAAGTTAGCATCCATATTTTTAAACGTGTTAAAACGGAAACCCTTAAATATATCGACTTAAAAACAAAGTGACTTATGCCACTTTCAAAATGTGAACGGCTCATTTAAGTAATCTATTAGGTGATTTCAGTTACGAATATATTTCTACCGCCGTTGTATATCAATAACGTGCAAAAATCTAGTAGGATTGAATAGAATTCCAATTTCATGAAACGGTCGAAATCGTTCCATTGTTACGGACCATTGACCAATTCGAAATTGCGCGCACCACCGCGGCGCGCCGCGATGCGGTAGTTTGTTTTAATAAATCTCACAAACTTTGACTTTCCTTCGCTCCGCTTACGACAAATATGTTTACACATTCAGCACCGTACTTAACGCACCTCCTTTGTCTTTTTATCCTATTTGCCGAGCTTTTACTGTAATTCAGAGAAGAACACCGGCATACAGCTTCCTGTGACCTCGATACGCACGCGGTGGACATAAATGCGGAAGTTGCTAGGCTCCTAACTCTGTTTCGCTGTCAATGCATCGATACTCTGTCCTGATCTACGTATCTGTGGTCCCCTACTTTATCGGGTGAGATCATTTCTTGGTGCCGATAAACAGTATTCTAGATCCACTTTTCGTCAATCAATATCCCAGAATTTTACAGCTGTCCAAAGCGATTAATAACTATTCAGAGGATTCAATTGTATCGACTAGATTAAAATTATTAAAATGTAGAGAAGACCGGGGCAGGTTACAACGCAGGATAAATTGTAACATAATGAAAAATGTTCTGATCGACAAATCTAAATTTAAATCTGATAATGCAGCATTTTGTATAAACGCCTAGACAACGTCACTAGGGTTCATGTTATTTAAATAATTCAACACCACAAGTCTGACTGTAAGTCAATAAGTTAAAATTTTATTGTTTGGCATATGAAAGTACATTTTGTTCAGCATTTATTTTACAATTAGTTGCTATTATAAACCGGTTGAACTTTTGTATTTTTGTTGTAAATAAATCCTTACACATTACATTAGTCCAGTGTTCAGTGAACATTTGACAAATTTGCATTTTCTCTGTTGCAAAGATGAAATGTAAAAATTCAAGTTCGTAGTAAGTTGTAACAAACTATTTCCTCGGGAGACGAGTATTCTTTGTTCGCATTGAACCATGCAGCAACAGCAAACCTAGTGAAAATTGAATTATGTGCAATCTATACAAAACGTGATTACACAAGAACTACATTAAGAAACATATCTCACACATTTGTCTTAATTGCAATTCTGACAGCAAATAATCATTTATGGTTGAACCGATGTCGTCAAACATTTAATAACAATGATTTCTCATTTCATATTGAATATATTTCACGGGAATGGCAATATGTTTGTTTAAATAAATAATGCATACATGATACAAGTAATCCCATATAGAAATAGATAAGTTAATTACTATGCCCTGTTGGCGGACGTTAGTTTTCGCTACTAAAAATCTTTTTTGAATATTAGGAGAAAGAAAGAGAGAAAATTCTGAGCTCCCTCCCTGAAAACTGACACCCTCGATAACTATATACAATAAAAATGTAATATTTAACATACATTATTACATATTAATATAATATGTATAATAATTTAATTTTAAGAAATAGTTTGAAATGTAATTAATATTTTATTTAAACAAACCTCAGTTATAAAATTTTTGTAATAATTTTTCTTCTTTTTGGCAGGAGCATTACTTTCATTACTTTCTGCTTTTTCTTTCATTTGTTGCTCGTTTAATCTCTTTTGCATTCCTATTCCGTGTCTTTTTCTTCTTTTATCATCACTTCTTCAAGCACAACCATACTATTACTTCCATTTTCATCAAGCTGACTATTTCCAACATCATGTTTCTCGGCTTTCGTTGTTGGACATATTTGTTGAGTGCTCTCACCTTCAATAAGTTTTGATATATTATTCCAAACATAAAAAAGACTTGTGTCTTCCGTTCGACCAGTCCATTCATTTGTATTACCCATTGCTTGAAAAACAGTTAGAGTTGCAGGATTAATGTTTTCTTCAATACGCTTTAAAGTTGTGATATAATCTAGATTTCTTTCATCTACATTTAATCGATCATTTGGCTGCTCACTTAATTGATTTGGTGTATTTGTTCGTTGAAAAATTTTAGAATAATTGATTGCATTAGAGGAAAATGGCATTAGACCACAAGCCTTGAACCCATTACTCAAAATCCTTTCAAGATCCAAATTATCAAACACTCTCTTTAATTGTTGAGCAGCATCAATTTTTGATACACTCGAACAATTATTTTGTTGTCGGTATTCGTTCGCTTGCCTTGTCCAGGCTGCTTTCATTGGACAAAACATACTTTGATCCATTGGCTGGATAATATGCGTGGAATTTGGATGTAGGGCAATGAGTTCAATTCGATTTGCTACACAAAATTTAGCCAAAGGTTGTGTAAGATGAGAAACATGTCCATCCACATATAAAATCACAGGTAAAGATATATTTGTACTGATAATCCAAGGGTAGAATACATTAGTTACATATTCGTAAAAATGTTCTCCTTGCATCCAACCACTGTCCGATGTACCATAGATCCAACCCGATGGCATTTTCTCATACATTTCTTTTGGTATGTGCTTCGAAGAAAATATAACAAGAGGGGGTGCTAGTTGACCTGCCGCATTCCCTGTCACCAACACTGTCAAGGCTTCTTTTTCATTAATCGAATAGACATTCTTACTTCCTTTCTTTTTCAATACTTTATCAGATTTAGGATCCAATGATAAAGAAGTTTCATCCGTACTGAATATTCTAGATGGGTCAATATTGAGCAAACCTTTTTCCTTTAAGTGTGCTTCTACTGTAGAAAACCATTTTTTTAAGGCCCCTTCAGATACTGCAGCTCTAGCGTGGGTTAAGTTCTCAGTCATTTGTGTACACACGTCCTCATGCCGCTTTAAAAAGCCAGAATACCAACTTTTACCAGGACCATTTTCACCAAATGGAGTTTTGATTCCCATTTCCTTTACTAGAATGCGAACACTGTTTAATAATTGCATTTTAGTTACTGGATGACCTCTGCAACTGCATTCAAAAATCCATTCTACGAGTAGTGATTCTTGATTAGGAGGCAGAATGGAAACAGGCCCGGGTTTCTTATTGTCATACAGGCCGATTACTTTACTATGCAAAGTTGATCGTGGTATTTGATATTTCCGGCTTGCAGCATTTATTGGCATCCCAGATTTAACAGCTTTTACAGCTAAATTGATGGATTCGTTGGTGTACAGCATACGTTGTTTTTTTGATGTACTCATTTCTATATAAAATTTTTCTATACAAAAGAATGTAATATTATAATAAGTATTTGAAAAGTTCATATCAGAAACGTCTGCTTTAATAAAATTTCGTACTTACGGTTCTCTCGTCAAAAATATGACAGAGATGTGTTTGAGGTTATGTAGGCTGGTCTAATCTGTGATAAGCGACACAGTAACTAACGCGCGCATCGAGCGAAAAATAGGTTCACTTACTGTGCACAGTAACTAACGCATCGTGCGAAAAATAGGTTAAGTTACTGTATGCAGTAAATGAACCACTGAAATTTAAAGTGAAAACATAAAGTCAAATAAACAATCACTGCTTTGTTCCTCCGTACTTTTAATACGTTTTATCAATACAATTAATATCGTGATATGTAATATTTTACCGAGTACGATTTATTTTACAGAATATTGATTTTCATTCGTTCAGTACGTAGGGTAGTGGAGCCGGTTACTGTGGGGCAGAGTGGGGCAGGGGCAGAGTAACCACGATTCACGAAACAGCGAGGTCTCTCCCTCCGCACCGCATGCCCCCCGAAATCCCCGACGAACTGCATCCCTTCCATTCCTCCGATAAGGCAGTTCGTCGAGTATGTCGGGCGGCAGAGGTACGGGAGGAGAGACCTCGCTTTTTCCTGGCTACCCTGCTGCGGGGTTCTGGGGTGACTATGCCTCTGATTTGTTTCCGGGCATAATTATCTTTATGTTTATCAAATGAGATATATTCAATTTTTGTATTCTTTTATTTCGTTTAGTTTTAAATAAAAAGTTTTAATGTCTTATTTGATAAATATGAAGTTAATTGTGCTTGAAAATAAACAGTAACTACTGTTACTTTTTATATTTGATCGGGCCATATTGTAACAAATGTGATGAATTCAAATGAATTTCATGATTTTAAATGATTTCTTTAAAATGAAAGTAAATATCTGAATGTTACATATTTTATCACTTTTTTATTCGAAATATGTTAAGCAAAAGAAAGAAAGAAAGAAAGAAAGAAAGGAATTAGCAGAGACATCATCATCGAGAAAATACCGTAAAATAAATTAACTGTCTGGCATGGTTCTTACTGTATTGCAATCTTCTATGTGCCTTTTATTATTCCTTTAATTGTCTGTTCAATTTGTCTTACTTTTTATCACCGATAATTACTGTCAATATTGTATTTAGAGCATGATAAACTTAATTTTGTTCAGAAATATCTGCAGAATTTTAACGTACTATTTCGAGGATGACACCCTCTGTTTGAAAAACAGATCCCGTCGTCTCAGCTCCAGTTTTTCTCGCACGACCGCTAATAAAGAGACGGAACGCCTGGTTAAAGATAATATTATTTCCCGTCTACCCTTTCAATCAACATGTAGGAAACATCAAAAGAAATAGCCCAGTAGCCCTACAAGCTGGCTCGCGGTCTCTGTAGTTCTGTTTCGAAGTGGATCGCTCGATCCGGTTCAAGGAAACTCATACCGCGAAAGTTTCCGGAGCAGTAAAAGAATAGAGAGACCGACACGGCTCTCGAACTTTATCTTCGTGGACTACTACCTTTCATCCCGTAGAATGCACGGAATTTAATCCCCCACCGTGACCGGATTAAAGTTTCGAACGTATTTCCGCGTTAGTAGGGTTGCCGTTTCAAAAATCGTGAGATCATGCTGTAGTTCCCAGCAAATTTCATCGATGACGTCCGTTTTCTATCTGCCGAGACTTTCTCGTCCAATTTCGATTCCGTGTTTCATCATTCCCTATGCGATAAGTCGATATAGGAATCTTTGAATCGGATTCACTAAAAATATCCACGACGATGAATTTTTTAAAGAAATTTATTCATTGATACGATTTCCGAATGACGGGACTGTGATCTTCAGCTTCGCCCTAGCCCGTCCCTAGAGCATTCAAAGATCTTCGCTGTTCTCGGAATACAAATATCTTATGACCTCCAATGTAAATGGGAAAAACGAAAGCATCCCGCAGGAAAGTGTAGTAATGTTTTCTTCGAAGATTATGAAATTCGTCCGCATCCTTTCATATGATTTTTTACACTCTGCTCGCGAACAACTCTCGCCCGATATTAAAATTTGCATCACCAGCCTAATGCTTCGAGCTGTTTTTCTGAATTCAAAGGAGTTTTTTGCGAAATCAATCTCAGGCGACTATCAATGTTTAAAGTTTTATTTGGTTTAAAAATGAAAACAATGTAGCAACTTTGGAGAATGACTTTAATCATTGAAGTTGTAATTTATTATTTAAAAAATATAGGCGGTTTTACTCATAAACTATAAAACACGATCAATAAAACGTAACGTTTTCTAAGTGCTGAACGTCTCATTTAAACACGCGCGTCCATCAGAATTGCTGTTTGCTCAACCACCCCTATCACGATTTTTATAAACAAAAAACACCAGACATACCAGATGGATTAGCTTCTTCAACAGTTGATATAACAATAACTATCTCATCATACATATTGTTGGCTTAGAAGCCAATCAATTTAAGTCCAGTGTTAACCTCAAAATTGGGATAAATAATTTTACAAATTAATTGTGCAAGAAAATAACAATTCCACTAATAATGCAAAGCATAATTTTTATTACAATTAAATAAATAAATGTAAATTAATATTAATATTTAATTTTTCTATTTATCCCTTTTTTTATAATTTTTTAAATTTTGTTTAGTCATTCTTTATGAAGAAATCGACTGTATCGATTTATTGACCGAAAGATTCTATAATAAAGATGCACATTTTTATTTTATTTATATTATTAGATAACATATTTTTAAAGAAGAATAGACTTGCATTGATTGGCTTCTGAACCGTCCATATAACAATTACAACCTAATACAAAGTGTCCAAAACAACAACGCGAGTCATTCTTAATAGTGAATTTCGCCTATTACGGATTACAACATGTAAATCGACTAAATATACATATATTGATCCTTAGGATAGAGCGATGTAACTTTAGGGTACTTGTGAACATATGTCGAAGAAAGTCGTGCATTCGCGTTTCATGCAATTTAATTCGTCAATCGTGCAACTGATTATTTGAACCCACAATTGTCGTGATAAATAAATGATAGAACAAGGACGGCGACTAAATCGGTAACCCAAAAGGCGGTTCGTAATGTTCGTGGAGTGAAAGTTCGAAAAGGTAAAAGCTTGTGGAAGGTTTAAGAAGATACAGAAGATAATTGGCAAGTATGAACATTGCGTCTCGGTGGCAATAGCCTCGCTGTCGAGGGATGGAGACTCGAGACCATAACGAGAGAGATGGCGTGCAAAGTCCCGCCTTTGAAGACAGCGGCGTGGCAATTTCGGGGGAGCTGGGTGAACACTCGTTTTCCGGAGAGTGCGAGGGAAACGTGTGCCTGCAGGAGCCCGAAGATCTGAAACAAATCGGGAAAGATGAGATTCAGGATCCTAGGTCTGTTCTCGCGTCAGCTTGCCACAAATTGCATACAATTATCACTCATGGAAAGTACCTATTGTCTTCTTCAAGGAGATACTCTCCCTACAACTTTCTCCAATTTTCGACCATCCAAATCTATGAATATGATAATTCATGGATCAAAGTACTTTACTTTGTACATTAACCCTTCTACGGTGTTTATAAAAAGTTGCACTAATTAGGTTCGGATCACATAGACCCGAATAAAAAAGATCCGAGCATATATCTTTGGAAACTATATATATTATTATACTATAATATAATATAATATAATATAATATAATATAATATAATATAATATAATATAATATAATATAATATAATATAATATAATATAATATAATATAATATAATATAATATAATATAATATAATATAATATAATATAATATAATATAATATAATATAATATAATATTATATAATATTATATAATATAATATATAATATAAATATTAAACTATAATATTATTATATTATTACAGTACAATACCTTTAAGCTTTACTGGATAAAAAGATATAATAAGTAATATGAAAATATAAAAGGTAGCAAAAATTCACAGTAATTAGAAATAAGCAGAGTCAATAAATTTCACGCCAATAAGATAGTAACTTAAAAAGTTAAATAAGTGTAGTTACACAGTCTGAATCATGTGTAGATCTAAGCCACCATAGAAGGGTTAAACATTGAGAAGTTTAAATTATAAGAAATATTCAATAATGTAGAAAGGATGTCATGTTCCTCTTTTGAATAATTAAAGTGCTATATTTTATTACAATATTTATAGTCTGCAAACATTTTGAAGGGAGAATGAAATAGGATGAACAAAATTTTAGAATAAAAAACGGTGCATACGATGATGCACAGTGGAAAGCATTTAGAATTGTGATTGTGGTCTCTCGTCAGACTAGAAACACGTCGACGGTTTTTTACGTGCTGTAGATACATTGCACGATGCACCATAAGGCAGCATTACTACCCTGAAAGTGGTTGGGGTTGGATAGTCGTGCTAACCAGCGTTATGGTCCAAATCCTTGCCACGGGAATTCATGGGGCTGTCGGATCCTGGTTGCTGTTGGAAGGGACGAAACGATACAGACAACCGCTAGTTAACGTAGGTACGACATACCTTGAATTAACGATTCTTTTTTCCAATTACACCATTCTCTTGTTCTCTGTATTGTAAAAATATTGAAAACGTGCACCGTGAACTCTGACAACGTTGCAAACAATATTAACATTTTTTAAAGTATAACAACAGTTTGCCAAATATTAGAATGTACCATAAAATGTAGTAAATTATTTACAGTGTCTCTCTTGTGTTAGATTTTTCTAACATACATATACATAGTAGGATTATATTTATGCTACTGCTCAAGGTTACTGGCCCCACGTGGCGCACATCAGATACGCCCGCTGTCTACAAGAAAACATTGGGCGGGGATGGCGACACAGTAACTTAGAGATCTTGGTCAATTTCGTTTCTAGAATAATGGAATCAATCTTCTCAATTGGGAGTTGAAAAACACAATAGAAATACGTCTCATGTATTAACTTTAATACTGTACATTTCGGGTGTTCGACACTAACGAAATTTTATTGCAAAACAAATCACTTTTAGCACCCTTTTTCTGTGTTCTTTTTTTCAGAAAAACTGAATAAATAATTTTCACGTAACAATCGCTTAACATTTTTGTAGCGCGACACACCTCTAGCATCTTCTATGGAATGTTTATACAATGTGTACAGTAAACGTTAAGAAACACCCGTCGAACCGATTTTTGCATTTTTCAACATTTGTAGCTTGACTCTGTATCAAACGATTTCGATGAAATTTTCCGCGTGCGTACAAATTACCAAGGTGTAACAATTTACGTTCAAGAAAAAAAAGATTGAAAAAAGAGAGTCCTTTATGTTGTTTGTCGTTTCAGCTAATTGTAATTTTCGAAAAAAGATTGCTTAGGTATTATCTAGTAGACTAACCCCTGTAACATGTCAACAAATTGAAACCATACGCGAATTTGAAGAATGTTATACCGTTTTCGCAAACCATTGTATGTCTGAAATGTATGTGACATTTTCTTTTAATTTCTGAATGGCAATTATTCGTAAAATGAGTAGAATAAATAACGTCTCTTTCAATTACATTCATGCAAATCGAAATGATAACTTTGCCTGTGCCGTTACTCGAATTGACGTCTCACAAACTTTGGAGCACGAGAAGCCCACGAATCTGAGCAAAGGATACGTACCAAACGAAGAAATTCATAAACTTTAGTTCACAACAGACCTTGGCGACGCGCGGAAAGCCCTGAGAACGCCGTTTGAATATTTCATGCAGCGAAAAGAAAAGAATAGAAAAGAAAAGAAACGGTCCGCCGCGCGCGGCGAACAATAACTGTAACCATTTCTGAAACGTTCCGCGAGGACTACCGTTGTCCCGGGTCGAAAGTACGAGCAACTCATTATTATTATTCACGGGGGTCCCCGAAAACTGGTGCCATCGCGCCGACTGCCTCGCGTTATTATCGTCCCCGTAAAAACGTATCCGACCAGGCTTACTTTATTTTTTTCGCCGGCGCGGCGTGTCACCTCCGCCCGCCCTTTGTCGCCAGGTTCCTTTCGTCGGCCGCCATTTTAAGACGCTAACGAGCTCCAGTTTTCCTCCTTAATCTACCATCGGGTAGACTATTGTTCGGGCATGGTAAAATTCAGGTGTGTCTGAGAGCTTCGCGAGCAAATGACTTTTTAATTGCTGCATCAGATGCTACGAAACAGAAAACAATTGTAGGTGTAAATGTAGTCGAATACTTTTTCATTATGTATTGAAGTTATTCGTTGTGACGAACAGGTTATTATAGATTTTTTCCGTAATGCAATCAAATATTTACATTAACGTCGACGATAATATTGAAAGTTGTGTTATCTTCATAAGTGTGAACTTCAATTTCCAATTTTCATATGAGCCGTTTATTTTGAAGGTGGCATAAGTCACTTTGTTTTTAAGTCGATATATTTAACCCTTTGCGGTCGAAACTATTCGAATTCGAAATCCAAAACATGATTTCTGATCTACAGTAGTTCTATTTTATATAATTTATTGCGACTTATGCACATGAAATTGAGCCTGTTGACAAGTACAATGCAATTTTAATAGTTTCTTTTCAAGTAGAAACGAGTCCGATGCTCTTAGAATGATTTTGAAAAATAGTACACCAATTTTTAGTGGCGCCTCAGAGTCGCCATTCGAGTGCAAAGGGTTAAGGGTTTGCGTTTTAACACGTTTAAAAATATGGATGCTAACTTTCGAGAAGATTTACTTGTATTTGTTATCTCAGGATACTGATATTTTTCTCAATATAAATAATTTCGTATAAACATTAAAAAATCACCACTTTTCATTACGGTAAAGTGACTTAAGCCACTTTCAAAATAAATAGTTTAGAAAAATGACTGACATATATTAATTTTGTCCGACGTATTTTACCGAAGTGATGTTTTGAAAGGACAGTGATTTACTAAAATTGTTGAATAAATTACATATATAATAATAATTTATACCATGAACATATTTAATATAAAAGTTTGATTTAAGTATTTTTTATTTTAATATTCATAAAATACAAAAATAATTAGTACATTTTGAAACATAAGTATAAGTAATTTATATGAAAATACATCGGTTCAATTTCATTTTCGTCATCAATAGGAGTGATTAAGTCCTCGGAAATCGTGTTTTGTTTCAAATTTTTTAAATAACTGTGGTATATTGGGGGTATATAATTAAGCAAGTCCATCGTGTCTTTGTATTTTGCTGAAGAAACAGGACGAGATCCAGCGTATAACGGATCCATTTCTATTTGTGAATAACGCCTAGGTCTTCCTCTTTTTGGTGACAAATCCAAAGTTAGAAATTCATCTTTTTCATCTAAAGTTAGTTTATAAAACATTTTATACGGACTATCATGGTAAAATCGTATCCATTGAATTTTTAGCCAATTAACTTCGTTTTGGTCTGTAAGAACAATACTTCTCACACACTTATCACACGTTTCTATTTCTTTTACACTAAGCCCCGCAATTAATTTCCTGAGTACAGCGACTTACGCCACTTTCAAAATAAACATGTTTGTTATACCGTTAATTAGCAAAACTTCTCTCGAACAAATCTCAATAGTTCTCAACTTATTGATTGTAAATTTAAAAAAAAATGAAAAGATACCGTTCAATTGTAATTAGTGTTACCATTAACTCGATTTTTTTGACAAAGTGACTTATGCCACTTTCAAAATGAACGGCTCATATTAACTGCACTTGTACAATGAAAACTATCCATTTACTAACTATTTTTACATTACAAATATAATTGTAACATTTAGTATATAAATATTTGAACGCTTTGTATAGTCCTTACGCGATGAGAAGGCACCTTAGTGTTCACATTCCCCTCTTACTAGCTGCCCCATGGTCGCTATTGGCCGAAATCCGTGACGAAGATCGACAGCGATCAATAGCGACCGATAGCTGCGGCAGAGGGGCAGCTGGTAAGAGGGGGAATGTAAACACAAAGATGCCTTCTTATCGCGTGAGGACTATAGTTTTACCAATATTGATCTTTTGTTATGAATATCATCGTGGACGCGTTGTAGAAAAACCGTATATTATATTACAATATCAAAAATTATGTCATAGTTGATTAATGTAATTGTAACATAATCTCAGATCTCGTCCTCCGATAAATATTCAAAATAAAGTAAAAGGAACATTTCAGCAACTAATAGAATATTAAACAAATAATTTAAAACCATTCCTGTCGTATTATATATATTTTACTGAAAAAAATTGATTAACAGTATTTATGTGCAGTGAGCAGCGATAATATTCGGACACCTTCTCAAACGCAATAAGATATTTAAAATTGGAGACTGACTAGTTTACTAAACAATAAGCAAAAAAATGTTTGTAAAAATTGCAATTGGTTGGAGTCGCAAATAAAATAAGAATATGTTGTTTTTTTTTCTAGTTTATTATCCGAGCCTGTAACGAAAAAGGCAATGCTTTCTGTTGATCTCAATGTCTTATAATATATAGATGCCGAAAATTTCATCGAAATCATTTAACATAACAATTAAAAATCATGAAAAACGTAGGAGATTTTTACATTGTTCAATGCTTGCCGCTTGATTCAGCTTCAAACAATTTCGCGTCAAATTTTCAGCATGCACATAAGTTACCGAGATTTACGAAACACGTTTCTTAAATTTTCGTTACAGGCTCAGATAAAGAAGTTAAAAAACGTGAGTTTTTTATTTTTTTCCTGACATTTCAAGTGATAACAAAATTTAAAAAAAACATTTCAGTCGTTGTCTAGTTGAGTCGTTTGTCTAATCTCTCTATCATCTAAAAATATTCTAGTCGTTTTTTCCAATTTAAAAAAAAAGACGCTGCGTTTTGAAGGGTGTCCAAATACATTGTACTTGTACTTGCACTTGTATTCATCCAGTATTTGTGGAGATTAACGATGAAATGTGTGTAAAATCTTCGTAAGTAATGAGTATCGACGAAAACGGTAAAATATACAGCTCGTATTTTCTATCAGATTCATCAGAAAAAGTTTTATATGAAAATCGATGACCCAACGAGACTGCGACCTCTACTTGTAAAATGGAAGAAAACGAGCATCGTGTTTGCAAGATTTGATCGAACAGTTCTCCCGAAAAGCGAAGAAGCGTCTGTTCGCTTTTCTGACCACGAGACACTATCCGTGCTACGTGCTGGATGTTTCGATGAAAGTCTCCCCGAGCATTTTAACACGTTCCGTGCCGAGCTTCTTTTACTCGAATCTTCACACTTTGATATTTTACTAAAACTTGATGTATTACGTGCAATTATTAATTCTCGTACACATAACAACGTAACAAAAACTTATCAACGCCCATTCTTGCGGTGGAAATTGATTCTTCGGTTCTAAATTTCTTGTAAACAATTTGTTCAGTTCACTAAGTAAACATGCAAGCGTGTACCATCGATGGTACACGTGGCACGGAACGTGTTAAGGAGCAGACACCGGACGAGCTTTCGATTATATCTTGGTGACTACTCGGTCTCCCTAGCTCGAGACGTTATCCTGTTTGGTTAGGGTCGCCGAGGAAATGGCCACACGATCCATCGGGTTATTGAGCTCTTCATTCGCCAATTCACTGTGCCTCTCATCCGTCTTCCGGTTTCCAAGACACGGAGGACCATCGAGGGTGGAAGCGATAGCATCCCTTACAATTCACTTTCGTATTGTTCTCCTCCCGAGAATGACAAAGCCACGAATCAGCTATGGAGAGCGTAGCAATATATTATACTTGCAGTATTATGGTTCGGGTGGTTCCCAGTTATAATACAAGCCTGGGGCGATTCTACGTCTCCGTTTTCGTTCGATTCTGTGCGCGGAAGATTCATGCTCGATGTCCATGGCCGCGGTGGATTAGACGCTTTTATTTTGCTTCGTGTCTTTAACCCGAGAAAGATAACCTACGTCGCAGAGACGCCTGCGAAGACTGTTGATTTTTGTTAATTTTTCATAGAGGTCTAGTGATTTAAGTTTAAAATTACTTAAAATATAAAAATAGATATAATATAATAAATAAATAAGATATAAGATATAATATAAATGCATTTTATTTTTACAATAATGCCAAACCTTTAAAATGACTAGATTAACTTAAATAAATATCCATTGTTAGTATAAAATTGACGCCTTAGAAAAGCATGCGCCTCTGAAGCGTATGGTTATCTTTTACGTACGTTGTCATATGGTTATCTTTCTAGGGTTAATCTGGATTACGGATATACAGTTACTCACAAAATTGAGCGTACACCTTTTAAAACACAATAACTTTTTTCAAACTGGACTAAGTGACTTGAGTGTTTTTTTAGATGATACAGGGGCCAGTCTACTAGACGATGACTAAAGTACCTTTTCCTAATTTTGCTATTACTTGGGTGACAAAAGAAAAGAAAAAACTCGGTCTTTTTTACATAACTCTTTAAAGCTCTCGTTTTCCAACTTTTTCGTCCGAGCCTATAAAAAATTGTTAAATTTAAAAAGTTTCATCGACATCGGTTAACCCGGAGTAGTCGAGCTACAGGCGTTGAAAGATCTAAAAAACTGTTTTTGGTCAAAATCGAAATGAAACTGCGATTTTTGCCATCTTTAATTTGTTGTAACACATAACAACGTCAAACGATTGCGATAAAATTTTCAGCATGTAAGTTACCAAGATCTACAAGAGGCATTTTTTAAATTTCCGTTATAGGCTCGGATGAAACAGTTAAAAAACGTGATTATTGCTTTTTGTCATTCCAAGTAATAGCAAAATTAAAAAAAAACATTTTGGTCATCGTCTAGTAAACTAGTCTCGCTATCATCTATAAAAAATTCAGGTCACTTATAGTCCAGTTTCAAAAAAGTTATTGCGTTTTAAAAGGTATACGCTCAATTTTGTGAGTAACTGTACACATACTCGCGAAAGTATTTGAGCGCCTCTTAAAACTTAGTGAATTCTTTCTAATCGGATCATATGATCTAAGCTTTCTCGAGGTGTTAGAGCGATCAGTTTACTAGATAATGACCAAAGAATTGTTTTTAAAAATTGCCATTTGTGAGGATGATAAAAATGTTAAAATGTGTTGTTTTCATCAACTTTTTTATTTGCGTCTATAACAGAAATTTAATCAATGCGTTTTGTACATCTCGATAATTTATACACATGCTGAAAATTTCATCGGAAACGGTTGTCGCAGAAACAAGATACAGGCATTGGAAGATATCACAATCCCGAGATTTCTTGCAGCTATCAATCGTAAATTGTGAAAAATTTCGATTATCGCTATCTTTAACTGTTTGTAGCTCATAATAATGTTAACCGATTTGGATGAAATCTTCAGCAAGCGTATAGGCTACCGAGATCTACGAGAGGTATTTTCAAAATTTTTCTTATAGGCTCAGATAAAAGAAAAGTCAAAAAACGAAAGTTTCTACTTCTTTTCGCATTCCGACGAGTTGCACGTTTTGAAATCAACTTTTTACCTATTGTCTAGTAAACTGTTCTCTCTAACATCTCAGAAAAATTTCGATCGCTCAGCCCCCGATTATAATAAACTTGTTCTGTTTTAAAACGCGTAAACTTGGTTTTCGTCTAATAGAGATTTTTGGTGATGCTTTTGTTACAATATTGTCATCCGATAAATGAAATGGATCTATTCGATACGTAATGGATCTATTAATACGTAAATACATAAATTTTGTTGGCGGTGCGATTTTGAGTAACTTTTTCCTTAGGTATAATTGACCAAAAACCTTATATTCCGAGATATCCGCGTGAAATAACTCCCACTACTACATGGAAACTGCGTGTATCTACGTGGCAGTGGCAGCGTGTGCGTGAACATGGTACTGCATCTCGCTAGTAAGCGATTGTGTATGTACGACAGTTGGACTTGCAAAAGGATATGTGCCCATAATTATGAAAGTGGTCTAAGTCAAAATTAAAAAAAAAATGAATTTATCACTTATTTCACACGATATGATTTTAAACTAAATTTATTCAATGTAATTTTTACGATATCGTCAAAAATTTAGTGTTAATTATGAAAGTGGTCTAAGTCAACAATTTAAAGAAATTATATAAACATAACTTGAAAATACCGCGTGGAGGATATCTTAGCTTCTCAAAAACACGTAATAGCCTACAGTGATGCTTGTTCAGGCCAAAATCGCAACATTAAAGTAGCATTGACATGGCTGAAAATTGCCCAGTCGTCGAATAATAATATTGAAACGATAGACCACAAAATTTTGGTATCGGGTCATTCCTTTCTACCGAATGACCGTGATTTTGGTTTGATAGAGATGAAAATCCTGAACATTACTATGAATTGATCGAAAATTGTAGAAAAAGAAATACATTTTCGATCAAACGAATGTCGCAGCCGGATTTTATTTCAACGAAATCACTTGAAAAATCAATAACAAGGAGGGTAAAAAATACCGCGGGCGAATCTGTCTCTTGGCTAAAAATTCAATGGATGAGATTCTTGAAAAATGAACCTTATCAAATGTTTTATAAGACTTCTTTAGATGATTCTGAATTCCAAGTTTTGGATCTTTCACCTAAAAGAGGAAGACCAAAAATATACGAAAATATTCAATTACTTCTATTATACAACACCACTAGACCAGTAACGGAAGAAAAACATAAAGATCTTATGTGTTTACTACCATACATCCCTCCAGTTTTTCAGGAACATTTTAAAAATCTTAAAAACTCGAAATTATGATAAAAATGGATTACTTTTTAAAAATGATTAATAAATGTTTATGAATTATTTCGTTAAAGTTGTTGTTTCAAATGGACCGTTTATTTTGAAAGTGGTATAAGTTCTTTTTTTTAAAGAAATTCAAAATGCCGAATCTGAGCTTGTATCGTCTGAATACCCCACGCAACGCCACTTACAATTTCTTTCGATGACATTGGACTTACACCACTTTCAAAATAAACGGCTCAAATAAAAATCACAATTTTTTATTACTTTAAGGCAATTATAGGACATTCAGTTAATTTTGAAAATGGTCAAAGTCAATTCAAGCTTTAAAAACAACATTTTCCTATGAAATTCACAGAAAATTTCATATCTATAATAAATTTCCATTAATCAAGACTAATAAAATTATAAATTAAAATGTCGCATAATGTAAAAATATTTTTTAATTTATTCAAATGCGATTCATTAAATATCTCGAAACAAGAAATATATGACTTAGACCACTTTCATAATTATGGGCACATATCTTCTCTACGGAGAATAGAGAGCTTGAAAGTTTCAAAATATTTAATGATAAAATATCGGTTGTGTGTGTGAGAATGGCCAGAGATACTCGCTCGCTCGAAAACCAGTAGCCAAACTGACGCCAACTGAAAACACTAAATTGGAAAACATACTATTAAATTGTTTGGCGAAATTTCCAAAAACCAGTCTCACAGGATTTGGCTGAAATTTTCAAATAGCTTCATTTCACGTAAAACCAATGTTTGCAAGAAGGATTTTCTATGACTCGAAGTTTAAGGCCCAACGTTTTGCAAAGAATGTTTTTACCATCTTAATGTCAATCCCTGTAATTTTGAAAAGTCCTGTGCTTTGGTGGTTTCGCTGAAATTATGAAAACAGGTCATTTTTGGAGAAACTGTGCATTTCCATTTAAAGGTTGCATTTAAAGAAATAATGCAATTGTTAATGGCACATGTTTGATTGCCTAATCCAGATCTAATTCTAATTTAACCCAATCATAAAAAAAAGAAAAAAGATGAGAAAGCACTTGAGAGTCTAATTAATAAGCTTAATCGTCCGCGTTTTATCTCGTTTAATGACCAATTGATTCACCAATTATAAGATGTGCCTCCACGAATTAATTCAAATGGTCTTGTGTTGACCGCGCACCGTTACAAACACGTCCACTGGTGGACAAAATAATAAGGCACCTCAAGATTTTTGGATATAAACACTTACTTGTACATTACACGTGGAAAATGAATACACAACAAAATAAGGTGGTAATTTTGATATAATATATGAAGAAATAAAAAGAATCGTTCGACCCATTTATTATATATACAGAAAAAAGAATGAAATTTTGTGGACACTTAAAATGTGAAATAACAAAAGTATTAAAATGAAATAAAACTGCATAGTTTGTCTAAGTTTTAGCAATGTGAGGACTGTCCTTTACGTTGTACCACTTCAATTATTTTTCTTGGTATATCGTTTATATAGTTTTGATCCAAGCTTTCCCAAGCTTCTAAAATTGCAGATTTTAATTCGTATAATGTTCGGCTGAGATTTCTTCAAATATTCTCGATAATGCATAGGTCTGACAAATTTAAAACCTTCACATTTTCCGTTTCAAAATAATATTTTACTACGCGAGCGGTATACACAGCTGCATTATCATGCTGAAATATATACTTTGTCCCAGCAATTCTGCGAGCGTCGCTATTCATACGGCCTTGAATAAATTTTATCACCACATTGTCGGCGATTAAGTTTTGCACTAGAGCCTATTCAAAAACCAGTGGAAACCTATTATATTCACGAATGAAAAGAAAACTGAATTTTGATGGTTCAGATGTAATTTTAATTCATTTGAATGCATTTGTTATTTCATATTCGAAGTGCCTTATCATTTTGTCCACCAGTGAATGTACACGCAAACTCAGTGTAATAATAGCAGTAGTTTTTCGCGAACAGCACGACAACTATGGTTTTTCGCTGATTGTGAGTAAAGAAGTAGTTCAGAAACATGCCACAACATATTAAAAACCATACTACTGTGATCAAAAAGTAAGGTGAATTTGTTTATAAAATGTAAATTCTTTATTTATTCTTCCAAATCAATTTCATCCCCTTCAAAGTAATCCCCGTCCGATAAAACGCACTGTTTCCGACGCTTTTTCCAGTCCTCGAAACAGTCGGAATAGTCTTTTTCCGGTATAGCCTTCAAGATTCGGTTTTTATCTCCTCAATCGTGTCAAAACGGCGTCCCCGCATCGGCTTTTTGAGTTTGCTGAATAACCAGAAGTCGCACGGAGCCAAATCAGGCGAATACGGTGGTTGCGGAACGATATGAGTCGAGTTTTTGGCAAAAAAGTCGCGAAGAACCAATGCAGTATGACATGGCACCAATCGAGACTTGACGCGTTTGAGACACAAAACATCCTTCAAAATGGTTTGGACTGAGCCAAATGATATTCCAACACTATCAGCGAGGTCTCTTATTGTCAATCGACGATTTTCAAGCACCAAATCTTCGATTTTTTGGACGTGGCCCTCGTCGGTAGACGTTGATGGTCGTCCAGAGCGCGGTTCGTCTTCAACGCGTTCTCGGCCCGCTTTGAACTCGTTGTACCACTTATAAACGTTTTTTTGTGCCATAGTTTGATCACCAAAGGCCTTCCGCAACATTTTCAACGTGTCCGCACAAGAATATTCGTTCCGCAAACAAAATTTGATGCAAGTTCTTTGCTCAACAAAATCACCCATTGTAAAAATCGAAAAATTCACTTTTGGTCGTTTACTAAAACACGTGTAACTCGGAGATAATTAAACCTTTTAACAAACAGACGCTTGGCAATTGTTATAGACAGTCCTACCAACCTAGGAAAAAAACAATTGCCTGCCTTCCTAATGTCCGGGAGTTTTAAATGACAATTTCACCTTACTTTTTGATCACAGTAGTATACCAATTTTGGTACATTGGAAACTGGTACAACGAACAATTACAGTGATGACTTCAAAATGGGGTCAAAATTTAAGTCATTTAGGCCAGTTTTAAAAAGGTTATACCATCTTAAAGGGTGTGTGGACACTTTTACTCCTCACTATACAGGGTATTCAGCGTAATGGCCGTACCCGATTTTTGACAAAAAAATGTTTGGAATAAAAGTTTATGTGTTCCTTGCAAGAAACAAATTGTAATAATAAAAATTTCGAAAAATCTTTTATTCGATGCAATACGAAGGTCACTTCGACTTTCTTAAACGGCACCATATATTTTCGATGGTACAACGTTATAGCTCACGAAAAGACGAATTTAATAACTCACTATATAATTACTGCACTAATGTGCACTGTAAATAAGAGATAAAAATGTACGTTTTCTGTTTACATTCCTCTTCAAAGTATCCTTAACTTTTGTGTAGGTCATTCGAAGGTCATTGTGTAGTAAGCAATTTTTTTTCTTCAAAGAACACATTTTTCAAAAATCGGCGCGAACGTTACGCTTAACACCCTGTATATAAGAAGAAACATCAAGAAATTCAAATGCGTATAGGTCAAATAGACTAGCGAAAGATAACAATGGCTATACTATTTTTATGTGGTATAAGCATATCAATAAATAAGCCAGCAATTTATATCGTATTATTCAAATAACAAGACACATAATATTAACTATTTTTTCCGAATCACGCAATACTCTGTTTTTGCTTGATGAATCTAATTGTAAGAGCATCGTTCTTAACCCTAGAAAGATAACCATATGACAACGTACGTAAAAGATAACCATACGCTTCAGAGGCGCATGCTTTTCTAAGGCGTCAATTTTATACTAACAATGGATATTTATTTAAGTTAATCTAGTCATTTTAAAGGTTTGGCATTATTGTAAAAATAAAATGCATTTATATTATATTTTTTTATATTTTAAGTAATTTTAAACTTAAATCACTAGACCTCTATGAAAAATTAACAAAATTAAACTGATTTTCCTCTGCACCTTTTGTCACGAACGTTTGAAACGATGAAAACACGAACATCGTATACATTTTCCAGTAAATCTACCGTGTATATTTATACGTCTGCTGCCGCGTTGTCGAAATCTCAGAGAAAAGGTCTCTCGAAACGGAGAAACGAAAAGTTGACGAAGGAAAGAGAGGCCGAACTTAACCCGAGAAAGATAACCTACGTCGCAGAGGCGCCTGCGAAGACTGTTGATTTTTGTTAATTTTTCATAGAGGTCTAGTGATTTAAGTTTAAAATTACTTAAAATATAAAAAGATATAATATAAATGCATTTTATTTTTACAATAATGCCAAACCTTTAAAATGACTAGACTAACTTAAATAAATATCCATTGTTAGTATAAAATTGACGCCTTAGAAAAGCATGCGCCTCTGAAGGGTATGGTTATCTTTTACGTACGTTGTCATATGGTTATCTTTCTAGGGTTAAATGGGATTTTCTGTAAATAAAAAACTGCCTGCAAGTGAGAAATCACTCCTTTTTTCTTACGGAATGTGTGAAATAAAAACGGAGATATACAACTTCACCACTTACAGTTAATATTGAAAAGAAATTTTATTCTTACAGATTCTTAAAAGATGTCGCTAGAACTCTTGCAGTTTTTGTTCGGAAAACGTGAAAAACTGCGATTTTCGCTATCTTGAAACGTTTGTAACTCGCAACAAGGCCAACCGCTTCCGATAAAATTTTCAGCATGCACATACAAGTTACCCAGATCTACAAAATGCGTTACCTAAATTTTCATTATAGGCTCGAATGACAAATTAATTTTTTGTTAAGCTTGTTCCTTTCTTTTGTTATTCCAACCAGTTGCAACTGTTTCAAGAACTTTTGTGCTTATTTTGTACCAAACTGGTCCTTCCAATATCTCAAGGTATTGCAAGTGATTTGGTCTAATTTTTGTGAAGTTAATGCTTTTTAAAAGAATATGTCCAAATATTTTAGTGAGTACAGTGTCCCACAAAAGGGTTCGTACATCTTTTAAAACGCAATAACTTTTTAAAACTGAATTAAATTTTTAATAAAATTTTTAATTTTTAATTTTTAATTTTTTTAATAAAATTTTTTTTTAGATGATAGAGGGACGATGACTAAAAAGCTTTTTTTAAAATTTTGCTATTACTTGGAATGAAAAGAAATATTAAAAACCTACGTTTTTTAACTTTTTTTATCTGTGAGCCTATAAGGAAAATTTAAAAAATGTCTTTTGTAGATCTTAGTAACTTATATGCGTGCTGAAAATTTGATCGAAAGCGGTTCATCCAAAATCCAATTACGGGCGTTGAACGATTTTAAAAACTGCAAATTTCTTACAGTTTTTGGTCAAAATCGTGATAGAACTGCGATTTTTGCGATCTTTAGTTTATTGTAATTTGTAACAACGTAAACCAATTTCGATAAAAATTTCAACATGCACGTAAGTTGCCGAAATCTACGAAAGACATTTTTTAAATTAGGCTCAGACAAGAAGTTAAAAAGCGAGAGATTTTTACTTTTTTGTCATTCCAAGTAATAGCAAAATTAAAAAAAAAGAAGCATTTCAGTCATCATCTAGTAGACTAGTCCCTCTATCATCTAAAAAAATTCAAGTCATTTAGGTCAGCTTGAAAATAGTTATTGCGTTTGAAAGATGTACGAACACTTTTATGGGTCACCGTATCTATAATTGGAGTCCACGATGATACTCATTCGATTGGTAAGAAATCAAAATAGACACGGACAACAAATTAACGCATTCGTGACCGATCAAGCGATACTTAATCGTGCGCAAAAATTTATTATCGTCGTTGTGGGTACACGAAATGCCCACTAATCTGATTACCATAGTTCAATGCATGATTTATGCGATCCAGGTGCCACTTCGGCGCTGGGTTTGTGATCGTAGCCAGTCATATCTCACGCTCAGAGTTTGCAATCATAATAAACGGTTCACGGGCCTCAGTTACCCTCAATTATAGACGAGTTACGGAATGATCGATAACCTTGATCCGCCGTTTCATGCTCGTCCAAGTATCCAACCATGATTCTCCGTCCGACCAATCGAATCGTCCATAAGAATGAAAACACGAAGATGAATTGATAGCTCGCAGAATGCTATCTATAATGCGCAAAAACATTACACATGTTTTAATGACTGTACATATGCTGTTGAATTATTTTACACCGTTTCTGAAATGAATTGACGTTCTCAAGCCCGCAACGAGGCTATTGCTTAACACGTTCCCTGCCAGACCGTTTTCTGAAGACTTTCCGTTCAAGCCGCGTGGGGCGTATACGCCCCACGCGGCGTGATGGGCAATTTTTCTTTACTGTAACTTGTTTTAATTGCATTTCTCTTATTCCGATCAGTCATTTATTCGCGTGTCGTTGACACAATACTTACTGCTTCACTGAAGCTGGGATTGATTTATAGTTCTATAGTACTGTAAAAGTTGTAACATTCTGCGATAGTTGTGTGGATAAACCACACTTATGTTTGCCATGTTTTAACAAAGTTCATCGTAACATCCCTTTGTAATCGCATACAAACTTAGTATAAGTTAGGCATTGACGATCCATGTTTTTCTAATTTTTAATAATTTCAGAAAATATAAACAAAAGAACATAAAAATTTCTTGTACAAATTTGATAAGGCAAACACAAACAGCTGCCATTTTTACTGTTTAACAAAAATGAAAATGTTCGATCGTCAATACCTAGGGAAGTATATATTCTAGTTTTAAGTATTGTTTGAATCTTTGCTCCATGTAAACCCGTTTGGCAGAAATCCTGCACACCGTCGAGCCATCTAAAAAAAGAAGAATTCAGAGCAATGTCGCTTAAAATCTAAATAAATAACATTTAAAACAAAATTGACACTGTTTTTTTCTTATAATTCATAGCATTGTAAAATAAGCCATAAAAACTTGTATCGATCAAATGAATGATTTATTAATCAATTATATCAATCAATATATCAATTATACATCGATCAAATTATTTATGCTGTTGTTTTAAAATTTAAGTAATATTTGATCTCGTGAAAATAATCTTAATTACAACAGCGTCCAGTAGGAGTAGGCAATTAGAGCTGGCCACTATTTTCGTCCGAGCCGAGTCATTTAATTAATTTTCACTGTTCCCGCGGTCGGAGTCGCGAACAGTGTTGCCAGGGAATTGATGGCGCGCGGAGAGTCTCTTTGCCCTTCCCTTGCACCGTGCCCTGCAATCGCAAGCGAACTGAAGTTGATGTAATGGAGGAGATAAGCAGCACTCGATCGTCACGTGACATTGGATAGGCCAGTTTTTTCGCGACGTCGCATACTCACCACCTCAGTGTCTTTCTAGCAGAGACTCTCCGGTAAGAGTGAGAGAAATGGAGCTTGTTGACGATTGAGAGGGAGGGGGTGTTCGGGGAGTTCCACGCGCCATCAATTTCCTGGCAACTCTGGTCGCGAATGTTGAGTAGGCTCATCGATCAACCGGCCGAAGAATGCCTTCGATGGCAGAAGTTACGGCCGACTTCCAGAGACAAAGAAGAGGGACAGCCGAATGATAAAAAGTGGAGTTATTAATCTCTCGATCGCTTGGTTGGTAACGAACACTGTTTCAACGAATTGCCGCGCCGGCGTTGGCACAGGCCGTTCTCATTCGGTAATTTTATTGTGGTCGGAAACCATTGAATTTTAACGAGCTTGAAAGAACTCCGTGACTTCTTTCAGGAAAGCCAAATGTTCCGAAGACAATGAACGACTGTGGTGGGTATTAGAAGAAATGATTAAATAGTTTCCTTCAGCCTCTGTCTTAACGTGAAAGAAATGTTCAAGTTTTTGCGCAGTAATTCATCTTCTACAGGACTTCCTATCTGTTGGGATTATGGAATGAAAATGAATATGATTCTAATTCTTTGCTTAAAAGGGCTTCCTATCTGTTGGGATTATGGAATGAAAATGAATATGATTCTAATTCTTTGCTTAAAAGGACTTCCTATCTGTTGGGATTATGGAATGAAAATGAGTATGATTCTAATTCTTTGCTTAAAAGGACTTCCTATCTGTTGGGATTATGGAATGAAAATGAATATGATTCTAATTCTTTGCTTAAAAGGACTTTATTTTATTCCTTTATTGAAAGAAGGTATATGGGCGAAAACGATCGAGCTATCAAACTCTACTGAGAGTCCGGTAAGAAAAAACGCTTCTTTTATACCCTTCTTGGGTTCGTCTTATCCACCAATCAGAGACGTTTATTTGTCGCGTTTCACATTGTATACGTGACGCTGGGATCCCCAAACAGTCAGGGCACGATGTGTATCTAATGGTACCGGTGATGATGTATCGCGGTATCTACTATATACAGGGTGTCCCACAATTATTTTAACAGCCGAAAATGAGGGGTAGCTGAGGTCATTTGAAGTAACTTTTTCCTTTGCGAAAATGCAATCCACGGCTTTGTTTACGAGTTATTAACGAAAAACACTGGCCAATGAGAGGTGACGGTGCGAGAGAGAGGGTCCGCGAGAGAGTCCGCAGCACCAGGCTTTGACAGAAGGTCGGGACGGACTCGAGCCGCGTTCGAAGTATTGAACAAGTCACGAAGCGAGAACTTTCCGGATTTTTTTTACTACATAACAGTGATATTTTTAAGAAAAACGCTGTTCACCTTTACTTTAGAACGTCTGAAGAATATTTACTAATTTTTCGGACCCGAAATAATATGTAGTTTAACCGTGACAGCCGTTTTAATTTTCTGGTGTGCATGACACCTCGTGTGTACCATATGAAATTTTTATGCAAAGTGTACAGTGAAGATTAACGAATGATTTGCAAAGCTGATTTAATAATAAATAAGGGACGTAAAGGATTTGTTTATTAGAGAGATATGAAAAATATTATCAGTAAGAAACTCACCCATTTAGTTGAGGATGCATTTGCTGGCTGAAATTCACGATGTCGAAGGGCACTGACCTTGTACAACGTACAGCTGTAAACCGATATCTTAGTATCTTAGTACTAAGTAAACTATAGATTAATTTTTGTTCGAGGCTAAAATTTCGACACTATCTATCCTACTTCATAAAGAAATTTTGTTGAATAAAATTCCAAACTCGATGCGACAAAGAAGTTTCATTATAAGAGGACAACGATCTATTTTGTACGCTGTGAAATATTACGTGCATTAATTAACGCGAACAGGCGCATTTATTAACTTCTTCCATTCAAGTATCTCTATTCTCGCGCGGTGGTGAACATGCTAACGATAAATCGGTGTAAATTAATGCAATAACTTCATGAAGGTCAAACTCATAAGAAACTGGGAGTTCGCTAACTTGCGTTGATTAAAATTTCTTGTTGGTTATAATCCCTAAAACACGGGTGTAAATTTCGCGATCATGCTTTGTATGTGCCTAATGCATAATGAGATACTCGGCTAGATTCGATATTTGACAAATATTTATTTTGGTTTAATACAGTTTAAACACGATTAAACAAACATTTATCCTTCCGTACAGGAGCAGAAACGTTTTTGTAAATATGTACTTTCGTTGGTTATTTGTAAAAAAATAAAAATCACGAATGTTTTTGTGTTCTCGCGATCAAACGCAAATTGCATCTTTCTTTTTCGTTTGCATATGTCTGATATTCAATATAATATTATGGACATCTTCAATTCACATGTAAACCCAAGGTATTTATCGTAATATTAGGTATTAGGAATTAGGGGATAATGGGGTAATTGTGATCACTTAAGCAACAATTGCGATATAATCAAAGTAGCTGGTAATATATTTATATAAAGTAACTTTTCATAATGTTTAAGCAACAATTACGATACAATCAAAGTAGCTGGTAATATATTTATATAAAGTAACTTTTCATAATGTTTAGGCAATAAACTATAAGTGAAAAATAAAAATAATAATATCCACAATGATTTACTTGGTGAAATGAACATTATAAAGAAAGATAGTTTTGTCCCTTATTGCCCGCATCAGTGGGCAATAGCAATTACGCTGCTGATAATCGTCGTCATAGTGTCGTACAGTCGTATCGTTCATATTTTTCTGGAGAATCTCATCCGGTACCTTCTGCATGATTTTACAAATCATATGTGAGGTGCATCCACTTGTCAAATGACTCATAAAATTTTTGTTGTACGTAAAAATGTTTTAGATAGAAGTTGCATGACCTCCAGAGAGACATACATTATTTTAATCACTTTCATATTATTTGTTTTTTTTTTAGCAAGATATGAAGGTCACCTTCAATTTTTTAAAATAGGATAGTTAATATTTCTTACTGAATTCTGATAAAGCGTTGAATTCTGCATAGAAAAGTATTACACCAAATGGGGTCTAAAGTACATCGTTATTGAGATATTGGCAAAATAAGTTTTATTGTAAGTGACATTTGAACTTCTGCCCGTTATAATCAATACAATTACGTATTCTCTATTATTAGAAGGCGAGGAACATTTTCAAGAGTTTCAGCTGATATTGTAGAACATGCACGGCTAATACGTTGTATACCTTGTTACATGTGTAGCATCTAGGACTGTGTTTATCAATACTGATTGGCCGCTCTAATATCTCCATAACTATGTAATTTAGACCCCATTTGGTGTAATACTTTTTTTATATAGAATTTTCAACATTTTATCCAAATTCGGGAAGAAATATTAACTAATCTATTTAAAACATTGAAAGTGACCTTCATATCTTGATAAAAAAAGCAAAATGATATAAAACTGATGACAATGCTATATGATCCCCTGGAACCAAGCAACTTCTACCTGAAACATTTTTTCGTATAACAAATATTTTATGAATTATTTGATGTCGTCATGATGATGAGACTCACCCTGTATATTATTAGCTTCGACTACATCATCGTCGATATTATAAAAAAATCTTTTGGTCCTTTCATCTAGTTTTATCTTTTCTTTTTAACGCTTGTTTTAATTTCTTTCCTTGCTTTTCTTTGTTTCTTTCGTATTTTTTTTCTGATCTCTTCTTTATTAAGCATTCTTCAAGGTAATCATCATTACCGGCATATGTATTATCTATTAAAACTGAATATAAAAAACATAAATCAAATATACTGACATCAAATTACAATGGTCAGTGAATATTCCCCAATTGTCCTTCAGCTTGTAAACAAAAATGGACAATTTGGGAAGAGGAGATACGATTACAGTAAATTCTCCCCGATTGTCCTTCAGTTTGTAAACAGAAATGGACAATTAGGAAAGATGAGATACGTTTATAAAAGCCTCGCAGTTCGTTTTCATAGCCGCTCGAATAATCGTATCTCCTTCTCCCAAATTGTCCATTTTTGTTGACAAGCTGAGGGACAATTGAAGTTAACCTACTGCATTCGAGCCTTGCACCTCGTTTTTTATAGTGGTAGCCAATCGGCAACTATAAAAACGAGCAACGAAGCTTGAATAATCGTATCTCTTCTTCTCAAATTATCCATTTTTGTTTACAAGCTAAAAGAAAATTGGGGAGAATTTACTGCAATCTTTTACCTGCATGCCAGAACTGTAGGACATTAGTTCCTACGTTAGGAACATAGGACAAAAGACGAACAATTCATACTTATACCGTAAGTTGCGCGAACAAAATATTATGTCAGCGACGCGTGAAATTGGGCGTGTCTCTCACAGTAGCGTACCAAGAATTGAGTGATGTGTTTTTCAGAATGTGGGGAGCGATGTTACGTTACAAAAGAAGTGGTGGATTTTTGAAAGTACCATTTCGTAATAATAATGCTGACTATCATTGCCCGTTGACCGCCATTGTCCCCCTCGCCCCTACAAGGTGTTAAGAAAAATATTGGATTGGCAACTAAGTAATTGCTGATTTCAGTTATAGATGTCTCTCACTCCCATTTTTATGATATCCGTAAATGTTATATTATAAAATTATTATTATTATTATTATGTTATTTTTTATTATCCGTGAATGTTAGCAACTGGACAGATTGAATGCAGCGGTCAAGGAAAAGCGACCAGAATTGGTCAATCGTAAAGGTGTCATTTTCCACCAGGACAATGCTAGGCCTACTTTCTCTAACTTTAAGCCATCTTTCAGACTAGTGTCGAATTCGATTTTCATGAAATTTCATCTCTTCTGCATTTCATCCACTGATTCGAAGTTCGTATTAGACAAGGCGTGCTGCATCGATCGAAGCAGATGAAAACCAAGACTCAATAGGATCTCTTTCGTACCAGAAGCAACATGCGGTCTGGCGTTGTCATGCAGACATTTCATACGACGATACGACGGTCCCTTTTTCCAGCATACGGTCGTTTTCGTTTCAATTTTCGGCTTAAGCGGCTTAGGAGACGATTCGAAATGGTTTGTTGCGTTACGCCCAACTGCTATGCAATCAGTTTTTAAGTTTATGATAAATCCTGAGTTTTCTACTTTCCTCCATACACATTGCCTTCTTTACTTGACTCCAAATAACTGTCTCCCAGAATATTCTAGAGCAAGTCTTAAACGCTTCGCAGCATCGCCTTCGAAATATATGGACTTTTTCATGATATACGGCCATGCAAATTGCCGTCATTTATATGAGATTTTATTTGTGTAATTCTAATGGGCAAACATTACTTTCCTTCAATTCTCTGGCACTAAGAAATGGATTTTTTGTCAACTTCTCGAACTATTTGTCTTTCTCCTTCTTTCACTTTTAGGTAAAATTTCTGGTCTTTCATTTCTGGTACTATTTATTCTTTGAAATATCATTTTTACACCTTCTCTTGAAATGATGAAGTCCATAGCAATTTTTTTTCAAAGATTCGCTATTTGCTCGACGATTATAAATTTGTACTCCTTTTGTCTCTAACTTTTGGCATTTTGTGAGAAATTGCTTATTATGATATAAAATATATATAGAAAATATATCATTTAAACTACTTTAGATATAAAAAAACATACAAATAACTAACTATAAACTCAATATTACAATCAAAAAATAACATTTAATGCAAGTTCAATTCACTTTACGTTAGAACTACTTTATGATAGAACAATTCAAGAATTACACTATTAATGAAAAATCTAGAGCAACATTAACAGTTCGGTTTCTCCTTCAATACTGGCGCGAACGCCAAATTTCAAGCAAAAAAGAGATACACGACAGAGATATGTAATAAAGCCTAACAATTAATGGTGTCAACATAAATACCGACGCGAGTCCTCGCAGGTCTGACAATATGTACGAAAGGCGTGAATATACGCCCTTTTCATTTTGAAGACTGCAAACTTATTGCGCCAACTTATCATTGTGTTAATCATTGTGTTTATCAAATGAAATCCGAATTCGGGAAGAAATGTTAACAATTCCGTTTAAAAAATTGGAGGGGACCTTGATATCCTGACAAAAAAGCAAAGTAACATAAAACTGATTAGAACACTACGTGTTCCTCTGGAGGCCATGCAACATCTATCTGAAACATTTTATCGTACAACAAATATTTTATGAGTTATTTGAGGTCGTCATGTTACGAGACTCATCCTGTATACAAAAGCATCAGCAGTCTCTTATAATCGTTTCAATGTTTTAAATCGCGCCTACTCATTTCTACTATAAGTATTGGGTTGGCAACTAAATAATTGCCGATTTCAGTTATAGATGTCTCTCACTCCCATTTTTATGATATCCGTAAATGTTATATTATAAAATTATTATTATTATTATTATTATTATTATTATTATTATGTTATTTTTTATTATCCGTGAATGTTAGCAACTGGACAAATTGAATGCAGAGGTCAAGGAAAAGCGACCAGAATTGGTCAAACGTAAAGGTGTCATTTTCCAGCAGGATAATGCTAGGCCGCACACGTCTTTGTCCACTCGGCAAAAATTGATGGATATTGGTTGGGAATCGATGTTACACCCACCATATAGCCCTGATCTCGCGCCATCGGATTACCACTTATTTCGATTCCTGGACAACTCCCTTCGTGGTAAAACTTTTAACGATGATGACGCTGTAAAATCTCACTTAACTCAGTTTTTGGCTGAAAAGGATCAGACTTTCTACGAGCGTGGAATTTTCAAGTTGTCAGAGAGATGGCAAAAGATCATCGAACAAAATGGAAAATACATTACAGATTAAACTTCATTCCAAGTAAAAAAAAATTTTGTATTTCATTGAACAAATCGTCAGTTACTTAGTTGCCAACCCAATACATTCAATCAATAATATCTACCTAAATCTGTTGACAGATATTTGAGCCGTTTATTTTGATAGTATAGTATATGCCTATTTATTTTGGAGTCCAGATATTAAAAGATTTTGTGTTTTGATAAATTTAAAAATATTGGTAACTGATAACACGGTAGTACAATGTTTTCGTGTTTCTGAGGATTGCTGCGTTCTAACGGCTACGCTGAAATGAAATCATTCAGGGTGTCTCGTAATTATGTTAACACCCGAAAAGGGGTGATTCCTGAGGTCATTTGCAGTAACTTCTTCCTTGGCGAAAATGCAATCCGCGGCTTCGTTTATGAGTTATTAACGAAAAGCAGTGACCAATGAGATGCGATATCAGCAGACGCGAGGCGGCCCAGCCATTGAGCGGAACTGGGCTTCGACTGCTCGTTGACTCGGCTCCCTCGCGCCAGCTAATCTCGCATCTCATTGGTCACAGTTTTTCATTGATAACTCGCAAACAAAGCCGCGGATTGCATTTTCGTTAAGGAAAAAGTTACGTCAATTGACCTCAAGAAAGACCCTTTCCATATATAAACATAATTATGCGATACCCTGTATATAACGTAGAAATATAAATATTGAAACGGCTAGCTCGACGCGTTTTTGGAAAATAGATTCAGGCCACTTTAAAAATAAACGGCTCCATTTGATGTTTCCGCTTGTTTGAAGATAAGAGTGTCCATCTGTTTAAGATAATCTCGTTGTTTCTTTCAGGATGGCTTGGGGCAATCTCGACGGGCGTCGCTTTACTCGTTTCTCCCGTAACGATAGCACTATGTCGAAGAAAAAGTACGAGGCTTACGGCAGTCCTGGGCGGTCTCGTTACGGCGCTTGGATGTCTCTTCACCTCGTTCGCCACGCAGTTCCACCAACTGTTCTTCAGTTACGGCACGGTCGTCGGTTAGTCATTATCGAACTGTAACTGCAAGCAATTATTGGGCATGATATGCCAATATCATCGTTACATATCGTCGTATTAGAACATAGAACGTAAATGATATTCGTTTCATGTCCGCATTAATTCTGTTGGCCAAACAGCGACAATAGAAAAATTGAATTTCGAGGAGAACTATTTGGAATGAAAATATCAGCGGGTCTATAGGTTGCCTTGAAATCTTGAACACAGGTATAGGAGTTGGTTTGACAAGGGACTGCAGTACACTGATGGTGGCGCAGTACTTCAAGCGAAGAAGGGAGCTGGTTGAGATCTTCGTCGTCTCCGGAAGTGGCCTTGGAATTGCTGTTATGTCGGCTTTTATAAAAGGAGCGATTAGGTATACATACCGCCTTTGTCGGTCGAGTATTCAATCAGTTTGTATTTGACACTTTACATGCCGCGCGGTTTTATGAGAAAATTGCACGGAGAAGCCGGTGTTTTCTCCTGGATTAAGCTGCTATTTTACAAATGAACAAAATTATAATTGAATCATAGTTTGTAAATCAGCGATCAATTGTCAGATAAATTTCACAAATATTTAAATTTAAATACTGAAAGTATTTATTAAATAAAAGTGCATGCAGCTGACGGAAGAGTAAAGAAATTAAGGTAAATTGCGATTTCGCACTTGTTCCCAGTCGAAGCGAAAATAACGAATAGTTTGTACCATCGATGTTGGTATCAAACGGCGCGGGATCAGTGTATTCAGAACAGGCGACGCATGCGCAGGGAGACCCGCACAACGACGCGGCGAGTCTACCGAGTAAACATTATAATTTTGAACGACGATGACGACGCGACGCGACGCAGAGCTGCAGATACAATACAATAGGCGCGTCACCCTGTAGACGCGCCACGCCGCTGTGCGGGACTCCCGCGCATGCGTCGCTTGTCCCCACTCCTTGCGTAGCGACATTTCCTGAATACACTGCGCATACCAGCGACAGGTAAAGTGTCAACATACAGTAATATTTCAAATACAGTGTCCGAAATAAATTGGTCCATTAAAGGATATCAAATATGATATAAATTTTAAAATGAATAACATAGATTCTCGACGTTGCAATTGAAATACAAAAGAAATTTACTGGCTAGATAACATCTTTAACCCTTTGCACTCCGCTGTCCCCTCTCGTGGGACATCGTAATTCTAGCATATCACTCGGATGTCCCCTCTCGTGGGACATTAAAGTTTATTAGTGATTACGGGGAATTGAGTTATTTCAGCACAACTTTTTGAGACATGCATGTTTTCCTGAAGTTTTCTCTTGAAATGGCACAAGAAATCAAATCAAAATATAGTAAAATTACTAAGTTATATACAAGACATGTCAGCGAGTTTTGACGAGAACGTGAGAGGCGTGCTCACGACGGTCCGAGCACTTCAAAGGCGCCACTTGAAAAGAGCGATAAGGCAAGTTTGTAGAAGAAAGATCGGTATGCGAACATAGCACGCACCGTATAGTGAGATTTATAATCATAAAATCTGGAGGAAAAGATTTTCAAAGCTGAGCTCAGTGTGATTTGAAGCGTCGAGCGGTATAGATCTAACGAGTGAGAAAATCAGAAAAGTGATTCTTCTCTTGGTAAATAAATTGTTTGGTAAAAGATTTTTTGGTAAATATTATCTTGGGAGTTAGTAATAACAATTAGAAATTTTCAACCTATGTATTTATTCATATTTTTTATTAGAACAATGGCAAAACGTTCAAACACGAATGAGTCTCGTGACACAAGTAGTAGTGAAGATGAGCTCCAGATAGACGTTTATACAAATATGTTAGAAATGTTACACAAAAATGTTACTACAGAGTGATATAGCAGTGATAGTGATATCGTCCAAGCAACAAGGCGACGAGAGAAAGAGTTCGCATAGATAGCGTTTACAACAACAAAGGAAAATTATAAAGCAAACAATAACAAAATTATAAAAAATAGAATATTGATATTTTGCAAATTTCACGATTGCAGCCAAATTCATATAAGTCCAATATCATTATATGTTAGTTAGTTCCAAAACCATATTAAACAATACGAGGGTCTGTAAATGCCCGTTTCTGCCGAAAAGTGGTGCTGAGTAGCTGGTAACCAACGTCCAGAATGGTTCGGAGTGCTAAGGGTTAATTATTTTAATGAATTTGCTCATTAATATTTATTTACTGTCTACTATTTTATTTGGGATAAAGTCGTGGATTCTTTTCGCAGTAAAATAGGTTGGCGTTTGGGTCTTCAGGCGGTGACCGGTGTAGTTTTCCTCACTTTCATTCTGGGCACATTTTATCGAAGCGCGTCCCTCTACCATCCCCAGCGCAGAGCGATTCTGCACCTGAAAAATCAGAAGCGCAAGATCAAGGATAAGAATAAGACTGATGATAGACCACCCTTTTTCGACTTCAGCACGCTGAAGAGCAAAACCGTGAGGATACTACTGATGTCAACCGGAATATCTGCCTTCGGAATCAACACTCCGATATTTTATTTGGTAAAACCGGCTTAACATCTCCTCAACCCGTATAATCCCACTGGTCCAGTTCGAATGTCTCGCGTATAAAAGATCCCTCTGTCCAGTCCTGGTGAATCGGACGAGTTTTTCGAACGCAAATACCGTCGTATATTATTACGCGTCAAGATTTATTTTAATTAAACTGTACATTTATTCTGATTTTAAACCTTCAGCAATAAAGTAACATCTCGGTTTTATAAACAAATCGGGAGAGAGGAGGCGGGGGTAAAATTGTTCGCGTGTAAGAATTTTCACGAAGCAGAACAAGAAGCGGTTAGCATTCAATTTGTTTTAGTATCTGAGCCAAAATCACATAAAATGAATACACAGTAATGTCTCCCTAACTGACGCTCAGATTGTACACAAAAATGGACAATTTGTCTCTTCTTCCCAAATTGTCCATTTCTGTGGACAATTTGAGCGTCAATTAGAGAGACATTACTGTAATTCGTTTTGTTTATAGATCATTCTATACAGAGAATACAAAATCAAACGGACAATAATATTCAGTCGTAATACGATTGATATAAATAAAATATCGCTAAAAATAAGACAACGTTCATATAACTCAGGTTCCTCTACATGAGATATACAGGCATTTGTAACGAAACACCCCTGAATAAGTCGTTATATCAATCGTATTAATCGTAATACGATTGATATAAAATATCGCTCAAATAAGACAACGTTCATATGAGCCGTTTATTTTGAAAGTGGCATAAGTCACTTTGTTTTTAAGTCGATATATTTAAGGGTTTGCGTTTTAACACGTTTAAAAATATGGATGCTAACTTTCGAGAAGATTTACTTGTATTTGTTATCTCAGGATACTGATATTTTTCTCAGTATAAATAATTTCGAATAAACATTAAAAAATCACCACTTTTCATTACGGTAAAGTGACTTAAGCCACTTTCAAAATAAATAGTTTAGAAAAATGACTGACATGTATTAATTTTGTCCGACGTATTTTACTGAAGTGATGTTTTGAAAGGACAGTGATTTACTAAAATTGTTGAATAAATTACATATATAATAACAATTTATGCCATGAACATATTTAATATAAAGGTTTGATTTAAGTATTTTTTATTTTAATATTCATAAAATACAAAAATAATTAGTACATTTTGAAACATAAGTATAAGTAATTTATATGAAAATACATCGGTTCAATTTAATTTTCGTCATCAATAGGAGTGATTAGTCCTCGGAAATCGTGTTTTGTTTCAAATTTTTAAAATAACTGTGGTATATTGGGGGTATATAGTTAAGCAAGTCCATCATGTCTTTGTATTTTGCTGAAGAAACAGGACAAGATCCAGCGTATAACGGATCCATTTCTATTTGTGAATAACGCCTAGGTCTTCCTCTTTTTGGTGACAAATCCAAAGTTAGAAATTCATCTTTTTCATCTAAAGTTAGTTTATAAAACATTTTATACGGAATATCATGGTAAAATCGTATCCATTGAATTTTTAGCCAATTAACTTCGTTTTGGTCTGTAAAAACAATACTTCTCACACACTTATCACACGTTTCTATTTCTTTTACACTAAGCCCCGCAATTAATTTCCTGAGTACAGCGACTTACGCCACTTTCAAAATAAACATGTTTGTTATACCGTTAATTAGCAAAACTTCTCTCGAACAAATCTCAATAGTTCTCAACTTATTGATTGTAAATTTTAAAAAAATGAAAAGATACCGTTCAATTGTAATTAGTGTTACCATTAACTCGATCTTTTTGAAAAAGTGACTTATGCCACTTTCAAAATATACGGCTCATATAAGAAAACGTTCATATAACTGAGGTTCCTCTACATGAGATATATGTATATATATACAGGGTGTCCCACAATTATTTTAACAGCCGAAAATGAGGAGTAGCTGAGGTCATTTGAAGTAACTTTTTCCTTTGCGAGGATGCAATCCCCGTCTTTGTTTACGAGTTATTAACGAAAAACACTGGCCAATGTTTGAGAGAGAGAGAGAGAGAGAGAGAGAGAGAGAGAGAGAGAGAGAGAGAGAGGCTTCGACAGAAGGTAGGAACGGACTCGAACCGCGTTCGAAGTATTGAACAAGTCACGAAGCGTGAACTTTCTGGATTTTTGTTATTGCGTAAAAGTGATATTTTTAAGAAAAACACTGTTCCCCTCTACTTTAGAACGTCTGAAGAATATTTACTAATTTTTCGGATTCGAAATAATATGTAGTTTAACCGTGACAGCCGTTTCAATTTTCTGGTGTGCATGACACCTCGTGTGTACCATATGAAATTTTTATGCAAGGTGTACAGTGAAGATTAACAAAGTTCGTAAATGATATTTTAATTTAAATAATTCCGTGTCCGAACAGAATTCAACGAATGATTTTCAAAGCTGATTTTAATAATAAATAATCGCGTTAAGGGATGTAAAGGATTTGTTTATTAGAGAAATATGAAAAATATTATCGATAAGAAACTCGCCCATTTAGTTGAGGATGCATTTGCTGGCTGGAATTGTCGCTCATGATGTCGAAGGGCACCGACCTCGTACAACGCACAGCTGATCTTTCACTGCACTGTCACTAAACACTGATCACTTAATTAATCACTGATAATCCGAAACACTTGTGGATATTACAAAAGATGACTGAGACGCGTTCGTGGATAATTGTATATACGACGCGTTCGCGAATAATCGTTTATTCGACGCGTTCGTTCGGCAGTCGACGTTTCACTGCCAAAAAGTCGAGGCCTCGACCGTGGGCCCTTGTCGTTCGTCGTTCGGCCGTCGGAGGAAATGACACCCGATACCATTTTTTTCGAACGGCCATTAATTTCGTTCTAAAAGCGCCATTACGTTCAAGAGGACCATGTTATAAATAATTATCTGCTACTTTATAGAAATCGCCGCATTGAAACTATTTAAATTCTCCGGTATTTTCGTTAATCAACAAATTTATTCAATCATTTCCTGCTAAAAAAGACTCTACGATTCCAACTCTACTGAGATAAGAAGATTACGGTTGATCATTCGACTGACGCTGGCGGGGGCAGCGTTTGATATTTCGTATTCTCAGACTCTTTTGTGTTTCTCACTGGGTCCTAGGCGCATCAAGTGGAAGAAGAAGGCTTGGGTGACACGGTGATCCTGCTGCAAGCTTATCTTGGCTTAGCCTGGACCCTCGGCTGCGTGGCCTTTGGTCTTCTGGTTGTTCATCGCAGCGTCGAATGCAGGATAGCACGCCAGTACCTCACGCAGGCGGCAGTGTTTGTATGCGGAGTCTGTATCCTGGCCCTCACCGCTGTTCAAGGAAATTATCACGGATACGTCATGTTCGCCTGGATTTATGGTACAATATACTCGGGCCGCGATTAAATCCGCCTCTTTCGATAGAGATGTTTCTCTCGGACAAACCTACAATTAACCGAATCGTGCACTGAAACGTTGCTCGGTCGATCGAACCGCCAGGAACGTGCAATTATAGTCGACAATTAATTTATAGAAATAAATACTATCAGCGTGATTTGCACGTCCGTGTAACATGCCGTAGAATTATATTTATAAAATACTTTGCAACTGATCTTTTGATGAATTCTGTGATTCTATATCTATAGATAGCGCAGTATAATTGCATTAAGATTATGCGACACAGATGGGAATCATTGGCACTCGAAATTACATGAAGTCAAGGCCATCCGAAGATCATAGTATAGCAGGTCGTTGAATTCACTTTTTCATCAGCAATAACCCCGAGTCAAGGTGACCTTGACTTTTAGTCGAAAAACAATAGTTTTTGAAATTTTTTATTTTTCAATATGTAGCCAACTAAATATTGATTAACTTTCATTCAATATATTTTTTCATCGGACTGTCAAAAGTGCTTGAAAAGTCGTGCCACACCCTGTATGCTGTACTCACAAAACGATTGAAAATGAAATTATACAGGGTGGGGCATTTTAAACAGGTCACCTGAATAACTCGCTTGTTTTTAAAGAGGAGAAAATGCATTTGACCAAACTCACTTGGTAACGGGGGGCTCATATATATATATAATCTGGTATTACCAATTTTTCTGTAGGTGGAGGCGTCAAGGAGATATGAAGGTCAATTCTGTTTTTTTAAATGGAACAGTAAGCTTTTTAACTTACATTCTGATAGAGTGTTTCGAGGCGAATACAATGAACTATTATGAAGGTCATTCAAGGTCACCCAAAGCCAACTGCAAGAGAAAATAAATTGTCTCAGAGTACTTTTCGAATACTTGTGTATCACGTGTGTGTATTACGTGACACAGGTCACAAAAGATAAACAAACATTCAATCACATTGTACGCTTATCTGTATCCTCAAACATTATTGGTAATTTTAAATTATCTGTTTTAGAAAATAATTTGAAGAATAATTCAAAGATTTATACATTTCAGCGAAGGATTAGAAATGTCGTAAATATTTCTGGACTTTTCGTACTAAATGTCATATGGTCATAGCGTTGTGGTCGTTGCATTGGACTTGATCTTAGCTTTTACATTATGACGATAAAAATTGCACACAAGTAAATAGATGACATTATTTTTTGATTAGATTTATAAACAAATTTGTGTGATCATTTGCCATTTTACTGTATTTTAGCTTTGCTTTTCTGTGTCACTTTGGGTGACCTTGAATGACCTTCATAATAGTTCATTGTATTCGCCTCGAAACACTCTATCAGAATGTAAGTAAAAAAACTTACTGTTCCATTTAAAGAAACAGAATTGACCTTCATATCTCCTTGACACCTCCGCCTATAGAAAAATTGGTAATACCAGATTATGAACCCCCCGATACCAAGTAAGTTTGGTCTAATGCATTTTCTCCTATCTTCAAAAACAAGCGAGTTATTCAGGTGACCTGTTTAAAATGCCCCACCCTGTATAAATGTAAATGTAAATCGAAATCTATAAATTACTTGTTATCTGTGGCTTGTTGTGGATATTTTTAATTTCCTAAAAGTTGGAAAAAAGTCATAACGGTCGATGGTGGTTGTTAATAGCTCTTATTCATACCTTTGCTTTACGATTTTTTTATTTTGTGCTGTTACTTCGCGATCTGTTCTTATAAAATTCCTATTTGTATGCTTAAAGGTATATTCTGCGGTGGTTACCACTACAGTCTGAAGATGTACACATATGAAAGAGTGAGGGCGAGAAACTTCGCCAGAACATGGGGATTCGTGCAGTGTTCTCAGGCTATACCAATAGCGATAGGAGTCCCGATTTCAGGTAAAAATGAATTCTCATAATTCGCAATTCATAGTGAGTCAAATTCTATACTTCTAGAACGTGTACACAAAAACAAATTACAAACGCTTTAATAATTCAACAACACTTCAAATCGAAAATCTACTTGCTATACCTAATAATAAATCTGTATAATTTTAATGTACAACATTCATTTACACACTTATACAGTGTGGCCTATGCAAAATGACTACATTTCAGATTATAACTCCGTTATTAACGAATTCACGAAAAAGTGACAAAGGAGAAAGATAAATGGTTCGAGAAGCACTACATCCATAGTCCCTTAGATTTTTTAAAAGTGTATCAGTGCATGTGCAATTAACAACTGCATCATTTCTTTAATTACAAATGCATATTTTTTATTATACGGATCAGTTTCTCTGTTCATTCCACATAAAAAATTATTAGTATATTATGGCAAAAAAATGATGAGTTCTCGAGATATTTTCAAAAATGTCTTTATTGAAGAAGATGCTCAAACGCTTCTCTCCATTAGATTGTAAATATTCCTCATAACGTTTTTTATTGTTTTCATAATTGCGTTATGGCCTGAAAGAATTGCGCATACCACCTTGTATACATATCGTTTAGACCAGGGCTCGGAATTATTGGCACGCAAAATAAGTCGGTTAAATTAAATCGGTACGCCTCGTGACCAATGCGGTCACGAAGTCACTATGCATGTTTACCGAGCGAACATTACAACTGTGAACTACGATCAGACAGAAACATTGTGTCGTGGCGTTGGCAACTAAGTAATTGGTAAAATTTCTGGTCTTTCATTTCTGGTACTATTTATTCTTTGAAATATCATTTTTACACCTTCTCTTGAAATGATGAAGTCCATAGCAATTTTTTTTCAAAGATTCGCTATTTGCTCGGCGATTATAAATTTGTACTCCTTTTGTCTCTAACTTTTGGCATTTTGTGAGAAATTGCTTATTATGATATAAAATATATATAGAAAATATATCATTTAAACTACTTTAGATATAAGAAAACATACAAATAACTAACTATAAACTCAATATTACAATCAAAAAATAACATTTAATGCAAGTTCAATTCACTTTACGTTAGAACTACCTTATGATAGAACAATTCAAGAATTACACTATTAATTGAAAAATCTAGAGCAACATTAACAGTTCGGTTTCTCCTTCGATACTGACGCGAACGCCAAATTTCAAACAAAAGAGAGATACACGACAGAGATATGTAATAAAGCCTAACAATTAATGGTGTCAACATAAATACCGACGCGAGTCCTCGCAGGTCTGGCAATATGTACGAAAGGCGTGAATATACGCCCTCTCCATTTTGAAAACTGCAAACTTATTGCGCCAACTTATCATTGTGTTAATCATTGTGTTTATCAAATGAAATCCGAATTCGGGAAGAAATGTTAACAATTCCGTTGAAGAAATTGAAGGGGACCTTCATATCCTGACAAAAAAGCAAAGTAACATAAAACTGATTAGAACACTACGTGTTCCTCTGGAGGCCATGCAACATCTATCTGAAACATTTTATCGTACAACAAATATTTTATGAGTTATTTGAGGTCGTCATGTTACGAGACTCATCCTGTATACAAAAGCATCAGCAGTCTCTTATAATCGTTTCAATGTTTTAAATCGCGCCTACTCATTTCTACTATAAGTATTGTGTTGGCAACTAAATAATTGCTGATTTCAGTTATAGATGTCTCTCACTCCCATTTTTATGATATCCGTAAATGTTATATTATAAAATTATTATTATTATTATTATATTATTTTTTATTATCCGTGAGTGTTAGCAACTGGACAAATTGAATGCAGCGGTCAAGGAAAAGCGACCAGAATTGGTCAATCGTAAAGGTGTCATTTTCCAGCAGGACAATGCTAGGCCGCACACGTCTTTGTCCACTCGGCAAAAATTGATGGATATTGGTTGGGAATTGATGTTACACCCACCATATAGCCCTGATCTCGCGCCATCGGATTACCACTTATTTCGATCCCTGGACAACTCCCTTCGTGGTAAAACTTTGAACGATGATGACGCTGTAAAATCTCACTTAACTCAGTTTTTGGCCGAAAAGGATCAGACTTTCTACGAGCGTGGAATTCTCAAGTTGTCAGAGAGATGGCAAAAGGTCATCGAACAAAATGGGAAATACATTACAGATTAAACTTCATTCCAAGTAAAAAGAATTTTTTATTTCATTGAACAAATCAGCAATTACTTAGTTGCCAACCCAATACCTTGAGCCGCAAAGATATATCTTTGTGGGTTGTACCAGCTACTGCTTCGGAATAGGAAATGGAAATAATTGAACTTGTAACCAAAGAAAATGACGAACTGTTCCCTTCTATTGACCGTCTCAACCACGTTGAACTTAAACCAGTGTAAGTGGAACTAACGAGCTTGGAATTTTCAAGTTGTCAGAGAGATGGCAAAAGGTCATCGAACAAAATGGGAAATACATTACAGATTAAACTTCATTCCAAGTAAAAAATTTTGTATTTCATTGAACAAATCGGCAATTACTTAGTTTCGAACCCAGTAGTTCAGAATTACAATGTTCAATGAGCATGCGTCGCCTTGCGTAGTTAACCCTTTGCAGTCGAAGTTATTTTAACGTCAAGACCAAGGACAGTACTTCTGACCTATAGTATTTCTACTTTTAATAATTATTTTCCTGTTGTGCATATAACATTAAGCTTATTTGTTCATGCAGCTTTTTGCACTTGAAACGATTTATTAAATATAGATAAATTTAATAATGCAAGAATTATACTGAAGAATGATGTAGGAATTTTCAGTGGTGCCTTGGAGTCGCCGTTCGACTGCAAAGGGTTAATTTTCTTGACTGCACCCTAACGATCCTTATGTTGCGTGTCATTAATTCCGAGTCCTGGTTTAGACCATTTTCTAAATCACCACCAACAATCGATAAAAATCTACGTACTGAAACATAAATACTGGGTTAACTTGTAGAGTACAAGCAACAGGAAAAATGAAAAAACTGATGATTAGGCCTCGATGACCTTGAAAAAATATAAAATATTGCAGGAACTGGGGACAACGTTATCTGCATTTATACAGCTCCGATTACCGCTCCGATTTACACGACTATTATTTATTATTCATAGCAAAATATGTTTCTGAGGAGATGTGAATGCTACAAAGTAAGGCATATTCTGTGGCTATTAATTTTTTCCTAACGTAAAGATTATATATATTTTTATATAGCTGATCTTGTGCTGAAATTATTCTTTTTATTTTTCATTCCGTAAAGATATTACGTGATCTTAAACATTTTACGACGCAGACCGCCGTTGGCTGAGCAGATCCTTGCGTATATCAACTTTTTTTTAGGGATTTTAAACATTTATATTTTTCTTATTAAACATCTAACAGCGAATGCTGTTTCGACGTGATTATACAAACAAAATAATCATTTCGGGGTACGTACCCATGACGTCTGTTGATTCGTTGATCTTCCGTGTTTCTTTTCGCATGCTCTACTGTACAATATTATTATTTCGCTTTTATGGTAATCAATACGTTTGAAGAAGAAACGATTGAAAAATACATATCGCCATGAATATCGGCGGATTGTTAAAAGATCGTATGTATCATTGTCTTCGATCTTCATCATTAATTTCTTCAATCACTATTTGTCTGGCAGTATTTGGTCTTGACTGAATATTTCTGACAATATTAATGCAGGTTGTAGAATTTCAGTATACAGAGTGAGTCACAAATTATAGCCCACGATTTTTCAGCCCCTTCCGATGTTCTGACAAAAAATGTTTCCTATCAAAGTTAATTAGCATTTAACCGACAAGAAATTGCAATTGTTTATATTTACAAACAAATTGATTTTTGATAAAAGAACAAGATCAGCGTTATATTTTTAAACGAAACTAGGTAATTTTAACTTCGTGGTATTGTAGACGACGTCGAGACGAATTCAATGACTTGTTATGTGATGACCTTCAGATGACACTGAAGGGAAAATTGCTATGAACCGATTGCCACAATATTTGAAATAATAACCAAGTTAGAAATATACTCATACTAAAAATATGCATGTAATTGGTAATTAAATTAAATGGTCGAACTGTATTCCACCTTCTGCAAAGCAAAGTTCTGCTCTTTGTAATCAAGTTTTATGTGCGTAGCTTCAATTAATATATTAATGGAAATTTTTCCTTCAATGTCATCTGAAGGTCGTCACGTAGGAGATTGTTGAATTCATCTCGAAGTCACCTACAATACCGTGAGGTTAAAATTAACTAGTTTTCATTTAAAAATATAACGATGACCTTGTATTTTTAATGAAAATCAATTTGTTTTGAAATTTAAATTAATATAATTTCTTGTCGATTAAATACTAATTAACTTTGATAGGAAACATTTTTTTGTCAGACCGTCGGAAAGGGGCTGAAAAATCGTGAAGACTAATTTGTGACTCACCCTGTATACAGTGACACCCATTTCGGACAACTTTCAAAACAAAGTAACTTTTTTAGAACTGGACTAAATGACTTGAATTTTTTTTAGATGATAGAGGGACCAGTCTACTAGATTCTAACGAGAATATTTTTTCATTGCTTGCAATGACAAAAAGAAAATAAAAAACTCTCGATTTTCAATTTTGTATCTGTGCCTATAACGAAAATTTAAAAAATGCGTTCTACAGATTTCGATAACTTATATGAATGTTGAAAATTTCATCGAAATCGGTTGACCTTGGTATGAACTGTAAACAATTAAAGATTGCAGAAATTGCAATGTCGTCCGGATTTCGACGAATAAATATGAGAAATCTGGAGTTTCTAAAACATTTGAACGCTTGTAACTTGATTTTACGTTAACCGATTTTGATGACACTTTCAACATTCATATAACTTACCGAGATCTGCAAAACGCATTTTTTAAATGTTCGTTATAGGCTCAGATAAAAAAGATAAAATCGAGAGTTTTTTATTTTCTTTTTGTCATTGCAAGCAATGAAAAGATTAAAAAAAATATATTCTCGTTATGGTCTAGTAGACTGGTCCCTTTATCATGTAACAAAAATTCAGATCGTTTATTCTAATTTTGAAAAAGTTATTGCGCTTTAAAAAGTGTCCGAATATTAATGGGAGACACTTTATCTAGCGCGAGAAAGGTAATATATTGTAGCTGTTAGGTGTAAAGAATATGCGATGGTGTGTGAGGAAAAAATTAAAAAAAATATATTCTCGTTATGATCTAGTGGACTGGTCCCTTTATCATGTAACAAAAATTCAGATCGTTCATTTTAATTTTGAAAAAGTTATTGCGTTTTAAAAAGTGCCCGAATATTAATGGGAGACACCTTATCTAGCGCGAGAAAGGTAATATATTGTTGTTGTTATTATTATTATTATTATTATATTATTATTATAATATTATTATTATTATATTATTATTATAATATTATTATTATTATATTATTATTATAATATTATTATTATTATATTATTATTATTATATTTAAAGAATATGCGATGGTGTGTGTAGTAGTGTACCGAATCAACTTTCATAAAAAGATCTGCATTTTTTTAGGACTAGAATTTCATTTTTCACAACTAGGATAATAAACTTAAAAATCTGAAAATAATTCTCGACAGTGCACACACACATTAGCAACCGTGACATGTTCCATTTTTGTCAAAATTCTTGCATGCTTTTAAATACGATTGAAAATCGATTGAAACTCGCGCGCGCGCGCGCAAGAAGACACCCTATAATTACGTCCCCAGTTACAATTGAGGCGCGGAAAAGATTAAAAATTAACACGAAGCGGTTTCTATTTATAATCTACCGTATGGCACATCGACCGTATAAATCAGCTCAAGGGCACTTTTGATCCTCTTAACCGGCTATTATATTCTTTATAAAAATGTATACAACAACTCGCTTAGAGTTTGCTCAGCGTTCAATCACTGTTTCGTAGCGTGCTAGTGTATGGTAACAATAATCGTGACTAAAGAAAATTCCGTTTGATCATTAGGATGTAGCGTTTTCACCGGTTCCTGCAATATTTTATATTTTGTTAAGGTCATCGAGATCCGACTGACAGATCATTTTATTTTCCCCGTTCAAAAATGATCGAAAGGAGCCTCATTAAAATCTGAGGGGAGGACCATTCCCTTCAAGTTGGTCAAATAATGTTTTACAGTCGATACATCGAATCCATAATCATCTCTACACTGTGCCGCCCGAATAAATTAGAATGAAAAGACTCGGGCGATCATTCAGTGCTATTGTCATTTACCGGAAGTTTAAGCAAATGCATATTTTAGAAGAATTAATTAAACGAATAAAACTTTCACTGAAATATGCTCCGTCCTTGGAGGATATAAAAAAATATTTCTTTCTTCTTCCGTATTCTACAGATTCTTGCATATATTCCTTGTATATTTCGCATAGAATTTACATATTCTGAATACCACACGCATATACACAATTTCTCTATACAAAGTAATATTCCGGTTGTTGAAGTGTCAAAGGGTTGTCAGTTCATAGGAAGAAACATTTTTTCCATAAATAAAAGTTGAGAAATCGAGTTTGTGCCAAAAATCACGTGGCTCCAGACCACTGTGGAGCGGCGTGTACGACATAACGCATTACGAGAACGTACACAGAACTCCTGCAAAAACTAGGGTGCGTGTGAATATGAAAATGTATAACCGCGTGGCGGTATCGCCGTTACCGGTGTCGCTTTTCCAGGATACATGAACGTCGGCTACGGTGGGAAAGCTGGTTACTATTTCAGTTCCACCTGCGTTCTGGTCGGCAGTTTCACCCTCTTCTTCATAGATCTTCATAGAAGGAGCTTGTCCAGGCATAAACACACAAAATCTAACGGGACCAAGCACCTCTGCATTTCGGACTCTTGCCCCCAGCGACGGCGACTGTCGTTCAGTCAAGAACCGGACAATGACAGTCCCCACGTGGCAGCCGCCGGAGCTGCTGCTGCCGCACTCGTCCTTGGTGCCGAAATTTCACCGACTCCAGGTATATAAACATAATACTTCCTGTTAACAAGCGCGGGTTGAATTGTGGCTGGTGCACAATTACGCTCGTATATTGAAGATGACCATCAAGAGATGGCCGGCAAGAGCCGTTGTTTCTATACTTAGTTTACTGTATGTGTGATGACCATACTGGTCTATACACGAAGAGCAGGTTTGCCTTCGGTGTGAGAATTGATTCTGATTCTAAATTTCTTGGCCCACCTCCCACATTGACTCCAACCCCTACCCCTTTGGAGGTTTTCCGCAAGATGGGGATGTCCACTAGCCAATCCTAAATTTGTTAATAGTACCGCCCATTTGTTCGTTAAGACAGACCGGGCCTTGTAATTTTCCCACCCCGGTGGTCCGGCGTGGAGTGCGACCTGGGGTCCGTCCCGGGGTTCCGCAAGCGCTCTTCACATTTCGAGGGATTTATGGTGCGTCGTTCGGTTCTTGGAGTTTTAAGGAAAAGTTCGAGTGTCGAATTTAGACGCTCTATCTGTTTATGATGCCAGATGTGAACGTTCCCATGAATGCTGAGAAAGGCCCCCTTGTCATGGTACGAGAAGTCACGTACGCACCATAAATCGCCTTGAAATTCTAAACACTTCCTCTTCTAAGTGAAAATTTCTATTTCATTTTATCGTATTGCTTTATATTGAAACGATGTTGAATTTCTTTCTGGTCATTTTTTAGCACTTACAGTAAATTCTCCCTAATAGTCCCATAGCTTGGAATCGAAAATGGACGACTTAGGCAAACCGGACGCGATTTCTCGAGCCTCGCGGCTCGCTTTTATACAGCGTGTACTAAAAGTCACTCGCAATCGGGAAATGAGAGGATTCTCAGGTCATCTGAGGTAACTTTTTCCTGAGCGCAAATGCAATCCGCGGCTTTGTTTCCGAATTATTAACGAAAAACAATGGCCAATGAGATGCGAGATCAGCTGCGAGATCAACGGCTTTTTCCGTTCAGTGTTTTTTCGTTAAGGAAAAAGTTAATTCAGATGACCTGAGAATCCTCTCATTTCCCGATTGCGAGTGATTTTTGGGACACCCTGTAGTGGCCATCATCTCGTGTGCGCGCGCGCGCGTGTGTGTGTGTGTGTGTGAGGGAGAACGAAAATCGGGGTAGTCGGCAAACTTAAAAGCCAGCAGTCAGAATATTGGTATACATTAATACAAATATATAATACAATAATGCTAAAATAAAAACGAAGCCTTAACTGTTTTATTGGTGAAACGAGACCAAACACGACGCGCTTTAGACCACATTTATTCAATTACATCGTGATTGATTTTATTTTATGTAATCAGAAATATCTGTGGCGGCTACCTCCAGACCTGCCAGCAGAGGGCTCCTCTTCCCGCTAGTAGCCAATCCGTTCCGATCCCTATATATACACAGAGACTTCGTCCTACCCTTACGTCTAAGGCAAGGGCCCGCTAGGATAGCCTTACTGATGAGTCCTCTAGCGGGCCCCGGACGAAACGTCTCCCCACTCCTTTCCTTTTCCTCGACTCACGAACCGCCGCCAAATATCTATCTAAATTATATCATGTTTGGTTTCATTTTAATAAAAAAAAACTGTTAACAATATGTTAACAAAAAGTCTGTTTTAAAATGTTCAAATTAAAAAAGTTATATTATTGTATTATGAGTTGTCATTCCGGGAATTCTAGTCGAAGGAGTTGCGTCGCGTGTCGCATCATACACTTGACTGATTCCGGCGAACCTTAGCATAGGCGTAGGAATAACACGTATAAGCATAGTAATAGCACAGGAACAATATAAACAAGCCTCTAATATTTACTGTATATTGATAGCAGAACGGCTTGCAATTTTGACAAAAATATAACGGACAAGGAAAATTCGGCAACCTGAAAATTCCAATCTTTTTCAAACTTTGCCGTTGTTTAGGAATCTTAAAACAAGTTTCGAGTTTTTATTATTGGCCACAATTTGTTTCTTCAGGGCGACAATACTCCTCATGTGATGTAGATAGGCGTATACCTATTTATCTTTAAAACTGCAACAGCTATAAAAAGAAATGGTTGTAATAAAAATTTAATAGTTTTTTATGCTTTTTAAGAAGATATTCGCCACTACCGTTATTTAAAATAATTTAAAGTTCACTCTTATTAGAATCTCTCTCTCTCTCTCTCTCTCTCTCTCTCTCTCGTCATTATAAATGAAGATACATACCTTAAACTTATAGGACGATCTGATTTATGAAGCACTTCAGCCGGAAAATATATAATTTATAATATTTTCATAAGACGATAGATATACTAGAGTATATATATAATTTACGCGAACAATGGCATTTATCCAATTATTGCTAATTTCACGAACTTTAAGAAGATTGAAATGTATTACAATTATTATCGAAGAAAGCGTTAATCGCGTGTAAATATAGTACAACGCTACGTGCACTAAACTATTAAAATTACAACTATTACATTCATATACATACTGCAATTTTAAAGATATACAGGGTGAGTCCGAATGATAAATAGAAAGAACACATTCAGAACAGGCTGGTATGTTCTTTAATTGGTTTAATTAAACAACAAAAATATTATTTTTCGTATTCCTGAGAAAAGTATGTCGTTCCAAAATAGTGGAGCATTACATTAGAACGATGCATATTATACTCTCTATAGGATGATGAAATTGTTTATTGGAATAAATGAAGCGAGTTGATTGATAAGTTATGAAAAGTTCAAGTGAGTTTCAAGTTTCTTCTGAGCACAAGAACTACCAGACCGGTCAAAATGACTGACTACCGACTTTTTCTTTTACACTTATTGATGGTATAAAAATGTATCTGTTAGTGCTCGTTGATGCTCCTTGTGAGCTTCGAGCTTTGTAGAAGTTTGCACGTGGTGTGCCGTCCGAATAATATTGTTACGAATTACTACACTTCTCCCGCGTCGCGGCATTTTATTTACAATAGAGAACACGAACTATAATACAACTAAATTAAATTATGTTAGAGATCTTTGAATTAGGTGGTGTTGATCGCTCGACGGTCCGATCCCGACTCTTCGATTGTCCGTTGATAAAACACCTCCGTGGCAACCACTCTCTTCTATTTTTCTTTAAGGAGTTGCTCACAACAGGGCAGTTTCACATTACAGCGACTTGATTTGGACAAGTCGCCGTAACAATATGGTTTTTTCTGTGTCTTGTGAGTCCCTTGTGGTCTCGTGTCCAGTAAGTCCCTTGTGGTCTCGTGTGTAGTGAGTCCCTTATGGTCTCGCGTGTAGTGAGTCCCTTGTGGTCTCGTGTCCAGTAAGTCCCTTGTGGTCTCGTGTCCAGTGAGTCCCTTGTGGTCTCGTGTGTAGTGAGTCCCTTATGGTCTCGCGTGTAGTGAGTCCCTTGTGGTCTCGTGTCCAGTAAGTCCCTTGTGGTCTCGTGTCCAGTGAGTCCCTTGTGGTCTCGTGTGTAATGAGTCCCTTGTGGTCTCTTGTGTAGTGAGTCCCTTGTGGTCTCGTGTCCAGTGAGTCCCTTGTGGTCTTGTGTGTAGTGAGTCCCTTGTGGTCTCGTGTGTAGTGAGTCCCTTATGGTCTCGCGTGTAGTGAGTCCCTTGTGGTCTCGTGTCCAGTGAGTCCCTTGTGGTCTCGTGTCCAGTGAGTTCCTTGTGGTCTCGTGTCCAGTGAGTCCCTTGTGGTCTCGTGTCCAGTGAGTCCCTTGTGGTCTCGTGTGTAGTGAGTCCCTTGTGGTCTCTTGTGTAGTGAGTCCCTTGTGGTCTCGTGTCCAGTAAGTCCCTTGTGGTCTCGTGCCCAGTGAGTCCCTTGTGGTCTCGTGTCCAGTGAGTCCCTTGTGGTCTCGTGTCCAGTAAGTCCCTTGTGGTCTCGTGTGCAGTGAACCGTTGGCGCTGACGAGGTTCTTCTCCTGACTAGGTTGTCTTGTCTCTACTCTTGTCTATCTACTGGAGGACCGGAGTCATCCCTAATATCACCTCGGTCCTCCCTACTCCTCTTGACCTAGGGTGGGCGGCAAGGAATTACGGTCCAATCACTGCAATCCCAAATCCAGTGAGACTGCCCCAAAACGGTGGGCCGGGAGTTAGCAGGGAGATTGGCAAAATAACTTCTGCTAGACATCCCGCGCTGATGGGCCTACGTGCCCGAACAGTGCCAGACCCAACCGTAATTGACTGGACCGTAATCAAGGACCAGGAGACGTTATGCCGGTGCCGCATGTGCCCGGGAACGGCCCGGGACAGACCCATACCGTCCGGGTACCCAAGCACATGGCCCCTGCCATAAATCCTGGCCACTTGGCCGTAACAGTATCTATGAGAAATTTTTTGATAAAAAAAAAACTTCTCTGCTGAAACATATTTTATAACAGAAGTCCTATGAACTTCGATTAAATCAGATGCGTTTGGACCTCGGTAGTTCTAGTGTTAGTCATAGCAATCAAATAAATGTATAGTCCTCGCGCTGTCCCCTCCCTCGCTGTCCATCTTCGTCACAGTTCTCGGCCAATAGCGACCGATAGCTGCGGCTGTGGAGCAGCTAGCAAGAGGGGGAACTTAAACACAAAAGTACCTTCTTGTCGCGTGAGGACTATACTTCGAATTTTATTTGACGGTCGCTTGCGATTGCGAGGACAAAATTTATATGTTAGATAAGATGCTAACGTGGTCATAAAATAAGCTGTTTTATCGCAGGTGAGATTATCGACGCGCTGCCACCAGAGAAGCCCGAGCTAACATGCATCTCTGAAGAAGGAATCGCGGACATGGATCTGCCGGACAACATGCTCGAAGACCTCGACTACATCGGCGACTGCATCACGTCGTGCAACAAGGTCGAGAACTACCTGATGCTTTCGGAGTTCGAGAACAATCTAATGGCCGAGATCATCACCGATCGACGAGGCCGGAGATGGTCCCTGGCACGATCGAAAGGCGACCACTCTGTCGATCGACCCGGAGGACCACAATCGACCAACGAAGAATCGAACTCGAAACAGAAGTGGCACATCGCGAACGTGCCTCCGAACAATAGAATGATCACTGTGATCGACGAGGCGAGCGCGTAACAGGATCCAGCAAGCGAAAACGTCAAGAAACGCACCGGAAGATCCGTCCGTGATTGCCGAGGTCTCTTCTCGAAATCGTTTTTACATAGGAAAAGCGTTTGCACGCTGATCCGATTATACGAGCGAAGCTGTGCTTGCCGAAACTTTGGCATCGATCGATTGATTGATATAGTACAAATCGAGACGACGTTGTCTTGCAATTTCTGTACGGTCTTTTGAAAATCGAAGCTTCCGTTCACAACTATACTACGATCAACGAGAACTGGCACAAAATACAGGGTGTCCCAAAACTATTGTACAAGCGATAAACGAGGCGTTCCTGAGGTCGTTCGAAGTAACTTTTTCCTCGGCGAAAATGCAATCCGCGGTTTCGTTTACGAGTTATCAATGAAAAACAGTGACCAATGAGATGCGAGATCAGCAGACGCGAGGCGATCGAGCCAACGGACGATCGAAGCTCAGTTCCGCTCATTGGCTCGGCCTCCGCGCGTCAGCTGATCTCGTCTCCTATTGATCAGCCTTTTTCGTTAATAACTCGTAAGCAAAGCCGCGAATAGCATTTTCGCTAAGGAAAAAGTTCCTTCAAATGATCTTAACCCTTCATTTCCCGCTTATACAATAATTTCGGACACCCTGTATAAACAGATGCACGCGAGTTACGCGTAATCGGGTGAGAGTCGAATCACAATTTTCGGGCCTTTCTACATAAGAGTCGATGAGGGACCTCTAAAATTCGTCCCTGCGCACCGTCGTCGAACAGCCAGTCAGCCAACCGCAGGACCAATCGCGGTTCTCGTAGAACGTAGTATACAGGGTGACCCATAAATATGTTAACACCCGGAAGGGGATGATTCCTGAGGTAATTTTGAGTAACTTTTCCCTTGGCGAAAATGCAATCCGTGGCTTTGTTTTCGAGTTATGAACGAAAAACAGTGACCAATGAGAGGCGGGATCAGCTGGCGCGAGATGGCCGAGCCAATGAACGGAACTAGACGTCGTGCGTTCATTGGCTGAGTCGCCTTGCGCTAGCTGAGCTCACCTCTTATTAGCCTCTTGACATACCATTTTCTTCGCAGTTACTGCGATTAGAAATTTTTCGATTCTAATAACACTGTCCGACACGATTTTTGGGTTTCTATAGCCACTATGAAATTCTTGTAGAGCGTCACTCCCTGAACAAGAATCCGGAAACCGAATTGCTCCATCACCCTCAGTTTTTTAAATAAACGAACTTTTGTAAGAACCCAAAATTTTCGACAAAAATGAGGTATTGCATGAAAAGTACAAACGTTAGAAAGTTCTAATTGGTGTTAAAAGATAGAGGAGAGTTTTCCGAATATAGTGGCATGCATTTTATTAATTGTTTTTGATACTAAATAGCAATAAATTTATGTCAAAGTTTAAAAAAGTGTCGACGTGAGCAGTTTCTGCGCAATATTTTTGTATTTTTACGAAAAGTTTTCTGTAGACATTTCTGAAGAAGAAACGGCCCGGTAAAAGTGTCGGAACGATGTACATTTCGAGTGGATCGAGAAAATGTTCGTCGGCAACATGTGCACGACGTTTTGCCGCCATGTCCTTCGCTGCTCGCTTCTCTCTGTCCGGCAGGGTCGAAGCTAAAAAGCCGAGGGTGATGGAGCAATTCGGTTTTCGGATTCTTGTTCAGGAAGTGAAGCTCTACAAGAATTTCATAGTGGCTATAGAAACCCAGAAAAAACGTTTGATTTTGTCGGACAGTGTAATTTCTTAGAAAGAAAAAGAAATTAATGCTTATTGTGCACCTAAATTTACTTGAATGCTTAAATATTGACGACAAAAGAATAGAATTTTATTGCAATTTTAAAGGACAAAATAACATCTATACTCGATGAGTTAATAATAGAAATTTTCATGACGACTCGGACTCGTCAAAGTACGCCAAGGGGTTAGTCAGCGTTTTTTTGTTAATAACTCTTAAACAATGCCGCGAATAGCATTTTCGCTAAGGAGAAAATTACTTTAAATGGCCTTGAGAACCCACCATTTCCAGATTACAAGACATTTTTGGGACATCTTGTAGAGGTCGATAGTTTCTTTCTTCGCGTTGCCACGCTGCCTGTAATTCATTTCGTTTCGTTTGTTCCTCGTTCGTTTTAAGATATTGTTAGGTAGTTTGATGGCACGCTGATCTGAACAGCGCTCGGCTCCGGTGTCGGTAACTTGATTTGCAGCGCAAATTAAGGACAATAATGTCGGCTTTCGACGAGAGGAACCACGGAAACGTTCCGTTCACAGCGTCGGCGTGTTCGTTTAACACGTTCCGTGCCGAGCTTTTTTTACTCGAATCTTCACACTTTGATATTTGACTAAAACTTGATGTATTACGTGCAATTATTAATTCTCGTACACATAACAACGCAACAAAAACTTATCAACGCCCATTCTTGCGGTGGAAATTGATTCTTCGGTTCTAAATTTCTTGTAAACAATTTGTTCAGTTCACTAAGTAAACATGCAAGCGTGTACCATCGATGGTACACGTGGCACGGAACGTGTTAAGCTTCGTGCCGGTTCATTGTCACGCGTCGATGCAAGGGTTAAACGATCCTCGATTCAGCCATTGAGATAACATTGGGAAACTTTCAACTACTCGATGAAAATGAAATAAGTTGCTTATAAATATGAAAGTGCGCATCCCTCTTAGGATGGAAATCCTTATTTTGAAGTCGAGCATGTTTAACTTCATTGTGACGCATTTGTTAAGTCGAGTTTTCTTTTTAATTTCACTGGATACATTATAAACAATGCAGCAAGAACATTATAATAACAATTAATCTGTGAAGCAAACATCACGTTTTAATGAAACGTATTCTGTGTTATAGATAGATCTTTTGACGCGAATGTAGCATGTGCCATCAATCTATAATATATTTAGATATTTGTATGTATAATTAATTTTTACGGTCCGCTGTTAGTTTACTTTAGCTTGCACAGCATTGATAAGAACGTCGTTGGAACAATACAAACGGGTTGTACGAAGAAGTCCATTATGTGTATTACGTAATTAATTCAGATTTGCAGTTAATCGAGTGCGTGTAGCACGTCGAAGGTGTATCTGCGAGCAGATTTCGCTAATTTATTAATCGTTACTCTTGAGTATCTTGAGAATCATGTTTTCGTTGTACATTTAATTTTATCTCGGCAGCGGTAAGCTTCCAATCGAAAAGGTTCCAACGAAAATTCACGAATTCGGGATTGTATGTCAACAAAAAATCGGAATCGTTTGACTCCTGTCGACATAAAAAAGCCCAAAACGTATAATAAAGTCCTCGTAAAAAGATCGTTTCAAGTGAAGGTCAATGCTTGCACTTAGGCGAAGCTAGCTGATGGTATTGAAACTAGTCAAACCGAAGCTCGTACGCAGCGATTAGTCCTATAGTATAACGATACAGATATTGTGCCCAATGCAAGAATTTATCTTTGTACCGTCGTCATTCGGGACCGACGTTTCTTCTCCGTTAATTAACAAGCGAGTCGCGAACACCACAGAAAATCCCAGAAATAATGACAACTATTTATTTATCGAACTATTTATATTGTACGATACCCACGCATGAATACGATCTATATTATTATTATTATTATTACTATTATTATTATTGTTACAATTATTATTACTATTATTATTATTGTTACAATTATTATTACTATTATTATTATTGTTACAATTATTATTACTACTATTATTATTGTTACAATTATTATTACTATTATTATTATTGTTACAATTATTATTACTATTATTATTATTGTTACAATTATTATTACTATTATTATTATTGTTACAATTATTATTACTATTATTATTATTGTTACAATTATTATTACTATTATTATTATTGTTACAATTATTATTACTATTATTATTATTATTACAATTATTATTACTATTATTATTATTACAATTATTATTACTATTATTATTGTTATTATTATTATTATAATGATTATTAGTGGTAGTATTATTGAAGCGTTCTCGAATAGTCGAGATGAAAGAATTTTCGGTTGATTCGACTCGATTAGAGATCTAGACGGATAGTTTAGTATGCAGAGAATGAAAGTTTTTGTCTGTTATTAGGTTCATTGGATCGAAGCGAATCAAAAGTACTTAGGGAAGGGAGCTAGGTATGCGTTTTCGAAGAGCGAGATTCTGATGGAATTATTAACCACGAGCCGCGTTCGACGAAGAAAAAAGAAGCGAATATATTATATTTTATGTTACGTTGATTATCGTTAGCAAAGTGATAACACGTGACTGCTAGTCGACCACGTTACGTAATGATACAAGGAACAATAATTTACGAATTACTGATTATTACGTGGAACACAGTATAACGGATAACACTGAACTGCCTATATTGTAATATTGTAACGTTGTTAATACAAAAAAAAATGTGATTTTACCAACTACCTCGTTCCACCTTCTCAGTCTACTTTCCTTGCTGTAATTGTTACGGGCAGAAATGATCGACAACTGCGATATATCTGAAACATGCTTTTGCAGTGCGATTTTTATAACTTTTATTGCAGCGCCAAAAAGAAAAAAGAAAATAGATTATGCACGGACCAATTAATGTGTCAAGTCAAGTTTATATGAAATTCTTCAAATTCAATTATGTTTCCCTTCGTTAACCTACTTTACAACTTTACATTCCACCGCAATTGCGTCGTTCGAACCGAGATACTGCCGTCAGCGTGCTTTCACCGACAGCGATTCCATCGTAGCAGTAATATCGGTTTACGATCTTTTCGTAAAACTTCCATCCGAGCTGTTTCAGTAACGATTCCGGCAATTATTGAGAAAACAAATGTACCAAAGCTTAAGCGAATTCCAGGTTAACTTAATAAGTGAATTAATGGCGATTGAGTCGAACGTTTAAATCCTGAGGACATGGGACACAGATTAGATGGGTTAGTAGGATAATTATATGCTACAAATTGAAACACTTCACTATGAATCAGAAAGCACCTAAAAACGGTAAAATATATTTTCTGACCAAAATTATGTATTTACGCTCGATTTTTCGATCTTTCGCGGTGAGGCTTTATACAGGGTGATTCATTAAAGCTGCTACAAAGTAATATCTCCGTTATCGTTAATGGTACCGAAAAATACTAGAGATACAAATTGTATGGTTCGAAGGGGCACATGTTGCAGTAGAAATAATTTTGTTTTAAAGGTTATATTTTTTTTCGAGATTTCAAGGTCATCGATGTATTTTTAAATGGTATTATATATTTCTATCATTATATCATGATAGCTAAGATCACGACAAATCCAATGACAAATAACATATTAGGTCTACCGGAAAATTCTGTCCGATAGTGTCACTTCAAGTTTCAATCCATACGCACATGTTGATTTGAGACATATATGACTATCTCAGTAATACAGCTAATTGTATTTACTTACGCATATCCGACGAGTCCTTCATCTTCAACTTCTCGAAAACAAAGCTCTCGCATGAACACATTTGATTCTGTATTTTTAGATCATAGTTTCGTGCGCAAAAGCTATATTTTCCAATTTGATCCTATTTAATTGATTACGATTTCAAGGATAAATTCAAGTTAAATCAGAGGTAGCGTCCGAAGTGACGAAACAAATAAATAAATCAAAGATATAAAAAAAGATATATATACCGGATAAGAACTCCGCATAAGTTAAATACAAATCGTGAAGCAGCTTCGAACACCCAACTTTACTGCAGTTCCGCGACAATAAAATGATAATACCTGGGATCAGCTCTGCACGTATGAAATTAGTATTAGGTCTACCGGAAAGTTCTGTCGGATAGTGTCACTTCAAGTTTCAATCCGTATGCACATGTTGATTTGAGACATATATGACTATCTCTCTTTATCGTTGCATTTACACGCATGTACTCTCCTAAATAAACTGAAACAAAGATGTCTCGTGTCATTATTAAGTGAGACGCGATCGTGAAAACATGGCTACCGATGATAATGCCAGACCACATGCTGCTTTGGCGACTCGTCAGAAAATCGCAGAGCTAGGCTGGGAAATTCTGTCGCATCCACCATACTCCCCAGACCTAGCACCCTCCGATTATCACTTGTTTCTCTCTTTGCAAAACTTACAGGAACAAAAATTCAAAACTGAAGCTGATGTCAACCAAGCACTGGTTGAGTTCTTCGCCTCTAAAAATAAATCATTTTTTAAAAATAGCATTTACAAGTTGCCATCACTCTGGCAAGAAGTCATAAGTAACGATGGAAAGTATATTCTACAATAAATATTATTAAATGTATGAAAATTGTGTTATATTTCAATTCAAACACGGACAGAACTTTCCGGTAGACCTAATATACTGTAATTTCTGTACGAGTGTCGCAGAGTCGGAATTGAAAGTGTATTTCAAGAGACCGAATTGCTTTTATAGTTGTCGATATGTCGTGAGAAAGAGAGAGAGAGAGAGAGAGAGAGAGAGAGAGAGAGAGAGAGAGAGAGCGAATCAGGTCGAAGGAAACTACAATAAATTAAAATGCTACACTTGTCTTCAAGTGTTGTAGGAGTTTGGTACTGAGACAGTTTATTTACGATGTTATCATTCAGGGAATTAAGTAATGATCGTTTCAATGATCAAGCAGCCTGGAAAGATCGTTCTAGATACATACTTAGATTTATAATGTCCAAAATATCATACAAGGAAAAAATATTCAAAACTGAAGCTGATGTCATCAACCAAGCACTGGTTGAGTTCTTCGCCTCTAAAGATAAATCATTTTTTAAAAGTGGCATTTACAAGTTGCCATCACGCTGGCAAGAAGTCATAAGTAACGATGGAAAGTATATTCTACAATAAATATTATTAAATGTATGAAAATTGTGTTATATTTCAATTCAAAAACGGACAGAACTTTCCGGTAGATCTAATAGCAATCTGACCTTCACGTGACTTCAAGTCAGCCGAGCATCGCATTGCTCGTTGTGATTTGAATTGTCGCGCCGAAAAATTTGTCCTTTCGAACCATGCAATCTGTTCCTCTAGCATTTTTGAGTATCGTTATTTATTAGACAGCGCTTTAGTCAATCACCCTGAATATGTGTTGTCTTATTAACATAGAATAAGTAATAAAATTCACCTTTCAACAGCATTTATAAATAAATATATAATTATAGAATACAGTAGTTATACATTGATGTTTGAAGATCAATTTACCAACATTAACAAGGGATTTACAGCTAATGCAAATTAACTAATAACTAACTAAAAACAAATTGACAACAATTTAACAACAGATTAACAACCAACTAGATACTAATTTTTTTTTGTTTTTTAATTTTATATTATTTTATCAACACGAAACATTTAATAAACTAATTTTTTGAACATCATTTATAAATAACAATAAAGTTATGAAAATACAAATATTACATTTAGGAAAATAAATGTTCAATATTCAATATAAATGAATTTTGGAAAATTTTATTTCCAATACTGCAAGACACATTTTTGTAAGAAATTCTTGTAACATACAGTGGCGTCAATAACACTGTTCAATAAATTGAAACTTTTTATCTGCCTCCTAATAATCACTCAGTGATTCTCGTAATGCGTCACTTCTCAAACACAAATTCGAAAAACAAATTGCTATATTACCCACATTTTTCAAAAAACTCGAGTTTCTGTAAAAGCGTACGATTTTGAGCCAAAAAAAAAAACGAAGTATTGCACGAAAACTAAAAACGTTAGAGAGATCATGTTGGCCTAAAGAATAAAGGAACACTGCCTGAATATGTTAGTATCGATATTTACAATACTTTATGTTTCTAAATGACCGTCAAAGTTTCAAACAATGCCGGAGTACGTATTTTCTACGCTGACACGAAAACTGACCACGGCACCTGAGTCTATAGACATTTCTGAAGAAGTAACTACGGAGAAGGAGTGCGAGAAGCGGTTTTAAATTCGTATAGGTCGAGAAAATGCCTGTCGACAACGTGTACACGGCGTTTTGCCGCCGCGTGATCTATTGCTCGCCTGTTTTGACTCGGCAGTGTCGCAATTATACGTGATCAACGCAAGGAGACTATCGCTCCTTCTAATCAGTATTATGCGATACAATAATAAAAAAAACTTTATCCTTGTAAATCATATTCAGGATCAATATTGCGACAACTTTTTTTAAATAAAATTTTAACCGATCAAAATTGCGTAGAATACTCTACAATATGTAGATATATTAATGCAGAAATATTAACACGTTCCGTGCCACGTGTACCATCGATGGTACACGCTTGCATGTTTACTTAGTGAACTGAACAAATTGTTTACAAGAAATTTAGAACCGAAGAATCAATTTCCACCGCAAGAATGGTCGTTGATAAGTTTTTGTTACGTTGTTATGTGTACGAGAATTAATAATTGCACGTAATACATCAAGTTTTAGTAAAATATCAAAGTGTGAAGATTCGAGTAAAAAAAGCTCGGCACGGAACGTGTTAATGACTAATAAGATGGAGAAAGAAATTATAACATGTTGTGACCTAACTGTTCAGTTAGGTTATTGTACGGAATAGGATTCGCAACACCGATTATAATGGCTTTGAATTATTTTGTCAAGGTCATCATTCTGAACAACTTTTTCCAATACATGTTACCGGCGGTCACCATTATTATCCATGATATTCAGGAAAATACAGTATTCTCTCCCCAAATGTCAAAATCTTGCTAAACCATGAATGATGCGGTGCTATCGGCTACGCCTATGTGATCTATCGATTTTCTCGCAAACCTGACGCGAAGTTTCGTCGGAGTAAATCAAGCGCGTATGATGCGGCACGCGCCGCGAATTCCCGCAAGATAACACAAAATGGCATGTATGGGTGTGAGTCAGATAATTATAAACCGCGGAGTTACAAGGTACGTGGTAGGTACTAGGTACGTGCCGTGGCGTCTATTCTCCGAATATCGTTGAAATGAGGCATCTCTTTTCCGAATGTCAGTCAAACGTAGGACTGAAAAGCATAATTTCACTATTTTCTATCGAATGACATATGTCTACATATATCTTCTTTAACGTTGCCTTTAATATTTCATATGTAGTTAATAATCGATTGTTTCTATTGCTTTTTCTTATATAAAATAAGTTACTTGCTACGTATAATGAACAATTTATGGTCTAAAGCATGTCTTGTTTGGTCTCATTTTAATTGGAAAAATCTGACCAATGTATTCAAAAAATTTTCATGTATTAAAAATTAGAAATAAAAAAGTTCAGTCATAAGTTTTTATTCTAGCATTACAATGTATTCATATGTTGTATGTTATATTATATATTAATTACATATAAATATATTAATATATTTATATAGTATACATATATTAATATATTTATATAGTATACATATATTAATATATTTATATAGTATACATATATTATATTTATTATATTATTATATATTACAATATATATTTTTGACAGTGAAAGAACGTGACTGTGTTAAGGGAGAAAAAAGGAGAGGGAGAACGTTACGTCCGGGACCCGTTAGAGGACTCATCAGCAAGTCTGTCCTAGCGGGTCCTTGCCTTAGACGTTGGGAAGTCGATAGGAAAGACATAATTATGAAAGTGGTCTAAGTCATATATTTCTTGTTTCGAGATATTTAATGAATCGCATTTGAATAAATTAAAAAATATTTTCACATTATGCGACATTTTAATTTATAATTTTATTAGACTTGATTAATGGAAATTTATTATAGATATGAAATTTTGTGTGAATTTCATAGGAAAATGTTGTTTTTAAAGCTTGAATTGACTTAGACCATTTTCAAAATTAACTGAATGTCCTATAATTGACTTAAAGTAATAAAAAATTGTGATTTTTATTTGAGCCGTTTATTTTGAAAGTGGTGTAAGTCCAATGTCATCGAAAGAAATTGTAAGTGGCGTTGCGTGGGGTATTTAGACGATACAAGCTCAGATTCGGCATTTTGAATTTCTTTAAAAAAAAGAACTTATACCACTTTCAAAATAAACGGTCCATTTGAAACAACAACTTTAACGAAATAATTCATAAACATTTATTAATCATTTTTAAAAAGTAATCTATTTTTATCATAATTTCGAGTTTTTAAGATTTTTAAAATGTTCCCGAAAAACTGGAGGGATATATGGTAGTAAACACATAAGACCTTTATGTTTTTCTTCCGTTACTGGTCTAGTGGTGTTGTATAATGGAAGTAATTGAATATTTTCGTATATTTTTGGTCTTCCTCTTTTAGGTGAATGATCCAAAACTTGGAATTCAGAATCATCTAAAGAAGTCTTATAAAACATTTTATAAGGTTCATTTTTCAAGAATCTCATCCATTGAATTTTTAGCCAAGAGACAGATTCGCCCGCGGTATTTTTTACTCTCCTTGTTATTGATTTTTCAAGTGATTTCGTTGAAATAAAATCCGGCTGCGACATTCGTTTGATCGAAAATGTATTTCTTTTTCTACAATTTTCGATCAATTCATAGTAATGTTCAGGATTTTCATCTCTATCAAACCAAAATCACGGTCATTCGATAGAAAGGAATGACCCGATACCAAAAATTTGTGGTCTATCGTTTCAATATTATTATTCGATGACTGGGCAATTTTCAGCCATGTCAATGCTACTTTAATGTTGCGATTTTGGCCTGAACAAGCGTCACTGTAGGCTATTACGTGTTTTTGAGAAGCTAAGATATCCTCCACGCGGTATTTTCAAGTTATGTTCATATAATTTCTTTAAATTGTTGACTTAGACCACTTTCATAATTAACACTAAATGAATTCCGAATAACGTTGTAATTACAACTACTATCTAAAGGTTCATTTTTGACGATATCGTAAAAATTACATTGAATAAATTTAGTTTAAAATCATGTCATGTGAAATAAGTGATAAATTCTTTTTTTTTTAAATTTTGGCTTAGACCACTTTCATAATTATGAGCATATATATACAATTTGAGGCGGATCGGTTAATAATATATAATACAATATGTTATATAATATAATGTAATATAAAATATGTTATATAATATAATATAATATTATGTAATATATATTATATTATAAATATATTATATAATGTAATATAATATAATATAATATAATATAATATAATATAATATAATATAAATGCTGGCCGCTGCCTTTCCAAGTAGGAAGTCTCTCTCTCTCTCTCTCTCTCTCTCTCTCACGAGATGTCGACAATCGTGTCTTATTATTCTCATATCTGTCGGTAACATTTTCAATCCCGCGCCTTTTAGGGAGAGATTACTGTACATTTCAAATATAATACATAATATTTCCTGCTTACAACATGAATCTTATTAGACTGTGGTTTTCTACAATCCACATTACACAGTTTTAGCACTGTTTAAATACGGAGTTTGTTGGGGTTACGTACGTGAGAGGGGTGAGTGAACCTGACGCGAATCCATGCCAGGTGCAGAAGATTGTAAACCTAGCCGGATCGCTCTATCTCTATGAACCTAACTATCAACTAATCCTTCGCAATCTAATCGTTGCCTTTCGCAAACATCTCGAAATCTAAAGTCGAGAGACGTTAGCGTTAGTGTTTGTAAACATTTCAGATTAGGTTTCCGTTCGATGAAATGAAAACAATATTTGCAGAAGTAACTGTAATATGTACTTATCGTATTTTTATGATTAAATTATAATACATGATATTACGTAGTAGGAAATATTTCTGACATTATTTTGAAAAACGCGGTTGTCAAAATCATATATAATATATTTATAATATAATATATATTATATAATATTATATTATATTATATAACATATTTTATATTACATTATATTATATAACATGTTATATTACATTACATTATTATTATATTATATAACATATTGTATTATATATTATTAAAAAATACGGTTGTCAAAATCATACCGACGACGAAATAAAAAGTCGGCGATATAGTCAACATAATGTCCTTCTCGTTTGCATCTCCGCACGTAAACAGTGCTACAACCGTGTATTGTGAACTGTAGAACCTCACAAGACTAATAACACTCATATTGTAAACAGGATACATACAGGGTGTCCCATTTGAAGTAACACACTCAATCATCTCCTAAATACTAATTCGTTTCAAAAAATGTGTCAAATGAAAGTTAGCCTGTTTCGAGGGGGGCATCCTGTAATGAACGCAATTTTTTGCTGAGTGGATGTGCTTCTGAAATTTCAAGGTGACCATAGTTTTTTTAATGAAACTGTATATGTTTCCCAATGTAAACAGATTATGCATTTCAAGGTCAATTCATTGAGCTATAACACTTTGGTATTTGAAGATCGTTCGAGCTCATTTAACACGTTCCGTGCCACGTGTACCATCGATGGTACACGCTTGCATGTTTACTTAGTGAACTGAACAAATTGTTTCCAAGAAATTTAGAACCGAAGAATCAATTTCCACCGCAAGAATGGGCGTTGATAAGTTTTTGTTACGTTGTTATGTGTACGAGAATTAATGATTGCACGTAATACATCAAGTTTTAGTAAAATATCAAAGTGTGAAGATTCGAGTAAAAAAAGCTCGGCACGGAACGTGTTAACCGCCGGAGTATCAGCGGTTGAACATTCATGCGCAGCCCCATCTTCCGGTCTAGACGGACCCAAGACCTTATGTATACATACATTTTGAAATAAAATTTTGATGTTATTATCATCATAATTATTATCACTATTATTATTGTTATTATCTTACTACACTTCTTTTTAGATAGTAATTACATTTCCTACATTTGTTTCCATATTTGTTGTTAATCTAACATAAACAAACGGCAGACGGCATCAAGTGTGAAACTGTCAAGTCAGGCCTCGAGGTCTGGGTCCGAAGGAACGAATCTTCGTTAAATGTCCCAAAAGTTTCATCTTCTTTTAGTATTTCGCCACAATAATTATACATTAATTAATACATATTAATAATAACAATAAATAATAAATAATAATTATGCAAAATTAATAATTTACATTTCAGCGAAGGATTAGAAATGTCGTAAATATTTCTGGACTTTTCGTACTAAATGTCATATGGTCATAGCGTTGTGGTCGTTGCATTGGACTTGATCTTAGCTTTTACATTATGACGATAAAAATTGCACGCAAGTAAATAGATGACATTATTTTTTGATTAGATTTATAAACAAATTTGTGTGATTATTTGCCATTTTACTGTATTTTAGCTTTGCTTTTCTGCGTCACTTTGGGTGACCTTGAATGACCTTCATAATAGTTCATTGTATTCGCCTCGAAACACTCTATCAGATTGTAAGTAAGAAAACTTACTGTTCCATTTAAAGAAACAGAATTGACCTTCATATCTCCTTGACACCTCCGCCTACAGAAAAATTGGTAATGCCAGATTATATGAGCCCCCCGATACCAAGTAAGTTTGGTCTAATGCATTTTCTCCTATCTTTAAAAACAAGCGAGTTATTCAGATGACCTGTTTAAAATGCCCCACCCTGTATAACAAAAATATACTGTTTTATAAAAAAAAACTACTTGAAATCTCGGAAGCACGTCCACTCAGCAAAAATTAACACCCAGTATAAAATGTCCCCGTTGAAACAGGGCAAGGTTCATTTGAAACATTTTTTGGAATGGACTATAGTTCAGTAGATAATTGAGTCTAATACTTCAATTGGGACACCCTGTATATGTATTGTGTGCGAGAAATATTGTATTGAAGAAGTATTGTGTACAGTTGTCGAGAAACGAGAGATGACCTTGACAACATATTTCAAGGTCATTGAAATCGGTATTGAGGACCCTGTTTCAAATAATAACTTTGAGTTAACTATCTGTATAGTATTATTTAATTTTGAAGACATTTACGAAGCGGGACTTAATAATAATAATATTGGCTGCCTCTTATACATCATAGTAGTCTACCCTTTACTTTATACCCTGAATCGTGAAGTAATTATTATAAGGTTGGCAGTATATCTTTCGTTCGAAACTTAATAAAATAGCTAAAAATAAATCGTATACCGAGAGTTTTGGGAGGTTATTCTAAAGGAGACGGTTCAATCTTCAAATTTATGGTAGCTTCAGTCACGAAAAATATTTTTCGCAGTTTCATGCAACTTGCACACCTCTGTAATTTCCAAAGTATACGTTGCATAAAAAAGTTTTGTATACAAAAGTTGCATAGTATATAGGGGTACATTATGTAATGTATTTATTTATTTCCTTGGTGAAGGCGTTTCGGAGATTTTAAGGTCAACTTTATTGTTTTAAATACAATAATACATTTTTATGTCAAAATATGCAAGAACGTCGAATTCTGAGTAAAAATGTATTGACCTTTATTAGCCCTAAACCTAATAGCTAATTAATTAATAGTAATTTCGCTTAATTTCGTGAAAATTTTCTTCGCGTAACATCAAATTGAAGATTCATCCTTATCACAGATTTCAGAAAATGAATTTCAAATTTTCGAAAAACGAAGTGAAATTACTCATTAGCTATTAGGTTTAGGGCTAATCATTTTTACTCAGAATTCAATATTCTTCCATATTTTGATGTCAAAAATGTAGTAATCCATTTGAGAAAAGAATGTTGACCTACAAGTCTCCGAAACGCCTCTACCTAGAAAAAAAATTACTACACTACATAACGTACCCCTATAAACCATGCAACTTTTGCATATAAAGTTTTTTCGTGGAACGCTAATTTTGGAAGTTACAGTGTTTAGTGTGGGTACAAGATTTCAAGATTTAAAAAGATTGAAGATGTATCGATTTACAATTTTTGTTTTACAAAATTAGAATTTTCCGAGATCGGAAAGCTAGTGCTCAAAAGAGCTACTGTAGTATTTCATAATGATCAAAGACACTTATCAATGTTTCTCACAACGACGGGTCGTTCAATATAATAAGTAATCTGCGGACTTAATATAAGATTATGAAGGCATAATTTGATAAGGTTGCTATATTATTTTCAACTTGTCTAAATTATTTGAAGAAGCAGTTTATTTTTATTTCATTTCTGTTTCTTGCAATCGTCTTGGCAAATTTTTATTTCACATAAAGATCGACAGTCCAATGACAAGATATTCAAATCCGTTCGAATAAATCGTAATAATTATTCTTGTAACTGTGTAATACGTAGAAATTATTTCGCAAGCTGTACGAATTTGTACAAGGCACATCATTAGAATCGTGTGAAATAATTCAAATTTCAGCGACGAGAACATATCACTCGATTGCAACAAGAACAAACTTAACCCTTAAATGCATGATTTTTTGTTTTGAATTGTAAAAAATCGTTTTTTATAGGAATGTAGTCATAGGTTACGTAAAAAATAAATAAAAAAATCTAGGTGATAATATTGAGTATTTATTTTGAAAAAAAGTTGTATGTAGACTTTTGGCAACAATATGCGTTTATTACTAAAATTATTGTAGACGTAAACAAATGGTCATGTATTTATATCATCTATTAGTATAGGAATTTTCACATTATTCATAAATGAAATGCAGCAAAGCAATTGCGATTTTTGTTGTGACACAAAGCAACCTTGCATTTGATGCACTCAGTCCGTGAAAATCCTTTGCGACCTGGAAGTTATCACCCACCACATTCAAATGTCAAAAAACATATAACTTACTCGCCAAAAGTAATGTCAAGTCATTTATTTCACACATGGTTTATTGTCTATTGTTATCAACGTGTGTTCGAAAACGCACATACTCAGGTTTTTGAATAAAATTAAGTGGAACTGGAATGTAGACAATTGGCAACAATATGCATTTAAGGGTTAACGTCGATAATGCAAGTTTTATTTCGAGTTCTTGGTAGCCAGCTGTTAAGCGATTATTACACGCGTTGGCATGCGAGAATTATCGAACGCCGACGATTGTGCACCGACGACGCTTCATCGATAAATTCTAATTCGCTTTAGTCACGAGCTAATGGTAACACCGTTGTAAACCGCAGCGAATAACTCAGTAATTCTCGACAGTCCTTGTTTCCCAAACCTACAGAGTTATCTATTTCACGCAGCAGAATTCACGAGTAACCTAAAATTTATGATTAGGTACTATAATCAGTGTTGGTCCAATGTTATTCAAAATAACGAATCAATTTAATTACTTGTTTTATTCGGAAATAACATTAATTAGGTTATTCGTTACTCGCGAATATGAAATGATTTTAATTTATTCGTTATTTAAAACTTTCAAATAAACGGATGTTGAGGATCTAAATAAATATTATTAAATTATTAGACGTTTTAAACGTTTTTTCAATGTAGAAATACATTCATTAAACGTTTTCTGGGGTAGATACGATAAGATATACACGATAGACACCATAACATTTGAAATTAGAACCGGAATTCCGATAACCTTTAATATAAACTTCTTTCGGTTCAGATTGTTTACATAACGCAGTAAAATTCTTCTGATCGATGGATAAGAAAAAACACGAAATGCAAACTATCGTAATTCCTATACAGATACAAAATTATGGAAAAAAGTAAAATGTTTTATATGACCGAAGACGGAAAGTATATTGACATTGGAATTTATTGCACATCTTACGTTACTGTAACTTCTTTTTAGTATGAAGTTTGATATCCTTTGGCTCTTATTACTTTTAGAAGGCGGCTTAGTATAATTCTAATTAATTTTTTTAGCGCAGTGGAGCTTATATATATATATATATATATAAGCTCCACTGCGCTAAAAAAATTATATATATATATATATAAGCTCCACTGCGCTAAAAAAATTAATTAGTATTATACTAAGTCGCCTTCTAGAAGTAATATATATATATATAATAGTAATATATAGAAGTAATATATATATAAGCTCCACTGCGCTAAAAAAATTATATATATATATAAGCTCCACTGCGCTAAAAAAATTAATTAGTATTATACTAAGTCGCCTTCTAGAAGTAATATATATATATATAAGCTCCACTGCGCTAAAAAAATTAATTAGAATTATACTAAGTCGCCTTCTAGAAGTAATAAGAGCCAAAGGAATATATATATATATATATATAATTCATTCCATTTTTTCTTCAATGTTTCTACAAACTTTGATTTTGTGTATCTTTCAGGTTAAAGTTATTCGACGATCTAATTCCTCCCAATCTAAATTTCGATTCATCGCTCCAAATAACTGTTTCCCAGAATGAAATTGGCTTTTTATAATATTCCTCAGCAAGTCTTAAACGTTTCGCAGCATCGACTTTCGAAATATGTGGTCTTTTCGCGACATACAGCCATGCAAATTGCCTTCAATTATTCGAGATTTTATTGGCGTAATTCTAATGGGCAAACATAAATTCTCTTTCAATTCTCTGGCACTAAGAAATGGAGTCCTCCTTCTTCCAGTTCTAGGTAAATTTTTTGGTCTTCCAGTAATATTTATTTTTTGGAATATCATTTTTACACTTTCTCTTGGAATGCTGAAAGAGCAATTTTTTTCGAAGATTGACCATGTGCTCCACGATTATAAATTTGTACTCGTTCTGTTGCACTCAATTCTCTAACTTTTGGCATTTTATGAGAAATTGTCTATCATGATATAAAATATATATACACAAAATATATAATTTAAACTTCTTTAGATATAAAAACATACGAAACCTAATATTCTAATCAAAACATAAAAATTTTTAAACATGTCAACTTACACACCGACGACAGGACAATTCAAGAATTACATTTTTTATTGAACAATCTAGAGCAATATTAACAGTTCGACTTCTCTGTCGATACTGATGCATTATCGATATGGGGAAACGTCAAATTTCAAACAAACGAGAGACACACGACAGAGATATGTAAAAATGCTAAAAAATTGATGGTGTCAACATAAATACCGACGCGAGTGTTGACAAATAAAAGCACTGGCTACTTAAAGACAAGAATGAATCACAGTTTCATAATAACATAAATGCCGAAAATGGCGTAAGCTTATGGTTGACCGAATTTATCCAGGCTAAAATGCGAATAAGAAATGACGAATAATATAACGAATAAAATAACGAATGAAGGCTCGCTAAACGAATAATGAACAACTGGAATAATAAATAATTCTCGAACAGCAAATAACCGAATAATAATTAATTATTTGTTCGTTACTTTTATTCGAATAGAATTTAATTCGAAAATGCCCAAGAAAAATCTATTCCATCGGTAAACTCAATATAAAGTGAACAAATCTTTTTCCTCTTACCTATACTACACAGACTGGCAATCGACGTTCTGCTGAAGCGATCGATACACACGATTAAAAACGAATGAGCTGAAAGTATTTCTCAAATTAATCGGTACAAGTGTCGCCGGTACTGTCGATCGGTAAGTAAGCGCAGGCTATTATGAGGAATTCGCTCAAGAGGAATTCGTTGCCGAATGGAACGCGTCTTCGTAATGATACCTCGCGGTGCGTTAGATACGGTTCGCAATGCGATCGTATGCGTTGATCAGCGATTGGCAGGTTGCGTAGGGCAAGAGGTATGTAGCTGCGTTGACGGACAGTTGCTTGAAGGCGCCTGATGACGAAGTGGCCCCTTGGCATAGACCCAGTCACACTGCTTCAGAAAAACGATAACGGCAACCCGATCGCATATCCCCGAGGTAAGATGTCAGTCTTTTTTTGGGATCGCTGAAAGCGTCGGCGACTTCTATTTGTGCGAATGTCAGGCGAGCCGACCTTACAGAGCTTTCCGGAATGGTTTCTCGATTTATAGCTTTCGAACAGCGATCAGCTGGAAAACGATCGCAATTAAATTAATCAGCCACCGTGCTCGGATATAAATGCAACGATGCATAACCCTTAAATGCATGACTTTTTGTTTTCAATTTCTACTTATCAAACTTCATTTAAAAAATGAGTGTGTATTAAGGGAAAAAAGCGAAGAAAAAAATTATATCTTTAGGAAAATAGTTTTTTATTACAAAATTATCGTATATAGCCAATCGGCTACAAAACAAAATATTCTTCTGTATGTTGCCAAATGGCAACACGGTGCATTTAAGGGATAAAATGCCTCTCGTAACTCCGCGGCAATAAGGAAAACGACGCAAGTTAACGTATTAATTAATGATAATATACGATTTACGTATTTATCAGAAAAATAGACTCAAAACTAGACAGACTCGACAAAATTGTGCGATTCGAAACACTGCTAATACGAAGCCTGACTGATCAGAATTTTAAGCGACGATGTCTCGGAAATGAAAATATTATATGAGACTTGCGGTATTCTTCCTTGCTGTCACAAAATTATTCGAACGACTTTGACTTTGACCATTCATCCGGTGGAACTTCGCTTATTCGATTTCATTGGCAACCTTGAACAATCGGACATACAGTCGGTCACGAAAATATTCGGACACCACTATAATTTTAACTATTATAATCCGTACTCTAGACAAATATTTAAAAAGAACAAAAAGAGGCTTCACGTATGTTACTATGCAGTATGTAGTTAACAAAAACATAAAAAATATTTATTTACGATACGTGGTTATATAAATAATTAATGAAATATAGAAAGAAGGCCTATTTTAATGTCACGAAAATATTCGGACATCATGAAAATTAAATTTATTTTATTGTACATAAATCTTACTTTTATAAATTAATATTTCGTTGCATATCCCATCTGCTTTATGACGTGTCGCAATCATGTTGGCATATCACAAATTATTTTTTAAAAATAAACTTGCCCAATACGTAGCCATTCTTCTTGCAGACGTCGTTTGAGTTCTTCTTTTGTGTTTATGGGTGTTGTCCGAATTCTACGATCCAATTCATCCCATAAATTTTCAATGGGATTCAAATCTGGTGATTGCGGTGGTGGGTGGAGGACATTTTTACAAGTATATAAAAGGAATTCTTGCACAATTCGCGATTTGTGTTTTGGGTCGTTATCCTGATAAAAACTTTATCCCATTTTTAAGACCCGTATTTTCCGCACTTTTTTTTAAATTTTTTTGCAAAATGTGCAAATATCTATTTTTATCGAGGATATCGTCGATAAAAACAAGTTCTCCTACGCCATGGGCCGAAATACAGCCCCATATCATCACAGATCCACCACCGTGTTTCACAGTCGGCTGCAAATGTTTCGGATTTAATTCTTCCTTCGACTTTCGCCAGACTCTAATTATTCCATCACTTCCATAAACATTAAATTTGGACTCGTCCGCGAAAATTACGTCCTCCCACCATTTACTGTCCTTTGCAATGTAGTTTTGTGCAAATCTCAATCTTTTCATTCTGTTCGCTGCGTTGATATACGGCTTCTTTCGAGCGATTCTTCCATTATAGCCCTCCGATCGTAACACTCTCCTTGTGTTTTCTGGATGCACTGATATTCCACGGCATTCATTTAATTCAGCTGCTAATTTTGGAGCACTTATTCGAGGATCACATTTGATTTTCCTAATTATAGAGCGTTTATCGCGAACAGTTAAGATCGGTTTGCGTACGTATTTGTCTAAAGTACGGATTATAATAGTTAAAATTATAGTGGTGTCCGAATATTTTCGTGACCGACTGTACATACAGGGTGTCCCACGTAACACTTTTCACGATTTTTTCACGTACCTGCGACAATCTTCGATTGGTTCTAGAGTGCAATACAAAGTTTCAAGAAAAAATTTATTTCACCCTGTATGTACAGGGTGGCCAACCTAAACGTTTCTTACCTAAATATCTTCTTCAATAATGATGTTAATGATGTTTTCAAAATCATCGACGTTCATTAGCTTATAAATGCGTATTGTTTTTATTGCTGAATCAACTATTTCACGTTTTGTTCAAAGCTCATTTCGAAGTCAACTTAGTATACGTGTCTGGACGCATTTCAACATCGACCACACAATGGAATTAAAAGATATGTATGTAAATTAACATCGGTGATCTTGAAAAGTCCGAAAAAATAACTTTGAATAAAGTTACTTTTTGCATCGTATTCGTCTTTCGATACCAGTTGTATAAGAAAGTCTTCTGTAACGTCACTATCGCAGGAGATATTTAGGTGAAAACATTTAGGTTGACCATCCTGTATACATACTTAGAAAATGGCATTTGAAGGTCATTTTGTCCTGAGCTCGCCCTCAGTGTTGACAAATTTTTGACAATCGTCAAATTGATTGTGCTAACGTGTGAGCAAACTGATTTTGTTAATCTGTGTGTTGTTATTTTATTATCTGTGATTTACAGTTTGATTTTGTTACTCGAACAATCGTATAATTTAATGGATTGACAAAGAGCAATATTTCTGCGGTTCTAATAAATATGAACGACATTGCGCATCCACATAGATATAGATACTGGCGAGGTGCAATATTTCTGTGGTTCTAATAATTATGAACGACATTGCGCAAGCGCATACATATAGATACATTTAATGAGGCAGAGCAGCGATCATCTGCATTCTTGGAAAAAACGGTTCACTATTACCGACTCGTCTAACTACTTTGACACGCATGACAGTCAAAGACACAGTGAAACCTTTTTCTTCTATTATTCAAATCATTTCACATCACCGACTTATGAATTTGCACTTTAACGATCGCAGTCCTAAGATAAACGGTGCTTTCATTTTAATCCTATGGATGTTTCCATATCATTTTTCAGAAGATAGGTCATCCGAACAAAGTGGAAACATAATTTTAGTAATATAACACGATAGAAGTAATATAGCAAGATAAAGTAGAAATATCTGACAATGAGATGTGAATTTTATTGCATGAGAAAATACCGATTCCGTCACCAGTGAAGTGTTAAAAGTGAATTCGGATGTCGATCGAAATTCTATCAGAGACCAGGAAGGATCGATAAATTATTGTAAGTTTCTTCTGCATGTTCAATCTGCATCAGATTCTTGATAAAATAGATTTGCAATGTCTTTATCTCGTTCTGTATTCGAACTGCATTTAAACTGCATTCGGACAAATCGCATGCAATGCCATAAGTATGATGAAAAATATTAACTGTATACGTAATTCAATTGGAGCGTTCGGACGACATACAGTGCCACAATACTTTTTCTCGCGTTGAACGCTGTATCGCATACGCCTGGGCTCGGAATTAACCAGCACGCAACACGAGGATCGCGAGGGCTACGCCTCCTGACTACCGAGGGGTGTCTCGCTCATCGGTGATCGCCTAACGCACACACGCTCACATATACAGGGAGTCCCAAAAATTCCTCGCGATCCGGAAATAGGGATTCCTGATGTCATTTGAAGTAACTTTTTCCTTAGCGGAAATGCAATCCGCGGCCTTGTTAACGAGTTATTAACGAAAAACACTGACCAATAAGAGGCGAGCGCACGCAGCCCAGTTCCGCTCATTGACCCGGCTCTCTTTCGCCTCTCATTGGTTAATATTTTCTGTTAATAACTTTTTGTCGCAGGGGTTACTGCGACGGTTTATATAAAATAATCCGAGAGAGTTTTTTTTGGTTTTTATATAACGAGAACTTTAATATAACTTGTAACAAAAGGCGATGAGGTACAGTGTGTAGAAGGTAAAGGTAAACGAGTGACGGATGAGACAGAAATATGAACACGCTGAGAGTCGGAGGAAAACTTGCTAACTGACCTCTCCCGGTCGAGAGGTCCTCGTATTTATTGGGGAGAACGTATTGAAATTGGTAAGGGAAAGTCCTTGGGAAGGGCGAAGGCCTTTCCCGAAGATTTTCCGACCGGGGTGATCCGGGACCTATGGTCCGAAGCTGTGTCCCAACGTTTTTATTGTTTTATTGCGGTGTGTACGCCTTGCGTCGGGAAAACCCGAAAAAGGCATATGCACACCCCGTTTTTGAAGGACGTGTCTTTTTATGTCTGGTCCGCCACAACTTGTAAACAAAGCCGTGAATTGCATTTGCGCTAAGGAAAAAATTACTTAAAATTACCTCAGGAACTCTCCATTTCCGAATTGCGAGACATTTTTCGAACACCCTGTATACTACTCACCTACACAAACATATAAAGCAACAAGCACACGCGCCTGAGGTGCTTCAAGCCGAAAATGGTAATCACGGGGTGCAAGACGCGCGATGGGAGTCGGGAGGCGTAGCACTCGCGACCCTCGTGTTGCGTGCTGGTTAATTCCGAGCCCTGGCATACGCGTGTCGCGACGCACGTATCCTCCTATGAAACGGCTCGAATGTGTCTCGATAAACGCACTATTTCTTTCAGCACTCCGAAACGAACGAGTGGAGGATGCCGTACGGAAAGCTTCACGTTCTTCCGTTAAGCCTGTTTATCCTAATTCCAGTGACGTTTCTAATTACGTAAGTCAATTTTGGCAACATCGCGTTGAAATAGATTGTTTTCTGATTTCTGATTCTGAACACTAGATTTACGGATGTTGATGTTGATTGTGTACCTATTTTTATTGAAACGAGCCAATTTAACACATACAACAACATCGAAGATTTTTGCAAAAAAAGTAGTTCAAAATCAATTTAAATGAAAGGATCATTATTAAAAACTCCATTGAAAACATTTGTTACGCTATGTAACGAAAAACTGCATTTTCTCTCACTTTCAGTTTCAGAATTAGAAATAAATCTGTCTTTAAGAGAGAGAGAGAGAGAGAGAGAGATATGTATACAGGGTGTCCCACGTAACACTTTTTACAATTTTTCAAATACTTGCGATGATCTGACAAAAAAATGTTTTACGCAGAAGTTAATCGGTTTTCGATTGGTTATAAAGTGCGATAAAAGAATCTCCAAAAATTTTTTGTTTTGTCACAATTATTAATGTCACCTGCATTTTTTAAATGTCACATTATGTCTTTGGCTTAACAGCGTATTAAGACGAATTCAATGATCTAGTATGTCATAACCTTCGGATGATTTGCGAATGATTTTTAAGGCAGACAAATGAAAATTTCAACAAAATATGACAGTCAGTTTGGATGGGTGATAATAACTTGTGTTTATTATTAAGGCTATTATTAAGTGAAAAATATAAAGTGTCATCTAAAAAGAAATGAAGGTGACCTTGATAATTACTGAAAGACAAATTTTTTTGAAATGTATAGCTATTCGAAAATCGATCAACTTTTGTTTAATACTTGAAAAATCGGGAAAAGTGTTACGTGGCACACCCTATATAATGAAGAACTTTATCTTCACTGCTCGAAAATTCAATTGTATGGCTTCTTCCTCTATTTCAATTTCGTTATCACATATGTAGTTCCATATCCGTTGCATCTGATTCATTAGCTGATTAGTCTTTCCTTATTTGTATTAGTTTTTTTTTAGCAAAAGCAAATTTTTCTGATTTTTCTTTACCATAATAGCAATCCTACGTAATTAGATGTAAAATAAATATCAATTAAAATACCTATTACACATTGATTTCATAAAATTATATTATTTCACTAAAAGTGATCTGTTCACACACGATACATAAATCGAAATGATGAAAGAGGTGGTTAAATAAGGCCTTTTTTGATCTCAGCTAACTAATAAATTGACGAGATTGAACATGAATGTTTACGTATTAGGTGTTTTTAAAATTCTGATAAGAACTTTCTTCATGTAAGCTATAAAATTCTTGTGTTTAAGGCAATTAATTATTAAATCATTTTATGAGTCAAATTGGCTCACAACCATAAAAATAAGTATACTACTACCCCTCGTCGGAGGGGAGGAATTAATATTTACATATATTTTATTACGTAACTAAAAACCAACATGTGTATTTAAAAAATAATATTTGTTGCGACGGCAACACCGAAGGTCGAACGTCCCTGGCCATCCCTTGAGCAATTAAGCGATATACCTGCGACACTAAAAAATGCACCCAAACGAAAATACCCTTCGACCCGACGAACGGACAACACGACTCATAAATTCCATAGTTCCCAAAACGGAAAATTTACAACCCGAACTTTCGAACAGTTTCCCACTCCTCATTTCAAGTTCCTTCCGACACACCCATCTCCAATCAAAAACGCTTCATTTCCTCCACCAAAACCCACCATACACCAATCAACAGAATTGTTAGAACCACCAGAACTGTTAGAACTCCCAGAACTCGTAGAACTCTAAGAACGCAGATAGAACGCAAATAACGCATCGCTAAGACCATAGCTGTACTATAGTATTAAAGTGTACATAAAATCAACCAGCGACTTCGTTCAACGTAATTCCATTTGGAAACATCGCGCACATACAATATTTAAATTAATAATATTTATTACACATGTTGGTTATAATAAATATATATATATAATATATATATATATATATATATATATATATATATATATATATATATATATAATATAATATATAATATAATATATAATATATAATATATAATATATAATATATAATATATAATATATATATAATATATATATATATATATTTAAAATTTTATTACTATATATATATAGTAATATATATAGAATATATTACTATATATAGTAGTATATATATATAGTAATAAAATTTTAAATGAGTCAAATTGGCTCAGTCCGTAAATCTAGTATTAAATAGAAAGCATAGCGAAGCAGTTACTTCCGATTTAAGAAAAAACATTGAAGCAGCTTTTCTCATTCTACGGTGAGCACGAACCTGCGATTGCATATCGAGAACGTTCATCGACCTGTTGACGGTCGATCAAGGCCGCGATATCGGAAACACCGATCAACTGAACAAGGTTTCCGTTATGATGATGTAAATCATGATTAGCGGGATGCATTATGCCCCGCTGTGCGATGCGTGCCCCTTTCGATGCGAGACATTGCTCTCCGAATAACATATGCTTCAATGGAGGATACAATTTAACACGTTCCTTGCCGAGCTTTTTTTACTCGAATCTTCACACTTTGATATTTTACTAAAACTTGATGTATTACGTGCAATTATTAATTCTCGTACACATAACAACGTAACAAAAACTTATCAACGTCCATTCTTGCGGTGGAAATTGATTCTTCGGTTCTAAATTTCTTGTAAACAATTTGTTCAGTTCACTAAGTAAACATGCAAGCGTGTACCATCGATGGTACACGTGGCACGGAACGTGTTAATGAATCATAATGATTCGCAATCTGGCACTTGTGTTTCTGCCTAATGGTCTTGTTTGATTGTTGTTGATTTTATTTATCTCTACTCGACGAATTTTCGAGTTCCGATAGAACTTGAATTATTGTCGACATAATATGCATATTCAAAAGACTTCATCTGTATCTGGCGCATATAAACAACTAAAAAAACTATATGTTTTACAATTGTTTCAGTTATAACACCGACAGCGTAAAATATATCTCCCTGGTGTTATTAATAGACTGCGAATCTTATTGTATTTACGATAAACACGGATGTTTCAAATATAGAATAGTCATAACTGGCTGCAGATGTTTATGCAAATACATATTGTTATAGGAAAATTTAAATTTTCATGGGACTCGTAGAGAAATTTGTTTTATCATTAGTGGATTCCAAAAATATAATTCCTTTTTGCATATTTTGCATATTGTTTAATAGTTACATATTAATTCTCCTAGCGAATATGTATTACGAAGATCAAATAGTTAGTTAGTTCACACAATGCAGCTTCTTCACGTCGTTTGATGAATAAAAGGCCACTTCATGAAATGAAAGACGCCAATTGACAATTCAGAATATAGAAAAAATAATCGTAACAAATTGTAATGTAAATTACGGTAAATAGTAACAAGTACAGTAATAGTAATAGCAGTAGTAAGTAGTAATAAATAGTGCAGATAATAAAACAATTTGCATATAGTTTTCATACATTTCGTATTCCTGAATATATTTTCCATTTATTTTGCATATATTTTCTATATTCCGACGTATACATTCTTGCATAAACAACCGCAGTCTGGTCATAACTTTAGAGAAATTTCAAGATACCGTTATATTCTTTACAACTTTTGGTAAAATTACTGGAAGGAGGAATAAATTTGAGTGCAATACCTATTTTTTGCAATTGATGCACACAATTTCTATTTTGCATAAAGGTCGGCAGTCTAGTTATTACACTCGTAGGAATTTGATCGTTCACCGAAAGTGCATAGGAGAAGTAAAAGTAGGAACCATGGCTGGGGACAATTTGAAATAATTTGATATAAAATAATAAGCATTGAAATATTTACACGATTAAATATTATTTGGAAATATTATTTCATTAAATGTTTAACATTCGGACTGCGAATGTATTTAATCGTCACCTAATTAGTCAATTTTTCAGCAGTTCGAATAAGTAAATGGCTGTTACATTAGGAACAATGGAAAAACTAATAACTCTGCACGAAGTATGTTCAAAAAATATGTTTTAGAAAAATTGATGAATGAAGCTGAGAATCGTCCTAAACATCATCCATTGTATAATTGTGAAAATGATCTGCGCTCCGCCCTTGGAAGGCAGTAGTATTTTCTTGTAATTTAACCCTTTAAATTACGAGAAAATACTATTTACTCTTGAGACTCGAATTCAAATACAGAAAATACTTTTATTTTAATAGGCGACGATTTTAATGGCCTTGAAATATGTTGTCAAGGTCACCATTCTGAAGAACATTTTCCTTCATAGCTTTTGACGATCGGCGTTAGTTTCAAAGATTAAAAAACAAAACTGTTGCTACTAGGCTAGATGTCCCAGTTTCCATGCCTGTCCAATTAAAAACGTTCTTTTATTATGTTTACAACATGTAAGATTATGTTATCAACATGTAAGATTCAAGGAGATATATCAATTACATTATTATCAAATATGTTTTTAATCCGGGGGCACGAAAATTGGCATAGGCACGAAAACTTAATCATCCACCCTAGTATGTACTATCATGTTTTATAAGATATTGTGGAGGACCAGACATAAAAAGACACGTCCCTCAAAAGCGGGGTGTGCATATGCCTTTTTCGGGTTTTCCCGACGCAAGGCGTACACACCGCAATAAAACAATAAAAACGTTGGGACACAGCTTCGGACCATAGGTCCCGGATCACCCCGGTCGGAAAATCTTCGGGAAAGGCCTTCGCCCTTCCCAAGGACTTTCCCTTACCAATTTCAATACGCTCTCCCCAATAAATACGAGGACCTCTCGACCGGGAGAAGTCAGTTAGCAAGTTTTCCTCCGACTCTCAACGTGTTCATATTTCTGTCTCATCCGTCACTCGTTTACCTTTACCTTCTACACACTGTACCTCATCGCCTTTTGTTACAAGTTATATTAAAGTTCTCGTTATATAAAACCAAAAAAACTCTCTCGGATTATTTTATATAAACCGTCGCAGTAACCCCTGCGACAAAATATTTCAACATCATAGAAATCGACGAAGAAGATCGATAAGTTTACCATGTTCACATATATTTCTTGTGTTGACAATCAGTCAGTCACGTCCTACATAAACGGTTATAATTACAAAACTATATCATCATGTGTATCAGTTCTACAGATAACACTGATGAATTACCGTTGCTACTAAATGGAAAATTCTTTACGAGCCGCTATAATATAATAGATAATAGATAATAAAAATTCGAATATCAGTGCACAATGTGTTAATTGTAATAAAGAGAAACCAAGGGGCTGTACGTTCTACATAAAATTTTCTATTACATTATGTTACTGATATATGTTTATGTACCGGGTATTTCACCTAATTTCTTCTTAAATATTCTTCTTCTTCTTCATCTTAAATATATCGCTAATTTTGTATGATAGAAAAAATGTCATGAGGAGAAAAATATTATGTTCAAAGGCGCCAATACGGTGACGGACTGAATTTTTTCGAGGTCATTTTTTTCGAGATTTTAAGGTCATCGTATTTTTTAAAGATGGGACTATATATTTTCACTACAGCAGTCTTATAGCATATAAAAAAACAAATCCAACAAGGTGCAACATGTTAAACTTCACGCGACCTTTAGCGAAAAAATCATGAAATGTTTGTCAGTAATTACAGTATGCGTTGAGGGACAATAAATGAAGGAATTTCAATTTGATTGGAACAGTGTATCGTGTAATTCTCCCTGGTGCTTGTAAACAGACATTCGTATTCTCCTTTCATTGCCTAAAGTGTGTTTACAAGCATTAGTATCAAAGCGATAATCTTAGCAGACGATTATCGCTTTACAATCAGTATCAGTACAACAAGCTACAGTATCGCAAGGTTATATCATAATGATATTTCGATTGCAAAAAAATCATCAAGCATACACGAACAATATGATTTAAACGTAAGTAAAATAACGTGTATAATTACTGATAATGGGAGTCATTTCTTAAAGGCTTTCAAAGAATTTAATTACCATAAGAATTTAACAAATGATAAAAATGAAGAATTAGTACACTATAACAATGAATATTGTCGCAGGGGTTACTGCAACGGTTTATATAAAATAATCCGAGAGAGTTTTTTTGGTTTTTATATAACGAGAACTTTAATATAACTTGTAACAAAAGGCGATGAGGTACAGTGTGTAGAAGGTAAAGGTAAACGAGTGACGGATGAGACAGAAATATGAACACGTTGAGAGTCGGAGGAAAACTTGCTAACTGACTTCTTCCGGTCGAGAGGTCCTCGTATTTATTGGGGAGAACGTATTGAAATTGGTAAGGGAAAGTCCTTGGGAAGGGCGAAGGCCTTTCCCGAAGATTTTCCGACCGGGGTGATCCGGAACCTATGATCCGAAGCTGTGTCCCAACGTTTTTATTGTTTTATTGCGGTGTGTACGCCTTGCGTCGGGAAAACTCGAAAAAGGCATATGCACACCCCGTTTTTGAAGGACGTGTCTTTTTATGTCTGGTCCGCCACAGTATAATAACATATAGTACTCATCGAGAGGAACAAAAGTCAGAAAAGAACTGCGTATCTAAAGCCAACGCTTTACATTAAAAAAACCTTGTTAACAACGACATGTTATATATAGGGTGTCCCCAAAATCGTGGTACAACAGGCCAGGAACTGATTCTACATGCAAAAATAAGTCTCAAAAATATAACATTCGTGCATTTAAGGCTACGTTTTCGAGAAAAATTAGGTTGAGAAAATGTTAGCTGTTGAATGAGAATCAAGTGGCGCGTCTGGCCATGACATACCAATTCTACTTCTCGTCATACTACAAGCTACGCGAACTTGACGCATCTCCCAACTCAATTTTCTCGAAAACGAAGCCTGGAATGAAAAAATTTTACTGTTTTTTCTGGACCTATTTTTGCATGTAAAATAATTATCCGGCAGGTTGTACAACGATTTTGGGTGTGGTGAACGTGTGGCATGTCATTTCTATCAAATTTTTGTTCCTCTCGATAAGTACTACATGTTGCAAACAAAAAATTTGACCCTTGATTTTCATGGCTTTTCTCAACTTCTTAGTACCTGTTACTTTTCTTTAATCCTTGATTTTAATTCAATATCATCGTAATTCGTAATTAATGTAATTGAAATACTTAGTATTTTGTAATTGTGCTCCTATTGAATTACGAATTACCTTGTAATTTAATTGAATGGTGGTCTAACCAAGAATTACAATGTAATTGATTTACTTTGTAATTATTGTTCCTTGAGTAATTCAATTATAATTCTGTACAACTCTCTAGGCAAGTATTAGTGTGCACTCGATTCAAATAGAACTGCTTCAGTATCTCAATGATAATGTTACATCATTTCAGAGTTCTAAAAAATACCTAACACTTAAAAATCCACTTCTAAAATATAGTACCAGAATACTATCTTCTACACTCGTGGAACGTTTATTTAGTTTTGCACAGCTAGTATTAACATCTGAACGAAATTCATTAAAAGAAAGGTGTGTTCGAAACATGTGTTCTTTTCAAAGCAAAGTGAATCAGTAACTTACGTAAACTTTTCTATAATGTTTCCAGTTATTTATCCAGAAAATAAATGTTAACGATACTATTTTCAGTCACTTATGAGCAAAATTAATATGTATCTTGTATTATCGATAAAAATACATGGTACAATAAATTTGTATACATGTACAATAAATAAAATTGTATCCTTATACAAACCGCTAATTTGTAATACCATTTATTAGTGTGTAAATAATAATAATACCAATAGTGTGTGAATAATAATACCAAATATTAGTGTGTGAAATATTACTATTTCATGAAATACTGTTTTCTTACATTTTAATGAAATATTTATTTCTAAATAGTATTTCTATAAGCTATTATCAAAATATATATTTGAAATACTTATTTCAAAATAGTATTTCTATAAGCTACTATTAAAATATATATTTGAAAAATACTATTTCCATATATAACTACTGTTTAAGAGAAAAGTTTACTTGCCAAGTTGTGTCACGTGATAAAATAAAAATATTTACAGTTTATTTACTATTTCAAAAATCTATTTCTTTCCAGCCATGGTAGAAACTAATAGTTAGACACATCAGAACAAACGTTCAGCACTTATTCTCTCGAAATTGAAATAATAGAAAGAAATTACATATCTTGCAATATGTTTGGAAACAACTGAAACACAGTTTGCTTAATAATTAATGAGTCAATTACAGGTACACCATATCCGTGCAGTGGGATCACGTAGTACCAGGATTTCCTTACATATCGGAAACGGGCACTTTGTCTCCAGAATCGTGTATATTTGCCCAACTTCTTAACATAGCAACTTTACTGCGTAAATTTCGACGAAATTTTATTTAACCAGATGTACCAATGCGCAATTTTTGACAGTTTTCTTCGGCCCAACAGTTTCTTCTCGGTTATTTTTTGGTTTATTTAATTGTTTAACTCTAAGATGATAACACTAATAAATACCTTCCGAACTACTCACATATTTTATTATTCATTTAAAAAAACGACAGTCAACGAAATGATCATGACTAAAAGAGAATAACCGTTTAAGGGGATCAAAGGTGCCCTTGAGTTGATTTAAACGGCTGATGTGTCATTCGGTAGAGCATAAATTGAAACCGCTCCGATTCATTTTTTAACCCTTTATTGGGACCAGGGGCGTAGTTATAGGATATCTTCGGTTTAACGGTTTTTGATCGATTTTCCCTATTTAATTACATTCAAAAATTTTGACAAAAATGTGACGTGTCACAGATGTTATTGTGAATTTTTGAGAATTTCTGCAAATTTTTAAGCTGATAATCCTGCTTGTAAGAAATAAAAATGCAGAATTTACGAAAAATGCAGTTTTTTTGTAACGGTAGTTTCGGTACACCGACAAAATTTTTTTTAGTAACATATTATCAATATAGTGACATGAGAATTTTTCAGATTTTTTAATTTGGTGCGCCGTAATAAAAAAATAATAAAATCAATTTTTTGACGTTTTTCACCCGAGAAAAGCAGCTTGTGCTGAAAATTTTCTTTCTATTCTTCATTCCGTAAAAATAGTAGTTGATATTAAACATTTCACGACATATTTGTAAGTACTGATGTTAATGTTAACACCACCGTGTGTCAACTTTTTTTTTAGTGATCTTAAACGTTCTTTCCTTTTATTATTAAGCATCTAACAATGGTATTTCTTTACAATCACGTTAAGACTATTTTTGAAATATTTTAACGTGGTTACATATACAAAATAATAATAACATAATTTTTTACTTTTTTTTATCATCCCAACAATTGCAATCTGAAAAAACTTTTTGTATACTCATTTCATAGAAACCTAGTTGGTTTAACATCTGAGAAATATTTGAATCCTTTGAATCAATTCTAGAAAAGTCATTCCATTTGAAAAGACGTTAATGTACTTTATAAATAGAAAGAATAATTTTAGCACAAGTTGCTTTTTTCGGGCGAAAAGCGTCAAAAAATTGATTTTATTTCTTTTTTACTACGGCGCACCAAATTCAAACATCTGAAAAAATTCTTATGTTATTATATCGCTAATATGTTGTTACTAAAAAAGTTTAGTTGGTGAGCCGAAACTACTTTTATAAGAAATATAAATTTTTGGGACCTAATTGTTTTGTTATGTCTTGCGACCAAGATTGTCAGCTTAAAAATCTGAAGAAATTCGCAAAAATGCACACCAACATTCGTGACACGTCACATTTTTATCAAAATTTTTGCATGCATTTAAATAGGGGAAAATCGATCAGAAACCGTTAAATCCAAGATACCCTATAACGACGCCCCAGTCAGGACAGAGGGTTAAAAATTTAACCGAAGCGATTTCTAGTTATGCTCTATCGAATGATACATCAGCCGTTTAAATCGGTTTAAACAATCGGTTTAAATATTTTCAAACAATACTCCAAGAAATAACCTTGAGAGACCAAAAAGACTAACAGAGATAACAAATTTTGTCGAATGCTTCTATAAAGGTTTGCAAGCCAGTAAACTGAGAACAAAAAATTACCATTCAAATTCATATTACATTAAATGAAAACTAAAGTATTTACAAATACTACTATGTACTGCAATGAATAATGAATTGAAGAAGAAAATCGAAAATTGGGAAGAATCGTCCATTAGTACATCTGATTTGGATGAATCGAACGAATACTGAGAAATTATAAATAATATGTGTTTTTAGTTGCCTGTTGCGTGTATATCAGACATCGGCAAGTTTCGCAATGGCAAACGGAACGGGGCAGCGAACTCGTCAGCAAAAAAATCGTTGTCGTGACAGCCTGGTGCGGGGCTTTAGCTTGTTTCGGCCTAGACATTCTGGCTAATTTTCAAGAAGCTCGTGTCGTCGCAGCCCACATGATTGGAGCTATGACCTGTTTTACAGCTGGAACCGTTTACTTTTGCCTTCAGGTAATACAAACGCTGAAATGGTCACCATATGTGTATGCAAATATTGACCTACAGTGGGTAATGAAAGTATTCGAACACTAGTATAACGTCGACTTCTATGCCATATATTTAAATAAATATATATATATATATATATTGAAGGGAAAAAATACTTTACAGCATGTATTCAAGTAGAGTATACAGGGTGTCCCAGGTTTTAATGTTCAAACTTTGTCAGTATATTCTATGGCACAAAGTAAGAAAAAAATGTTATGTAAACATATGTCATATAGAGCTTTATTAAGAAGTTATAACAAAAATTCGTCCAATGAAATGAAAGAGAATAGAAACGAAATTCGCACGGTCATAAATTCGATCTTCGATCGATGTCAATCGTGTATTGTCAACAACGGTAGACATTTCGAAATGTATTAATAAACACAGCTTACATAAACACACGGCATGTGCTGATCTATTCAAGCCAATGCTCGCAGTAACAGCAAGTTGATTACTATTCCTCTATTCTGAATTTTTATTATAACTTCTTAATAAAGCTCTATATGACCTATGTCTACATAACATTTTTTTCTTACTTTGTGCCATAGAATACACTGACAAAGTTTGAACCTGAAAACCTGCGACACCCTGTATAAATGACAAAATACAACAAACATTCGATTTAGTGTAAAACGTTATCTACATAATTAAAAAAATATTTAGAAACATCGAATTTTCGTGCGACATAAGTATTCGAACGCCTTATAAAATTCAGTCGAAACGTTATAAAAATATATCTTTTTATTAATTTTTATCACTAATTTTATACCTCTATTGTTTAACAGTATGTTTCGAAAGGTTTGACATTTTAGAAATAAGTATTTATTTAAAATAGATGTCTCTCGTGTTTTTATCTCTATTTTATACGATTTTATGATTTTTTTATAATATGTATGTTTTTTGTTTCAAATCGTATGGCCGAATCCACTTCATGGGGATCGACAGTCGTGTATAAGGCACGTGTAAATATAAATTGTTATCTTAATTTGTTGATGCAACTGAAGAAATTTGTAAAATTAGAATGCATTTTTGGTTGATTTTTCCCATGTTATATCAATATTAGCGGGTAAATGGTTAATGGTAATTTATATACTCTGCTTTAATATACCGTAAAATATTTCTTCTCTTCAATGTATATTTATTTAAATATATGACGTAGTAGTCGAAGTTATACTAGTGTTCGAATACTTTCGTTACCCACTGTAACTACGTAAATAAATACAGTAATTTCTCCCAGAAATGTTTGGAGGTCGAAATTTAAATCGGCAGATATGAGAATACTAAGTCGCGATTCTTCGAGCCTCGCGGCTCATTTTGATAGAAAACCGGGGTAGTCGGCAAAAAAAGCAGCGACCAGCATGCCGGTGTACATTAACACGTTCCGTGCCGAGCTTTTTTTACTCGAATCTTCACACTTTGATATTTTACTAAAACTTGATGTATTACGTGCAATTATTAATTCTCGTACACATAACAACGTAACAAAAACTTATCAACGCCCATTCTTGCGGTGGAAATTGATTCTTCGGTTCTAAATTTCTTGTAAACAATTTGTTCAGTTCACTAAGTAAACATGCAAGCGTGTACCATCGATGGTACACGTGGCACGGAACGTGTTAATATGAATACATAGTAATGCTAGAATAAAAACGATGACACAACTTTTTTATTTCTAATTTTTTACCACGATTCGAAGGCAGTTCGGAAGCCACATACCACAATTCGAAAGCAATTCGGAGGCCACATGACACGATCCGAAGGCAATTCGAAGCTCATATGCCATGATTTGACGGTCACACACTTAGTACGTACCAGGTACCTTGTAGCTCCGCGGTGTTTTGTACCTGACTCACACCCAACAGATCATTTTGTGTTGTATTCTGAGAATTCGCGTTGCGTGCCGCATCACACGCTTGGCCGACTCCGTGAACACTTAGCATCGGCGTAGCAATAAATTACATAGGTGTAGGACTAGCACAGGGACATTCACAGCAACCCAAAATTTTGCATTTCCGGGAGAAATGACTGTATGTAACTATTTCTGTTAAAACTTTAGTGTGCACATAAATGATTTGATTGGAGTTGAAGTATGAATGTGTATTTATGCCAGTAAATGCAATAAATTCTCCCGAATTGTCCTTCAACTTGTGAACAAAAATAGACAATTTGGGAAGAGGTGTCTTGCACCTCATTTCATCATTCAATCGCGAGGCTCGAAGAATCGCGACTTAGTATTCTCATATCTGCCGATTTTAATTTCGACTTCTAAACATTTCTGAGAGAAATTACTGTATTTATTTACGTAGTTACAGTGGGTAACGAAAGTATTCGAACACTAGTATAACTTCGACTACTACGTCATATATTTAAATAAATATACATTAAAGAGAAAAAATATTTCACGGTATATTAAAGCAGAGTATATAAATTATCATTAACCATTTACCCGCTAATATTGATATAACATGGGAAAAATCAACCAAAAATGCATTCTAATTTTACAAATTTCTTCAGTTGCATCAACAAATTAAGATAACAATTTATATTTACACGTGCCTTATACACGACTGTCGATCCCCATGAAGTGGATTCGGCCATACGATTTGCAACAAAAAACATACATATTATAAAAAAATCATAAAATCGTATAAGACTCTATTCGAGTCTTGCACCTCATTTTTATAGTTATCGACAATCGTTAATTAGAAAAACGAGCCGCAAAGCTTGAATAATCGTATCTCCACTTTCGTTCCCAAGCTGAGAAACAATTGGGGTGAATTTATTGTACTCTGATGAATCAGTAATTAGTCCTTCATAGACGAACGTTTCAAGAACACCTGTTACATATTTTTGTAAAAATATTTTTCAACGCGTCTCTTAACAATTTACGTTGTCAAAATTAAAAGCAATGCTCACCGCTAGACCTACCAAATCATTCGATACGACTGGTTCCTGATTTCTACAGAGCTACTGGAATTATACAGGGTGTTCGGAAAATCGTGGTATTATACAACCTGCAAGGGGATAATTCTACATGCAAAAATAAGTCGAGAAAGGGGAATAACATTTTTTCATTTAAAGCTCCGTTTTTGAGAAAAATTGGATTGAAGAAGTAATACTATTGAATAGGAATCAACTGGCGCATCTGGTGATGATATATTAATTCTACTTCTCGTCATATTACAAGCCACGCGAATTTGCGCATCTTTCAACTCAGTTTTCTCGAAAACGGAGCCTTAAATAACAAAATGTTATTCCTCTTTCTCGACTTATTTTTTGCATGTAGAATCACCCCCTTGCCGGTTGTACCACAATTTTCCGAACACCCTGTATAGACGTTTTTCCGACATTTTTTGATAGACTTCTTTACTGAAGCATAATCATAATTGAAATCGTCCGAAGTTTGAATGAATTTCTTGTCATTGTTATAAAATAATTGTTTGTGGGCTGTCCGGAATGTTCGTGCCGATGGCGTTGGGGCATGTCTGAATATATCAGGATTTTTAAAACCAAAGGATTTGTGTACATACAGTGGCTGAAAACGCCTTTTACAACAGGATAACTTTTTTATAATTAGGTCAAGCAATCTGAATCTGTTTGGGATGTTAGAGGGACCAGTTTATTAAACAACGACCAAACATTTGTTTTTGCAACTTGCAATTAATTGAGATGATGAAAAAATTAAAACACATGTTCTTTCATCTTTTTTATTCGAGCCTAAAACAAAAACATGAAAAATGCATTTTGAAGATCTCGGTTATTTATGAAAATTTCATCGAAATCGATTAACGTTGTCGCGAGCTACAAACAATTACAAATTGCGAACACCGCAGTTTTTCACAACTTTCGACCGAGAACTTTAGCCATTGTCTCGTAAACTAATCCCTCTAACATCCCAAACAAATTTAGATTGCTTGGCCCAATCTTAAAAAAGTTACTCCCGGTTACAAGACAGTTTGATTAGAATAAATTCATTTCCATAGATCTTGTAACCTATTGACGATGGAAAAAAGAGCTACTTCTCACCAATTTGTACGATCTTGAATTGCGTTGACAAGGTCATCATTCTGAATAACATTTCCCTTCAAAATTTTTAGCGACCGGGTTTAATTTACGAGATATTCGTAAAAAAACTTTGCAAAACTTCGATAATTTTTTTAGAAGAAAGTCTTCAAAGCAAAATTCTCTTAGCGGCAAGAACTTGAACTTTTCAGACGACACAAAAAACCACCTTGAAAAGTTTTTCGACGAATAACCTGAGAAATTCTGTGAGGATGGAATCTGTAAGTTATGGAAGAGAATGGCACATACATAATTAAAGAAATACATCGCGATATATAAAAATGTTGCCTTCGAAACACTTCAGACAATCCAATGTATTAGTCGTAATTAGGGCTTTGTAGTTCTAGTGTTAGTAAACGATTAAAATAGTACTCAACCATTGGCAATTTTTCCATTGGTGTCTATATAATTCTATGAGAATGAAGTTTAAAGAAATGTTTTTATTTAGAACTTAGTTTCAATATTTTCCAGACCTACTTAAGCCACAAAATGGTGCCAGCCGTGAATGGACCCATCATCGTCTACGTCCGTGCTGGCCTATCAACGCTGACATTGATTTTGACAGTAGCTACAATCGCACCCGGCTACATGTCTATGATGGAATTCCAAGGTAACATTTTCCCTCCGTCTGTCATGCGAAAATAACTGAAGCCATCGATTCCGTACTCTGCAGGCAATGATTACAAGAAATGGTTGCCAACGGATGGTGGCTGGGGTTGGCATGTTGCTAGCGCTATCTCCGAATGGGTTCTGGTGATTGTCTATTGTGCTTTCCTAGTAACATTCGTGCCGGAGTTTCGATTAATCAATTTTGAGGATCCTGTTGTCACGGTACATCTTTCCAGAATTTTATTTTTCTTTATAGAAATGAAATTATGTGAGTATGTAGATCAGGGGTGTCAAACTCGCGGCCCGAGATGAACATTTTCGATGTCAAGTATCGGGACGTAAACAATAATTTAACTTTATATATGTGTGTTTATTACAATATACTAGTCAAAATAAAAATATTTGTTTCTATGAACATTGATTTCCTTTTTGCGGCCCACCTAAAGTTAAGCATTGTTTATTTATTATTATGGCCCAAGTCAGCTTTCGAGTTTGACACCCCTGATGTAGATGTTTGACAAACTTTAGCATCTTCATCTGCAAGCGAAAAATAAAGAGATCTCAAAATAATATATCAAATTTCATACATGTACCGAATGTCAAAACTAACTAGCAAACCTTACGTTAAAATTCTTTGTAAATTTTACAATTAAACAAAATGAAAGAATCAGTTCACTAATTATTAATGTTTGCGACGTTTGAGATATTTATTTTACTAAAATATTGTTAATATAGACATAAAGTATATAGTATAAAAGTTAAGACAAGTCTGAACAACATGAAATGAATTGTTAATAATAATAATGGAAATATTTTCAGCTGATATATTTAGACAAGGATCCTGACCTAAAAATATTGCAGAAGTTGGATTCGCAGAACCAAGAATCTTGAAACTGTCAGAAGAGAACTACTTCGTTAAATTTCATATGTTATGTTTCTTTTGAGCTATTCTTTTATGAACGATTTAAACGATGCAATTGCGCGGTTCAATTTATTTCGCTGTTTCCTCTCACTTTACACGTCCTGGATCTATTTCATATAAGTTGAACATGTATAATAATTCCATATAATTGGTTAGACAAAATTAAATATTAAATGCCGAACAAAGAATTGTGTCAACGTGATCTAGAATAACTGCACACCGAGACTATTGAATATTAAATCAATAAAGCCCGCTTTGTTCTGTAGAATTTTGAATGTTACATTACATCAATACAATGACAAAATCGAATTTATTCGAATAAATAAATTGATCGAATAAATCACCGAGAATATTCAGTTCGTTCGCTTTAACGCTGCATAGTTTTTGATTTGAGAGATACGAAATTTCTAACGAAATGAAAAAATTCAAGCAACGTTTAAATGAAGAAAATGGAAATTTCCGAATGGTATAAAAGCTCATGCCGAACGAAAACTGTATATGTCGATCGAAATTACTTGAAATAAAATATTATTTTCCAACGTGCAACGTCTTCGGGCAGAATACCGCACACGCAAGTGTAAATTTCGAACCGTTTTCTTTTGTTCTCTGCCAACAGATGCCGACATTTCCACGTTCTAGCGGTCGATAAAGCCAGCGATACTCGATACTCGTATCGTCGTTGCCGCGCGTTTCCTCAAAAGCGCCGCGCGGCTAAGCCTCGAGCACCGTAATCGCGATGACTGACACTTCCATTCCAAATGACCGAAGACGCAAGCCGCTTCGTCACCGAACGCGATTTATCCGCGAGTGCCGCTCGAGCATCCTCCAACCGAAAAGCATCTCTCTGCAAATCTGCGCGTGACGCGCGATTCGTACCGGAAGATATCGACCGACGATCGTGACGTTGCCGCTAGGCGATCGGAACTCGGTGCCCTTAACCAAACTGCAAAGTTCTTTTGGCCGAGCGCGATTCCAATTAAAATTAACAGACACGCCCCCGTTCCAGAGTACAATCTCGAATCGGTTTCATCGAGAAACGAGGTCCGTTTTGTTCAGTCACGTTCGAGGAACGTGTTTAAGAAGCCGAAACCGCTCGATTTCCGTAAGCCATATTCCTCCGTTCCGAGTCGAAAGTAAAGTGGTTTTCTTCGCCGGCCGTGGGAAAAATGTGCGGCAGTTATCTCGTTTAGCTGCGCCCATGTCGATAAGCGTTTGGTCCACGTATCAGAGCCGTGTTCGCAGGAGCTATCAGGATAAGCGTTTCTTGGAGAACGTCAGCCAGTAACGACATCGCTGTCAGTCTCGTGGCGCAGCTGCCGAGAGCGCCGTTTTCGCTGTCGCGGCATCGATCGGCCACAGTCAGCCATAACCTCTGCAACTCCGCTGTCCCTTCACCCTGGCTCTTCCGACCGAAACACCGGAATCTCGTGCAGCGTACCTCCTCGAATTATCTCCGCGGTGTCCCGTTCGATTCCGCGAACGTCTCGTCGGCGAGGATCGTCGTCGAGATTCGCCACCGGGAATCGTCGTCGGGAGATCAGCGTGCGCAAGCTGTTCGACAGCCGTGCACCAGGAAGACCTTCAACCTTGTGCAACCCCTGCGAGAGGTTCTCCGGTTTCAGTGAGACGAAGCAGCCTACAGTGGCGGCCGTACACCCATGCAGAGAAGGTAGCCCTCCTCGTAGACCCGTGTCCCTCATTGAGTCATCGAGCTTCACTATTTTCGCCCTGTCCGACCGTGCACCGCGCGCCGTGCACACCGCACCGCTGACAGCTGTAAAACCGTGCTCCCTCGCCGGGAAAAGGTCTTCCCTTTTGTCACTTGGCAACGCCCGCGTGAGAATACTCGCACGCGTCGCGCACAGCCCGACGCGGCCACGTTTCTTACAGTGTCGTACGACGTCGTCGACGAATCGTCGCGGCAACTGTGTTTGGGTGCTCGGTGCGGCTGGCTCGTCTAGGCTCGCGTGCGATATTTCCAGCGCGGGCTTATCTGGCGGTTGGATCGTGCACGTGCGATTATATCTCCTGCGACATTTTCGACGCCGTCACGCAGCGGAACAGCTGAGCCGCGTAGAGTTTTTGGTACACGTTCGGGAAGAAGAGCTATCGAGCGAAGCTGTGCGAAATATGCGAAAAGTTTCTCGGCTGCTCGGCTGCCGACGACGGCCGGTTAGAGGAAATTAGATTGGCCAGTGGTCCGTCCGGCTAGATTTGGCCATTCGTTTTGGGGCATCTGCCTACTTCGACGAGGGTTTTGTGCGAATCGTGCTCGGTGAGTCCACCGAGAGTCGTGCGTGCGCAGACGATGGATAATTTCAATGTGCTGTACGCTTTCACGTGTGCAGGATTACGAAAACAGACGCACTGCTTGGCGATCGAGATTTGCGCGGTGGGAATCGTTCCTGCAATCGGTCCATCGTTCTTCTTCTACAAATCGTTTGGAAATGTCAACGCATTCTGTGCCGACCGCAGTCGCGTGGACAATTCTATGGCCGTAAGGAAAGACTCCGCGAGTCACACAGTGTCAACAAATTTTAATTAATGCGTTCATTGCACTGCAGTATATAGGATTTAGGTATTTATAAAAAAAAATATCGTGAAAACAAATTCTATAAACGCGAACAGATTATGCAATTTGGAACGCTGCTGAGACGAAGCAGTGGTGATCAGAACTTTAAATCGAGAACAATGTCTCGAAAGTGAAAACATATGACTCGCAGCGTTCTTCCTTGCAGCCACAGAATTATAGACACAAAGTAACTTTTACATTTTTAGCGTTGTTCAAACAAAAACTTAGCGAACACCATGTTCGCTTATTTCTATATTAGAAATAATAGAAAACAGAAGTGTACGAATATAGTTTTTGTTCGAATATTAGTAAATATACTAACAGTTACTTCGAGTTTATAATTATTCCTAGCAATGTGCGTGATCCCCTTTACTGGAACACCCTGTACATTGAAAAAAAGAACTTAACGAAATATCGCATTTGTATATAATCTCTATTAGGAACTACAGAAAGTAGAAATACACAAATATGAGTTTAGATAACGCTGTAAAAGTTACTTTGAATCTATAATTACGCACGCCACTGTAGATTGTGAATTCTTATACCAAACAACGTTTCTCTGAACGATTGCCAACTCGTGTGCTTCGCGTGTCAATAATCTGAACGCTTTAACATTGAACCTGAAACGGTAGCTTCGAACATATTTTACACAACGCATGCGAATCCACAGTAAAACCGGTAAAGTTATGTCTCCGGTATGCGTCCATTGCAGGAAACTGTCTACAAATTATTTTCGTTCGAAACTGTCGAAATTCGAACGGTATAGAGTCGAACAAAACCCTTTGCCCAGGTGGATCAATGAAACCATAATGTTGCGTCGGGCGATTGGTTCGCCTAATTTGATCCGTTTCAAGCAGTATGCCAGCGCGTACGATGGCAATAATAGAACGAGCAGGTTTCTCGGCGCGACGGCCGGTCCGCATAACGCTCTGTGTGTTTTGATTGAAGGTGTTGCGAAGAGGAACTTGATGGCAGTCGAACCGCAGTGCGGTCGTCGGTCTAGCCGCTGTTGCACCGGCTAGCTCCGCGGGAAAGAAGGCAGAGCAAAGCGGTTCGGCCCGCTCGAACAGACGAGCATGAGTGTTCGTGGCTCGAGGACACGTGCTTCGACGCGTGTGTCTGCTCGATAGCGGCGTGCACTGTGGACGTCGGTGACTGACGTCAGTGGTTCCGGCGGGAAAACGAACGAAAGCGAGGAACGCGCAGCATCATCGCCATGGAGCACCAAGATTATCTAATCAATCTACATTATTTGCCGATCTTCCTATTCATCGCGCTTCCCAGCGTTTTCATTGTAACGTAAGTTTCTGGTTTTATTTACCGGAGCATTGATCGTGCAGCGGACGATCGATGCAATCGCTATCTTTCGTTGGAAATCATAACGTGATTAATGAATAGTGGCGTTTATGCGCTCACAGCGAACGCGTGTTCGAATATCGATAAAACATGAGCGTAAATCGCGGTTAACTCTCTTAAGTGGACTTTAAAAGGGCGACTTTAAATCGATTTGTGTTAACGATTTATCTTGATTTCGAGTAACCGATAGACGCGAGGGATGCTAATTTTACTTTTTAAATTATCTCACTTCGCCTCGGTCCTTCGTTTTCAAAAATGAGATTTGGCAAGGTTTTTTATTTATATCTTTTCATCGTGTTGATTTTTTGTTTTATCATCATAAATTGAGTTACCGATACGAGGGACGAATGAGCTTCGAATCTTATAAAATTTGTAAGTAATAACGAGATCGAATTTCACAATATTGACGGTACGGTTCATTGATAAAGAATTGCCTAGAGTTTCACAGTTGTATCAATGCATATAGCTCATAATTGTCAATTTAAAGTGGCGCAGGGTCACAATATGCTTAAAATTTAATGCGGATTCGACTTTATCTTGAAAATAGGAAAGTTTGATAAATGTGGAAAATCTTACTAATAGACCTTGGAACTTGCAGAATTTTCATAAGTCTCGTAGACTGCTAATATTTATTGTATTATTACATACATGCTGGTACCTAATCCAAACGGGCATTAATTATTGTTGCTCTAACTAGTATCAATAAGAAAATAAGTTGTATACATATTAAACATATTGTTTTAAATTTCTGGAGTTTCTACTACGATGTGATTGGAAAGACATTGGAAAGACAGTGTACACATATGTATAATATACATAAGAATTTATATTTTGAAGAACGACGCGACCTATATTGGACTTTCAGGAAACATAATTTACCACTTCCGAACTGCTCATGCGAGTTACTTAAAACACGTATACGTATACGTGTTTCTTCTATGTATGCGTGTGTGCAATAGGGCGTTGGTGTAGTAGGTAAACAAAGCCTCGCCTTAAAAACCTGTATCTATTTATTTAAAAATTGAAACGTGACGAATCTAAAGGCAACATGTGTGTCATCTTGGCGCAAATAAAAATATCTAAGGACTCAAATATAAACTGTTTGGTGCGGGACCGTTAATAATGAAGAATTGAGAATAAAAAATGAGATAAATTATACAGTTACACAAAATTGAGAGAAATCTCACCAACGATTTTTAATGTTTACAATTGATATGCTTCAATGGTTGCATACGTATGATAATACGTACGATATAACCAAGGAACCCGGAAGAGGTCAAAATGTCAAGCGTGAAATTCGAGGAGGCTTCGCGTCAAAACAAGTGCATCGACATTGATCGATAATCAATTCTTCAATTCTTATTTACAACTTTCCTTATCTCGAGACTCAATTTGTGTCGTTGCATGAATGTAGCGGTTAAAGTTCGGTTAAAACGCTTATTCGATTAATTTACAATTTACTTAACGCTATTAATATTCCATCGCGTTTGTGCGCACGGCTTCGGCATGCGAATGCACGTTGTGCGTGTTTTCTGTCTTTCAATTTCACTGAGAAAATTTTGCTTGCAAATTGTGCACAAAAATTGCGTAACGAATATTTAAAGCAGTTTCGCATTGTTAGAACGCATGCTGCTCGTAATTCTGCGACAATTGCCACGGGAAGTTATTTGACATTTTAAACGCCCATATTTCTGGGCACATAGTCCGAACGAAAGAATTCTTGAAAAATTCACAAACAGACAGCCAATGTCTTTCGTCGTATCAGCAGATAAAATATTCGATTAGCATCTGCTGGGTCATAATCTCTATTTACTCGAGCCTTTCAAGACTCATTTAACATACATAATAGGCATATTAATGAGACATTATCATTCATAATAAGAATATTCGTATCAGATATCGGACGCGACGTAGTTCGAAAACATTGAGCAGAAATCAAAATGTTTTATGGAACGACCTTGTTCATTAAATGGTTAAACAAATAAATCTCTGGTGGGGGGAAATAAATCATCGTTTTCAGAAAGCGAGAGAATATTCGTAGAGTGTGAAAATGACATTGTAAATTTAGTGAGACGGAACGTGTGTCATGGATTTTCATGTCCAAAATCTAATACACGAGGATACTGCTTTTTTACAGCTAATAACTCTGATTCACACTGCATTGCTCGTCCACCAGAGAAGTATTTCCAAAATGTGTGTTTATCTGCCGCTGCCTTTTCTACGCGTAGTTGCACAGTTCAATTACCTTTTCTATTTATCATATTCCACTACATTAGGTGTCGACGTAATCAGCAAATGACTCACAGTTTCTACTTTGTAGTTATGTAATATCGGTTCTGTTGGGCCACGTGGAGGCCGGGTTCCCTTACATCTCGGACACAGCAACATATGCACCGGAAAGCTGCATATTCGCCCAGTTTATCAACATGCTAGCAATGCTCAGTGAGTCTATCATCACGGATACATTTGAATTTTCGATGTCTGCTACGGCCTGGAAAATCGATCGTGGCTCAGCACATGGTTTAGCGACCTCGATTCGCTTTCGCGTGGGACACACGAGACTTTCGGTGAAGTAAAAATAGTGTTCGATCTCCAGATCGTTCTTGGATGAATAAGGTTGGACTCGTTTGCACGAATGTGTAAAGCTATCTAACTAATTTATTGTACGAATAAATAGTCTAATAACGATCTGAAATATAATGTAGTATTCACGTAGACGTCGTTTCGTAGAAATTCAGTTAGTAGAATGCAGAAAAACGGAGAAAATCCAACATTATATTCGAAAGAAAATAATAGTTGTTTTATTAGATGCATTCACGGAAATGAAAATTAAGTAAATGCCTTGGAGAATTTTCTCATAATTGATTTATAGTAAACTTGAAAATGGTTGATCCAATATCGTTATAATTACGGAGAGTAATATTAATATATAGCAATAATTCTCTTTGTATTGAGCGAAATGACTTCAATGTTTTGAAATGTTAGACTGACTAGTGTACTAAACAGTGGATAAATAAATGCTTGCAAAAATTGCATCCAGTGGAAATGACAGGATTAACGACGTTATAAGCTATAAACTGTAAAGGTAGAAAAAATCGTAATTTTTTTCGACTTTCGACGAATTAGCGTAAAAAATTAAAAAATTTTGACATTTTTCAGTGTTTAGCTTGTCTCCAAGTCAGCCGATTTCGATGGAATTTTCAGCACGGGTATACGTTCACGACTTCGATTAAATGGTTCAGATACGTCACTTTCTAATTTGTTATGTCATTTGCAATTTTTGCATAACAATGTTTTAGCCATTGTTTAATAAACTAAAAACTAATCCATCTAACATTCCCGGTAAATTTAAATTGCTCGGCGTATGTATAAGATAGTTATACGTTTTAAAAGGCACCTGAATATTAATGTTGCTCACTTTATTTATTGTTGTTGTTTCAGTGTCATTTGTAGTCTACATAAGGTACTCCCAGGTAAAGGAGTGCACGACTGTCTTCAGTTTACAATCGTCTCTACCAAAATGGAACCACTGGGCTCTAATCTTTGGCCTAACGTCTACCTTCGGCCTTTCCGTTGTCGCCAATTTTCAAGAAACTTCCGTGCTCGTTGTGCATTTCATTGGCGCTCTTCTTTGTTTCGGCGGTGGTACTGCTTATTTCTGGACACAGGTACGTGGCGAATGGCCCACCAGATCATTTAGGAAACCTTTGCGCACTTCCATGTGCAAACTTTGATGCGAAAAGTATACAAAAAACTAAATAGGATCGTCTGTGTAATCTTCTCCTTTTAGGTTCACGAGCTTCGTGCTCCCTGCTCAGTTATCGTTGAATTTTCTCCACGTAAGAACTTAAATAAATTTTGCAATAATCAAAAAAAAAAAAAGAGTCTTACCACTAGAATACAGGAAATCCAGTTCAACTTCGTATGATAAGATTTTGGATTGCCGGTAGTGAGTTTTGTGATGTGCGGTTTAGTCTTATCTCAAAATACGTAAAAACATGTATCACCGGAAGTCTGACCATATTCCTCGGATCTTCCTGGTATGTGGACCCACGGATTATTACTTGCTATTTAGAAATGTTCCACGTGGAATAAATTCAACATTTTTCAAAAATCAGACCTTTTATGTAGTGTACAAACACGTTCTGCTGCTACCGTATATGATCACTAAAAATCTATTAATTCTCGGACGGAATGAGAATTGACGCCTGGAAAATAGTTACCATTCTATTTTCACTTTGTTCTTCAACATTGTAGTGTGGCACGTGCCCTTAACCTTCTCGACCCCAGAGAGACACATACGTCCCAGCGATCTTTTTTGATTGCCAAAAGGACAATACGTGTCTCATATATGTATATATATAATAATATTAATAATATAGTATTAATAATAACTATAATAATATATAAAACTACTATAATAATATAGTAATATATTATAATAATAATATTAATAATATTAATAATAATATAAGTTAATACATATATGTATTAAGTCATATATGTATTACTAATCTAACGTGTCTAACTGCATACTATTATTTTTGATCGCTAATAATGACGATTAGTAGAATATCAGCATGTTGGATAGCTTTCATTTAGAAACGGTTTATAACTGCGTAGTCCAAATGGCAAAAATTTCGTTTTTACACACATAAATTGGCAATTTTTCATAATGTTCAAATCATAGGCTTTCAGTTTACAGCGCAAAGTGCTCATTTCGTATAAACAATTTCCAAATTATTGTGTTTTTATTTATGTTATTGAGCACTGAATGAAGTGTCTGAGCGTTTTTAGAACATACACTAGTGGACAGAATGATAAGACACGTCAAGGCGATTGAGTTTTGCAATAGACTATATTCAATAGAAAAAGCAGTGTAAACGTATTATATTCACAGATAACAAAAAAAAAGAAACTGGATTTGGATGGTTCAGATGGGTATAAATACTATTTGCATGATTTAAGAAAGGAGCAAAGCGTGTTAAGTTGCCGACAATGTGGTGATGGTAAAGTAATAATAAGGGCAGGTATCGGCTATAGAGGAAAGACGAAAATAAAATTTATCCAAAGCCGTTTGAATAGTGCTGTGTACTTAACCCATTATCCATCAATGTCCCATTTTTGGGACACTTCTTCAAATTCTTTTCTTTTAAAAACTGCAACTTCTAAATAAAATGCAGGCATTAAAATAGTGAGAACCTATCACGTGCTCCATAAAAGTATTAAGTATTCCCGTTATTTTGTTTCAAATCATTGTAAACTTCATGTTGAAATTAATAACCTCAATTTAATTTCTTTTTTTGTATCTCTTGGTGTATACCGCTTGCATAGTAAAAAATTATTTTGAAATGGAAAATGTGAAGGTTTTAATTTAAAAAAAGAAGAAAGTTTATGTTGTGTATTTATTTTCCACGTATAGGTACAAGTTAGATGTTCATACCCAAAAATCTTGTGGTGCCTTATTATTATATAATACTTTGTCCACCGGTGTATATGTCCCATCAGGTTTTGTCATCGCTAGCGTAATCCGATCCGGGATCAGATTACGCTGTCAGCCACTAAGGCAGTTCTCAGAAGCGTGCGGTAGTTACCGAGTCGCGAAAAGATTTTGTTTACGTAATATATTCCTACTGTTTCTTAGTCAGTTGTCGCCGTACATGCTGACGTGCTGACATGCTGACACAAAACTATGCACATTTATGGAAATAATGAAAACAATTCATCTCATAGTAAATATTCATCATATGATCGTTTCGATTATTCCGATCATACAGATCATTTCTATGAAGAATTGTACATTCCGAAATCATCAGCAAACCAAGAAAACAAGACTAAAAAAGAAAACAAAAAACACATCAATTTTACTCATTCTGTGTCACTTTGGTCTACGGTAACACCAATTTTCCGACCAAGGAAAACGCTTCCACAAACACGATATCGTGTTTTTCTTGAATTTTTAATTGAAGTTTTCATCGTTACCGGGACATATGTGTCTCATTGTCCCACTGAAAAAAAACAGATGGCACACAAACCCAATTTACAAAATCGTCGCACAGTTTTTAAAATCGATAGCTTAATATTATCAATATCTAATTGAAAATTAATTAAAATATCAATAAAAAAACTAGGGTCGGAAGGGTTAATGGGTTTAATGCCTTCTCTTTTGCAATACTGAGAATACAAGAAGTATCTCGCAATTAATTTCGCATATAAACACACATTTTTTATTTATTGAAATATCCCAACGATTTCTTGCTAGAATAATGCTTAAAATAAAATTTTAGAACACGTCTCCGTTCCGCACAATCACGTTTAAACCTTAACTAAAACCTAGTGAACATTCGAATTTGTGATAACTACTTGCTAAAACACAGGGTGTCTCAGCATCAGTGGTATAACTGTGAAGGGAATAACTCTGCATACAAAAACAAATCGAAAATAAGAAAAAAAAATGTTCTCATTTGAGGCTTCGTTGTCGAGAAAATCGATTTTAAATATTCAGCGAGTACGCGTACTCGTAACTATGATTTAGATGTCAATTCTACTAATATCAGTAATATCGACACGATGTGCTGTTACTTATTTTTAGAATGGATTAAAATGAAAATAAGACATGTGATTTGGTTACTAACTTATTTGATTAATGCATAAATTGTTGACAATGCTGGATATTCAAAGTCAATTTTCGCGACAACGAAGCATCAACTGAAAATATATTGTTCTCTACTTTCGATTTATTTTTTTTATATAGAATCACCCCACCAAGATTGTATCACCGATGCTGAGACACCCTATATGTCGTCTATGAAATGAATATGACATTAAATACTAGGTACTCGAAGGTACTCGAACTAATAACTTCTAAATTCGCTTATGATAGAAGCTACAGTGACTTCCGTTATTATTTGGACACTTTTCAAAATGCAATAACTTTTTTAGAACTGGACGAAACGACTTAAATCTTTTTTCAGATAACAAAGCGACCAGTCTACTAGAATGCTATTTTTTAATATTTTGCTATTGCTTAGAATGACAAAAGAAAATAAAAGACTTTCGTTTTTTAACTTTTTTTTATCTGAGTCTGTAACGAAAATTTTAAAAAATTTGTAAAATTTCATCGAAATTGGTTGATCTTGGTACGACCTGTAAACAATTAAAGACCGCAAAAATCGCAGTTTTCTCCCGATTTTTTACACTTTCAACCAATAAGTGTGAGACGTTTGCAGTTTTTACAATTTTTATACAATTTTCAGTATATTTGCAGTATTTTATATTTTCAACATGCATATAACTTACCGAGATCTACAAAACGCATTTCTTTAAATTTTCGTTATAGGCCTAGATAAAAAAGTTAAAAAACGATTGTCTTTTATTTTGTTTTGTCATTTCAGGTAATAGCAAAATTGTAACAGAGCAGTTTAGTTATTGTTCAGTATATAGTCCCTCTATCATTTAAAATAATTCAAATCATTTGTTCTAGCATTAAAAAAGTTATTGCGTTTTAAAAAGTGTCCGAATATTAATGGGAGTAACTCCGATAAGTAGAGGTGTGTGGGATACCAAAAATGACTGGTCGAGAGGGGAAATGAATTTTTTCCGAAGCTCTCGCAAAAGTTTCTGAAAAAGTTCGAGATTTCCGATCATTTTGGTATCCTCGCACATCTTAAAGACCATGACGATATGCAACAAAACGAATATTAAACCGGCATGTATTCTCATTCTTGAAATTTTTGGAAATCTCAGCACTTTTGTGAATCACACAAATATTTTTGAGAATCCCGGACTCTTTCGGGTATCCCGAAAATTTCGGTACGAATACAATACAGCAATAATGTATGATAAAACATACACATTTATAAAACAATAAGACCGTATACAAGCTTTATGTAAACAACACACTTTTCAAAGAGTTGCTTAATTTCCTCTTAGCACAGACAACCATTATACCGTAGGTTTTATATCAAATAAAATTTTGAAATATTTATTTCATTTCTTAGTTATTTTAATAAGTTCAAAGTAATGCAACATACCGGTTGTTCATCAATAAGAGCCGTGTGATATAATTCTTGAACGATACGTGACAGGACAAATTTATTCAAGGTTATTTCAAGGCCTCTTTGTGTTTTCAAATGGAATGCCATATTTTTGTTTTGATATTGTATGAGAGTCTAGAATAAAATAAGTTAAGTATAAATAAATAAACGAATAAAAATGAACAACTTTTAAAACAAACAAGAATTTATATCATACTTGTGTGTTTTACGTTTCACGTTCAAAATGTCGACCTTCAGCTCTCATGCATTGTTGAAGGTTTAGCCTGCTGCGATCGACGAAGGTTAAATTCGATAGAACCATATTCTGTTCCTTCGTATTTTTTTTATAACGGAAACGAACCGCAAAAAGTGAAGAAATGGGTTTTGTCCTCAAAATAGAGGGGTACACTTGTAATCAACCGCTCAATGCATACGTGTTGATATTTTGAACATGAAATGCAGAACTCACTGGAAAGATCCTTTTGGCAATCTATGATTATTTCGAGGTCATGTCAAAGATCTATACGGAACTTGTTTTCTTTTTGTACTTTCATAATAGCAAAACAAAGATATGGCATTCCATATGAAAAAAAAACACGAAGTAACCTTGAAATAACCTTGAAGAAATAAAGATACAATTTTTTGTTACAATAATTTTGTTTACGTATAGTGATGAAAAAAAGTCCCTGTAAATATTTGCCGTATCACGTATTGTTCTTGAACAATACCTTGAAGAAATAAAGATACAATTTTTTGTTACAATAATTTTGTTTACGTATAATGATAAAAAAAAGTCCCTGTAAATATTTGCCGTGTCAGGTATTGTTCTTGAACAATACCTTGAGGAAATAAAGATACAATTATTTGTTACAATAATTTTTTGTTTTCGTATAATGATGAAAAAAAGTCCCTGTAAATATTTGCCGTATCACGTATTGTTCTTGAACAATACCTTGAAGAAATAAATATACAATTTTTTGTTACAATAATTTTGTTTACGTATAATGATGAAAAAAAGTCCCTGTAAATATTTGCCGTGTCAGGTATTGTTCTTGAACAATACCTTGAAGAAATAAATATACAATTTTTTGTTACAATAATTTTGTTTACGTATAATGATGAAGAAAAGTCCCTGTAAATATTTGCCGTATCACGTATTGTTCTTGAACAATACCTTGAAGAAATAAAGATACAATTATTTGTTACAGTAATTTTGTTTACGTATAATGATGAAAAAAAGTCCCTGTAAATATTTGTCGTGTCACGTATTGTTCTTGAACAATACCTTGAAGAAATAAAGATACAATTTTTTGTTACAATAATTTTGTTTACGTATAATGATGAAAAAAAGTCCCTGTAAATATTTGCCGTATCGCATATTGTTCTGGTGCTATTTCAAACGGTACATATTGGTAGATACCCTGCATTCTTAAAATGTTTTACTACTTTGCATTTCATCTACTCGTTTGTGAGAAATATGCACAGAGTACGCAGTCTAGTCAGGTACTGCCATGCCCCTGGGCAGAGAAAACGGCCAGTCAGCATTGTTGGAATAAGCTAGAAATAACGCGCCAACGCTGCGGCATAAGATTACCTGAAATCGGTTCTACTCGTCTTGCATAATTTCCTAGAAGGCTGATTAATCCGCGACCCGTTACCGTCTCTCGGAATAAAAACTCGCTTTTATATAGATAGTAATCGATATGTTTCGTTTCCAGGCTGTGTGCACGTTTTACCTACATCCGCTTGGATGCTCGCTGAGACTGGCGCATCTGCGAACTGGATTGTCTATCTTCTGCACCGTTTGCTTCTTCGTCACCCTAATCACCGGCGTGCTGTCTCATCTGGTCTATAAGGGTTGGTTCGTTTCCTTTCCCTACCCAACGACTTACCTTTTCGTGCGCCGGCTAACGAATGCGCGAACGCTTGCCATTCCAGGAACGAATCCCCGGAAATGGTACAAAGAAGACGGCGGCTGGGAGTTGCACGTGGCTAGCACAATCACCGAATGGATCTGCGCCATAGCGTTCTGTATCTATCTTCTGACCTTCACCGACGAATTCAGGGATCTCAAGATCAGTCATCCAACAGTACATTTACATCTCTACTTAAACTTCTTGTTAGATAAGCGTTTCCGAAAACGTTGTAGACGACGATAACGCCAAAGTCTGTTTGACCCTTATGTTAACCCTTTTAATGCCGAATACTAAAATTGCGTCAGTAAACAACGACATATCGACGTACGGTACCAATAGGGTTAATAACGGGGATATTTATTTCAATTTGTCCAAATTTCTTGTACGTTCTTATTGGCAACGGTAACATTGCTATAAATGTCTCGTGTCTTGAATAGTTAAAAATTGATTATTTGAGAGCCGAAGATGTCCAATTACGAAGTGTAACAACTACAATCCGAGTGAAAATTGCAGATAATTTTTGATATCGATATAGGCGTTAAAATCGTATTCGCAGATATTTTTGGACGTATTTGTGGTCATACTCTTTCACAAGATTTGGAGTTTTTCTCCATCTCCGATGAGTTTTAGTTAATCATCGCTCTGTGCATTTGCAGTGAGCCACAATTAAATTCTCCCTAGTGATTATAATTATACTTGCATACGAACGGTTTAACAAGACAATCACGAAGTCTATTTTCGAATCGCAAAATAACTAAAGTCACAATATAAGGTTGTTTGAAGCTGATTAGGGGCAGAGAAAAACGTGTGTAACGGAGGTTTAAGAAGAAAATATTTTCCTACTTCTAATCCCATGAAAATCGTAGTGTATGAAAGAGAATTTCATTTGATTCTGTTCTCTACGATCGATATATAGGGTGCCCTAAAATTATGGTACTTTTGGTAAATGAGGGTTTCCTGAGCAAATGCACTATGCCGTTTTGTATACGAGCCAGTGAGTGGAACTGGACTTCGTCCGCTCGTTGGCTGTCGGTGTTTTTCGTTAATAACTTACAAACAAAATTGCGGATTGCATTTTCGCTAAGGAAAAGTTACTCCAAATAACCTCAGGGCCCCTCATTTCCCGAAAGTACTATAATTTTGGGACACCCTATATATCCGCAGGCTAATAGCAATCGGTCTTGAAGAAATCCAGTTTAGAATGGAAATGATTTCCATCATTACTTGTGCAATTTCCGTTATGTTGAATGGCAAGAATATAAGAAGCAATGACTGCTTATGCAACATAATGTAATAATATTCTTATAACGATTGGGAAAAAATTACATACTTAATCGTGCTACAAAAAGTGCATCTACATATCAGAGCCGATAAAGAATGCTTATGAAAATTCGGGAAAGCAAAATAAAGTGTTGATTGTATAAATTTAGAACAAAATTATTCGATGAAATACAAAATTATGTAGATATTATAGAAGAATTTAAGAATTATCTTGCAATTACCGTTGCTTGCAATGAACATGGACAAATTGGCGTAAGCTTATAAATTAATACATACATTAATACATACTTAATAAATAACCTACATAACCTACAAAAGTGTTCGTACAGCTTTTGAAACGCAATAACTTTTTTAAAACCGATCTAAATGACTTGAATCTTTCTTAAATGATAGAGGGACCAGTCTACTAGACGATGGCTAAAAAGCTTTTCTTAAATTTTGCTATTACTTGAAATGAAAAGAGAAAACTAAAAACCCCCGTTTTTTAACTTTTTTTAAAATCTAAACTTACAACAGAAATTTTAAAAATGCCTTTTGTAGATCTCGGTCATTTATATATATGCTGAAAATTTGATCGAAATCGATTAATCCCGAGTCGAGCTGCTGCGATTTTTGCGATTTTTAAGTTGTTGTAACTAATAACAACATTAACAGATTTCGATAAAATTCCCAACATGCATATAAGTTATCGAGATTCACGAAAGACATTTTTAAAATTTTCGTTAGATAAAAAAGTTAAAAAACGAGAGATTTCTATTTTTTTTTGTTATTCGAAGTAGTAGCAAATTTAGAAAAAAAAGCATTTCAATCATCGTCTAGTAGACTAGTCCCTCTATCATCTAAAAAGAATTCAAATCGTTTAGTTCAGTTTTAAAATAGTTATTGTGTGTTGGAAGGTGTACGAACATTTTTGTGGGCCACTGTATGAATGAAACTGCAGCGAAAGCGTTAAGATGTTACGCGGTCAAGTTTCCGGGGCAACTTCAACAGAATAGATCGTTATAAAAAAAAATATTGATCCGTTTTGATAACATTTTGTACACATCGTTGTATCCTTTTGTCAGGTTATCTGCGTTCCGAATCGCTCGAGACTGAACAACGAGGCGCTGAACGAGAGCCAGGACTCCGCGATGAATCCCGAACGGCGCTCGCCGAGGACCACCTGATCGCTCATAGGCAGAGGCGTCGGTGGTTACGTGAACCTCCTCTCACACTCTCCAGTTAACACCCCATGCCCCGGATACAGGTACTGCGAATCCCGAGAGGCTTTGTTGGACGAGGTGGCGCCTTTGGTGGCGACCACGCCGTCAGCTACCTGCGACATTGAGAGGAGAACCGACGTCCTCTGCCCGGTGCAAATACACGTGCAAGATCCACCGATCCGCGAACGGCTACGTCAGTCCGTGGAACGAGAAGACACCGAGAACAGGCAGAAATGGGGCGAGGATTACCCAAGGAAGTGGATCGACCTGGACGAGAACATCTTGGACGGCTACATACTGATAGACGATGCGTGTTTGGAGCCTACCACGGCGTTCGAGGAATCGCAAGAGCTTCCTTACCCAGAAGGCGCTGCGGAAGCCGACGACGAAGAAGGCGACGCCGACAGCCACGGCAAAGGCGACTCCTCGATCTACAACAGGCGAAGGCAAGGAATCGCGAGGAAGCCCGGAGAGAACCCGGACCTCTGCACCACCTATCCGCTAGCTAACAGCCATGGCAGCGGTAGGGAGTGGAGCAGTCATCCCAAGTACAGCGAGCTGTACTCGCACATCGCTGTCAAGAAGTTCCTGGAGGCGAATCGAGACGACACGGCGAACCACTCGTTGGCGAACAGTCACGGTAATCGCAGTATTTCATCGGACAATCAGGAAGGGAGCTTCGGAGACACCGCAGACACCGATCAGCTGAACTGGGGCGGCAGACCGAGCACGAATTACGAAGTAGCGAACAGTCACACTAGTTACGGGGCGTATCTCGATGGGCACGCGCAGCAAGAGGACGCAACGCAATCGTCGGGCTGGCCGGTCACGTCTTGGAGGGAACATCTGTTCAATACTTCTGTGCCGGAGGAGAGGAAGCTCAAGTCGGCGAACATCAATATCGTTGAAGACGACGACGATAACGTCACGTGGACCAGTTCGACGGAAACGAAGCTGGAGAGCGAACCTCTGATCGAACCGGCCTGCGACATCGAGCAGTGTTTGGTTCAGATCGAGGAGAGCTTGTTGAATATTGAACAGAACTTGCTCCACGTGCAGGACCTGGATATACCGGAACTGAGGAACCTCTTGTACAACACCCCGAGCATCGAGAAGAGCCTCTTCGAGGTCCAGGATCTTCTCTACACCGACGATATCGTTCCTGTGATCAAACAGAAGAAATCCTTGTCGCTGGAGTCCGAAGAAGAGAACGAGGACGAAGAGGATGATGACGAAGAGGAACAAGTTTGGATTGAACGCGACTTAACAATCAACGACGACGACGACGAAGACGGCAATGCTGGCGCTGGTCTCGCTAATCCCTCGAACGAATCGCCTGACACAGCCAACGTAGCGGAGGCCAGCCAATCGGGATCGACGGATCATTGTTCGAACGTCGACTTTGTGAACGAGCCTACGATCCTGCCGGATGAAGATAAATCGAACTATACTGAGAAGACGGTGAACTTCATTCCGAACAGTCTGAACAAAACGCTGCCCAGAAGAATCGTTCTTGACGGCACTAAGGAGAACATTCGCTTGTGTTCATCGGAGCCCGAAGAGCCAACGGCCATCGACTACAATCTGAACACCACCTGCGCGGAGAAGAAGCTGTTGTGCCGCGACAAGTGTCACAACAGGACGAACTCTTTGGACAAGAACTCGACGTTCCCGGACCTGGGCTCGCCCGACAAGCTGGATACCGGGAAGAGTTCCCTGCAGAACTTGCTGTTTGAGCCCGCGAACGGCAACGCGTTGGATCTCTCGGGAAAGGCCAGGTCGGAGGAGATACTGCAAACCTCGCGGGAGAAATTTCTCAAAAATTTGAACAGAAGGAGTATAGACGATAAACGCTGGACCATCATGGAGGCGAAGACGGAGGACGTGCAGAAGAGGATCGAGTCCATAGCTTCGCACAGACGGTTTACGGTCTCTGGGACGAACGATCCGAAGAGGACGAGGGTCGCGAAGGAATCGACGGAGAGCAGCACGAGCTCGCGAGATAAATCGCCCACCAGGCCAAGAAAAGGCGCGGTCTCTAGCGACAAGAGCCAGGAGAAGGATAAGGAGACTGCCAGTGGCAAGAGTTTCGAGAAGAGGAAGAGGAAGAAGATATCGAGTAGAAGTCAAACTTCGGAGAACGCTCTGATGCCTAGCAAACTGATTTCTCTTTCGCTGTCCCTGCTACTCGCGGCTCTGCTGCAAGCGGTCAGGTGTCTGACAGACTTGGTCGAAGACGCCTTCAAGTCTGTCAGCTACGACAGAGGCGGCTTATTGCAATGAGACGCTCCGCGAACCGTTTTCATCCGGCACGGAAACGTCCCCCAGGGGACACGGTACCGTCCTCGATAAGGTACCGCGTTAGAATGGTAACGTTAGATGACACTACACGTATATTTCGTCGCACGTATCTCCTTTTTCAACGTTTCCTCATACGCTTCCGTCCAAGACCAGGTTCCCGTTATTACGATGGTGCTCACAATTTTTCTGCGAACCGATAATTATCTCTTGCCGGTATTAGGAACGTAGACAGTTCTCAATGTGGTTAGCGTTGAAGCGTCACTCGTTGGGTTGTCGCACGCGAACCAGTGACGTGAAGAATGACAATTATTATCGAGGTACACTGACCGATAACAGAGCACTCCTTCTTCTATTCTGAAGTTTAGTGCAAAAGTGGTGTAGCTTCTGCTGCAAACATTGGCAATCTTTGTGAATTGTCTCTATAGTTTGGACACGTTGTGTTATTATTCTTTCTAGTAATTTATTTAATTGCCTGGTCGTTATACATAGCACATTTTGTATGCTGATTTAATTAATTGTTCCGTAATTTCGTCTTTCGCTCGATAAATACGTGTTTAAATGAACAAAAACGGTGAATAGTTTAAGTAGCAAAATCTGAAATTTCGTCCATTTTTCGGTCATTTTGTAATTCATCGATTAATAAAGAAATAGTATGGTAGGCTGATCGTAAACGCACACTTTTGTTATTAACGCGAGAGTTGGTGGTACAGTTAATTCTTCCTAAAATTCTCTATCAGCTCGTAAACAAAAATGGACAATTTGGGAAGAGGAGATACGATTATTCGAGCCTCGCGGCTCATTTTTATAGTTGCCGATTGTCAACAATTTAAAAACAAGGTGGAAGCCTCGAATAATCGTACCTCCTTTTCTCAAATTATTTTATTTACAAGCTGAAGGAAAATTAAGGAGAATTTACTGTACGTAAGAAAAACCTGTACACACAAATTTCAGATTAATCAGTCAATGTAGTTCTTCGAAATTTTATCTACGCTAAACGATGCGATCTTTAAACAGTCTTTATCGAAAGGTGGTAAAATCAGGAAACGATTAATTAAAACTGTATACAAAAATTGATGTGTATGACAAGAAAATAACCAAATAAAGAACGAAACAGAATTATAGATATACCACCAGGTTCACGAGTATTGCTCAGTTTTGCACAAATATAAGTCTAACTTTTATTAGAATAGCTTTCACGGAACAGATGGTAATACGTTTCAACATTATCGTATCTTGCGAATGATTTGCTTCACCTTTACGCTACTTTTCCATTTAACGACGACTTCTGCATTTAGTTACGGTATACAAAGATTGATTGCGCAACGGTAACTGAAACGTGACGTTTCTTTGCTATATTAGATAGAGTTTAGTCTTTTCGATACAGGGTTAGTTTTCTACACAGGGACCACTAACATTTACGTGCGTTTAGTATGGATTAGATTTCATTGAAAACTACGCGGACATTACGAATCTTTGCGTAAAGGACGGCTCTCTGATAGTTTGCGAAAATATTTTTCTAGAAAAAATTCGTAAATGTATCCAACTTGAGTTGTGTGGTTCATGGCTCGTCGCGTATTACTGGAATTTTGAAGATACGTTCACGGCGATACATTCTCAACAGACTGATAAAACTAACGACTATTACACGAAGCATTCCTTTAATTCTATCGAAGACAAAGCCAACGTCAATCTTTGTATTACTCGCGTAGAAACGAAGGGGACGACGCTGCTACGGGGCAAACATCGTTTGCAACCCAGCGAGCATCTATCCGCGATTCGCGTGCGACAGCCCGACCGATCGCGTCTCAAATTGTTTGTAGACCTTAGCGATAGCGTGAAATCATAGCGCGCGATCTACCAAGTAAAAGTATCGAGCTACGAGAAGTCGCGATAAGGATCATCGGTGAAACAGAATATGTATAATCTCTCCGATAGCAATTCGGCGATCGAACGCCGAACCTACCGCTCTCTGTCATAAATGTTCAGTGTACGAATTCATAGTTTTACGGGAACGAAGATGCTCCACACACGCCACGTCGACAAAGGACACCACCATCCCCGGAAACAACCTTTTACGTACAGCCTAGAACTGGTCTTGGAAATCGCGAAAGAAAAGATGGTCGTCGATACCGAGACTTCCAGTTTCGAACCTATTATTTGCAACCATAAACGTCCAGAAGCTGCTGCTGATGTCTGTGATATACGCTATGCTTACGATCCACGATTATGTTTTTACACGGAAACGCTGCCGAATGAAAACAAGAAAGCGTACATCGTAGGAGCGTACGACGTTCTTTTTCTTTTCCTTGTTCCGTTCTACTCGACCGTCGAGAGGATTTTGTGGCGGACACGAAACGGGAGAGAGAGAGAGAGAGAGAGAGAGAGAGAGAGAGAGAGAGAGAGAGAGAGAGAAATAGATTGTTGTCGGACGAATTGCAGAACGCGGCGTGATCGGATAGTCGTCTCAGGATAGGCGGCTGATTGGTCAGAACGCAATCAGAACTTTTAACGAGCTTCCAAGGAAGGTGTTTACGGATCGCTAGGCGGGTATGTGCCAGAAACGATGACGCGGCGGCGCGAAACGATAGTGCACGATAATAGAAAAGAACGGAGGAATGTTACGGATAAGACTTTTATCGATGGTGCAAAGTACGGGCTAAGCATTGTACGGTGTTTGACATCGCGTGCGTACACACGTTCAAAAGTGCCTAAACCCATCGCGTATCGCGGGTACGCGAGGTACAGTACATATTATCTAGTTAATGTTATAAATGAGACAGAAAACGAGGAACAAAAGAAAAGAGGCGAGAGAGAGAGAGAGAGAGAGAGAGAGAAAGAGAGAGAGAGAGAAGGAGAAAATCGAAATGAAGGAAACTAAACGATTTAAACGCTACCTATGTCTCTATCTAAGTAAGCCTCTTCTTTTGCTAGGATAAAAAAAAACGGAAAATAAAGGAACGCAGGACGAGCCGGCGATTGAACGCTTAACAACGTTCGAAATACATGTTGTACGTGTTCAGTCAATTTTGTACCCACCGTTTTCGTCCCTTCGTCTCCTCCCACAACCGACGGCGCTCCTTTCAGAAGTTTCGAACCCCTCGCAAATTAATTTCCTCCGGCCGGAGCAGATTATCAAGGTCTAATAAGAAAATTTCCCAACGAAACTTGCGAATCCGTTTTGACGAAGTGTATATTCGCGTCGGGCCGCGACGCCGAAAGCTCCGGGAGTCCCGCGAACCACGAGAAAATGTAATCAAACCCTCTTGGAAATTAAAAATCAGCCGCGCCTCGGCACCGAGAAACTTGCCTGTCTATTTATTTACACCGGAGCAAGAAAATTATCCGTAATCGCGTTCCGCCCGCGGAGACGAGACTCCCGGCAAACGAAGTTCTTTCCGAAGATTACTTTCGACAGGATCAAACTTCTCGGTAAAACTGATTTCGCTCGGACATTCGCTTAAACGTTATCGAGCGGGATGAACTTCTTTTTTCTCAGGCGCTCCGGGGGTACAAAGCGTGGAGAGTAATTCTATGAAAACTTCTTGATGCGATTAGTTGGCTTGCGGATCTTGTGGATTTATCATTCAAGAGTATCGACGTCTTTGAAGGAACGCTCCAGTTTCTCCCCGATTGCTGTGACTATAGTGACTTCAGGATAGTCTTTTTGTCGAACGGATGGTGCGGTTGAATAAGAGAAATCTTAAGAAATTACAGAGCATTAACAACAAAATAATCACTCGCTTCTAACTAAATCTATCGAGCAGTAAGAGTGGCTGGCATGTCTTGCAAAAGTTAAACGGTTAAAGATCATTCAATATTTATATGGTACATAGGATATATACATTGTACTGAGTAAAAAAGCTGTAGTAAACATAGGTCGAAAGATCAACCGTTTCTGAGATATAAACATTTTTGTTTGCTACTATACTACTTGCTACTATGCTACTTTGTCGCAGGGGTTACTGCGACGGTTTATATAAAATAATCCGAGAGAGTTTTTTTTGGTTTTTATATAACGAGAACTTTAATATAACTTGTAACAAAAGGCGATGAGGTACAGTGTGTAGAAGGTAAAGGTAAACGAGTGACGGATGAGACAGAAATATGAACACGTTGAGAGTCGGAGGAAAACTTGCTAACTGACGTCTCCCGGTCGAGAGGTCCTCGTATTTATTGGGGAGAACGTATTGAAATTGGTAAGGGAAAGTCCTTGGGAAGGGCGAAGGCCTTTCCCGAAGATTTTCCGACCGGGGTGATCCGGGACCTATGGTCCGAAGCTGTGTCCCAACGTTTTTATTGTTTTATTGCGGTGTGTACGCCTTGCGTCGGGAAAACCCGAAAAAGGCATATGCACACCCCGTTTTTGAAGGACGTGTCTTTTTATGTCTGGTCCGCCACACTACTATTTTGCTACTATACTATATTAGCAAACCAAAATTTAACCTATATTTACTAAAGTTTTTTTACTCAGTACAATGTACTTACATGCCATATGAATATTGTATGGTTTTTTTTAACGCTCTGTATGAGGAGTTCATTCAATTATTTTCCGTAGGAGTGACTTTATGTAAGTAATAGTAAAATCAAAAACTGGTTCGGTGTCGAGCAGAAATTCCAATCTATAACTTCAGAGAAACCGATTTTTCTTCCTTTTGTTTTTCACTTTCTGCAATGCTTCAGGGATATGTGGTCAAAAGGAAATTTCAATATTCTAAAAATGATCAAAGTTATCGGCCTTTAGGTGTCAGATGTCGCACGGGTTCTCTTCACCGCGTAAAACTTTAAATGCCATTTTCTCGGAACATGATTTTTCGCATCGGCGAGACAAATGTCTCGAAAACTAATTCATCAGTTTGAGCGAACTTTTAAAAGTAAAGAATATACTTTTTACAGGCAGTGAACTTATAATATCCTGAGTTTCATCGAAACTAATTTTTAAGGAACGTGGAATTGTGGAAAATTGATAATAAAAGCGACCTTTGACTTTAAAATGTCAGAAAATCTAGAAAAACAGGACTTTTTATACTTTCATAGATTCACCGCCTCGGAAATATCATGCAGTTCAAGAATATATTTGATCTTTTTGCTTTGGATTTGCAGACGAGAAGCTAAACGACCCATCGTCGATAGAAAATTTTTCGACAACTCCTACAGAATAAGACCCGTTTATTCTTAATAGGTAAAACAAAATGAGCCGTTTATTTTAAAAGTGGCATAAGTCACTTTACCGTTATGAAAAGTGGTGATTTTTGAATGCTTATACGAAATTATTTATACTGAGAAAGATATCAGTATCCTGAGATAACAAATACAAGTAAATCTTCTCGAAAGTTAGCATCCATATTTTTAAACGTGTTCAAACGCAAACCCTTAAATATATCGACTTAAAAACAAAGTGACCGACTTAAAAACAAAGTGACTCAAATAAAAAGCTACATGATTTCTTGTACGCTCAAAAGATACACAATAAGATGTCGAAATCTTCACGTTATCATTGCATTTAGTTTCGTTATCAAAAAATCTTAAAAATCACTTTCTTCTTAGCCTCCTAGACCGGAACCTCTCCTTAACAACAGGCACGCACATTACAAGAACTTTCAGGTCAAGTTAAAATTACCAATTCATTGAAGCTATTAAGAAGGTATACACAATTTTTTATTCGACTCCTATTTCCTGCAACCGATACAGAAAGTTTGTATTTTGCACGAAGATTCACAATTTCCGCACAACCAATTTCCGCAGCTCCAGGATACCACAGTATTCTCCTATCAGCCGTTTCCACCGTTCAAACTCGTGTCTCTCTTCAGCTGGCGGTCCCTACACGGCTCGCCATGAGATGATCCAAAAAGCTCGGCATACCGCAGTCCTCATCCCAGAAGCGAGAGAGAGAGAGAGAGAGAGAGAGAGAGAGAGAGAAAGTGAGAGCGGCGATATCGATCAATGCTTTACGCCTTACGCTTATCGCGTGTGACAACGGAGGTCGGCAGGTCGCTATAGAATGAGCTCGAACTTCCGAACCTACTTCACGCCTAACACGTCCCTAACTACTGAATCAAAATCGATTCTGACCTCCATAACTTCAGGGTCTTCCATGGACGACCCATTATCCTTCGGGATCGCTAATTTTAACCCAGCACCGACAATGACCGTGCACCCGGGGCACCAACGACGCTCAACAGCGTAACACGAGCAAGGATATTCTAAATATAGATCGCTGCCGATCGATCGGCCGCCGTGGAACTTCCTTTTCGCGATAGAGCCCACCGAACTTAATAAACCCTTTGGGAGCAGGGACCACCCCGAGAAAGAAGCTCGGCGTCCACCTGTTATCCGATCACGTTCGATTTGTCCAGGTAAGGTGTTCCATATTCATGGTGGGGCCAGGCGCCACTAGAATTTTCAATTAAGTTCCTCGGCCTGGCCAGAGCACACTCGGAATACATTAAAAGGAGACGATGATGACGGCGGCCGGCATTGCCAAGCTTTACGGCCCACTCGAACAGTTTACGGAGCACTCGAACCGCGCCGCTTCATCTCGCGCGGATATTGGCCGGACGATCCATAACACGCCGATATTGACATCTCGTCGGGTATTTATTGCGGGTCGCTATATCAGGACAGATTCTTCGGGATCGCGCACCCACGGGATATCAATCGTTCAGGCAGAGTGACCCGGCCCGGGTAGGCTTTACGGCCGTAGGCTTTACTGGCTGGCCGATAGAAAAATCGCGTTCCAGGCGAACGTTCTGTTACGTACTCGGCGGCCCGGTAATGCTGAAGTATACCCTTCCGGTGAAAATAACGTGGCCCGTGTCGCGGATAAGTCACGAGCTCGGGAGCACCGTCGGGCCTTTTCTATCGTTATCGAGTGCCACGCTCGAGGCATCCAATGCCTACGAGAGAACTCCATCGGCCATGCCGCGCCCCCGCGCCCCTTCAACACGACTCCAGCTACCAGCTACGTGCTCCAGAATTACAAGATGCATCGGCGCTTTTGTTGGCCCGTGAATTGTGTCGCCGGAAGAATCGTATAGCATACGTGGAAATTGGTTTCGTACGGTGTAAGGAGTTTCGACGACGACGCAGAGGAGAAACTGTGACGAATTTGCACGAATGTCTTTGCAGGTTTAGATATTTTCGCGGATTTGTTACGTTGTTTTATAATATTGGAATGCTGACGTAAGATGGTGAAGCAGCAGAGTGGAGCAAAAGAAGTTTAAAATGATGTGTTATTACTTTCGGTAAAACTGCAGTTTCATGGTTTTGCCCTAAACCCGTTAATTTTTCCAGCGGATGTTTCTTAAAATGCTCCATTTTGTCATTAACACGTTCCGTGCCGAGCTTTTTTTACTCGAATCTTCACACTTTGATATTTTACTAAAACTTGATGTATTACGCGCAATTATTAATTCTCGTACACATAACAACGTAACAAAAACTTATCAACGCCCATTCTTGCGGTGGAAATTGATTCTTCGGTTCTAAATTTCTTGTAAACAATTTGTTCAGTTCACTAAGTAAACATGCAAGCGTGTACCATCGATGGTACACGTGGCACGGAACGTGTTAAAAAGAAATATAAATCGGTGGAGCTTGGACTAGTAATGTGCTTTTACTAGTTATTTTTTCTAGAAAAAAAGGAACACTTATGAAAAGATGCAGAATGCGTGAGCCAATTCCGATAATTTTGAAGTATGTTATAGATATTCTGGATAACTTTTTCCTTTTAAAATATCGGCGGTCGACCCTAGTTTCTGAGACATTTATAAAAAAAACTGTTGCTACTACTACGTTTAACACTAAATTTACGAAACTGACGGGTTGCTAATTTTTTAAATTTACGATTATTCATATCGTAAAGATATATCTATGAGTTATTTATTCAATTTATATGTTACTTACGGTAAATGTTACAATAACACTTATTAAAAATCAGAATAAATGTCTTATTATTACTTTTATAAACTAATAATAAAACAGCTGTTTTTTTTGTTCCGTAAATCTATCGTTAAAGCAGGAAAAAAAGTAATGCTTTTAATGTTAAGGAAACAAATTCATTTCTTGTAGTTCCATAATAGGATATCTGACTTACTAAAGTCAATAAATATTTTCTCTAAATACCTTCAATTTGTTTCGAAAATATAGTATGCAAGTTGGAGAAAAAAATAACTGCGTTTTAGCTAAAACCGCGTTACCTTTTAAACAGTATTGAGAGTAACTGAGAAATTTGATACAGAAAAACTTTTGTACTTTAATTATATACATAATAGGGAAATATATCATGTTTGTTAAATCAATAGTATGATTGTTGATGTTAGTAGAACATGCGTTTCACACGAACGAATTTTTAATAAAAGAATTTTACTTCAATTACGCGCAACCTTTTTTGCGACAGCTTGCGTCAATATAAGACTTAATTATTGTGGTGCAATAAAGTTTAGAGTATATAAATAAAGAAGTCACAGTTGCGTAAATTCGGGGTTTTGGTGATGAGATCATTTTTTGTGTCACGTTAGTCAGAATTTATTATGCGGACTGAATTAATCTTTCTTCCTTTTGGTAATGTAAAACTGGAACTCGGACAAAAAAAATATATGAAAATTATGTCTCCCTTGAAACTATTAAATTGTTGTCCAAAACATTTTTTAGACAACAATTTAATTTTAACAATTTAATTTAATTAAAAAAAATTTTTTTTTACTATAGATTCGTGGTCAGCGATCTTTAAAAACGCTGGATACTAATTTTTGCCTCAATTACAGTTCTCTTATTGATGTAGGCATATTTTTTCCGCATTTTAAGCATTTCGAATCACTATGCGGCGCCAAAATCAACGCACGATGATCATCTTTCCTTGATCTTCTAATTAAAAAACAAACACAAATCTTCCTTGTTTTTCATTAGTAAAACAATAAAAGATGACCACACCGTCCGTCGATTTGACTCTCGTGTGTTTCCAGCCTTATTCCTACACGTCACGGTAACGTGTATGCGTCGGCCAACGGCTGTCGTTTATATTCCATTCTTGTGTAAACGTCGCAGTGACCAACGGATACTAAACACGCAACAGTTTTTCAGCTGATGTCTCGAAAACGAAGTCCAACCGATACTAAGTGGAAGATGGAGTTGTTCAGAATATCGTCCAGAATAACTGTTAGGGATTCCCCATCTGGGCTTCACGGCGGGGACCAGGCACATAGGTCCTTAATGGCTAGGGGGGTGGGCCTGTCACCCCGTGGCGGAAACGTTAGTTTTCGAGCCTGGTAAAACTCATGGGCCCCGTCGACCGTTTTATGGTGGTCCTCCGTAAAGGACTTATCCCTGATTTACGACCAGGCCGTTAGCGGAGTTGGGACTTGGACCACTCGGCGTGATTGCTTCCAGATGGGGTAGATTTCCAAATTTTCCCTTGAGGAGGAAACTCATCTGGAGGCGTTCGCGGTACCCTTTCCAAAGGTCCCAACCATCTTCATTCCAACCAATTAGCGTTCGGTTTTGCGCCTGCCATGATTGGGCAGTTTTTCCTCGCCGCCCACCCTTAAGTAAAGGTAGGGATAACCGAGGTGACCTCGTGGATGCCACACGATTATTCGACAGTCCTGATCTGTCCATCCACCCTGATCCATCTTGAGTCGTCAGTGGATACAGAGGTCTCCCGGGAAGCCAATTGTTGCAGCGCCCGGTTAGCCAAAAAATAGAGTCTTAGTCGGCACACAAAGCGTGCAAATTACAACAAAGCTCGAACGATCGCAAGATCAACCACGAGCAATAACAATAACATATTAACAAAATCATCAAGATCGGTGCAGCCATTCTGAATAATTACGAAGAATTTGCGAATGTCACGTTTTTTTGGCCAAAAAACTAGTAAAAGCACATTATTTTTCCAAGCTCCCCTAATTTGTATTTCTTATTAATAACGAAATAAAGTGTTTAAGAAGGAAACCGGTAAAAAGTAAGCGCATTTAGGGCAAAGTTACTAAGCTGTAGAGTTATTTTATTTTCAAACTATAGGTCACATTAGGAACGCAAACTGGGTTCTATTTAATTTTTGATGGCTTCGATTGAGGTAGAATATTTTTATTTCGCACAAAGATCAGCGATATAAACAACACCGATGTGCCCGTCAATAGACGGGCTAATAAGCAACAAATACTATTTGCAGAACGGTTATGAATGTTTTAAATAAGCTCTGCTTTATTCGATTGGACATATTTCCAACTGCATTAGGAAACTCCAATGTTTGCGATACTTTCAGCGACATTTATTATTCACTCGGAACACGACACTTTCGCGCTGTCAACAATATTTAGAATATTTGTAGATATTCTCGAATACAATTATTAAGACAATTAGATTCTTTACTTGGAATCGCAATAGGAATTCACTTTTACTACTAATTGAAAAAAATGATTGATTGATCGCGCTTTTTCTATTTCTGTTCGCAATAAATACACATGTTTTTTTATCAATATTCATTTCCTGTAAATGTTGGATATGGAATTGGATAATGAAAATACTTTGTTAACCCCTTAACGCGCAGAAACGTATTAACACGGGCGTGCAAAACCGGCCAAAATGTGCAGACCCGTATATATACGGTCGGCGTCGCAACTTATGTTATGTTACCTATATTAATTGAAAAACAGTACGATGGGTACAAAATTCGATCTGCAATGCGATTCAATATTCACTATAATTATTTATCCACTATTTTTATTGAATTTTTAGTAATTTTTGCATTTTTTTACATATTTATTGAAGTTAAGGTCCAAATATGTATTTTCTTAGATAAAAAAAATTGATTTTTTTTGGTCGTTTTTTTTTTTTAAATTGTGCATTAAGGGGTTAATGGATTTCAATCATTTCATTTGTTTATATGGTGTGTAAGTTTGAAGAAGCCTTTCCTTTGGAAGGACAGGGTTATCCAAAAATACCTTCAGGATGTTGAATGAGAATATCAAATGCCATATTTGTTTCTTGTCACTTTCTTTTTTTCTAACCTACAATGATAGACAATTTTAACGATGAAGTCGTATACGATTAAAGAGGTTGTTAAAGTTATTGAAATTTATTTTAAAAATCAGTGGTCAATGAAAGGTATCCATCGTAAATTACGTGATTTTTTCGGCATACATAATCGTCCATCTGAGCAAACAATTTGAAATTTGGTTAACGAATTTGATAAAACTAGATCTGTTCATGATAAACCAGAGTCTGTGTGGCAGACCAAAAACAGCTCGTTCGATTGAAAACATTGCTGCTGTAGCGACCAGTCGTGCGCACAATAAGATCTCCAGTCCTCGTGCAAACGGCCAACGTAATTTATGACTCTCCTTCGAAGAAGCTATTTTTGAGAAGACAAGCTCACCACTTGATAGCACATGTTTGCAGTAGAGTCTTTTAAGAAATTCCTCAATAGCTAAAGAGACCGTCATAAATTAGGAGAGTTTCCGAAGGGTACTCGAAGCGGGCCCAGCGACCCAAAGGCCATGTGGACCGACGTGGGTGACCCGGAGGAAAATTTCCACACGTTGTCACGTACAACTCATCATCCCCTCCGATTACCAAGCCGTCCCGAAAATACGCAAAGAGCGTAAGGGGCGGGCGGTAAAAAGGACAAAATGAGCAACGCTGATTGGAAAGGCCCAACGCGTGGGGTTGACCAATCAGGGTTGTTCAAGAATTTTACCAGGGCAAACGGCGAAACGAAAAATCAAACTCGAGCACTGTATCGCGACTCGTCCGCAGACATAGTCCGCGAAATAAAAAAGAACTTTCTATCACCGCACGCGAGAGTACTATTAATTACGAACAGATCCTACCCGAAACTGCCGTTCGTGGAAATCTTGTTAAATGAACAATTAACATCAATTCCACGTCTTTCGCGAGAATTGAACGTTTCTTATGGCAGTTTGTGGCGTTACAAAATTCAATTTTGCATGCTTACAAAATTCAATTTACACAAGAATTAAATGAAAGTGACAATTTGCAACGCAGAAATTTCGCTGATTGGTTGTTAGAACATCGTTCAATTGACGCATTGTTTTCACACACTATCATCTTCATCACGATGAAGCTCATTTCACGTTGCATGGACACGTCGATAAGCACGATTGTCGCATATGGGGATATGAAAATACAAGAGCCATTCAAGAAAAATCACTACATCCAAAAAAAGTTACTGTTTGGCGCGGATTTCGATTGAAAGGCGTAATCGGCCTATTCTTTTTCGTAAACGAGGATGAAGATGCAGTTAAAATGAATGACGCACTTTATAATGAAGTGATTATTGATTATTTATGGTTGAAATTAAATGGAGTCGACGTAAGCAATGGAACGGATCTAGGCAACATACAACGCGTGAAAACATCAAATTAATCTAGAAATTTCGGTCGCAATAATTTCTAGATTAATTTCTAAAAATGATGATATGTATTAGCCGCCTGGTTCGTGTGATTTGACCCTGTTAACAAGCGCGGGTTGAATTGTGGCTGGTGCACAATCACGCTCGTATATTGAAGATGACCATCAAGAGATGGCCGGCAAGAGCCGTTGTTTCTATACTTAGTTTACTGTATGTGTGATGACCATACTGGTCTATACACGAAGAGCACGTTTGCCTTCGGTGTGAGAATTGATTCTGATTCTAAATTTCTTGGCCCACCTCCCACATTGACTCCAACCCCTACCCCTTTGGAGGTTTTCCGCAAGATGGGGATGTCCACTAGTCAATCCTAAATTTGTTAATAGTACCGCCCATTTGTTCGTTAAGACAGACCGGGCCTTGTAATTTTCCCACCCCGGTGGTCCGGCGTGGAGTGCGACCTGGGGTCCGTCCCGGGGTTCCGCAAGCGCTCTTCACATTTCGAGGGATTTATGGTGCGTCGTTCGGTTCTTGGAGTTTTAAGGAAAAGTTCGAGTGTCGAATTTAGACGCTCTATCTGTTTATGATGCCAGATGTGAACGTTCCCATGAATGCTGAGAAAGGCCTCCTTGTCATGGTACGAGAAGTCACGTACGCACCATAAATCGCCTTGAAATCCTAAACAGACCCCATTGGACTTTTTTCTTTGGTTCTTCGTTTGAAAAGCAAGGTTTATGCCAACGAACCAGCAAAAATTCATGACTTAAAAAACAACATTAGAAATGAAAATGGTGAATTAAACGAGCAAATATTCCAAAACGTCATCGAAAATTTTGTTATTCGAATTAGTCTATAAACGTGGTCCTGGTGGTCATTTGAAAGATATCATCTTTCACACACAATTGTCATAGATGATACTTGATAATTAAATGAAAAAAAGCAATAAAATTCAAAATAGTTTGTTTTTTATTTTTTTTAAACTGCCTATAGTCTATTTTATCTCACTTTTAGTTTTGAAGATATTTGCAAAAAATTGTCTGTTCCACCACAGTGAATTCTGTCCGTGTCTGTGGGCATACATTTGTGAAACAGTTCCAAGCAGTACGGACAGGAAAATAAGTTACGGAAAGAGTGGGATAGGTAACGCATGCGCTGGAAATCCCGCACAGCGACGCGGCCCGTCTACAAGGTGAACATTATAATTCTGAACTACGATCAGATAGGCGGTACATTGCGTCGTGATCGTAGTTCAGAATTATAATGTAGAAGCGCCACGTCGCTGTGTGGGACTCTCACGCATGCGTCGCCTGTCCCCACTCCTTGCGTAACTTATTTTCCTGTCCACACTGATCCCGAGCGATGTCTGGCTGTGGTTGATTTTGACAAATAACTTTCATCTAGCTGATCGATCTCCTTAAGATTCGTTCATATACTACAATTCCAATCCGTTCTAAGAGAGTTCTTCCACCCTGCCAAACTGTTCCGTTCTTCAACGGAATTTTCGTGCTGCATTCGCCTAACTTTCACCGGTACGAATTACCTTTTCCTTTTATCCCTAAAAAACATTTATTGACGGGGAATCTTCGGCTCAGCGAGACAAATTAACAGTCCTTCAACGAACGACGTGCAATCGACAAAAGGTCACGTTCGTTAGGCTTTCAATTTCGTAGAGCCATAGCCTTCTTCATTGCAGTTTCTAAGTTTATGATTTTTTCGAGCCGTCTTCTTTCCGGCGATAAAGTCATTTCTGCACTTCCGAATAATGCACACCTTCATCGGCAGCATTTTTCATAACAGGATCGCTAGCACGGACTGCTTCGGTCGCCCTTCCAGGGTTTCTTGCTACTTGCGACACTGCATGTGTTAGGGATTCCCCATCTGGGCTTCACGGCGGGGGCCAGGCACATGGGTCCTTGATGGCTAGGGTGTGGGCCTGTCACCCCGGTGGCGGAAACGTTAGTTTTCGACATGATAAAACTCATGGGCCCCGTCGACCGTTTTTTGGTGGTCCTCGGTAAAGGACTTATCCTTGATTTACGACCAGGCCGTTAGCGGGGTTGGGACTTGGACCACTCGGCGTAATTGCTTCCAGATGGGGTAGATTTCCAAATTTTCCCTTGAGGAGGAATCTCGTCTGGGGGCGTTCGCAGTACCCTTTCCAAAGGTCCCAACCATCTTCATTGTAACCAATTAGCGTTCGGTTTTGAGCCTGCCGTGATTGGGCAGTTTTTCCTCGCCGCCCACCCTTAAGTAAAGGTAGGGATAACCGAGGTGACCTCGTGGATGTCACACGGTTATTTGACAGTCCTCATCTGTCCATTAGACCTGATTTGTCTTCAGTCCTGATCTGTATTCGGTCCTGATTTGTATTTAGTCCTGATCCACCCTGAGCCGTCAGTGGATACAGAGGTCTCCCGGGAAGCTAATTGTTGGAGCACCCGATTAGCAAAAATAGAGTTTTAGTCGGCACACTAACGTGCAAATTTCTCAAAGCTCGAACGATCGCAAGATCGACCGCGAGCAATAACAGCATGCTACGTCACTTTTACATCCCCTTCCATCGCGTCACTGGCCAATCAATTTCTAGTCTTCTGTCCACGAAACGGTATAAAAACTCGAAACCGATTCTTCAGTTGTCAGTTATCATTTTGTCAGTTCATCGTCATTTGGTCTTTAGTCACTCGTCGGTCATCGGTCATTAGTCATTCGTCAGTCAGTGTCAGTTAAACTCAGTCATTCTCGCTCGGTCTCTAGTCCGCGACTCCGTTTCATCAGGCACGCGCTGTTCATTTCAGTTAAGTTCTGAATCCCAGTTAATCTACTTCCGTCAACTTCGACAGACTCTAGCTCACGCTAGTCTACTATACTCAACTCTTCAACTTCAGTAGACTCCAGCCCACGCTAGTCTACTACTCAGATAATCTTTCAAACTTCGACCAGAATTGAGTGCTTTATAGTGCTTCGATTCATTCTTCAAAATTAAAACAGCTGGTCATCTTTAATTAGACGAACGGCGATACCCAATCAATACTCGATCAATACTCAATACTCAATCAATCAATTCCGTCACTTAGCGTAATCGGTCTTACATCCCGAGAGATTTTGTAATCGCGGAGTTTTAGTATCGGGTGTACTCGCTGTGCACCCTACACTACACCTGTAGGAATATTGTTTATATCATCTAGCGCCCCCGTCTATACCAAACAACTTTTTATCATCAGGCACGCGCTGTCTATTCCAACTTAGTTCTGAATCGCAGTTAATCTGCTTCGGTCAACTTCAGCAGACTCCAGCTCACGCTAATCTACTATACTCAACTCTTCAACTTCAGTAGTCTCCAGCCCACGCTAGTCTACTACACTCAACTCTTCAACTTCAGTAGACTCCAACTCACGCTAGTCTACTACACTCAACTCGTCAACTTCAGTAGACTCCAGCTCACGCTAGTCTGCTACACTCAACTCTTCAACTTCAGTAGACTCCAGCTCACGCTAGTCTATTACACTGAACTCTTCAACTTCAGCAGACTCCAGCCCACGCTAGTCTACTATTCAGTTAGTCAGTCAACTCAGCTTCAGTCAACTACAGTAGACTTCAGCCCACAGTAGTCTACTACTCAGATAATCTTTCAACCTTCGAACATCGAATCAAGTGCTTTATAGTGCTTCAATTCATTCATCAATTCATTCTTCAAAATTAAAACAGCTGTTCATCTTTAATTAGACGAACGGCGATACTAATCAATTCCGTCGCTTAGCGTAATCGGTCTTACAACCCGAGAAATTTTGTAATCGCGGAGTTTTAGTATGGGGTTCACTCGCTGTGCACAATGGCCTATTTGTCTTACTTTTTTTCAGATCCTGGTAAACTACGAATGATTAGTTAGAGAGACGTCTGAGTTAGGTTTGGTTTAGGACAGATCTGTAAACTGTCTTTTGTCAAGCGAGGAACGCACCCGTATGGACAAAAAGCCTTTGCAGCGGTTCAGACGATCTTTCGCAAATATCCTAAAAGCTAACAAAGATCGCTATATATATCCAAAGGAAAAAGGTTGTTCTAAATCCCTCTCCCCTCATCACCACGACTACCACTAGACATCCAAAATTTATTAAGATCGTAGTGGAATCCAAGTTTCTGAATAATTACAATAAATTCTCTCCAATTGTCTCTCAGCTTGCAAACATAAATGAATAATTTTGGAAGAGTAAACACGATTATTCGATCCTCGCGGCTCGTTTTTATATTTACCGATTGTCGACAACTATAAAAAACGAGACTCGAAGCTCGAATAATCATAATTCCTGTTCCCAAATTGTCCATTTTTTGTTTACAAGCTGAGAGACAATTAGGGGGAATTTATTGTACTCCATTTTTAGACAATAGACTTGTGAAATTATGTGTACGATGGATTAAAAAATCAATACATGGTTCTATCATAAATAGATTGGAGAAACGTACGTGACTCTAAAAAAAAAAAAACGAGAAATAGAAACTACTGAAAGATCTTCTACGACAATCTTGTATTTGAGTTTGGAGTTTGAGTTTTGGAGTACGTACATATATTAAAATCTATTCGTGAACTGCTACGAATGTTAATGATGAAATTGTTCGTTGCTCACCGTAATCATGATGTTGCTAGGAGCCGCTGTTATGCAACATTGTTTTCACAGTGGCTGGTGCAGAAGGTCCGAAACGAAATGGTACTCGTTTTATCTTCTTTCTACGGCCACGAGATTTTACACCGCTTTTACTACCACAGTACATCATTTTATAACCAAAGAAATCCGTTCGCGCCGAATAAGAAGCATCAACGTTAGCCCCAAAAATAGTACATCATTGGAGAAAAGCGATACCTTGTTGCCACATGGTGGGATTTACGAGGGATTGTAAACTGTAAATATTTCACCTCAGCTGCGAGATACTGTACCGTCGCAGCAAGCAACAGCTGTACACCTGTATGGATCATTACTAAATTTCTTGAATACCGGAATAGTTATTAACCCTAGAAAGATAACCATATGACAACGTACGTAAAAGATAACCATACGCTTCAGAGGCGCATGCTTTTCTAAGGCGTCAATTTTATACTAACAATGGATATTTATTTAAGTTAATCTAGTCATTTTAAAGGTTTGGCATTATTGTAAAAATACAATGCATTTATATTATATTTTTTTATATTTTAAGTAATTTTAAACTTAAATCACTAGACCTCTATGAAAAATTAACAAAAATCAACAGTCTTCGCAGGCGCCTCTGCGACGTAGGTTATCTTTCTCGGGTTAAACGAGTTAGAAAGCGTAATAATAGTAATCATTTCCCATGAAAATTGAGAAATGTCGAAAATTGTTGACGAGACCAGTAATGTCGGAACGATTATTCTGCGTAAGGAAGTTTCGCAATTAAATTTTACGAAGTTTTCACTTTACAACCACGACTTGCGGAAGTCACTTTCTTTTCAACTCAATCTTAACTTTCTATACACCCAGTACATGAACCCGCTGAAGAGGAAGGAAATATAACTGTATTGCTAGGAAGCGAAAGTCGTAATGAGCTTTAAGAGATTAAAATAGGTTAATGCGAAAACTCGAGTCAATGCAAGCAAATTTTACTCGATTCGAAAAAGCGAACCGAATAATAAATTAAATCGAATACTCAAATGTACAACTCCGTTTTTATCGATTATTTGGATCCGTCCGAACAACTCGGTTTCTTTCGAGTCTTCGGTTTAGGCGATTATGTATTCGGATCGGATTGAAAACCGAGTCTCCGATTAATTCCGATTACTCGAAAATTCGAGCTTTGGAACACCCGTAATATATGTATATTGTTATCATTTTTCACGCGTCAATCTCAGAACTAAATAGAGTAGGGGAGACCGGGACTAGAGGATCCGATTTTGAGAAAACATAAAAATTGACTAAGAAATAATGCAGTTACTTTTTCGTTTCAACTCGAATTTAGTGTATTGCAATAAGTTTTATCATAGAAAGTAGCTTCTTTATGGTCAACTCAAGCGGAACTTTTTTACCTCGTCGTGGGGCAAGTTGTTAACGCTTTGGGGTAAGTTGTTACTTAGAAATTAATAAAAATCAATAGAAATTAAAATGTTACTTTTTAATGAAATATTTTATCTTCTGATCAAAAATGAAACGCAATTTTATTAATAAAGTTTGTTTATTAACTTCGAATTAACAGAAATACGTATATATCTCTGAAAGAAAAAAATATACTATCTTTGGCACAAACATTAATGTAGTAAAATGAAAATAATAATCTAATATTGTGATCATTTATGAACAACCTTATTTGAACCTAACAGAAATAACCTTTTAAACGAAAAAAATTAGATACCTTCGAACGACTCGTCGGAATCACAGTTCGGACAAATGTACATATGATACAGCATTAACTTTTTTTTATACATTTGGAGCGAGTCCAGTTCTTGCGTAACATACAGTAAATCCATTCTCAACAGGAATGATTTGTACACTGAAGGTGGGGTAAGTTGTTGCAGTAACAATATGCCCCGAGTCACGGGAACAACTAGCCCCAATCGACACGTGTGACAATGTATAACAATATTTTGTTTATATATTCAAATATTCTAATAAATGCTATTACAACGTGTTCTTAAATGTTATTTGATTTATAAGAACAGAGAAACAGACGATGTTAACGTTAAATAATTGAATTAGACAAAAAATAGCGATTGCGAAATATTCACTTACTTGGTAAGTAACTACTATTTTCTCAAAAACTACACAATTCACTGTCGTAGATGCTACTAAAATGGTTGACGGCATGGCGTGATCGGTCCACGCTTTCAAAACAATTGAAAACATAACGCAGTTCATTTTTATTTGAAATATATTACCATAGGAACAACTTACCCTCGGAACATTTAGTTCCGGTCTCCCCTATTTCAAAAGATAGAGAACTTAAGGTTATATTTCCCTATATTTCTAAGGTTAAGAGAACTTAAGAGAATTTAACGTTTTTGGCAGCGATGGACGTAAAAGTGTTTGGAAGAAACAGGATACAGAATTAGAACCACGAAATCTACGACCAACTATAAAACATAATGGTGGATCTGTATTAGTTTGGGGCTGCATGGCAGCTAGTGGAGTGGGAAACCTTGTGTTCATCGATGGGATAACGATCAAAACGAAATACTTAAAAATTTTGCAGGAAAATTTAAAAAGCAGTGTATCAAAATTGAATTTATCTAGCGATTATTGGTTTCAGTCTGACAAGGATCCGAAGCATACCGCTAAAATAGTCAAAGAATGGGTATTGTAAAATATTCCACACGTGGTGCCACATCCACCGCAAAGTCCCGATATAAACCCCATTGAACATTTATGGGATGAAGTAGAAAGATGATTAAGAAATGCGGTTATTACTTCGAAAGAAGTGTTAAAACGAAATATTATTGAAATATGGCAATCAATAGATGCAACTGTTACTTCTAAGTTGGTCCACTCAATGGAAAACAGACTTAGGGCTGTTATAAAAGCAAAAAGTGGATAAACGTCCTATTAACACTTTATCGTCCGGTCGTGGTTGAGGCTGCCACTCAGTAAGGACTGGCTTAGTCGCGCGCGCATTTGCTCCCAGTACCGGCTAAATTTTCGCTATTCATTGTGTTGTGCTTATTCCTTTAAAAATAATAATAAATAATAATTATTATTATAATTATAATTCATAAGGATATGGGGAGGTCAGCATACAGGAGGTCAGCTACTAACAAAACAGTAAAGAAGCAAAAACCGTCGATAGCTAAAAGTCGATTAATAGGCTATCGGTCGATAAGCATTGGCAATCGAAAAGCCGATTAATAGGTTAGCGATCGATAAACATTGGCAATCGAAAAGCCGATAAATAGGCTAGCGGTCGATAAAATGTTAAAACCTTTAATCGTTCAATTTAAATAACTGTTAATTGTTTCGTTCCAATACTTTTGTGAGCCATTTCTGGTACATGTTTACAATAAATGTACTGTAAAAACGCTATATATTGTTGAATTATTTTCTAATTTTGCTTACGCAGTCTTAAGACCCATCCCTTGTTATATGTGTCATATTATATCAAATACTTCAGTTTAACACATATATTTTATTAATTGAATGTTAGAAACGTAAGCGTTCGAATACTTTCGTATACGAGTCTATGTGGTTACTATCTTGTCTAAAACTATACAAATCCCGATTCTTTTTTATTTGAAATATATTACTGTCGGAACAAGTTATCTTCCGAACTTTTAGCCCCGGTCTCTTCTACAGTTTTTAGGTCAGTAATCATAACATTTGTGCTTTCGTACTGATCATTGCGTCTCGAATCGCGATTAATGTTCCTCCATATCAGATTTCGTTTATTGTTAAGCAGAATGCATTGTTAAATCAAGTCGAAGGAATCTTTCTATAAAAGATTTTGGAAATGTTTTCGTAGTTATTATAGTACTTTGTAAATGGTACCCTTGATTAAATATTCTGCCGATCCACGCGTTTTACATTCAAGTTATCGCTGTTTCATAAATGTTTGAATGTTGTTATGCTCATTTGTTGTCTATATGACACGTATTTATATCCTACATTCAACATGAAACAAGCGACGAAGAAATAACTGCAGAAATGAAACAATAACAACAAACGAACGAATCGAAAATATTTTGAAGACACGACTGGCTTCTTTCCTCTACATCGTGGTATGAATACCGTAAATATTGCATTAACAAGGAATAAACAGCTGAGGGAACATTAAAACATAGAGCAAAAATTATATAAGGTGTCCCAAAATTGTAGTATTTCCGGGAAATGAGAGGTTTTCGAGATCATTTCAAGTAACTTTCTCCTTAGGGAAAATGCCGTCAGGGGCTTCGTTCACGAGTTATTAACGAAAAACGTTGACCAATGAGAGGCGAGTTCAGCTAGCTAAAGGCGGCCGAGCCAACGAGCGGTGGAAGCTCCGTTCCGCTGATTGGCTGGGCCGCCTAGTGCTAGGCGAGCTCCCCTCGCATTGGTCAGTGTTTTTCGTTAATAACTCGTAAAGAAAGCCCCAAATTGCATTTTCGCTAAGGAAAAAGTTACTTGAAATGATCTCAAAAACCCATCATTTCCCGGAAATACCATAATTTTGAGACACCTTATATAATTTTTGCTCTATGTTTTAATGTTCCCTCAGCTGTTTATTCCTTATTAACGCAATACTTACGGTATTCATACCATGATGTGGAGGAAAGAAGCCAGTCGTGTCTTCAAAATATTTTCGTTTCCAAATTAAATGTTGCTAGCATCGCACTACATTCTACTACAAAATAAAATTCTCGTGGAATATTTTGGTGTATATAGCATTGATGAAATCAACGAGTATACAATGAGTATTTCGTCGTACCGAAGCTTGTCATGTCATTAATAATTTCATAACGACAGTGACAAATATTATTTCGACGGTATCATGCCTGATTTACGTCTCTTTCGTACAATCTAGCTAAGACTTGCAGAGAGTTATTACGAGTACCTACTAAGTACAGCGACACTCTGTCTATTTTTGTTCGTCGAAGCAGAACTTCGTTACGCAAGATTTTTCCCTGTAATGCGAAATGCTGTGCAATTTAGTGGCGGTTTTGGTACATTAGCGAATACGTGCAGGTTTACAGTTCGTGAATTTCAAGGGATAATCAAGGAGGGGGGAGTCAAACCATTTTATACCGGGATTAAATCCTTACAAATGTATACGTAGTTGGTTGTTTTTGGTGTTAATTCCTGGAAATGAATTCGAGTTGGGATTAAAATGCAAATGTTACCAGTACGGTGGCTACAAAAGCGGACAGACGCTTCCGACTTTTTTCTCTTACTGAAAAAGGGAGGGATCGTCGAGACTACATTTTCTTGTAATTATAGACATAGAATTTTAGAGACGGTTTGTCACGAAATTAATACAAATTTTAATTACCTTAGGTTTGTACAAGATATGTATTAGGTCTACTGGAAAGTTCTGTCTGATAATGTCACTGCAAATTTCAATAGATATGCACATATTCATTTGAGGCATATATTTTTGAAAAATGTTGCTCACAAATTGCCATCACGCTGGCAAGAGGTCATAAGTAACGACGGAAATTATATTGTATAATAAATATTACTAAATTTATGAAAAATCTATTATTTCCTTTCATTTCTCAAACGGACAGAACTTTTCGCTAGACCTAATATATATCTTGTATACATACCATACAGAAGTGAAAAAAAGCATAAACTTATATATTTTACATAATACTTTTTTTCTTTTTCTTTTCTTTTCCAAATTTTTTTATTACAATGAAGGCACTACGTTTTCAAGTAATAAAAACCGTGTACGTTTATATTCTACAGGATAGGTACTTGCTTTTTGGTTTTATGATCTTTTTAATGTCAGTCCCTTTTATGTCAGTTTAAGTATTTAATATAATTTTCAAGCATAGAAGCTCAAATATAGAAGGAAGAATAAAATAGAAATGTAGTACATGTAATAAAAAGTCTATAAATGCTTTGTTAAGAATTTGTGACGAAAATGCAAAATATGATTTGAACGCTGTTAAATGTACCTATAGTTGTCACGCGACAAGAGGGCATCTTTGTATTTACATTCCCCCTCCTACTAGCTGCCCCACTACCGTCGATCTTCGTCACCGTTTTCGGCCAATAGCGACGGATAGCTGCGGCAGTGGCGCAGCCAGTAAAAGGGAATAAAGGTTATGTCACTTCTCGTCGCGTGAGGACTATATATCTCCATTTCAAAGTGACACTTGTCTTTGTTGACACAAAAATTTGACATCAACGAGTTATTAATTGTTGTTGATTTAGTTATTGCTGTTGATTTCAATTGCTTGTGATTTTGTCTAATCTCTTCGGAGGTCTAGTCTCTTGTACGTTATCCTTATCATATCTTCCACATTTCTTATTTTTGAGATAACTTCTCAGTAAAGCATTTATGGACTTTCTGTTATATAACATTTTAGTCTTGTTTTTACTTGTAGAACACACTCTCGAAGTATGTACGGAAAAATGCGGAACTCCTTGTTTAATTTGTTTCATAAAGGGAAGATTCATCGGATTCACATATATTATATAACGGAGCATAAAATTTAAATAACTTCTAACCGAAAGACGGTAAAATTCAATTCAGATGAAAATGAATGATATATTGAGGTGCGTGATCAAAATTAATAAAAGAACTGCGAAACACAGTACAAATTATCAACTTAATTTTTCACAATTATAGCAATTTTTCATCATTAGTAACACCAAAGGAACATTCGTTTTGAATTAGCAAAGAGTTTTATTAATTTTATTAATTTATTAATTAGAGCTGCTAGTTTAGCCCATTCCATGGATCTTTGCATATTTCTCTTCTTAAATTTTTCAGTTCGCTTTCACCGTTCATTTTAACGATATGCAAACACAAACGCATCTCTAAAGTAACTTTATCTTTCCGAGATGGAAATAATGACGAACAGAGAGTAATTTTAGAGAAACAACGAATACATACCTGGAGTTTGCATAATTAGAATGGACACCATATTACGATGGACACAAATTGCTGAAGGTCAAATCTCAAAAAACGTTGAACTTTGGAAGAATACACAAAAGACAGTACAACAAATATTTATTACCATTTAATTGAATTCGAAGAGATGATTAAAATCAGTTAATTGGAAAATCACGATAAAACATTAATATTTTAAACGGATTCATACGTGACGGATACTTGGAAAAACCAGAATAATTTTACCTAAGGTGGACTTGACGGCCCGTTTTTTATCAAAATCAGACAGTCATGTGTAAGTGCCCTCGGTAGTGGAACACCCGATAAGCCCATCCTCTCCCCCTAGATATTCGATATTCTGCCGATCAATATCTTAATATATACTTTGTGACATTAAACCTTATTTTAAAGATTGGATGATTTGGAGTTTAATGTTTTCTAGATACTTGAGAAACTTTTAGCATGGTTTAGAGGTTGAGTGCCTTTTCAAATCCACATTTCAATGGATTTAAATTTGTTGGTAGCTTTAACCCTTAACCCGAGAAAGATAACCTACGTCGCAGAGGCGCCTGCGAAGACTGTTGATTTTTGTTAATTTTTCATAGAGGTCTAGTGATTTAAGTTTAAAATTACTTAAAATATAAAAAAATATAATATAAATGCATTGTATTTTTACAATAATGCCAAACCTTTAAAATGACTAGATTAACTTAAATAAATATCCATTGTTAGTATAGAATTGACGCCTTAGAAAAGCATGCGCCTCTGAAGCGTATGGTTATCTTTTACGTACGTTGTCATATGGTTATCTTTCTAGGGTTAAATGCATATTGTTGCCAATTATCTACATTCCAGTTCCACTTAATTTTATTCAAAAACCTGAGTATGTGCGTTTCCGAACACACGTTGATAACAATAGACAATAGACCATGTGTGAAATAAAAGACTTGACATTACTTTTGGCGAGTAAGTTATATGTTTTTTGACATTTGAATGTGGTGGGTGATAACCTCCAATGTGTTACTTGGAGAGATATTTTCTTTTTTCGAGTTTCACGGACTGAGTGCATCAAATACAAGGTTGCTTTGTGTCACAACAAAAATCGCAATTGCTTTGCTGCATTTCATTTATAAATAATGTGAAAATTCCTATACTAATTGATTATATAAATACATGACCATTTGTTTACGTCTACAATAATTTTAGTAATAAACGCATATTGTTGCCAAATGTCTACATACAAATTTTTTTCAAAATAAATACTCAATATTATTACCTAAATTTTTTTATTTATTTTTTACGTAACCTATGACTACATTCCTATAAAAAACGATTTTTTAAAATTCAAAACAAAAAATCATGCATTTAAGGGTTAATACTTTTAGGGGTTTGTTGAGTTTATGTATTGTTATAAAATAACTCTTGAATGCTTTTGTTTGAGAATTTAATTGTTCGCGCGAATTCATTGTTGTGGAGACTTTTTTAGGTTAATTTGTTGGACATTTCTTGTGCGAAACAGAGTCCCAACCGAACTCGCAACTTCTTGATATTTTTACATTGTATTGCAAAAACTTTTTTGGTGGATTTCACTTATTTTTGCTATTGCTATGTATTTCTGCGAGTGATGTGTAAGCAGTTATTATTAATTGCAGTATACATTTCTCTTTGCAAGAAATAATGGTATTCTTTTGTATTGAATTGCTTTTGCACAAGAATGTAGATAATTTATTGTAGAATAAAGATGATTCATAAAAATCTGCAGGTATTTTGAAGAAACTTCATCAAAGAGAATTAATTTTAGTACGCAGTCATCGTAAATTTTTGGAAGAGAATTTATTACATCGCTTCGCATAGGTCAAACTAAAACCACTTGTCTATAGTTTCGATTCAGTTCTTTGATTTCTGTGAAAATTAGCTGCTGGAGTTTTTGCACGTTTTTAAATAATGTAACTTTAAAGTTAACGAACCGCGGATTCGCAGTACATACAGTGATTCCCATTAATATTTGGACACTTTTTAAAATGCTATAACTTTTTTTAAAACTACAATAAACGATTTAAACTTCTTTTTAAGTAATAGATGGACTAGCATACTAGAAAATGACTAAACTACTTTATTACAATTTTGTTATTACTTGGAATGACAAAATAAAATAAAAGACTCTCGTTTTTTAACTTTTTTTATCTGAGCCTATAACGCAAAGTCAAGTTACAAGCGTCGAAAGATTATAGAAACTGCAAATTACTCACGCTTATTGGTCGAAAGTGTCAAAAATTGGGACAAAACTGCGATTTTTGCGATCTTTAATTGTTTACAGCTCATACCAAGATCAACCGATTTCGGGTGAAATTTTTAAAATTTTCTTAACACTAAACCTACCGCGGTCAAAGTGACCGCTTTCTTATTTTGCAATTCTGCAAAGTTCCGAGACTCTTTCGTGGGAAACGCTTGAATAAGTTATATTATTGGAGCAAGTCTTATAATAAAAACTTTACAAATTCTAAATAAATTCGGTTTTCTCACTTTTGTGAGTGTTAGTATTACTGCTTGGTAGGTTTAGTGTTAAATTTAAAAAGAAACTTTTTTAAATCTTTTTTTTTTTTAATTTTCGTTATAGGCTCAGATAAGAAAGCTAAAAAACGAGAGATTTTAAGCAATAGCAAAATTTAATATATATATATATATATATATATATATATATATATATATATATATATATATATTATATTATATATATTATATATAAATATAATATATAGTATATATAATAATATATAATAATATATATAATATATATATAAAATTTAATATATATATATATATATAGTATATATAATATATATAATATATTACAAATATAATATATAATATATATAATATATATTATATATAAATATAATATAATATATATAATATATATTATATATAAATATAATATAATATAATATAATATATATATAGTAGACTGGTCGCTATGTCATCTAAACAGAAAATCAAGTCATTTAGTCCAGTTCTAAAAAAGTTATTGTATTTTGAAAAGTGTCCGAATATTAACGGGAGTCACTGTACATACAAAGAATTTTGTTATTGTGTGTATTATAATTTTTAAAGGGGGTGACAAAAAGGTTAACACCAACATAAGCATGCAAATTTTATTCGATGGTTTGGAATTCAATTTTAGGAATTTGAGTTTCAAATGTATTATTTTGAATACAAATTATTAATAATGTTTAATCGATCACAGGATAAATAAATTATAAGTAATTTCCTATTTGCTCTTCTTTAGACTATGTATCTATTACCTCACAATTCTATGTGTAACGATGGTCGACACTTTGCAATAATTGTATCTGTATATTTGAAACTGCAAGAGCATCGTCATAAGTGTTACCGCATTTGACTTCGATGGTTTAACGTAAATAAGTTTACGTAAGCTATTACGGTGCTAACATTATTAAAAATACGTTGCTACCCGTAGGAAGGTTATCGGAAGAAGCTCAAGAAGCACTGAATAATGATGTTAACCCTTTGCACTCGGGTGGTGACTCTAAGGCGCCATTAAAATTTGTTATATCACGTTCTAAGATAATTCTTATATTAACAAAGTTTAGATTTTAAAAATTGTTGAAAGTGTAACTGTTGTGTGAATCACAAGACTTGATTTCATATGCATAAAATGCACTTTGTCATGTAAAATGAAAAAACTAAATGTCAGAGAAATTATTTCAGATTTACAGTTAAAATAGCATCGAATGCAAAGGACAATTATTATTATTATTATTATTGGCAATAGTAATGTAAATTAATTTATTGTAAAAATTGTATTATTATGCATATGTACTGTATATATGTACTGCTTTTATCGGCATTTGTACACATAATGTAATTATATAAAAATGTTACGTAACATTGAAACATTTATCATAAATATATTTTCGTTGTTTTTATTCATTAAACAATTGTATCTTTATTTAAGATGAAATAATACTAAAATTATTATATCCAATAAATGTTAACTTCGTCGAAATATTTATTTGCCACGACTTATCCATGTTTGTAGCAAAATATAGTTCTTCGCGTCTAAATCGCCGTTTTCGAACACTGTGCGCAGCCGCGTTTCATGATATCGATCAATTTGAAATAATAACAATTTCAAAGAATGAATTATTTCGTGATTTTTTAATTCAGATACGACGAAAAGAACAATCCACAAAATAATATGGAACAAATAGATTTTATTTCGAGAAATCTTTGCATCATTTTGCTCGATGCAAAATTCGGTCTTCATAAAAATATAATCCTTGAAATAGTACTAAAGGAAAACAAGATTTTATTTTAAGAAATCTTTGCAGCAATACATTTTGGGTAAAATTATATCTTTGAAAAGTTGTTCGTTAAGAAATTTTTATTTAGCTCCATTTGGTATTATCGCGGAAGAGAATAATCGTTCCACTGACTCTCATGTGGAAGATGGAAGTGGGGTATTATTTTTCTGAAAACATATTTTTATTTTCGGGTAATCATTTAACAGAGTCCACGGTCCTTTTATCTTGCAGAAATAGAACTGATATTTAATTTCATTCATCTAATCACTTCAAGTCATTCTAAAATGAAATGAAATGTTATTTAAAAAATAATATTTCAAATAATATTATTTCAAAAGTGATCACAGCCATGAAAATAATTCAGAAGTAAAATGATGTTGCAAATAATATAATTTTAAATGTGTCCAGATCAATGGAATACCAATAATAAAGGACTTAGGATATAAATTAATTCCTACGAAGAAAATGTTTTTTTTACAAAATGAATGGATATAAATGCACAACTAAAATTGTTTTAACAATCACGTTCGTGACTCTGATTGAATACTATCTGCCATGTCACTCATTTTGCACGTTGAGAATTCTTTGAACAAAGATCAACCATCACGTTTATAAATATGACAGAGATAATGCTGTTTGTTCGTCGCTGAACCTTATGCCTCGAATAATGGTGTGTAAAGCCGTTGTTACATTTTCAATGAACGGAGCGGAATCCCGGTTTCGCGACATTTCGCAGAAGACGTGAAACTTCATAAAACGAAAAATACCTTAAATCCTGCGAATATGAAGTTCAAAGCAGCTCGGATTCATCGGAACGCTACGAGCGGAGTGAACTTTCGTCGGGGCGGGGATAGTTCGACGCTTTCGACAAGAAAATTCTTACCTCGGGGAAACTCGGAAAATTTCAACGACACTCGAGTAGCTCGTAACCCGAGCAGCATGCAACGAGAACTCGAGGGCAAACTATAACACGTGTACACGGTGGACGCAAGAATACTTTCACGTTACGCGAAGCTTGTTTCTGTAAGCTCTCCTGTAAACTGAAACTCCGACGGGACACATGGCCGTGAAAAATAGAGCTCGCTAAACCAGGGTCCGTGTCTCGAGCTTTTAGAGAAAAATTATTAATGGAGACTGCGGATCTTTACGAGGCCTCACATTCTCGGCCCAAAGACTCAACAATGCGCGCCAAAGAGATACTTCTTACTTCATACATTATTGAATAATACAATTATAACATAACTAATATACAGGGTGGGGCATTTCACCGCATTTCAACAGGTCACCTGAATAACTCGCATGTTTTTGAAGATAGGAGAAAATGCATTAGACCAAACTCACTTGGTATCGGGGGGCTCATATATATATATATATATATATATATATATATATATATATATATATATATATACAGGGTGTCCCACAATTATTTTAACAGCCGAAAATGAGGGGTAGCTGAGGTCATTTGAAGTAACTTTTCCCTTTGCGAAAATGCAATCCGCGGCTTTGTTTACGAGTTATTAACGAAAAACACTGGCCAATGAGAGGTGACGGTGCGAGAGAGAGGGTCCGCGAGAGAGTCCGCAGCACGAGGCTTTGACAGAAGGTCGGGACGGACTCGAGCCGCGTTCGAAGTATTGAACAAGTCACAAGGCGAGAACTTTACGGATTTTTTTTACTACATAACAGTGATATTTTTAAGAAAAACGCTGTTCACCTTTACTTTAGAACGTCTGAAGAATATTTACTAATTTTTCGGACCTGAAATAATATGAAGTTTAACCGTGACAGCTGTTTTAATTTTCTGGTGTGCATGACACCTCGTGTGTACCATATGATATAATATAATCTGGTATTACCAATTTTTCTGTAGGTGGAGGCGTCAAGGAGATATGAAGGTCAATTCTGTTTTTTTAATGGAACAGTAAGTTTTTTTTACTTACATTCTGATAGAGTGTTTCGAGGCGAATACAATGAGCTATTATGAAGGTCATTCAAGGTCACCCAAAGCCAACTGCAAGAGAAAATAAATTGTCTCAGAGTACTTTTCGAATACTTGTGTATCACGTGTGTGTATTACGTGACACGGGTCACAAAAGATAAACAAACATTCAATCACATTGTACGCTTGTCTGTATCCTCAAACATTATTGGTAACTTTAAATTATCTGCTTTAGAAAATAATTTGAAGAAAAATTCAGAGATTTATACATTTCAACGAAGGATTAGAAATGTCGTAAATATTTCTGGACTTTTCGTACTAAATGTCATATGGTCATAGTGTTGTGGTTGTTGCATTGGACTTGATCTCAGCTTTTACATTATGACGATAAAAATTGCACACAAGTAAATAGATGACATTATTTTTTGATTAGATTTATAAACAAATTTGTGTGATTATTTGCCATTTTACTGTATTTTAGCTTTGCTTTTCTGTGTCACTTTGGGTGACCTTGAATGACCTTCATAATAGTTCATTGTATTCGTCTCGAAACACTCTATCAGAATGTAAGTAAAAAAACTTACTGTTCCATTTTAAATACAGAATTGACCTTCATATCTCCTTGACGCCTCCACCTACAGAAAAATTGGTAATACCAGATTATGAGCCACCCGATATCAAGTAAGTTTGATCTAATGCATTTTTTCCTATCTTTAAAAACAAGCGAGTTATTCAGGTGACCTATTTAAAATGCCCCACCCTGTATAATTATAATATAATAAATTCCTAAGAATATGGAATTTCATATGTCAGTTTGTTTGCTCGCAGCCGTGAAATCATTACACAAGATATTGTACAAAGTGTCGATGCGAATTCAAACATTATTTATTAAATCTCGTAAATGAGTTACGGATTTTACGTATAGTCGGTGTAACAAGTATGCGTGCACCATTTAAATCGCAATCATTTTTTTTACTAAATTCGTTATTTTTTATTAAATTGTTTATTTTTAATTTTGCTATTACTTGGAACGACGAATAAAATAAAAAAACATAACGTTTCTTCAACTTTCTTATTTGAGCCTATAACGAAAGTTTAAAAAACGCATTTCATTGAAATCGTTTGGCGCACAGTCAAGCTAATAATGATCTATTTTTGGTTCAAATTCGTGAGAAACTGCTTCTTTCACGGATTTTAAATGTTAACAGTTCATGGCAACGTTAACCGTAAGCTCAGACGACCGTAACCTCGCCATTCCGAGTAACTGAAGTTTTTCAGAAAAATTTTCTAACCATTATCTAGTAAACTAATTCCTACAATACCCGAATAAAAATGTAGATCCGTTGGCCTAGTCGTAAAAAAGTTATTCCGTTTTAAAAGGTATGCGAATATTTCTTACACCGACTGTATTTGTAGTGAAAATAAAAATACAGGCAGTGAAAGCTTCAGAAGGAAGATAATTTATTGGAACTATTAAGAAAATTTTTATTTTGCATCGATTTCCATAGTTTCATTACGAATGAATCGTCCGTGCTACTATGCTGACACTAAGAAACTTATGTATTATAAGTAGAGTGCGGATTTTTATGCAAAATAAAAATCGTTTAAGTTAATTGTAAGAAATGTAAGCTAGATGAAAATGTCTTCTCTATTTTAATAATTTGAAAGAGTTATACATTATGCAAAAATATTCTCATATTCTCTTAATATCGTTGCAGTTTCGTATTGGACCTAATCATTTTTCTAATAATAATAATTTTATTCGTGTATATTTTGATAAAAAAATATATTTCTGTTTCATTTTTATGTTTATATTGTACTCGTGTGATATACACATAATCATACAATACAAAAATTAAGAAATAGTGTAGTAGATATAATAAATGTGTATGGTATAGTAGACATAATAAATATGTATAGTACAATAGATATAATAATAATAATAATAATAATAATAATAATAATAATAATAGTAATAGTAATAGTAATAGTAATAGTAATAGTAATAGTAATAGTAATAGTAATAGTAATAGTAATAGTAATAGTAATAGTAATAGTAATAGTAATAGTAATAGTAATAGTAATAGTAATAGTAATAGTAATAGTAATAGTAATAGTAATAGTAATAGTAATAGTAATAGTAATAGTAATAGTAATAGTAATAGTAATAGTAATAGTAATAGTAATAGTAATAGTAATAGTAATAGTAATAGTAATAGTAATAGTAATAGTAATAGTAATAGTAATAGTAATAGTAATAGTAATAGTAATAGTAATAGTAATAGTAATAGTAATAGTAATAGTAATAGTAATAGTAATAGTAATAGTAATAGTAATAGTAATAGTAATAGTAATAGTAATAGTAATAGTAATAGTAATAGTAATAGTAATAGTAATAGTAATAGTAATAGTAATAGTAATAGTAATAGTAATAGTAATAGTAATAGTAATAGTAATAGTAATATTAATAGTAATAGTAATAGTAATAGTAATAGTAATAGTAATAGTAATAGTAATAGTAATAGTAATAGTAATAGTAATAGTAATAGTAATAGTAATAATAATAATAATAATAATAATAATAATAATAATAATAATAACTTTATTTATCATCGGGTGAATTCTTCGTCATAAATGCATAAAATCCGCAGTCTAATTACAAGTAATTAGAATTGGATAATAACTTGTATTTTTATTTTCTATTTCTAATCATGCGATTCGATCGCATCTGCGTAAAATAATTTTTAGCTAAGAGGAAGTTGCAATTAACGAAGTGAGTAATTTTCCAAGCATGGTAATTTTTCGACGGCTGGAATGTTTATCGACGGAAAGCCCGACTACCTTTTTTCGTTACGATACTCGAAATCAAAGGCGGAATATAAACTTTTATTTGCCTCGGAAGGGAAGAAACGCGTACAGAGCTTTTCAGCGCGGTCGTTAAAGGAGATGAAATGGAGGAAACCATTTAAATCGAACAATTTGATACAGCTTGCATTTCATTAACATTCTGTTATCTAAATTGCGCAGCAAGTGGAGCAAATATTTGACCGAGCTTACTAGAATATGTTTAACAATGCGAAAAGTGCTGGTCGCTCGTTAAGAGTTCCAGCAGGGATAATTGAAAGTTTGTTAATTACGACGATGTTCGGTTCTGAAATAAAACATTAAATTTTAATATATTTAGTCTATATATCTGATGAGACTCGAACAATACTGAAAGAATCTCTAACAGCTGGACTGTTCGTACACCTTCTAAGACGTAATAACTTTTTTAAAACTCAACCAAACAACCTGAATTTTCTTTAGAAAATAGAGGGATTGGTCAATTAGACGATGACTAAAATGAACTTTTAAAATTTTGTTATTACTTGGGATGACAGAAGAAAATAAGAAACTCTCGTTTTTTGACTCTTTTATCTGAGCCTATAACAAAAATTTAAAAAATTCCTTTCGTAGATCTCGATAATTTATATGCACCTTGAAAATTTTATCGAAATCGGTTCACGTTGTTACGAGTAACAACAAATTAAGGATCGCAAAAATCGCAGTTTTATCACGATTTTGACAGAAAACTGAAAGAAATCAGCAGTTTTTAAAATCCTTCGACGCCTGTATCTTGACTCTGGTTTAACCGATTTCGATGAAATACAACAAGCATTTCTTAAATTTTCGTTACAGGCCCAGATAAAACAGTTAAAAAACGGGGGTTTTTAATTTTTTCATTCCAAGTAATGGCGAAGTAAAAAAAAATCTTTTTAGTCATCGTCTAGTAAACCAGCCCCTCTGTCATGTGAAAAAAATGCAAGTCATTTAGTTCAGTTCTTAAAAAATTATTGCGTTTTAAAAGGTGTACGAACACTTTTGTGGCCCACTGTAGGTCAAAACCATGCCACAAATCCCGACACAATAACGTTTTTATGATTCTTAAAGAAAATCTCAAATAGCACCTAAAAATCTGACCTCTAGATTAGAATACCCCCTTAATTAGTTTTTGGTCGACTACAGATTGCAATATAAAAAATTTCAGGAAGAAATGTCATATTTAAAAAAATCAAAGTCGCCTTCATTCTTTTTTTAAATTGCATGGTATATTTTTTATTTCATATTATTGTAGTTAGTGTCAACACGAATTCAAAAACGAATGCAATTTAATTTAAACCGTTACGCTCTACGTTCACTTAATGAAAGCTCAAGGAAACCTGGATAAAATGTAAAGAACGACCGAACGTGCTTTCGTTTAGCTGCGTCAATTAGTGTGTTCAGATTTCTGCTGGGAGAAATAAACTGTTTTATCCAAATCAAAAGTAAGGTTACATATTTATACAAAGCACCCTTTATATGCATTTCAAAACATTTACTTTGTCATAATTATATCGCGAGGAAATAAAGATAATACGCGTGTGTTATATTCTTGCCTGGGAGTGTAGGAGACATGGTACATACATACTCTGAAGAGATCGATGATCCTAGATAGCTATGTACACCCCTCTACAAAAGTATTAAGATACTTACAGCAAATTAGATTAATATGAAAATCTGATATGAAATTGTTGTAATTTATTTAATTTACTTCAATGTTAGTTATGTTAAACTGTAACATGTACATAAATACATTTTACATTGCAATAAAAATAACGTCAATATTATAAAAGAAAATTAAATTTTCTTTTCGTCGATATTATTTCTTATATTCCTTGGTTCCATGCATTTTGTAGTATGTTTCATTTGCAATATCCGTATCGTACTAAGCGTAAAGTGCGAAATGTATCCCGGAGTCGATCTCAATTAACAAAATACAATAAATGGGTAAACTAATTGCATAAGTGACAAACACTTGTAACTTAATATGTATACTGAATGGAATATTACAATTTATACTAAATAGGCAGGTGTACTAATACTTTTGGAGGGGGTGTACATCCGAAACACAAAGGGCTAGAAATAATACTATTAATACTGTGCACGAAAATGTCTACAAGTATGTTCTAAATGGGAAACGTACAGAAAACCCGAAGCGTGTAACATGACGTTAATGAGAATGCAGAGCTGCAATTATGAAAAATATCGTATCTATTGTAACATACGGAGAATCTTCCCACGAATTTTTTATATTCCTTCCTGAAAGCATACGCCAGGCTGGCACCAGCCAGCCGAGGGTTCATTTGTATATCGCGAGTCGAGTACCTCCAAGGGGTACGACGACGAACGTTTCTGGAATCGGACCACATAGGCACACCCCCACTACCATTTTTCCAGAGAAAATCTGGCTATATAAAGGGCCCAAACGCGATCAGAAATCGGGCTAGTTTCGAGTTTTTCGTCGACGTGGAAACTCTAGCGAGATTGAGTCTTAATTCTCCTTCGAGCAAACAATCTAGTAGGTAATTAGATATCAAATCAGAACCCCCCACCGACTCAGTGCGAAAAGCTGAGAGCGCGATAGAGTTCGCGAACACCTACATACATTTGTAAAAACGCAAAACGCGTAATAAATTAGCTTTGATAATAATGATAATAATGATAATAATGATAATAATGATAATAATGATAATAATGATAATAATGATAATAATGATAATAATGATAATAATGATAATAATGATAACAATGATAATAATGATAATAATGATAATAATGATAATAATGATAATAATGATAACAATGATAATAATGATAATAATGATAATAATGATAATAATGATAATAATGATAATAATGATAATAATGATAATAATGATAATAATGATAATAATGATAATAATGATAATAATGATAATAATGATAATAATGATAATAATGATAATAATGATAATAATGATAATAATGATAATAATGATAATAATGATAATAATGATAATAATGATAATAATGATAATAATGATAATAATGATAATAATGATAATAATGATAATAATGATAATAATGATAATAATGATAATAATGATAATAATGATAATAATGATAATAATGATAATAATGATAATAATGATAATAATGATAATAATGATAATAATGATAATAATGATAATAATGATAATAATGATAATAATGATAATAATGATAATAATGATAATAATGATAATAATGATAATAATGATAATAATGATAATAATGATAATAATGATAATAATGATAATAATAATAATGATAATAATGATAATAATGATAATAATGATAATAATGATAATAATAATAATAATAATAATAATAATAATAATAATAATAATAATAATAATTTTATAATATATAACATTTACGGATATCATAAAAATGGGAGTGAGAGACATCTATAACTGAAATCGGCAATTACTTAGTTGCCAACCCAATATATCTTTATTTCTCTTTTCTTGCAAAAAGTTACGAGGCAGCCTAATACCAATTTCCCCAAATACTATCCTTACCTTATCCTTACCGTGCCGAAATAAGCATCGGCTGGTCTACGCACCCTATCCGTACCTTAAAGGTTGCCATCCGTGCCGAAATAAGCATCGGCTGGTCTACGCACCCTTAGAAAAATCCCAATTGCATGCAACCTCCGGCCATCCAAGCTGCCTGGCCCTCGGCTCGTAACAGTATCAAAATCAAACTTATAATTTGACGGAGATTCATGGTTCACACCTACAGCCGGTATGAAATGTGTTCGTACACCTTTTAACACGTTTAGCGCCGACAATCAACCACTAAAATTCCCACAACGTCAAAACAATTTAATTAATGAAAGCGAAACTAGAAAATTAAAATTTATCATAGTGTATGACATTAGAACTCTTTCGTATCCGAGACATCCTAATTAAATTGTGTTTGTTCAAATATATTACAATGAAACTGAACTTTCAAAATTAGTCGAAAATTAGTGTCATCCATATGTGGTCGACGCTTAACGCGTCGTTGATTTAAATACCAGATCTAAATACCAATGCAACCACAGACCAGTATAATTTTATTAAAATTTATTGTATACTTGCATTTGTTAAATTCATTTATAATTGCTCCTTTGCAAAATTTTCAGTGTTTCATATAAGATATAACATTATGAAACTGGAGACCTTCGCTTCTTGTAGTGCTTTCGCTATAATTTCAAAACATCTCGATTTTTCTAGATTTATTCGTAAAACTACAATTGTATCTCATCTTTTCAGTCCCATAAATTTTAAATTCCTTCACTTGTGGTAACCATTTAACACCAGATATTCCATACCAATTCATTTAACTTATCTAGCTTCCAAGATTGCAAGCAAATAGTTTACCTTTTTACGGAAACAAAATTCGGTACATATTTTTCTATGCTTACAGCATCTAAGGCTCCGATCTACGGTCTTGTATAATGAAAACATTGCTAATCTTTCAAAGAGTGGTCGTTCACAAAGGGTTAATATTACACGCGAAAGAGTCACAAGAGTCTGGCAGCATGCCCGCCGACTTTTTAATTAAAATCTCAATGTTAAAGATGCAAACGAAATCGTAGTTCTTTGATACCCCGTTATTGGCCTGACGTCCAAATAAATAGGGAGGGGGTGGGGGCGTTGAAAGGCTCTCACGGATCACCAGGCCTTTGAAGGAAGGGGTGCTGACGTCAGAGTCGCCGTAAGTGAGAGCCGGAACCACGAGATCCCGTGGGCAGGCTCGCAGCATAGGATATTATTTCCCGGGGGCGTGTCGGTCACCGTAGAAACAAAGTATGCCATCGAGATGACTCAAAGCTACAGAATCAAAATATGCAGCGAATACAGTAAATTCTCCCTAATAATTCCCCTTAGAGGTTTGCTTGCATTATCCCTGTGCTATTCCTACGCCTATATGCGTTATTCCTGCGCCTATTCAAAGGTTCGACGGAGTCAGTCGAGCGTATGACGCGCACGCGACCGCGGCTGCTTCGACTAGAATTCCCGGCACGACGACTCAAAATACGATAATATAACTTTTTTAATTTTAACATTTTAAAACTGGTTCTTTTTTCTTTAACATATTACTGATAGCTTTCTGATTAAAATGAGACCAAACATTATATAATTTAGACAGATATTTCTGATTGCATAAAATAAATTCGATCACGATGTGATCGAATAAATATGGTCCAAGGCTGCGGTTACAGTGGATGCGTATTCGTACGAAATATTAACACTTTGCCGTCCGGTGGCACCACGCTGGTGCCATGGAAAAACTATCTGTTGTATGCCGGTGGTACCGCTTTGGTGCCATTTTAAAAAACTGAAATAACATTTGAACTATATTTCTTGGGTGTTGAAAGGCAGCAAACTAACTATAGCATTGTGCTTATTTAACTAAGAATTAAGTACGAAAATTCTTGGATGATTTATCTTAATTTTAGGAATTTATATTACCGCCATCTTCGAAAATTTTTTTAAATCTAAAATTTCCAAGCTATTATGCCGGCATCAAACAAAAGAATCATATCTAAGATCTGCGGGCGGCATAGAGTTAATTGGACGAACGCGACAAACGATCGTTATAGTGATGATCGTTATAGTTAGAACTAGCGTGACGACGAATTCCATACACTATGTCACATACAAGATGATTTCTTCGATCGAACATTAGTTTTCTGTATCATTCGATGTGGACAATTTTTATAGTGACATCGACGAGTTTTGCTTCTTAGAGAATCCAGTTTTAAAAATGTTATTTTTAAGTGATTTATGAAGCGATAAAATCGAGCAAGCAAATAAACTATTTCCATTATGGCCAATATACGGGGAATTTTACACTCTATTTGAAGAACTTACGAAGCAACCAGATAAGTTTTATGAGTACTTCAGAATGTCTGTTCAGACATTTTATTATCTCTTCGGTGAAATTAAAGGTGGGATTTTAAAACAATCGAACTGTCGGCCATGTATTCCTCCGGGAGAAAGACTCGCGATTACATTAGGGTGAAAAATGTTTCCATTTTCATAATATTCGAATTAATAGCAATAATTGAGCCGTTTATTTTGAAAGTGGCATAAGTCACTTTGTTTTGAAGTCGATATATTTAAGGGTTTGCGTTTTAACACGTTTAAAAATATGGATGCTAACTTTCGAGAAGATTTACTTGTATTTGTTATCTCAGGATACTGATATTTTTCTCAGTATAAATAATTTCGTATAAACATTAAAAAATCACCACTTTTCATTACGGTAAAGTGACTTAAGCCACTTTCAAAATAAATAGTTTAGAAAAATGACTGACATATATTAATTTTGTCCGACGTATTTTACTGAAGTGATGTTTTGAAAGAACAGTGATTTAATAAAATTGTTGAATAAATTACATATATAATAATAATTTATACCATGAACATATTTAATATAAAGGTTTGATTGAAGTATTTTTTATTTTAATATTCATAAAATACAAAAATAATTAGTACATTTTGAAACATAAGTATAAGTAATTTATATGAAAATACATCGGTTCAATTTAATTTTAGTCATCGATAGGAGTGATTAAGTCCTCGGAAATCGTGTTTTGTTTTAAATTTTTAAAATAACTGTGGTATATTGGGGGTATATAATTAAGCAAGTCCATCATGTCTTTGTATTTTGCTGAAGAAACAGGACGAGATCCAGCGTATAACGGATCCATTTCTATTTGTGAATAACACCTAGGTCTTCCTCTTTTTGGTGACAAATCCAAAGTTAGAAATTCATCTTTTTCATCTAAAGTTAGTTTATAAAACATTTTATAGCCATCTGCTGGCGGGTCTGGAGGTAGCCGTCACATCACTACAATATAATTTACAAAACTGCACTATTCTCTTTCGCACTTATAAAAATAAGTCCAGTGATCACAACTTTTTTAAAAATACTGAAAATAATTCAAAACAATACTTCACACACACACTTATCACACGTTTCTGTTTCTTTTACACTAAACCTCGCAATTAATTTCCTGAGTACAGCGACTTACGCCACTTCCAAGATAAACATGTTTGTTATAACGTTAATTAGCAAAACTTCTCTCGAACAAATCTCAATAGTTCTCAACTTATTGATTGCAAATTTTTTAAAAATGAAAAGATACCGTTCAATTGTAATTAGTGTTACCATTAACTCGATTTTTTTGAAAAAGTGACTTATGCCACTTTCGAAATAAACGGCTCAATTATCAGTAACTAACATAATACTAGTAACTAAAAATTATATAAAATCTCGCGTTTTCTCATCGTAAAATACCTGTTGCAATTTTATTCTTAGTAAGTAACAGAATTTAAAATAAAATCTTTATTCTTAAATAATCTTTATTATTATAATTATTATCATTGTCCTGTGCACTGGCCTTGGTGTTCCTCTACATTTTCCATTCTTCTAACTTCTGCGTTTCTATTTGGATACAATTTTCTAAAATTGCTGAATTTTTATTTTTCCTCTCGTCTGCGAGCATTCTCGACGAGCAATGTGAGCGAATCCCATGTCGCACTCATTATTTCTGACATGTGGCCTTCCTTTTTATTCCTCTTCCATTTGCTGAACACTTACTCCTTCCTCTTGTTGAGTACTTCCATCCGTGTTTGGTAATTTATATACCTTCTCAATATTTCTTTCGGATGTAGATGGTACTTGTGTATTAGAGGCTTGCTTGCTTCATACAAATTGACAAAAATTATTTTACTACTTAAAGTTGGACTTCTGGCAACTATTAAACTATATATTGTACAATGTGAATAATAATAATGCTTGAAATATCTACATTATTGTAAATATAATTACTATTGATGTCCATTTCTCGACCAATCTTCTCCAATTTTATTTCAGTCAAATATAGGTTATGGTATTCTTTAGTTTCCAAGTCCCATAAATACCGCCGTTCACAAACTAATGTTATCAATTTATCCGTGTCCACGATTACATTCATTTTTGCGTACGCGTTGATGCGAGGGATCAAACTCGTTTGAAAGATAAATTCGTTCTGACGAATTTGTCGCACCGCATGTGCACTATGTATATATACGATAACAAAATCGATACTAAAACAATGATATTATATTACTACTACAATGCAGTTTACTTAGGCATTTACATCCAGACACATTTCACGAAACAGAAGTCAGCAATTGTTTATCACACGATGGATCAAACGATCCGACGAATTCTTGGATCTTCTATTCTCAGTAAACGCACACAATGTAACTACTCGCATAAGAAGTCTCATCTTAATTGGAAGAATGTGTCCATATGTTAATAAAATTTTCGTGTAAAATTATTGTGTATTTGTATTAATGTCCACCGATATGCTGGTCGCTGATTTATAAGTTTGCCGACTGCAAACTTTCTCTCTCTCTCTCTCTCTCTCTCTCTCTCTCTCTCTCTTTCTCTCATAAGATGTCGACAACTATAAAAGTGGACAATTTGAGAAGAGGAGATACGATTATTTGCGGGGATATGATTACTCGCGGCTTATTTTTATAGTCGCCATTTGTCAACAATTATAAAAAACGAGGTACAAGGCACGAATAATTGTGCCCAAATAATCAAATGCACGAATAATCTTCCCAAATTGTCCATTTTTGTGTGCAATCTGAGTGTCAATTAGGGAGAATTTACTATAGTACATTTTCGATTCCATGCTGCGGGACTATTAGGGAGAATTTACTATAATTCTGTTCGGCCGGTTTCTCAGACTTCAAAGGGACTGTGACTGTCGCTGTCCAATTGTTCCCCGCGATAACGGCAAACGAATGAAACAACAAATATAGCGTCTGACATCCGCCGATGCACGTGTTCACCAGACTTGCTTTGCAACGACCGCACAGCTTACGGTGACCTTGCGGTGCCCTGTTAGTGCACAGCACTAATGTCTTTATGACACGGACGTGCATACCGGCTGTTTTTCGAGACCAGGTTTTTTGGGAAATCGTTTTCCTACTTCCAATGATTTTTGTGGTACAGCTTTATACAGTTTTTTAAAAATTGTGTTTTGTTTTAAATTCCTCCACGCATCCTGAATAAACCCTTTTAATTCTTCTATGGTGTTAAACTGCTTTCCTCTTGAGTATACTTCCTCAGCTGTAATTCCCGAATAATTTTCAATAATATTCAAATCCTGCCGACGACAATTCTGCATGATTTGCATTGCCATGAGAGCGTCGAAAAACCTGTGAATAAAGATTTTCGACTATCTGCCGTCTTTTCATTATTAACACTTTCCGTGCCGAGCTGTTTTTATTCGACTCTTCGCACTGACCATTTGATATTTTACTAAAACCTGACTTATTATATGTTAGTGCACAGCACTAATGTCTTTATGACACGGACGTGCATAACCGACTGTTTTTCGAGCCCAGGTTTTTTGGGAAATCGTTTCTCTCGGTCTCGATGGCCGGGACTAGTTATAAAGAAGGAAAGGTTCCGAAGGGTCAGCCTGACATTGTTTTATGACGGTCATGCCTGGAGGAACTTTCCTGTCTTTGCCGGGGCCTTGCGGCCGTCTGCTTTGAAACGGACCAGCTGATTGGCTATTGCCAAAATCGGGCAGGACCAATCGGCGAATAGTGTAGGTGCGTTGGAGGGATGGTAGTCTGCTACGAGCGAGGGTATTCTCTGATGGAGCTTCAGAGTTGTAATAGAAGTCGTAGCATCAAGACATCCTGACCAAGGGTGTACTGTAGTCAGGGGCTCAATACAAAATAGCAGGCAGAATCCGGTTCTTTATTTTATACAGTCCATAAATATAGCGTCGTAATTCGTCGCTATTATTGACGACGCTGTGACGCCCCAACACGCCCAGTGGTACCGATCGCGATTCTAAGGAGTGAAAAGTCGTGTTAGTACTTTTACTTATTCCTAAATTCATTATATTAAAATACGTCTCGACCTAGTAATATTACATATATCTCCAATGGATACGTAATCATAACCATAATTATATCGATCGAGAAATTTCTTCTTTCAAGCATTGAGGCGGTCTGTCGAGGTTGAATTTATTTATAATAAACCGAAGACAGAAGGTCGACTCTTCTGGAGTGTTCTTAAATCGACGGCTTTCAGCCCTCGGCAACTCAGCCGGTCTTGACACAATTTTCATTAGTACTTTACTCTTTATAGTATTATCCAATTATAACTGTTATATTAATTAGTACAAAACCTGCCAAGCCTGTCAAAGTGGATCGATTTCACCGTCTCTTGTTTTAAAGTTGATGCAATTATGAAAACTCTTTTTTCCGAAAATGACTGAATAAATTGCTTAATACAAACATACATTACCATAAAAATGACGAACGGTCTAAATGAATACACCATTTTCTTCATTGTGTAACGGAATACGCTTACATTTAAGGCTCTGTAGATTTAATGTTAAGTTATGAGATTTACTGTTAATTAATTAGATTAAGTAGTTCGATTTAGTATTAAGTAATGAAATTCAGGATGAAATCGAGATTCCAACCGTGTCAAAAATTTGTTTTCCTTAAATCCCTTACCACTGGCAAATTCGCTGCAATGAAGAGCCTTTGGAGCCTTACAATCGCCCGAGCAACGCGCTCAGGACAAAGATGAAGCATTGCCTCACTGAATTGACTCGGAGACGTAGGAAACGCGCGGGCGTTGAAATGTACCCTTCCGGGGTTGTAAGGCCCGGATTGCTCGGTGGACGCGTATGTTCTTAAGTCGCCGATTGATTGCCCGCCAAATTAATTTTGGGCTATCGGAATCAAGTTTCGGATTAGTGGTTGCGCGTACTGTTGCGTGATTTGAAGACTGAGGGCTTGTGCCTTGTGAATGATTGCTCGCGGGATGACTGCTCGCGTGTACCGGGAGAATTGCAATAGACCGTTTTTCGGGTTTGCTCGACTATTTATATGGGTAGTTCCTCGTCGGAACTTGTCCTGGAGGGGGTAGGAACGCTAGTCGCTGGGTCGTGGAGTCTCTGCGACCCTGGTTCATGCCCCGGAAATTCCGTCAGGTCAACTCAGGTAGCGGGCCCCGTCGCGCGCTCGACGTCGGCTGACCCTTCGGAAATTTCGGGTTTATGGGACCTTATGGCTGTCAAGGAAAACGGCTTATTTACGATGAGCAAAAAAAAAAGAAAAAACGTCTGCCTTGTGATTTTATGCCATGTCCGGATGGCATCCGGACAATCTGGACGCCAAATGGTTGTGAAAGTGTCCTTGACTGCAGCCCAACTATGGTCACGTCCGTGTCGTAAACCCGGTCGCAAAGACTCCACGTGTTTGTTCCTTCGCGATGGAACACTCACTAAAGCTTCAGCATCAAAACGCGTGTGCAATGAAGGCTCCTCCTTACGACCGCGTCGATGCCTATGTTACGAGCCGAGGGCCAGGCAGGTTGGGTGGCCGGAGGTTGCATGCAATTGGGATTTTTGATAGGGGTGCATAGACCAGTCGATGCTTATTTCGGCACGGGTGGTTACTTTTAAGGTTAGGATGAGGTGCATAGACCAGCCTATGCTTATTTCGGCACGGGTGGCTACCTTTAAGGTAAGGATAGTGTAGCGCCGTGCTTTTATTACGCAAAACGCGTAATAAATTAGCTTTTATCAGTTTTCTTTGGTTACAAGTTCAATTATTTCCATTTCCTATTTCGAAGCAGTAGTTGGTATAACCCACATAGATATATCTTTACCGCTCGAGGTATATCTTTATTTCCCTTATCTTGCAAAAAGTTACGAGGCAGCCTAATACCAATTTCCAATTATCCTTACCGAAATAAGCATCGGCTGGTCCAAAAATTATTCTAAATTATTTATTACTGGAATATATATGCTAAATAATAATAATTATTACCTTAGCCTCTAAAGCACCTTATCCTAACCTTAAAGGTAGCCACCCGTGCCGAAATAAGCATCGGCTGTGTAGCGCCGTGCTTTTACGACGCCTTTTCGACGCGCGGGGATCGAACGTCAACCCTATCGGGGTTGTAAGGCCCGGGCTTCACTTGTTTGAAGACGCGTCGTTTTTAATGGTTATCGGTCCGATTGACGGATTTCGAATGAATGAGCGATTGAGTTCCCGAGTCGAATGAGTCTCCGGTTGCGACGAGTGAGTCTCCGAACGATTGAGACTGTTTGACGCACGAGTGAGACTCCGGATCGAGAATATATGTTTTTGAAGGCGACTGTAAGAATAATAATACTAATAACTGACTGTCCTCGCCTCGACTGCTCGCGTTTTTTATACCTTTTTCCCCACTTGAGATTCTTGAAGGAACCTCCACCTCCATGCCGGGATGCACTGATTGGTTTTCTCGAAAATTACGATTTCCCAATCAGCGTCCTCCAAACGTTTCGTCACCACCCTCTCGTACCGTCCTGCACGGGCCTTGTCTTGGAGAGGGGTGCGACACGTAATTGCGTGGTCGGGGAGGTCCTCTGGGCCTTGAGATGTCATCCCCGCGACGGTTGGGACTAACTTTCCCAAGACGCGTTCAAAAATCTCAAGTGTTATTGCGGGAGTTTTTTCGGGCCTTTTGGATTTACGACACGTCGCGATCATTAGAAAAGACGGAGACACTGCCCGGATGTTCGGCAGCTGCAAAAAAGGTCTCCGTCTCCTCAGATGACCCACGCTTGTCCGTGCCATAAACCCTTCACGAGAGAAGTTTGCGGGAGGTTCTACGTGACGGAACAGTAGATACTATAAAATATGCGAAAAATAAGGATAAAAATTTGAATAATTAATTAATTAAACAAATTTTAATCATCACCCGAAAATTGTTTTACTTATGATGAAAGATGTAAACATAAGAATACTATTCATTTAGTTCGAGTTTTCTGGGATCTGCCCCACTGTGCACCGGTGACTCTATTGACCGAATGAGAGCCTCCGATGCCTTCGGAGGGCTATTTATTTTGTCCTTGCTAAAGAATGTTCTATCTTACAGGGACGAACAAACCGCCGGTGCAAAAGGTGTCAGGCGTGAAAACGCCTCGTGCGATAAACCTTCGATCGCGCGAGGCCAGCTATCAGGTATGTTCGTATAGAAGATGATGTCCTGAGATAGAAGGACTCGTTAGAAGCCAAAGACATTCGCTGGAATGACGGCGTCGAGCCGGGCGAGTCTGGTTGCCAGATGTATTAAAAGGAATCATCATAAGCATACTCGCACCGAGCCTTGGTAAAAATTACGACTTGAAAAAGAAGTCGAGATTTCCAGGGACCAGGTAGCGTTTAGGCAGCTACATAATGTTTCTTGTTTGTTCCTTAATTAAAAGTATCTAGGGTAAATGTGTTAATTACAGTGAAATAATCTGTTTTATTTAAATTATATGCTGATGTGTTTTATGTAAGAACGAATTTCTTCTATTAAGAAGAAATTCTTCTTATTAAAGAATAACAAAGCATATAAAACAGTTTTTAAACAAGCTACTGTGCCCTTATAAATATAAACGAGAAATGTAGAATCCGTAAAATAGAAATTTACAAACATCATTTATTATTCACACGTTATCGCAATTTTTCAGTTATTTCCGGTGCTCCGACAAAAAAATGTTTCGAACAAAAATTAATTCGTACTTAGTTTTCTATAAATATCAATATAAAAAATTAAAACAAAATTTTCTTTTAATAGAAAATTGAAGTCACTTTGATGTTTTAATTGTTACTATATCTTTTTTACTTAAGAATGTTATAGCTGACGCCATGATAATAATTTTATAATTCAATTCAATTCAATTTAATTCAATTCAATTTAATTAAATTTAATTTAATAATTAAATTTAATTAAATTTAATGATTTAACGACCTGTATAAAACTGTCTTTACGTCTTAAAACATTGTTAAAATTGTCGTGAGCGGCTAATTCATCGATTGGAACCACTGTGACGTTGCGGCGTTCGCTGAAAATTTTGTGGAATTAAAGGCTACGCTGACGGGCTCGCATTATTGCGCCTGAGCTACTGTTCTCCACGATGAATGGCCGTTCGCGTCCGTCTGACCACGTTCGTGCCATTGTCGCAGTTTTATTCCACGGTGTGGCGTAGCGTGTCCGGTCAATGGCGGATCTATCTACTTCACTGCCCCATTTCAAGTTTACGGGCGCTGTTACATCGCCGCCGCAGAACGATCTAATTTTATTTGATTGTTGCGTATGGACTGGTCGTTTCCATTTATCGACACCTTTAACCTTTGCGGTGCGAGAGCCTTCGCTGAGTTACGCTAGGAAATGAACGTCGCTTTTTTTTATGAAACATTTCTGAGCACCGATGACACTTCTAGATACCAATATTCCGTTTCTATGACCGGAAGACGATTCTTCTAGATATTTATAGAAATTCTCAGATTTCAGAATTTCTTCTGCTTTGACTACAATAATTGCTATACGAATGATTTTTATGTAGAACGTCTATTCCAATAAGCACTGGACGTTTTAAGGACGTCTATTTTAGGTGTGAACATCTTACGCCCTAAAATCCGCGCCTTTAAGACGTCCGATTTCAAACGTTAAAACGACGTCCAATTCGGGACGTCTTTAAGATGTTTTAACCCTTAGCACTCCGAACCATTCTGGACGTTGGCTACCAGCTACTCAGCATCACTTTTTGGCAGAAACGGGCATTTACAGACCCGCGTATTATTTATTATGGTTTTGGAACTAAATAACTTATTATAATGATATTGGACTTATATGAATTTGGCTGAAATCGAGAAATTTGCAAAAAAATCAATATTTTATTTTTTATAATTTTGTTATTGTTTGTTTTATAATTTTATTTTGTTGTTGTAATCGCTATCTATGCGAACTCTTTCTCTCGTCGCCTTGTTGCTTGGACGATATTACTATCACTGCTATCAAAACGATAGACTAACTGTAGAAGAAAACCTTCTACATATCTGTAGTAACATTTCTGTGTAACATTTCTAACATATCTGTATAAACGTCTATCTAGAGCTCATCTTCACTACTACTTGTGTCATGAGACTCATTCGTGTTTGAACGTTTTGCGTATTATAATATTTGCGTAATGTAATATAGTATAATATAGTATAGAATTATATTATAATATAATATAGTATAGTATAGTATTATGTTATAATATAGTATAGTATAGTATTATAATATAGTATAGTATAGTATTATATTATAATATAGTATAATAATATAGTATGGTATTATATTATAAAATAATATAGTATAGTAGAGTATTATGTTATAATATAGTATAGTATAGTATTATAATATAGTATAGTATAGTATTATATTATAATATAGTGTAATAATATAGTATGGTATTATATTATAAAATAATATAGTATAGTATAGTATTATGTTATAATATAGTATAGTATAGTATTATAATATAGTATAGTATAGTATTATATTATAATATAGTGTAATAATATAGTATGGTATTATATTATAAAATAATATAGTATAGTATAGTATTATGTTATAATATAGTATAATACAGTATAGTATTATATTATAATATAATATAATATAGTATATTATAGTATTACGTTCTAATAAAAAATATGAATAAATACATAGGTTGAAAATTTCTAATTGTTATTACTAACTCACAAGATAATATTTACCAAAAAAACTTTTACCAAACAATTTATTTACCAACAGAAGAATCACTTTTCCGATTTTCTCACTCGTTAGATCTATCTATACCGCTCGACGCTTCAAACCAGACTGAGTTCAGCTTTGAAAATCTTTTCCTCCAGATTTTATGATTATAAATCTCACTATACAGTGCGTGCTATGTTCGCATACCGACCTTTCTTCTACAGACTTGCCTTATCGCTCTTTTCAAATGGCGCCTTTGAAGTGCTTGGGCCGTCGTGAGCACGCCTCTCACGTTCTCGTCAAAACACGCTGACATTTCTTGTATATATCTTAGTAATTTTACTATATTTTGATTTGATTTCTTGTGCCATTTCAAGAGAAAACTTCAGGGAAACATGCATGTCTGAAAAAGTTGCGCTGAAATAACTCAATTCCCCGTAATCACTAATAAACTTGAATGTCCCACCAGAGGGGACATCCGAGTGATATGCTAGAATTACGATGTCCCGCGAGAGGGGACAGCAGAGTGCAAGGGGTTAAAAACAGACGTCTTAAAGACGTCCCGTATTGGACATTCTTTCAACGCCTGAAACAGAATGTCTTAAAGACGTCTGTTTCGGGACGTCTTGAAAACGTCTTAAAGATGTCCTGGTGCTATCTGGGATGGAGAATGTTTAATCCAGCAAGTCTCCCGAATATACATAATGATATAACTTATTCTAATAAAATAAACGTTTAAACATAATTGAATAATGTTTTACAATTTATTTCGAGAATTGAGATTCTCAGGAAAAATCTTAATGTATCGCGGGAACGAGCCCACTGATTATTAAAACGCAAAGAAGAATTTATATTTATTCGACAGTGCAGACTATATTTTATTTGTTTAATGTCAGAAAAGTTCGTGCGTCAAATTACTTATGATCTAAACTTCTTAAAAAGATATTTGAACCTTTTCACTGCATTATACGAACTAACACGTCTGTTTATTGTAAAAGTCTCGAGTTTACGTTACCGAAAAATGAATTAATTGTTGCTCCATGTCCTGTATAATTTTTGAAATTGTTATCGTACCGAATTTAAGTAACATAATCGACCTGGTATATTACGCCTATGATATATGTATCATATTTCTGTGTACGCTACGTCCGTCCGAAAGTTAATTAACCCGATGCCAGAAATTTATTATTCATTATACAACCTAATAATTCACTCACACGCTCGCTCTGTTAAGTAAAAAATGATCCAAACTCGTGATAGAGAATTAATAAAAGGAAATGTTTTCTATATTTTAGTCAGCTTGCCACATTGCAAATAATTATTACGTTGGAAAAAATTGTTCGGGTTAAAAGATAGGAATAAAAGCATTAGTACTGCCACGCTTAACTAGTTTTTAAGTGCACGAGATAACAAAATGACAGTTAAAAGACTGAACTGATAAGAGGCTGAAAATTATACATAAATGAAAGCTACGTAAAAGCCAAATTAGGCTTTAAAAAATATGGAGTTAAATAGTAGTTTAAAAGAATAAAGTTTCCTAAAGTTTAATGACTTGGTATTTTATGAGTTTCTTGTGCGCAATGCCTTTTCCAAGCGATTCGAAATTTTAGCAATTAGGTAGATGAAAATTAACGTTTAAGAATCACATACCTGCATAAAAATGTTCATTTTTATCTCTAGCAACAATCTCACCGCGATGTTATTGTACATTAAAACGCTACAGGGTTAGTTGTTATTTGCAATATCGTCGGTTCTCACGATATCAGAAAACGTCGGCCGGCGTTCAATTGAGAGAATTGCAAATTAAATAGCAGAGTGACACGAACGTTCGAATGATAGAACAGTTACTTGGTTATAATGCCATTTTTCATCATCAATGATTTGCACAGTAAATCGTTTTTTGGTTAAATCGTTGTCGTATCAAGCATACAGTAATTTCTCCCAGAAATGTTCAGAGGTCGAAATTGAAACCGGCAGATTTGAGAATACTAAGACGCGAGTCTTGGAGCCTCGCGGCTCGTTTTTATACATAGAAACTCGGGGCAGTCGCCAAGAAAGGCATGTTGGTGTATATTAATATGAATGCATAGTAATGCTAGAATAAAAACGATGACTTAACTTTTTTATTTCTAATTTGTTGCCATGATTCGAAGGCAATTTGGAGGCCACATGACACGATTCGAAGGCAATTCGGAGACCACATGACACGATTCGAAGGCAATTCGGAAGCCACATGACACGATTCGAAGGCAATTCGGAGGCCACATGACACGATTCGAAGGCAATTCGGAGGCCACATGACACGATTCAAAGGCAATTCGGAGGCCACATGATACGTTTCGAAGGCAATTCGGAAGCCACATGACACGATTCGAAGGCAATTCGGAGGCCACATAACACGATTCGATGGCAATTCGGAGGCCACATGACACGATTCAAAGGCAATTCGGAGGCCACATGACACGATTCGAAGGCAATTCGGAGGCCACATGACACGATTCGAAGGCAATTCGGAGGCCACATGACACGTTTCGAAGGCAATTTGGAGGCCGCATGCCACGTTTCGAAGGCAGTTCGGAGGTCACGTGCCACGATTCGATGGTTACGTATCTAATACCTACCACATACACCTTGTAGCTTCGCGGTTTTTCTTACCTGACACGCACCCAAACAGACCATTTTGTGTTGTCTTTCGGGAATTCGCGTCGTGTGTCGCATCACACGCCTGATCGACTCCGTCGACCCTTAGCATCGTCGTAGCAATAAATTACAAAGGCGTAGGACTAACACAGAGAAATTCACAGCATCCCGAAATTTGGCATTTCCGGGAGAAATTATTGTAATACAATATTGAATTTTAGACGTGGTAGTTTGGTGACGCGGTAATGATAAAGGAGAGGAGGAAAGATTATAAGAGGAGGAAAGATATATAAAATAAAGACTATATATAATCTTTATTTTATATATATATTATTATTATTATCATTATATTATCAAAAAGGCAGAACCTGTGAGACTCGATAGCCTCACCGATGAGTCCTCCTCCAGCAGGTTTATATAACCTGGATAAACCTGCAGAAGAGAAGAAAACATTTGATTGACATAAGCTTCTTTGGCTTATTTTACAATGCTGTGATCTATAAAAAAAAGTGTTAATTTCGTTTTAAATGTTGTTTATTTAAGTTTTATCTTAAAGAATATCTTTTTTTATAAAGATTATTTATAAAGACTTATTCTCTATAAAGGCTTGACGGTATGCACAATTCCTGCCAAACGGAATTACCTGAAACAAAAATTCAAAAGATTCTTAAAACTAGGATATATACTCTAGACATTGACGATTGAACATTTCCATTTCAAAATGGCAGCTGTTTGTGTTTGATATATCGAATTGGTACGAAACATTTGTATGTTTTTTCTTGTTTATATTTTCCGATATTATTAAAAATTAAAATAATATGCGTCTAAAATATCTTGCTAGTTTCTATGATAGAAAGAAGATTACAATAGGAAACAATTACCTCCTTAACTTCCTATCAGTAGCAACGAAAAACAAGCACCCCGTTTAAACGAATTTCGCACTAAAATGCTTTTCCCTCTATTACTTGCTGCCTACCCTCTCAAGGACGATGTCTCTAATTTTCATAATCATTCATAAAATACAGATTGTGTGAAGACTCTTCGGATATATCGCGTGCATAAAAAATAAAAAGCTAAGAAAGGGAGAAATAATACTCGCTGAAAATTACGATGCAGAAATGTTGCAACTAAAGGTTGTCCAAATGATGTATACCATCATGATAGGATTGCATATTCTTCCAAATAAGCGGGAAAATAAGTGAATTTTGAAATGCGTTTATACGAATTTCGCTCACTGTAGTGGTGATGACGATTAGGAGAGGGATTACGCAGTCTCGACCTATGCAGGGTGTCTCAGAATTATGTTACTTCTGGTAAATAAGGGGTTCCTGAGGTCATTTGAAGAAACTTTTTCCTTAGCAGCAATGAAATTCGCGGCTTCGTTTACGAGTTGAGCCGTTTATTTTGAAAGTGGCATAAGTCACTTTTTCAAAAAAATCGAATTAATGGTAACACTAATTACAATTGAACGGTATCTTTTCATTTTAAGAAAAAAAACGGCTCAGTTATTAACGAAGAACACTGACCAATAAGAAGCGAGAACAGCTGGCGCTAGACGGCCGAGCCAATAAGCGGAACTGGGCTTCGTGTATTGGTCAGTGCTTTTCGTTAATAATTCGTGAATTTCATAAGACGTCTTTTAAGACGTCAAAAAGACGTTCGGAATGTCCTATGAACGGCCTACGAATAGCCTAGAAATATCCTGTGTTACAAATCAAGACGTATTATGGACGTCTTTAAGATGCCCTGTAGACGTTTTATAGACATCTTTAAGACAACCTGTAGACATCTGAACGACGTCTTTTAGACGTCCATAAAACGCCGTTTAGGCGTCTTTAAGGCGATGATTAGACGTCTTTAAAGCGTCGTTAAAGACATCTTTAAGGTATCATCTTTAAGAAATCAACTATTAATAAATTAGCAATAGTATACATGTATGACTAATAAAAGCAAATAAATTTTATTAACAAAACAAATTGGTTAGTTGTAATATATGAGCCGTTTATTTTGAAAGTGGCATAAGTCACTTTTTCAAAAAAATCGAGTTAATGGTAACACTAATTACAATTGAACGGTATCTTTTCATTTTAAAAAAATTTGCAATCGATAAGTTGAGAATTATTGAGATTTGTTCGAAAGAAGTTTTGCTAATTAACGGTATAACAAACATGTTTATTTTGAAAGTGACGTAAGTCGCTGTACTCAGGAAATTAATTGCGAGGCTTAGTGTAAAAGAAATAGAAACGTGTGATAAGTGTGTGTGAAGTATTGTTTTGAATTATTTTCAGTATTTTTAAAAAAGTTGTGATCACACTGGACTTATTTTATTATTTTTATTTTTTATTACTTTATTATTTTATTTTTATTTATTTTTATTATTTTTTACTTATTTTTTATTCACAAATAGAAATGGATCCGTTATACGCTGGATCTCGTCCTGTTTCTTCAGCAAAATACAAAGACATGATGGACTTGCTTAATTATATACCCCCAATATACCACAGTTATTTTAAAAATTTGAAACAAAACACGATTTCCGAGGACTTAATCACTCCTATTGGTGACAAAAATTAAATTGAACTGATGTATTTTCATATAAATTACTTATACTTATGTTTCAAAATGTGCTAATTATTTTTGTATTTTATGAACATTAAAATAAAAAATACTTCAATCAAACCTTTATATTAAATATGTTCGTGGTATAAATTATTATTATATATGTAATTTATTCAACAATTTTAGTAAATCACTGTCCTTTCAAAACATCACTTCAGTAAAATACGTCGGACAAAATTAATATATGTCAGTCATTTTTCTAAACTATTTATTTTGAAAGTGGCTTAAGTCACTTTACCGTAATGAAAAGTGGTGATTTTGTAATGTTTATACGAAATTATTTATACTGAGAAAAATATCAGTATCCTGCGATAACAAATACAAGTAAATCTTCTCGAAAGTTAGCATCCATATTTTTAAACGTGTTATAACGCAAACCCTTAAATATATCGACTTAAAAACAAAGTGACTTATGCCACTTTCAAAATAAACGGCTCATATGAGCGTTTTCTCGGCGGCCTCATTTCTGACACTTATCCAAATCCTAGATAACCAAATCCCAACTAATCGAATCTAAATTTTTAATTGTCTAAACGCATCAGGATACATGGGCCATAATCCCACCTCTGAAATTTGTTAGAGAAAATGATGGGAAAATCGATCGTTCGGATAGATAACCAGGATTCGAGAATCTGCGATCTCCGGCATGCCGGGCGACTGCTTTAACCAATCAAGCTATTCGGCCGCCTGACAATACATTCTCTCATGGTCTGTTTTATCGATGCGGGTGACAGGTCTACACTGTAGTCACTCAAAGATCCAAAGCACATAGCCCTACCATAAAATACATGGTTCGCTGCACGCTCGAACGATACCGATCTCGATGATCGATACTTTAGCGACACTTATGACAGCGGCCATTATTATAACGAGTGAACTTTTCAAAAAGCTATCTTTATAGAAAATATATTGCTGATCGGTGCGCTCTTGACGACTTTCAATTTGTATATAAAGCGTATGAACAAAATTTACATCGTCATTTTTACCTGCTGGTAGTCAGTAACTACTAATTACTGAATGGTTTAGTTCCTAGAGAAATGTCTAGATTAATAACTTTTTTAAAACTAGACTAAATGACTGGAATAATTTTAAACATATTAGGGAGATTAGTTTACTCTGTATAATTACTGAAACACTTATTTTGTTTAATTTTGCTATTACTTGGAATGACAGAAAAAAAGAAGAAACTCTCGTTTTTTAATTTTTTCATTCATGCCTATGACAAAAATGTAAAAAATGCTTTTTGTAGATTTCAGTAACTTATATGCATGCTGAAAATTTTAACGAAATCGGTTGACGTTGTTATGAGTCACAACAAATTAAAGATGGCAGAAATCGAAGTAAGAAATGTTGCAATTGTAAGAAATCTACAGTTTCTTAAATCTTTCAATGCCTGTAGCTCGATTCTGAAGTTGACCAAAATTCAAGTTATTTAGTTCAGTTTTAAAAAAGTTATTGCGTTTTAAAAGGTGTTTCTTCACTTTTATCTGTAGCTGTAGATCTGCTTGATCACGTTGTTTTAATAATCTACTCGACTAAAGTCTACTTCCAATTAAGTCTAATTGTAATTCTTTAACTGAATACAGGCAAAGTAGTTCTACATCATTTGAATTTTATGCATCTGTAAATTCAACGTATATACATTTTGTTAATAAGTAGAAACATAAATTTTGTTTATTTATTGCGCATGTTCTTTTGTATAATAAGCGATAAACAAGATTATGACAAAATTTAACGTCGCAAAATTATTCGAACAGTGAATGTGAATCACATTAATTTTATATAAAATGAAAATCTTTTTAATCATGTTATCATAATATTAATATTTTGTCGGTTGATCCTTTTGTTTTATTACTTCATGTAATCGCTTGAGCATGTTACAAATGATTTCATTGAAATACTCCGGTGAAATCCGTTTCGATTTGTCTAACAAACGTTGTCCTTGTAAGTGTTGTACGAATTTTGCGGTCCAACTGATCCCATAAATTTTCAATCGAATTTAAATCAGACGATTAAAGAGGATAGGTGCGTATAAAATGACGGATTTTTAAGTGAATATATAAAACTGCATATCTTTTTTCAAAAGCTGTTTATTTAATCAAAATATGCTCTATTTGCTTCAATATACATACTTTCCTGACGAGATTTTAATGCATAGATGTTTGCCTTCAAGAAAAATTCTGATCTTTAGAATCAATAAACTCTGATATGGAATTTTTCAGATTGTCTTCATTTTCATACTGTTTTGCCCGTTAAAACTGTTCTAAATGTTTAAGAAAATGAAAGTTGGTTGGCGAAAGATCCGGCGAATAAGCTGGGTGCTGCAAAATTGCATATTTTAATTCATTTAATTTCGCAATTGTTTTGTACGACGTATGTGGCTGGGCGTTGTCGTGGAAAAGTATTGAGCCGTGCCGATTAACAAGCGATGAGCGTATAATTTTCAATTTTTCATGCATTTCATCAATGTACTGGCAGTAGTTCTCGCCTGTAATCTTCTCCTCAGTTCGAAGGAATGAGTAGTGAATTACTTCGGTTACATTCGTTTCCACAAATGCTTTCAGAGCATCGTTTTTCACACACGTTTTTGGATCTTCCACGCGATTCATTTTGTAGGGAAAATTCACAAGACTGAAAATTTTCAAACCAACGCTTGCACTTTTCGATCGTTAACAGTATTCTCCCCAAACGCCTGGTTTATATTGCGTGCACCTTTTGCAGCATTATTACCAAGTTTATGCTCATATAAAAAAATTACCCCCCCCCCCCCCCCGACTGTTCCGTCCTGGACGGATCAACACCGAATAATCTGTCAGGTCACTTGAGGGCCTACGGGGTCTATACTACGACCCCGAGAAAAGGTGCCTGACAGACCAATAAAATAAACCGAACCCTACGGGACAAGGTTCAAATATTTCGGATTTACAACGACGACCCGCTGTAACGACATTTTTTTACCGTTTGCTTTACCGGTTAGAACCGGTAAAGTAAAAAAAGGGAAATAGTTTTATTGCTGTACTTTAGTCGGAGACCCAAGGTGGTCTCCAACTGCCTTCCGTCGACTTGCCCTTTTTTCAAGGCCCTAGAGCAACGTCTTCGGAAGTGGGGGCAGGTTGGGGGTGAAGCCAATCAGGCTCCAAAAATTGGCCGCACAAAATTGACTCCACCCCGAGCAAGTCAACCTGCAACCCAAAATTTGTCAAGACAGTCAGTCTTGTCGGTAACTCTCACGAGAGATGGTCAATCACTCTCACGCACAACTGTAAACCCCTGGACCTTCTTCAAATAAACTGTGTTGCCTTGCGTTTTCAACCTAGTTTAAACCTTTTTTACAAATCAACTTCACCGCCATTAAGTTGACGTTGGAGGCGCAGCATTTGGAGGAGCAACCTTCAATCTGCGCACCGTACGATACATTCGTACGGCCCTAACACCGACTATCGATTGAATTCATGTGCTTACGAAATTCAAAACAAATAACGAAATGGAACACTTTTGAGAAAATCTCATTTGTTGAAATGTGACTCTGGCAGTGGACAGTATGACTATGAACGAGGTTACGCCAAAAACAACAGCACAACGAAAACAGAGAGACAAACGTTCGCATGTAAAGAAAATCCGACATTTCATATGCACCAACCTAATACCACGACATTTACAGCGAGACAGTTGACGTCTCACGTCTCACGTATGTATCGGGACTGTTGAGGTGCGTCGTGTGAGCACCTGATATCGTTATTCCGCGATATTAACTATCTATCGGGTTGTAAGGCCGACTACGCTGCGCGACGGAATAGGACGATATCGTTGTCCGTTTACTTAAAAATGAACAACTGTTTTACTTAATAGATCGTGAATTTATAGACTGAACGAGACGTAGACTAGAGTGACGAGCGACGTTGAACGATATGAACGAGGTTACGCAGGAGTAAAAAATGACTGTCCGAGGTGGTCAAGAGTTCTCGTTTTATATGTTTCTCGCCGAGAGAAAACTTGAAGATCATTGGTTGATCGCGAGGTGGAAAGGGACCTTAGGAGTCCCGGTCGTACCCAGTGTCACAGGTAGCGAGAAATCCCGGAAAAGGCGACCGAAGGGATGCGTGCTGGCGACCCTGTCATAAATGAAGGAAATGTTGCCGATGAAGTGTGCGTTATCCGAAATTGCAGAAATGACTTTATTGCCGGAAAGGAGACGGCTCGAAGGAATTAGAAATTTCGAAACTGCAGGCGAAGGCTCTACGAAATTGGAGGCCCAACGAACGTGACTTTTGTCAATTGCACGTCGTTCGTTGAAGGACCGTCAATTTGCCACGCTGCACCGAAGGTTCCCAAAAAAAAAAACTGTGTTTTAGGGATTGAAGAAGGGTAGTCCGTCCCGGAGAAAGTCGGGCGGACACAGCTGGAAAATTCCGTTGCAAGACGGAACAGGGACACTAGAGAGCTTTCATATTCTCTATTTCGATTTTTCAGTTTTTTATATTAACACATTGCGGACGGCTCACGAGATATCTCGATTTTAGCAAATTGAACGTTGCGGACGGGTCACGAGATATCTCGTTTTCATGTTTTTTTTATTTAATCGGCAACAAGCAACCAGTCGCAAATATTTCTGTTACGTAACCATGGTAACGAAGCCTCCCGCATTCCTAAGTAATTTTAGCGAAACAAATGAATCATTCCAAGCATGTAGAAATGATCAGTCATTATAGCCACTCTAAATCAATATTCAAATTTGTATAATAAATAATAGTTAAAATGTAAAGAATCTTATATAATAAACAGATATATAAACTATGTATATATAGTATTATTTAAGAATACTAAATGCAAATTAGAAATGTGCGTATCCGCTTCCTGTTACTTGCCAAGCATGTTTTTGGAGCGTTCGAAAATGTGCGGTCTTTGAGGGCGTGTTGAACGCGTAGAGCCCCGTCCGCAGTGTGTTAAAATACGTTGCTCGAAATTCCAAAGGAGTGACAAACAGAGACTAGAACGTCGGTCTGCTCATTGTCATCGCGTTCTTTCAACCGGCGTTTCTTAATATTCAGGCGACTCATCAACGTTTCCACTCCCTTCTTCGCTTTTCGGCAAGTGAAAAGCTATCGCTCCGCTGGCGTAGATAATGACAGAAAACGCGGCAAAAAAGTTCTCATTATGGTCGTCGATCGCAATCGACACATTTTCGTCGACGACACAGCGTCTCGACGGAGATGAGCTTCGCGACGACGACGACGACGACGACGAATGGCATCGCGCCGAGCGGATAAAAAATGCATCTTCCGGATGCACAAGAATTTCATTAAAGCCCGGTCGTAGAACGGGAAATGCCTTATTTCTTTCGGATACTGCTCTTTACCGATTCCGTCTTTCCTTGGCCGAATGCATTTCCGCGTTGAAATATCCGTTCAGAGGTCTTTTCACGCGTCACTATCGCGTCGACAGCGGCGTGATACCAAATATGGTAATATTTCTGATAATATATCGTTGCTCCAGTGGAAATCTGTACTTTCCGCAATCTATTATACTTCCTATGGTAAAAAGTTTCGCCAACAAAATTAAACTTTCTTTTTAAACGTTCACTATTGCTTTACGCAAATACTACTACTTCTGTTCCATCGCGAAGGAACAAACACGTGGAGTCTTTGCGACCGGGTTTACGACACGAACGTGACCATAGTTGGGCTGCAGTCAAGGACACTTTCACAACCATTTGGCGTACAGATTGTCCGGATGCCATCCGGACATGGCATAAAATCACAAGGCAGACGTTTTTTCTTTCTTTTTGCTCATCGTAAATAAGCCGTTTTCCTTGACAGCCATAAGGTCCCATAAACCCGGAATTTCCGAAGGGTCAGCCGACGTCGAGCGCGCGACGGGGCCCGCTACCTGAGTTGACCTGACGGAATTTCCGGGGCATGAACCAGGGTCGCAGAGATTCCACGACCCAGCGACTAGCGTTCCTACCCCCTCCAGGACAAGTTCCGACGAGGAACTACCCATATAAATAGTCGAGCAAACCCGAAAAAAGGGTCTATTGCAATTTTCCCGGTACACGCGAGCAGTCATCCCGCGAGCAATCATTCACAAGGCACAAGCCCTCAGTCTTCAAATCACGCAACAGTACGCGCAACCACTAATCCGAAACTTGATTCCGATAGCCCAAAATTAATTTGGCGGGCAATCAATCGGCGACTTAAGAACATACGCGTCCACCGTGCAATCCGGGCCTTACAACCCCGGAAGGGTTCATTTCAACGCCCGCGCGTTTCCTACGTCTCCGAGTCAATTCAACTTCCGTAGATCATTTTGGAAAAATTGCGATGACCTTTAGGTCATTGTTCTTAAGGAGATGGTCTCGTTTAGTTGGCAATTTTATAAATACAGCTTCTATCATATGCACTTTACAGGATGTCCCAAAATTATTGTACAACCAAGAAATATGGGATTCCCGAGGTCATTTGAAGTAATTTCTCCCTTAGCGAAAATGTAATCGGCGGCTTCGTTTATGAGTTTTTAGCACTGAAGGGAAGGTAAGCGAATCGGAGAGTGTGTTTAAGGTTACTATTAATGCAGTTTATTGAATTGTTATCGATGAGCGCGGGCGCGACTAGCGTGGTGTCGTAGGACTAGCAACTTAGGACAGACTGAGCTTTTGGAGTTGCGCGTTTGTCTCTTTTATACTGGAAGAGAAGAAAGGAATAGATGGGCTTTCGTAGGAAAGGAGAAAGTTGGGAAAGTCCCGTGCGGGTCGAGTTGTCCAGATGTGAGGAGAATTGTTTTATTAGGGGTGCGTGATTTTTAGGGAATTTTGAGGATTAGGAACGGTACTTGTTTTATTGCTAGCGGCCGCGCTCAGGTAGAGGGATGCGACGCCACAAGTTATTAACGAAAAACAGTGACCAATGAGAAGCCAATGAACGGTCGTTCTGCTGATTGGCTCGGCCGCTTCGCTGATTGGCTCTCGCCTCTCAGTGGTCGTTGTTTTTCATTCGTAACTCGTAAACGAAGCCGCCAATTGCATTTTCGCTAAAAAAAAAATTACTTTGAATGACCTCAGAAATTCCTCATTTCCCGCTTGTACAATAATTTTGGGACACCCCGTATAGACAATTTTCGTCTACAATAGTCATCTACAAAGCAGCATGAAATTCTAAGATGATTACAAGGCAAATTCCACAATGTGCTGGTGTATAAAGAATGTGAGACGCGTTTTACAAAAATGCAAATACATAGCGTGAATATAGTTGGAAAAAAAGCCTTGGTTAAATGAGCAAAATGAGATCAATCGATTATACTTTGCGGCAAAACAAATTCATATACGAAAGAAATGGCGAAGAATAATATTTTTGTAATAATATTAATGTATATTATTGTAATAATATTACAATTGGATGGAACTGATGATCTGAGTTACTATCTTCACGACGCATGAAAAAAGGAACAGTTTTTGTGTCGTCAGCAAATGGGAGGCAGTGATTTAGGATACTATGGTATTGGATACTATGGTAAAATCGAAATTAAATTTATAATAGGAGAAATTAACAGCGAAATGTATTTGGAAATGATTGAGGAACAAATAAACACGTACATCGCCAGAATTGCTGGAAAGAAAAGTATACAGGGTGTCCCACGTAAAACTTTCCACGATTTTTTTGTCAGCAAAAGTTGATCAGTTTTCGATCGGTTGTAGGGTGCATCAAAAAAATTTCAACAAAATTTTTTCTGCTCATTGTCAAGGTCATCTTCATTTTTTTTAAACAGCACTTCATATTTTTGACTTAATAATATTATAGCTCGTATTAAGACAAATTCAACGATCTATTGAGTTGGCATAACTAAGTTCCCGTCGTTTTTTATATTTTTTAAAAGTTTATTTTTCAATAAAAATTAACAACTAATTAATGAATAATGTATTCTCCCTTGTTGTTTACAACTTCTTCCTAACGTTCAACAAGATTTTCAATACCTCGTTAGTAGAAACCACCCGGTTTCGACTCGAAAAATTCATCTAACCAAGCTCGTTGATTTTTGTTGTTGTCACTTAGAGTATGCAGATGTAACGTACGGAGAATCTTCCTACGAATTTTTTGTATTCCTTTCTGAAGTTCATTTGTGTATCGCGAGTCAAGTACCTCTAAGGGGTACGACGACGAACGTTTCTGGAATCGGACCACATAGGAACACCCCCACTACCATTTTTCCAGAGAAAATCTGGCTATATAAAGGGCCCAGACGCGACCAGAAATCGGGCTAGTTTCGAGTCATTCGTCGACGTGGAAACTCTAGTGAGATCGAGTCTTAATTCTCCTAATCTGATATGAAATTGTTGTAATTTATTTAATTTACTTCAATGTTAGTTATGTTAAACTGTAACATGTACATAAATACATTTTACATTGCAATAAAAATAACGTCAATATTATAAAAGAAAATTAAATTTTCTTTTCGTCGATATTATTTCTTATATTCCTTGGTTCCATGTATTTTGTAGTATGTTTCATTTGCAATATGCGTATCGTACTAAGCGTAGAGTGCAAAATGTATCCCGGAGTCGATCTCAATTAACAAAATACAATAAATAGGTAAACTAATTGCATAAGTGACAAACACTTGTAACTTAATATGTATACTGAATGGAATATTAAAATTTATACTAAATAAGCAGGTGTACTAATACTTTTGGAGGGGGTGTACATCCGAAACACAAAGGGCTAGAAATAATACTATTAATACTGTGCACGAAAATGTCTACAAGTATGTTCTAAATGGGAAACGTACAGAGAACCCGAAGCGTGTAACATGGCGTTAATGAGAATGCAGAGCTGCAATTATGAAAAATATCGTATCTATTGTAACATACGGAGAATCTTCCCACGAATTTTTTATATTCCTTCCTGAAAGCATACGCCAGGCTGGCACCAGCCAGCCGAGGGTTCATTTGTATATCGCGAGTGTGGCACATAGGCACACCCCCACTACCATTTTTCCAGAGAAAATCTGGCTATATAAAGGGCCCAAACGCGACCAGAAATCGGGCTAGTTTTGAGTCATTCGTCGACGTGGAAACTCTAGCGAGATTGAGTCTTAATTCTCCTTCGAGCAAACAATCTAGTAGTTAGTAGATATCAGATCAGAAGCCCCCGCCGATTCAGTGCGAAAAGCTGAGAGCGCGATCGAGTCCGCGAACACCTACATACATTTGTAAAAACGCAAAACGCGTAATAAATTAGCTTTGACCAGTTTTCTTTGGTTACAAGTTCAATTATTTCCATTTCCTATTTCGAAGCAGTAGTTGGTATAACCCACATAGATATATCTTTACCACTCGAGGTATATCTTTATTTCCCTTTTCTTGCAAAAAGTTACGAGGCAGCCTAATACCAATTTCCAATTATCCTTACCGAAATAAGCATCGGCTGGTCCAAAAATTATTCTAAATTATTTATTACTGGAATATATATGCTAAATAATAATAATTATTACCTTAGCCTCTAAAGCACCTTATCCTAACCTTAAAGGTAGCCACCCGTGCTAAAATAAGCATCGACTGGAACACTTAGATACATTTGTAGAAAACCAAAACTTGCAATAAACTAGCTTTTACCAATTTTCTTTGGTTACAAGTTCAATTATTTCCATTTCCTATTTCGAAGCAGTAGTTGGTATAACCCACATAGATATATCTTTACCACTCGAGGTATATCTTTATTTCCCTTTTCTTGCAAAAAGTTACGAGGCAGCCTAATACCAATTTCCAATTATCCTTACCGAAATAAGCATCGAATGGTCTACGCACCTTATCCTAACCTTAAAGGTAGCCACCCGTGCCGAAATAAGCATCGGCTGTGTAGCGCCGTGCTTTTACGACGCCTTTTTGACGCGCGGGGATCGAACGTCAACCCTACCGAGGTTGTAAGGCCCGGGCCTCACTTGTTTGAAGACGCGTCGGTTTTTAATGGTTATCGGTCCGATTGACCGATTTCGAATGAATGAGCGATTGAGTTCCCGAGTCGAATGAGTCTCCGGTTGCGACGAGTGAGTCTCCGAACGATTGAGACTGTTTGACGCACGAGTGAGACTCCGGATCGAGAATATATGTTTTTGAAGGCGACTGTAAGAATAATAATACTAATAACTGACTGTCCTCGCCTCGACTGCTCGCGTTTTTTATACCTTTTTCCCCACTTGAGATTCTTGAAGGAACCTCCACCTCCATGCCGGGATGCACTGATTGGTTTTCTCGAAAATTACGATTTCCCAATCAGCGTCCTCCAAACGTTTCGTCACCACCCTCTCGTACCGTCCTGCACGGGCCTTGTCTTGGAGAAGGGTGCGACACGTAATTGCGTGGTCGGGGAGGTCCTCTGGGCCTTGAGATGTCATCCCCGCGACGGTTGGGACTAACTTTCCCAAGACGCGTTCAAAAATCTCAAGTGTTATTGCGGGATTTTTTTCGGGCCTTTTGGATTTACGACACGTCGCGATCATTAGAAAAGACGGAGACACTGCCCGGATGTTCGGCAGCTGCAAAAAAGGTCTCCGTCTCCTCAGATGACCCACGCTTGTCCGTGCCATAAACCCTTCGCGAGAGAGAGAGAGGTCTGCGGGAGGTCCTACGTGACGGAACAGGCTGGTCTACACACCCCTATCAAAAATCCCAATTGCATGCAACCTCCGGCCACCCAACCTGCTTGGCCCTCGGCTCGTAACACAGAATCCATGCTCCGCACTTCTGAACCTTTCCCATTGAGCGAAGAGTCTTCTCTATAGCAGTGTGGGAGCGTTCCATTTTCTCTGCCAGTTCCCTTGTCGTTTGACACGAATTTTCGTGCAAAAGTTGGATTAATCGCTCTTCATCGAACTCAACTAAACTGCCAGAACGAGGTGCGTCTTTGAGGTCAAAATTTCCATTTTGAACTTGGCATATCAACCACGAACGGTTCTCTCAGCTATGTCACCCTCATCATACATGGCCCAAATGTCGCGAGCAGCTTTTCAGTCTCAAAACCTTAAGAATAAAAAGAAGGAGGTGTCGAAAATGCTCACTTTTCTCAACTTGACATTCCATTTTAATGATCTGAAAATTGACATAAATTAATTCGAACAAGAAACAAAACATAGATTCCGGTAGAACGAAACAGCCTCTTTCGAATGATTTAAAACATTATACCAAAAACATTTTTAATGACATGCGGAATATTAAAATTAAAAAAAAACGGTTGGAACTTAGTTGCCAATGCAATAGTATTATATATCATGACCTTTGGACAACCTTGAAGGCAAACAAATGAAAATTTCAGCGAAAAATGACAAACACCTTGAATGGGTGATATTAACTTGTGTTTATTATTAATACTCGAAATTAAATTCAATGCAGAAATCTTTCAAAGTCTCCACAATTACGTAAAATTTGTTCAATATTATAAAACATTGGTGCGTGGTGAATGATGTCTCTCTGGGTACCTTGCAGTAGGGTAGTGCAGCCGGTTACTATGATTTGCTGTGCCTTTGTGTTTGTTCTCGGGCACAATTAACTTCATATTTATCGAATACGATATTAAATTTTGTTATTCTTTTATTTCGTTCATTTTTTAATAAAAAAATTTAATATGTCTTCTTGTGTACTTCTGTTACATTCGCCAAGTATTAGCAACATATCAACATTTTCACTGTTAGAATAGATTTTTTCGACAAGTTAATATTAAGCTACGATTTACTCTCGTGACAAGTCAAGACTAAACATAAGGGCTCACATGTCGACATCTTTTCTTTGTTGTAGATTGCCGGCAGTTTGTAGATGGAAGTTTCGAGTAATACAAAATTTATGCAAGATTTCAAAATTTAATGTAATTTCGAGTCTTAATAATAAACGCGAGCTATTGTCATCCATTCAAGCTGATTGTCATTTTTTGTTGAAATTTTCATTTCTTTGCCTTCAAGATCATCCAAAGGTCATGGCATTGAATTCGTCTTGATACGATCTATAACAAAATTCGTTCCAAAATATGAAGTGCCATTTTAAAAAATGAAGGTGACCTTGACAATCACCGAACAAAAAATTTTTTTAGAACTTTTTTATTGCACTGTGTAATCAATCGAATATTGATCAAGCTTCGTTTAAAGCATTTCTCTTGTCAGATCATCGGAAGTACTTGAAAAGTTGTGAAAAGTATTACGTGTGGGATACTGCGCATTTCTCAGCAGGATAATGCCGTAGTACACACTGTAAAAATAGTAGAATCTCTACTCACCTCGAGAAAAAATTCACGTTTTGGATAAGCCAGCAAGGCCATCTCACCTTAATAACATTGAAAACTGTTGGGCAAATTTGACTGCTCTGTGTGGAAATGACAGACAATTGGAAACATTGCTGAATTAAAGAAAGAAATGTGTTCAAAATGAGTGGCAGTCATTGCAGCAATAAACTATTAAAACTGTAGAGGTGCGTCGTGTGAGCACCTGATATCGTTATTCCGCGATATTAACTATCTATCGGGTTGTAAGGCCGACTACGCTGCGCGACGGAATAGGACGATATCGTTGCCCATTTACTTAAAAATGAACAACTGTTTTACTTAATAGATCGTGAATTTATAGACTGAACGAGACGTAGACTAGAGCGACGAGCGACGTTGAACGATATGAACGAGGTTACGCAGGAGTAAAAAATGACTGACCGAGGTGGTCAAGAGTTCTCGTTTTTATATGTTTCTCGCCGAGAGAAAACTTGAAGATCATTGGTTGATCGCGAGGTGGAAAGGGACCTTAGGAGTCCCGGTCGTACCCAGTGTCGCAGGTAGCAAGAAATCCCGGAAAGGGCGACCGAAGGGATGCGCGCTGGCGACCCTGTCATAAATGAAGGAAATGTTGCCGATGAAGTGTGCGTTATCCGAAATTGCAGAAATGACTCTATTGCCGGAAAGGAGACGGCTCGAAGGAATTAGAAATTTAGAAACTGCAGGCGATGGCTCTACGAAATTGAAGGCCTAACGAACGTGACTTTGTCAATTGTACGTCGTTCGTTGAAGGACCGTCAATTTGCCACGCTGCACCGAAGGTTCCCCGTAAATAAACTGTTTTTTAGGGATTGAAGAAAGGTAGTCCGTCCCGGAGAAAGTCGGGCGGGCACAGCCGGAAAATTCCGTTGCAAGACGGAACAAAAACACTCCATAAATATTTGCCAAAGAGAATGACGTCTGTTCTTAAATATAAGGGAGGAGCCAAAAAAATTAAGTATTAAGTATCATTTGTTGATACTTAATACTTACTATTTTGTCACTACGTTTCCTTAAAAATTCTATTTCTTTCAATAAAGTTGTATAGACTGATGAAATTCAATTCGATTTTATTTGTGTATGTTTATAAATGTAATTTGCAAGAATGTGTGACAGCACACGCGAATTACGCTCGCCGAGTGCAAGAGGACCGCGGCTCTCGCGATTAGTTGGCGCCACGTCCGCGAGGTCCTCGCGAGGCGTTCACTGCTCTCTCGCTACCAGAAGTAACCGGCGATGCGTTTAACCCTTTCGCTACGGGCGGATTCTCCGTCGCGGTACTTCTGCTGAACAGAGCGCTGCGACATCACTGCACGCTACACGACGGCGATCGTCAGCGGAAGTCGGTACTCCGCGGCGGTCGGCGGAGAACCTAAGCTGTTTGAATTGAATGAATTTTTCGAACGAAAAAATTTTTCTCCAAAGGGTATTTATAAATAAAGGGTATTCCAGGGTATTTTATAACGTCTTAGCATGCGCTCTTTAATTTACAGTATGAGAGGAAATAACATTATGCAATATAATGCATCTTATGGAAAGCCACTATAGTGGTCCGTAGTACCTCAGTGGCACCAAATGGAAAGCCACTATAGTGGTCCGTAGTACCTCAGTGGCACCATATGGAAAGCCACTATAGTGGTCCGTAGTACCTCAGTGGCACCAAATGGAAAGCCACTATAGTGGTCCGTAGTACCTCAGTGGCACCATATGGAAAGCCACTATAGTGATCCGTAGTACCTCAGTGGCATCATATGGAAAGCCACTATAGTGGTCCGTAGTAGCGAAAGGGTTAAGTACAGCGCACAGTGCGCCACACAGACAGTTCGGGTAACGAGTTGCTAAGCTGAGACAAGATCTGTCGCAATAAAGGCAAAAGGCTCTGATCTCGAGACTGAATTTTTGGAAACCGTCTCCTCTTCTTCCCGATATCCCTGGGGCAGGCGAAATTTAATCCGAACCTCTCCGCGGCATCGTCGAAAGACCACCCGTCCCTCTTCCTTACAACGGGACCAGCAGAAGCGATCTCTCCTTCCGTACCTACGCTGAAAAGCCGGACACTACACCACTCTTACAACAACCGGATCCGTACCCCATGCTCGAGTAACGCATTTAGCATAGACCGAACCGCGGGGGATGGCGTAGTAATAAGGACCAGTGTTCCGTCCTTCAACGGAATTTTCGTGCTGCATCCGCCTAACTTTGTCCGGGACGAATTACCTTTTCCTTTTATCCCTAAAAAACATTTACTGACGGAGAATCTTCGGCTCAGCGAGACAAATTAACAGTTCTTCAACGAACGACGTGCGATCGACAAAAGGTCACGTTCGTTAGGCTTTCAATTTCGTAGAACCATAGCCTTCTTCATTGCAGTTTCTAAGTTTATGATTTTTTCGAGTCGTCTTCTTTCCGGCAGTAAAGTCATTTCTGCACTTTCGAATAATGCACACCTTCATCGGCAGCATTTTTTATAACAGGGTCGCTAGCACGCACCGCTTCGGTCGCCCGTCCAGGGTTTCTTGCTACTCACGGCACTGCGTGCTACGTCACTTTTACATCCCCTTCCATCGCGTCACTGGCCAATCAATTTCTAGTCTCCTGTCCACGAAACAGTATAAAAACTCGAAATCGATTCTTCAGTTGTCAGTTGTCATTTTGTCAGTTCATCGTCGTTTAGTCTTTAGTCACTCCTTGGTCATCGGTCATTAGTCATTCATCAGTCAATGTCAGTCTCTAGTCCGCGACTCCGTTTCATCAGGCACGCGCTGTTCATTTCAGTTAAGTTCTGAATCCCAGTTAATCTACTTCAGTCAACTTCAGCAGACTCCAGCTCACGCTAGTCTACTACTCAGATAATCTTTCAACCTTCGACCATCGAATCGAGTGCTTTATAGTGCTTCAATTCATTCTTCAATTCATTTCTCAAAATTAAAGCAGCTGTTCATCTTTAATTAGACGAACGGCGATACTAATAAATTCCGTCGCTTAGCGTAATCGGACTTACAAACCGAGAGATTTTGTAATCGCGGAGTTTTAGTATCGGGTTCACTCGCTGTGCACCCTACAACCAGTAAGCTGAAACCGTAGTATTAAGACCATAGGTATCCCCCATAAATCCCCGTGTGATCAGTTTCTTTACCAAATATCCGCTGCATAAGTTTATTCGAGGGCCCGAGGCCTAGATACCGCTTGAACAGTTAAATTACCGTCACAAATGACGTCCGAATAGAGACGATAAAATTCAAGGCAAACCTCGAGTAGACTTTGTGCACCGATTGAATGAACCAGGGGCCCCGGGAGTGGATCTATGTATATAAAGTGGTCAAGGAAGGTAAATTGGTCGTCGCGGAAGCTACCCGCCTACTACTATTCACGGGTGGTACTCTAGACGACCTTTGCCGGTGCCTAGTAGCTGCCCACCAAAAGCATGACCAAGGCTAGTATTACCACCGAGGTCACCGGACGATGGACCCCAGCGTCATGGAACGAATCCGGGGATTTCGCTACGACAGAGAAAAAGGGGCGGTCTTTCTCGATCGCTTCCAAGACCTGCAGGACAGCTACGGAGTCTTCCCAAGCCAAGTAATGTCTCCCTAATTGGCGCTCAGATTGTGCACAAAAATGGACAATTTGTGAAGAGGAGATACGATTATTCGAGCCTTGCAGCTAGTTTCCACAGTTGTTGACAATTTGTAACTATAAAAATGAACCACAAGGATCGAATCATCGTATCTCTCCTCTTCCTAAATTGTCCATTTTTATGGACAATCTGAGCGTCAATTAGAGAGACATTATTGTATTGCGCTGTGTTCCGTCTTGCAACGGGATTTTCCAGCTGTGTCCGCCCGACTTTCTCCGGGACGGACTACCTTTCTTCAATCCCTAAAAAACAGCTTATTTACGGGGAACCTTCGGTGCAGCGTGGCAAATTGACGGTCCTTCAACGAACGACGTTCAATTGACAAAAGTCACGTTCGTTAGGCCTTCAATTTTTTAGAGCCTTCGCCTGCGGTTTCTAAATTTCTAATTCCTTCGAGCCGTCTCCTTTCCGGCAATAAAGTCATTTCTGCAATTTCGGATAACGCACACTTCATCGGCAACATTTCCTTCATTTATGACAGGGTCGTCAGCACGCATCCCTTCGGTCGCCCTTTCCAGGATTTCTTGCTACCTGCGACACTGGATACGACCGGGACTCCTAAGGTCCCTTTCCACCTCGCGATCAACCAATGATCTTCAAGTTTTCTCTCGGCGAGAAACATATAAAAACGAGAACTCTTAACCACCTCGGTCAGTCATTTTTTACTCCTGCGTAACCTCGTTCATATCGTTCAACGTCGCTCATCACTCTAGTCTACGTTTCATTCAGTCTATCAATTCACGATCTATTAAGTAAAACAGTTGTTCATTTTTAAGTAAACGGACAACGATATCGTCCCATTCCGTCGCGCAGCGTAGTCGGCCTTACAACCCGATAGATAGTTAATATCGCGGAATAACGATATCAGGTGCTCACACGACGCACCTCTACACGCTGCTTGGCAGAAATCCTCCATGGCGCCGCCCTTAAATGGCTCCGCACCCAGCGTGATGAATGGAAGAACTGAGAGGATTTCCTTAATGCCTTCAAACGGCACTATCTGCCTCAAAACAGGATTAGGGACCTAGAGAAGGCGGTTCAGAAACGACTCCGCACCTCTGGAGGCCCACTGTCCACCACCGGCCGCCAACAAAAGCCTACCTGCCGGGGTCCGACGAGCCTCCAAGGAGGATGCTTTCTTCTGCAACCTCAGGATTCTTCGCGCTGGAAGGACGGTCCAGCTGCCGTTGGACGACGAATGGCTACTCATCCGGAAGTTCAACTGGGGGGAGGGGGCATGTGTGTGCGCCGGGAAGAATGACAGCTGGACATCGATCAATAGTGATAAATTAGATTAAGTTAGGACAAGGTAGGATTAAATTAGGTTACGTTAGGATAAGGTAGGATTAAATTAGGTTAAGTTATGATAAAGTAGGATTAAATCAGGTTAAGTTATGATAAGGTAGGATTAAGTTAGGCTAAGTTTGGTTAACACTTAACAGACGGGTTGTTTTTTTTGGTCTTTCTCGCTTTTTTAAAGAGAATTAAATAAACATGTGTATATGGTTTTAATGCGTTGCAGTTTTATTAAGTCAATACTATTTTTGATAAAATTTTACAAAGTTAGTTATTTATATATGTCTAGTATTAATAACATATTAATAAAGTAAATATTAAGAAATTAATAAAAATTCAAGGAAAATGTATATCTACGTGGCTCGTCCTAGGAAGTCAGAGTTGATTTTGTATCTAAAATTTGTCTTATATGACATGCGAAATAAATACAAAAATCACAAATTGTTGAATTGGACGTACTGGGTGTATAGTGTGGCCACCGCGGTCCCCGAATCGCATGCCTGTGGATTAGTTCTTACGAAGACATTTAAAAGAAGTTGTTTATTGTGAACCACCAACACACAACATCAGAGAACATTGGAAGACAGAAAAATAACAGCTTGTGCTGCAATTAATCCCACAACATTTCAAAGGACCAGAGAGTCCCTTCTTCAACGTTTTAACAAATGTGGAGGGGCACAATATCGAATATCTATCGTAATGGCAGTTTAAAAATAGGTTCGTAAAAAGGTATTACAAATTTCATAATAGGGTTTCGTGATAGTTTCGTGATATTTACAGATTCCCGAACGACGTCTTCGTCTTTAAAGTCTCGATAGACTCAAATTGTTTGTTTCCATTTAATTTTTGAACTCGAAGGTCATTTCAAGGTGATGCAATGTACATCTGTGAACGTATTTTTACAATAGCTACGCGACGCAATAAAAAAATTATACTATTGTGTGAACTTCGAAAAAATGACCTTGAAACAAAATATTATTGCAATGTAATAATTTTTTTCGAGCTATTTAAATAGCATACAAAATATTTTTTGTACTCCCACAATTATAGGAGATATTTAGGTGGTCTTATTTAAGTGGACCACCCTGTATACAGGGTGTCCCAAAAATATCTCATAATCTGGAAATAACTTTTTCCTTAACGAAATGGGCTCCGTGCGCCCATTGGGTGGGCCGCTTCGCGCCAGTCGATCTCGCTTCTTATTGGTCAGTGTAATAACTCGTAAACAAAATGACGGATTGCATTTTCGCTAAGGAAAAAGTTATTACAAATATCCTCAGGAACGCGTTATTTCCCGACAGTATCATAATTTTTGGGACACCCTATATGTACAAGGTGCTGCAATAACTTTGATCACTTTGAATATCTCAGTTATGTTTTGAGGTAAAGAAAAACTTCATTAGTAACAGTAATAACTGTATAATATAATTAGTAACAGTAATAATTTTTTTACAGCTAGAGGAATTTTGAAGGTTTTAGGATTACGTTCATTATTTTACATGGCATGCTATACCTTTCTTTTCCTAATCAAGTAGCGGGTATGTACGCGATTCCAACGATCTATGACGAAAGGTCATTCGATTATAGATAACAGGCTTAAGCAGTAAGAGACTTACCTCATAAAAAATGCTCGATGCGATATCCGCTTGCATCGATGTAATATTGAAATCGTCGGATTGCTGAAGCTCGTACATTTCTCATCATTTCCAGACTTATCGCAGAACATGCTTCAATTAGTCTTTATGTATTTTATATCAAGCAATATTACATTTCTCTATTAACGAGGAAGCTCGTGTTGAATAGCAGTAAGAAATATAAATATTTATATTTAAAAAATTGTAGAACACTTTCAGATGCTTAATAAGAAGAAGAAGAATAGAATGGCATTGTTATACAACATAACGTTATATTTTTAAAATTATAGAACACGTTGAGATGCTCAATAATAAGAAGAAGAATAGAATGGCATTGTTATACAACATAACGTTCTATTTTTAAAATTGTAGAACACTTTGAGATGCTTAATAATAAGAAGAAGAATAGAATGGCATTGTTATACAACATAACGTTATATTTTTAAAATTATAGAACACGTTGAGATGCTTAATAAGAAGAAGAAGAATAGAATGACATTGTTATACAACATAACGTTATATTTTTAAAATTGTAGAACACTTTGAGATGCTTAATAATAAGAAGAAGAATAGAATGGCATTGTTATACAACATAACGTTATATTTTAAAAATTATAGAACACTTTGAGATGCTTAATAATAAGAAGAAGAATAGAATGGCATTGTTATACAACATAACGTTATATTTTTAAAATTATAGAACACGTTGAGATGCTCAATAATAAGAAGAAGAATAGAATGGCATTGTTATACAACATAACGTTATATTTTTAAAATTATAGAACACGTTGAGATGCTCAATAATAAGAAGAAGAATAGAATGGCATTGTTATACAACATAACATTATATTTTTAAAATTGTAGAACACGTTGAGATGCTTAATAAGAAGAAGAAGAATAGAATGGCATTGTTATACAACATAACGTTATATTTTTAAAATTGTAGAACACTTTGAGATGCTTAATAAGAAGAAGAAGAATAGAATGGCATTGTTTTACAACATAATGTTATATTTTTAAAATTGTAGAACACTTTGAGATGCTTAATAATAATAAGAAGAAGAATAGAATGGCATTGTTATACAACATAACATTATATTTTTAAAATTGTAGAACACTTTGAGATGCTTAATAAGAAGAAGAAGAATAGAATGGCATTGTTATACAACATAACGTTATATTTTTAAAATTGTAGAACACTTTGAGATGCTTAATAATAAGAAGAAGAATAGAATGGCATTGGTATACAACATAACGTTAATAATAGCAATAATGATAGATGATGATCGTAACAATAGTAACAATAATAATAATAACGATAAGAGGAAGGAGAAATCCAGTCAAATCTAAAAACTAAAGTACATGAAGTGGCGAATGTAACAGAAGCATAAAGTACCTTTTATCTCTCCTGTGACAATTCAAAGATTGACGTACAACCAAGATAAACCTACCCAAGCCCCTACAAAGGATGAGGGGGAATATGCTTTCCAGCCGATGAAGACACGTGTGATATTAAAAACGAGATACGCGACGAAAGGTCGATCGTTCTCATCGAAGCGGCAAAAGCAGCTTTCGCGTTCAAAGCTGCAAATAAATGTTCAATACCTTTTATCGGGCACCTTTGCAGAATGCCTCTGGAATTGTTATTTGATGTGATCGTAGCTGTGTGAAATTACTCCCGGGACGAGCTTGGTATACCATGCGTTCTTGTCTACTCCGCAAGCATGTCGATACGTTACGTGTTTAGTACGTACGGTTTCTCGGTAGAGATACCACTAATTGATAACCGATCATTTTTACGTAACGCACGCGATCGATACTGTCTCCAGATTCAGGTCATCGGTGTCCGATTGTACAATGAAATTCCATACGCGATTATACATACATATCATTGTGAATTTAATTTCTTGAACAGGCGCGTACTTCGATATGTAACTACGTACATTTGCAGAATATTTTACCGATCACGAAATTCAAATATGTTATTTAAAATTTCACGTGAGCCTCCATTTATAAAGCAAATGAATTTTGCGCGATCGCTACTTACGTACGAGGTTTGAGCATTAATCTGTTAATCGAGGAATTAGCTTTTGTTCATCTCGTTTCGTAACGGGGACTTCTTTCATCGCAGTAAACAGTTCTCGCTTGAAGTAATAAAACAGAATCGCAAGATATTTTATGATGCATTTAGAAAATATAAATCAAATGTTACCAATGTACAAAAAGAATTAATTAAACAAATGGAAATAATTATTCCTCGATATGATGTTTCTCGAAGCAATGCGGCATACGCGAAAGCAAAATTACAGTCGAGACACCAAAATCTCGATTCTTTTCACAACCCTTTTGAATACGGGGTGACCCAAAAATGTCTCGTAATCTGGAAATGGGGGATTCCGGAGGTCATTTGAAGTAACTTTTTCCTCAGTGAAAATGCAATCCGCGGCTTTGTTTACGAATTATTGACGGAAAACAGTGACCAATGAGAGACGCGATCAGCTGGCGCGAGACGGCCGAGCCAATGAGCGGAACTGGGCTTCGTGCGCCCGTTGGTTGGGCCGCCTCGCGCCAACCGAGCTCACCTCTTATTGGTCTGTGTTTTTCATTGATAACTCACAAACAAAGCCGCGGATTGCATTTTCACTAAGGAAAATGTATATATATATATATATATATCATTTCAAAGTTATAAATGAAATACTAGGTCTTCAAAGAACTACTCTTTATTTAACACTGCCCCCTATATGTGGCTTACAGAATTATTTAAAAATTCATTTTCACGCTAATCCATTCCAGTTTCTTAATTTCATTGAGATTCGTAAAAGATAAGAATGCTAAAAAAGTAATTGATGTCATATAACTTCGCTTTGCAATTTTAATTTAATTGAATCAAATACTTGAATTTTATGAAACATTTGAAGCTTTCAGCGCGGCCGTCAAAGTGTTAACATACCGTGATTCCGCGAGAAAAAGGTAGTAATCATAGGAGGGACAGCGGACTTCAGCAGAAGAAGATGGGGGGGGGGACATGTTGTGCTTTCTTCTTGCGGAAGCACAATACATAAATTTGTCAAACTGAAAAGTGTCCTTATTTTATTTGTACTATAAGAAACATTGATCGAGTGTAATAATATTAAATATAATATAATATATATAATAATAATATATATAAATATTATTATTAAATATTTATTTTTAATTATTATTACTTAATTTTAATTTTAATTTTTAATTTTAATTATTATTAAATAATATAAATAATAATATAATATATAATATTTTGTTTATATATAATATAAACAAAAAATTTGTATTTTACTTATATAATTATTATTATAATCATATTAAATTAGGGACAATTTACTGTTTATAGAAAGATGGGAAATTGTATAATGATGTCCACCTATGCACGAGCAAATCTGTAGTGATACATATACATATTGTTACGGCGACTTGTCCAAATCAAGTCGCTGTAATGTGAAACTGCCCTGTTGTTAACAACTCCTTAAAAATATAATAATAGAAGATAGGGGTTGCCACGGAAGAGTGTTACCAACGGACAATCGAAGAGTCGAGATCGGACTGTCGAACGAGCAACATTTCAAATTGAAAGATCTGAAATATAATGATATCGAGTTGTGTTATAGTTTATATATTGTAAATAAAATGCCGCGACGCGAGAGAAACGGAGTGATTCGGAACATTGGGGGCTCGTCCGGGATCGAAGAATCGATCGGAAATGTCACGCCGGCATTGGAGATCCTGTTTGCAAACCTGTGACAAGAATTATGCGAGCAACTGCAGGAGCAGCAGATGCAGTTCGAGGCGCGACTGGAAGCGGACAGACTCCAGCGCGAGGAACGGGAACAGGCTGCTGCGTCCGAACGAGAGGCTCGCATGGAAGAGAGGATAGCAAGGATCGAGAACCAATTCCAGGTGCTATCGGATTCATTGCGAAATTCTGTTTTAAATTCTGCGGCATTCTCGTCGGTGGTACACTCGGAGGCGCGTGTAAATAGTTCGGACACTGTTGTAAATAATGTTAATAGTATACATATCGCGAGTGTGCCTATTGCTCCGAGTGCTCCTGTAGTTGCTTCACAGTCGGTGCCATCCCAATCGTAACTGAATTGGGATATTCTGAAATATAATTGTATCGAGTTGTGTGTTTATACAGAGTGTCCCAAAAATGTCTCGTAATCTGGAAATGGCGGGTTCCTCAGATCATTTGCAGCAACTTCTTCCTTTACAAAAATGTTCTCCGAGGCACCGTTAACGAGTTATTAACGAAAAACAGTGACCAATAAGAATCGAGTACGGCTGACGCGAGGCGGCCCAGCCAACCAGCGCACGAAGCCCAGTTCCGCTCATTGGCTCGGTCGCTTCGCGCCAGCCGAGCTCGCCTCTCATTGGTCACTGTTTTTCGTTAATAACTCGTTAACGGTGCCTCGGAGAAAATTTTTGTAAAGGAAAAAGTTACTTCGAATGACCTGAGGAACCCGCCACTTTCGGATTGCGAGACATTTTTGGGACACCCTGTGTATTGTAAATAAAATGCCGCGACGCGAGAGAAACGGAGTGATTCGCAACAATATGATAATGTGCAGAACAAAATGAAAATGGCCCTAAACATTCCACGATATTGAACAATCCTTTGACTTTCATTTTCATCAAATTGATACACCACTACGTTTTACATTCTGTAACGATAAACTTTGTGTTCGAAATATTCCGGAATGGAATTAATGCACGAGGAGATTGCACGAACAGATAGAAACTATTTCCTCGTAATGATTAATGAGAAACGACTTCACACCGACAAATTTCACTTTAAATTCTCCTCCAGCAGTGTTGGAGCACTCGTCTAACAGGAAGAACTCTTGCTGCGACGTTTCTCGTAGACACTCAAGTGTTTACGACACATATTTTCAAGCCCACTTTATGCCTGGGCACGAGGTAAAGTTAAAACCGTTCGCTGTTTTCCCAAGGTGTGCCCTCTAAATAACGTCCACAAATTTCTGACCCTGCCTATCGTCGCTGAAACTTCAACGGAGGCCCGGTCGTGTTAGAAAACTGTTTGAGCAGCGAATCTGTCGGTTGCCTCGAAAGTAAGGAAAATGACGGTAGAGCGTTAATGGCCGACGTAAAAATTGCTCATGCTAGTAGTTGTAGTTGTAGTAGTAGTAGTGGTAATAGACCGGCCGAATCAATTTCACGGTGAAGGTATATCGAACGCAGGGTAAACATGCCCCGATGAACAAACGCCAAGCTCTATCGTAATAATTAATCAGCGAATTACGACGGAGCTTTAACTCGGGCGGTCTCATGTATCTAAGCAACTCAAGCAAAACGATTTTTCGAAACTTCCAAGTTGCTAACCTTCGATACGCTCCGTCGAGAACCTAGTGCACGCAACGACTTTGTGCAAGCATACAAAAGATCATCGTGACTAAGAATAAATCACTCTATAAATGTATAAACGTCTACATATTAACACTAGATTTACGGAACCCGTCAAAATGGCGGGTTTTTTTAATAATTTACGATTATTCATATCGTAAAAATACATTACAATAGCACTTGTTGAGAATCAGAATAAATGTCTTATTGTTACTTTTATAAACTAATATAAAATAGCTGCTTTTTATGCTCCGTAAATCTAGCGTCAAAGACATTTTTCGTCAGGTAGTGCTTGCAACGACGGTATCGAGAACGTTTTAAAACTAACGAAGTCTTTAGAAATTATGAACACATTCGCTGCAACGATTAGAATTCTCTATGAATCTCTTAAAAAGCTGCAGTCATTGTATTACGTTGTGCGAACGTGTCTCGCAGATCCATCTTGGAAGATCTGATCGAAATCAAACGCGGGAGAGAAACGTGAGTCAATAAAACGGGAGCAAGTTACAGAGAGAATCGCGAAGTGGAAAGCCGATTTGATTTTAAAAATCGATATGAACACAGCTTTGAAACTGTTCGCTTGGAAGCTGTGTCACTACTTGCGCGGCCATCACTTTCAAAGTATGTTGCTGTTACAACACAGGCTTTCCCGATAATAAAGTAGAATTTATTCGAAGGCCAAAACGGCATTAAAGCTAGATTATTGTGCAAACGCGCGTACAATAGTTAATGTCACTGTGATACAAAAGTAAGTAATTATTCGATAAATGCGAGCACAGAGTAAATGTACCGATTACTGCGGCATCATTCTTCGATCGCGTCTTATTGCAGGGTTTTTCAGGATATGAAAGGCAGAATGATCGAGTCGTAAAGTACTGAATGAGTGAGACATACTACTGTGATCAAAAAGTAAGGTGAATTTGTTTATAAAATGTAAATTCTTTATTTATTCTTCCAAATCAATTTCATCCCCTTCAAAGTAATCCCCGTCCGATAAAACGCACTGTTTCCGACGCTTTTTCCAGTCCTCGAAACAGTCGGAATAGTCTTTTTCCGGTATAGCCTTCAAGATTCGGTTTTTATCTCCTCAATCGTGTCAAAACGGCGTCCCCGCATCGGCCTTTTGAGTTTGCTGAATAACCAGAAGTCGCACGGAGCCAAATCAGGCGAATACGGTGGTTGCGGAACGATATGAGTCGAGTTTTTGGCAAAAAAGTCGCGAAGAACCAATGCAGTATGACATAGCACCAATCGAGACTTGACGCGTTTGAGACACAAAACATCCTTCAAAATGGTTTGGACTGAGCCAAATGATATTCCAACACTATCAGCGAGGTCTCTCATTGTCAGTCGACGATTTTCAAGCACCAAATCTTCGATTTTTTGGACGTGGCCCTCGTCGGTAGACGTTGATGGTCGTCCAGAGCGCGGTTCGTCTTCAACGCGTTCTCGGCCCGCTTTGAACTCGTTGTACCACTTATAAACGTTTTTTTGTGCCATAGTTTGATCACCAAAGGCCTTCCGCAACATTTTCAACGTGTCCGCACAAGAATATTCGTTCCGCAAACAAAATTTGATGCAAGTTCTTTGCTCAACAAAATCACCCATTGTAAAAATCGAAAAATTCACTTTTGGTCGTTTACTAAAACACGTGTAACTCGGAGATAATTAAACCTTTTAACAAACAGACGCTTGGCAATTGTTATAGACAGTCCTACCAACCTAGGAAAAAAACAATTGCCTGCCTTCCTAATGTCCGGGAGTTTTAAATGACAATTTCACCTTACTTTTTGATCACAGTAGTATATCCCTGCAGAGAGTTTGGGTAGCTTTCAGTAACCTGAGTTTATTGCTTCGGTTCCTCGAAGTCCTGCGTAATCGAAAGATAGAGCGTGAGTGAATGAATGAATGAGAGAGCGAGAGAAAGAGAGAGAGAGAGAATGAGTAAGAATGAAACAGCGAGTGAGATAGAGTGAGACAGAGAGTGTGCAAGAGAGAGAAAGTGCTGGGATTACGTAGGGAAGAGAAGAAAGTAGTGAAGAAAAAGATCGAGGCATTCTCGAAGAAAAACCGTGAGCGAGCGAAGTCGTACATTGTCGAAGTCGGTCGTTATTGTTGTCGTTGTAGTTGTCGTAGTTGTTGCCGTTGTCGAAGTTGTTGTTATTATTCGTGAGAAGTTGTTTGTGCTGTAGACCGATAGTTATTTTTGTTAATGAACTGTCATTGTCATCGTCATTGTCGCTATTACTGTCACTGTTATTGTTATTGTTATTGTTATTGTTATTTAAGTTGTGTCCGTGTTTACCACGGAGCCTCCTAGGATTTCCTAAAATAATCTCCCCACGTTATTTTAACCCTTTGCACTCGAAGTTTTTTTTGAGTCATATTACCAGCAACTCGAAGCCATTTTAGTGAAAAGATCATATTCACATGTAAGTTCATGATATAAGCATTAAAAGAAAAGTCATCGTTGTATGTTATTATTTTTTTAATTGTTTATGGATACAAATGTTAGGATATATAAAAAAAATTATAAAATTATTACATTTTGTAATCTTCCAAAGTGTGATACCTCTCGTCTATATTAGCGTCTATATTATTTATGTAATGTTCACTATGAACTTCAAATTCTAATTCGTCGCTACTACTTTCAATATCACTATAATTTTCACAAATTTTTCTTTTATTTGCCATATCGGGGATATAAATATGTATTCAAAATATAAAAACAACAGATAAACTAGAATCTGATATACACTCTACTGCTGAATAACACGACTTAACTCACTTGCATCCAAGTGCGGAATGCGGAATGTTGCTCAAACCGCGATTGTGTGCTGTTATCGAGAGCATAACAATCCGCGAGCCGCGACCGTCATTTGTCACCAACAGCGAAACATCCTATAACTAATTTTTACGATTTGTTTTTGTTCTTATGTTAAAAACTGAAAATTATTTGCATTGTCTCCGTAGCGGAGCCCTCGAGTTTGAAGACAAATTTTAAATGGCTCCGCTCCGGAGCCCTCGAGTGCAAAGGGTTAATATTTCTGCTAATTCATCATCAAAAAATAATTTTTTCGAACATTTTATCGAAGAATGACGCGTTCCGGACAACAATGAAAATATTAGTTGCCCTCAAAATCAAATATCGCAGAAGAAAATATTACAAATATTTATTCTATGACAGCAGTTCTTTGATAATCGAGACAGAAGAAACTTGACCTTACCTTCGTGCGAAACGTTATTTTCGGATCATTAAAAATACGAGAATGCTTGACAATCTTTTTGTTTCAACATTCTCATTGAATCGTACAAATTTCTTCAGAGCAAGAAGTTTATTTCTTCATATTTTCTTCTGATCGGGAGAAAATACCGCGGTAAAGCGTACACCCGCGATAATACATACATTCGCTCAATTTATCCGTCGTCGTGCGATCTCCTAAATGTGGAAGACTCCCTTCGATTGTTCGATGCTCAAGCGTCGTCAACGTCACACGTGTTTATGTTAGAGCGATAACGAAGCAAACGTGCTTAGGATAATAAATGTGTTTTACATAAAATTGTTATCGTCGAATTGTACTATTATCATCGCCTTCCCTGAAAGATAAAAGGAATTACGATAAGATAATATAAATCCAGTTCGAAAGGCTCATGCAAACGTCGGAGTTGAGCCAGTCGTGGTCATCCGCGCGATTGATCGAACCATCGGTGTTACGGGAGTTAATAAAAATTCACCGAATGTTCCACACCAAGTGCCAACATTCTAAGTGCGCCAATATTAGGACTCGAAACAGGTGATTATTTAAAACGACGACGATAGCGAGTATGACGAAGGTGGATCACGCTATTATCCGATGATCACTCCGCGAAGGAGATACTCTATTAGAGCAGAGTTCAAGAGAAATCGCAACGTCTGGGAATCGCGGAAGAGATCACGCTAATGGCACCGGGGGTGTAAGGTGAACGAGGCCGGGGGGATGGTCAGCTAAAATGTCAAGAGGGGTCTCGAGTAGCGCGCACCAATATTTCCGGGACAGATTCGTCGTGAACGAAGGTTGCGTCGACGTGGAAGCGAAGGCCGACGATAATGGGGAAAGGAGATACCCAGAAGGCGAGGCGAGGGCGCGAGGACGACCTCCTAGAAAAGGAGGACGAGCCACGCCGGAAGCAACGGATTCGTCGCTTCGGAACGAGAATACGACGGTGGGGTCGACTACGGGGCGCGGGTGATGGGTGGCAACGGGTGCCAGCGGGTGGCAACGGGTTGAAACGGGCGGGCAAGGAGCGGCAAGGCGAGGAACGCGGGGAACGCGAAGAATTCGAAATTCGTCCTTGTAACTGGGCCCTCGAGTCCTCGACGGCCTGACTCGCATTTCAAGGTACCTACATCTTACGTTTATGTTCCTTAAAATACGTCACCTTGCCCCGGCAATTAGTGCCGAGCACGCAAATGGCCCTTGCTGAACCCGCGCACACCTGCAAGGTGAGAGACGGAAAGTTCAAGGTGACGTGGCGTTGCAAGCTCATTGTTTTAAAGCTGAAACACAAGGTAATTAGAGGGCCGCCGGGATTGAGGGACAACGGATCCACGTTTCTGTCGTTAACGTTAATTAGCTTCAGCCGACCACTTCGATGTTGGACCTAGCCGCCTTTTATTGATATTTTTGGAGTCTCTAATATTGTCGATAGAGTTCAAGTTAAATACAGTGACGTCCGTATACTATTATATACTATTAATACGTATACTATTAATACGTATATTTTTGAAACGATACAACTATTTGAAAACTGAACTAAACGACTTGAATCTTTTTTACATGACAGAGGGACTGATCTACTAGACAATAAATATAATACTTTTTTCAAATTTTGCTATTACTTGGAATGACAAAGAGAAATAAAGAACCCTGTTTTTTAACTTTTTTATCGGAGAGTTTTTTAACTTTTTTAGAACGAAAATTTTAAAAAATGTATTTTGCAGATCTGCAGTTAGGTTATACGCATGCTGAAAATTTCATCAAAATCGGTTAACCCAAAGTCGAGTTACAAGCGTTGGTCGTCACACTTATTGGTCGAAAGTATCAAAAATCGGGACTGAATTGCGATTTTTGCGATCTTTAATTGTTCACAGCTCATACCAAGGTCAAATCGATTTCAACCAAAATTTTAGCACGCATGTGAGTTACCATCATTCTTTAAATTTTCATTATAAGTTCAGATGATTAAGAAACATGAGTTTTTTTTTTAAATACTTTCTTTTATTAAAAAAGTATTATAGTCATTGTGTAGTGAACTGGTCTTTCTACAGTGCTGGGGAAAATTTGAAATAATTTGGTATAAAAAAGATAGTAACATTGAAATACTTGCATAAGTAAATACTATTTTAAAGTACTATTTCATTTAATGCTGAAATGAAATGCTATTTGGAGAAATACCCCATTTCATTTAATGCTTAAATGAAATACTATTTGGAAATACTATTTCGTTAAATGTTTAAATCATGAAATACTATTAAATAAACTAATGAAATACTATTAACTAACTAAAAATGAAATACTATTTGGAAATACTATTTCGTTAAATGTTTAAATCATGAGAAAATACTATTTACTACTTACGCTCGGATTCAAATATAGAAAATAATGAATTGAAAATAACACGCGCAAATTTTAGAGTTAAACATGTTTCGCAATTGTGTCTCGCTATCTACTATTCGAATAAATATTTCTTACAAATATTTCTGAGCGCAGATGTATATATTTACATACATTTCATAACACATTGCGTTGTGTTGTAGTGCATGGTACTATAAAAAACTATAAGTCAAAAACTTCTTATTTGCAATGCTATTAGTTGCAATGCCATTATTCAAAATACCATTCTGTGAAATATTACTGTATGATGAAATATTATTTTCCTAAATTTCAGTGAAATACTTGTTTCACAAATACTGTTTCAAATACTAGTTTCACTACACACATTAGGAAATAAAAATATTTATATTCTATTTACTATTTCATATTTACTATTTCCCCCAGTCCTGTCCCTCTACAGGGTGTCCCAGATTTTAATGTTCGAACTTTGTCAGTATATTCTATGGCACAAAGTAAGAAAAAAATGTTATGTAAACATAGGTCATAGGAAGTTATAAAAATTCAGAATAGGAATAGTAATCAACTAAAAAAAAAATAAAAAAATAAAAAAAAATCTTCGATCGATGTCAATCATGTATTGTCAACAACGGTTATTAATACATTTCGAAATGTATTAATAAACACAGCTTACATAAACACACGGCATGTGCTGATCTATTCAAGCCAATGCTTCACTATTCTAATGCAATTACTATTCCTATTCTGAATTTTTGTTATAACTTCTTAATAAAGCTCTATATGTTTACATAACATTTTTTTCTTACTTTGTGCCATAGAATATACTAACAAAGTTTGAACATTAAAAAACCTGGGACACCCTGTGTATTTAAAATATATACAAATCATTTAGCCCAGTTTTAAAAAGGTTATTCCATTTTTCAAGTATTCGTAAATATATGGCAGCCACTGTATGTATTTGTATGCATGTAATTTTAGTGACAATCTTTATTATTGTTCTCTGCTCGCGTTCTTCATGTTCAAACTTCATTTCCTGGATTCAACATATTGTAATGTGTTATAACTAGACTAACTTTTTTAACTTTTTCATGTGAGCCTGTAACAAAAATTTAAGAAAGGTCTTTCATAGATCTCAGTAGCTTGTAGACATGCTCAAGATTTCATCGAAATCTTCGATGTATTTTCTTGCAAATTCGCGTCTTTCCTTTTTATTCTGCAAACTTATCAATGGCTTTGTGGCGGCTACCTCCAGACCCGCCAGCAGAGGGCTCCTCTTCCCACTAGTAGCCGATCCGTTCCGATCCCTATATATACTCCGAGACTTCGTCCTACCCTTACGTCTAAGGCAAGGGCCCGCTAGGATAGCCTTACCGATGAGTCCTCTAGCGGGCCCCGGACGAAACGTCTCCCCACTCCTTTCCTTTTCCACGACCTTGCGAACCGCCGCCAAAGCTTCTTCCGTGCAATTCTACCATGGTAACTTTTTTTGTCTTAGTACTCTTCTAATGGTCGATTCACTAACTGTTATTTAAATATTTTTGAACATCTGATGCCAATTTGGGAGCACTTATTGTCGGATCGTCTTTAATATTTCGAGTAATCCATCGCTCATTCGTTGTATTCAGTTTCTTATCGGACCTTTGTCTGACTTTATTTGATATTCGATCCTCTTCTTTGTATCGTTTCATAATACTTTGGATTGTACTTTTACTTCGATTAATAATTTTACTGATTTCGTTACAACTTTATCCATTTTTATAATGGTAAATTATCAATTCACGTTCCGCTAATGTAGTTTGTCATATTTTCTTTATTTTTTGGAAAACGGACCAAGCAACGCGCAAACGACAAAGAAAACTGTAGCGGCCAGTCGGCGCGCATAAGGAAAGATTTATTTCTCGTGCAAACGACTAACATATTTATGACTCTCCTTCGAAAAGGCTATCTTTGAGTAAGCTGTTTCCTGTCCGGATGGCAATAAGCCAGTAGAGCTTTTTACCTGATTCTCGATAGTCAACGAGACCGTCATAAATAACGGGAAATTCCGAAGGGCACGCAAAACGGACCCGAACACCGGACGTCCGAGCGCAACAGCCCTGAGGAAAACCCAGGCCGTCACATCATAAAAAAGCACCCACTCCGATCACCACGCGGTCCCAAAACGGGATGCGCTCAGAGCGTAAGGGACAACGCGGTGAGAAGGAGATGGACAACGCTGATTGGGGGGGTGTCCAGAGCCCTTGCCGGGGGCAAACAGGATAATATAAAAAGAGCAGTAATGAGACGCTCGCTCTCATACCTCTCATACCTCTCATACCTATCTTACCTATCTTACCTCTCATACTTCTCATACCTCTCTTGCTACGACGTCACGCTACCCGAAAGTGATTCTACGCAACTTAATAAATAAAGTTAATAGTTACACCGCACGCACCAGTTATTTACAAGAACACACCCCATAACTAAAAAACAATAACTGAACTTTACTTTCATTGTTTCCATGTATTGTTAAAAAAACAGAATCGGGAAGTCACCGGTTTTACAGCGTTAGCAACGGTGTACGATTTTGACTGACGGGCTAGTTTTATACCTAACGACAAATTTTATTTCATTTACTAATAATTATTGAAAGTTTTGTTCTACTGTTGTTATATATTAAATAAAAACGTATTGGACTACGTGTTTATGTATGCGTTGTAAATGAAAATTGGTTGAATTCCTAGATGTACGATTTTAAGTGACAGTCACTGTACGTACAAGATAGGATCGGATGTGCTATTATCAATGCAATAAAACACACCATATCCGAACACCCATTGTCACAAAATTGTTCATACGAATTTCATATAACACTCTATGCACTTGCCTGCATTAATAACTCTGTCTGGTTCGAGGAACCATAAAGCCGTAAGTTTGAACAAACTGTTGATTTTCGTGATGTCTGTTTAAGTAAAAATACAATGAACATCAACGTAGACAATTTGTTTCCCAAAACAGTTTTTCTTCCATTGAAACATACGTGGTAGAGATCGTGGTTTTGAACGTGTATTAAAATCATACGTTATAGAAGAAAACCAAAATCACCTATCCCATTTTACATTAAAATAGCTAACAATCCAATCGCAAATGAACTTTTATCAACAGAAATAGCTATAAGAAACAAAGGAAGAACTCCACCCTGGTGCATAAAAATTCCAGAAATAAACACGAACCTGGCAGCATCACCAAAAAATCAAAAAAGCAGCCTGGAACACAAATCGGATTTTCTACAGCTAGACCACAGCTACAGCAACCATAACAACACGTACACTGATGCTTCTAAAACCAACCAAGGAACCGGAATAGCTGTTATCATAAATAATCGTAGTATACAAAAATGACTTCCCAACCAACTGTCTATCATCACAGGTTGTTCCATCGCGAAGGAACAAACACGTGGAGTCTTTGCGACCGGGTTTACGACACGGACGTGACCATAGTTGGGCTGCAGTCAAGGACACTTTCACAACCATTTGGCGTCCAGATTGTCCGGATGCCATCCGGACATGGCATAAAATCACAAGGCAGACGTTTTTTCTTTCTTTTTGCTCGTCGTAAATAAGCCGTTTTCCTTGACAGCCATAAGGTCCCATAAACCCGAAATTTCCAAAGGGTCAGCCGACGTCGAGCGCGCGACGGGGCCCGCTACCTGAGTTGACCTGACGGAATTTCCGGGGCATGAACCAGGGTCGCAGAGATTCCACGACCCAGCGACTAGCGTTCCTACCCCCTCTAGGACAAGTTCCGACGAGGAACTACCCACATAAATAGTCGAGCAAACCCGAAAAACGGTCTATTGCAATTCTCCCGGTACACGCGAGCAGTCATCCCGCGAGCAATCATTCACAAGGCACAAGCCCTCAGTCTTCAAATCACGCAACAGTACGCGCAACCACTAATCCGAAACTTGAATCCGATAGCCCAAAATTAATTTGGCGGGCAATCAATCGGCGACTTAAGAACATACGCGTCCACCGTGCAATCCGGGCCTTACAACCCCGGAAGGGTTCATTTCACCGCCCGCGCGTTTCCTACGTCTCCGATTCAATTCACAGGTGAAGCCTCTGCGATCCTTGAAGCTTTTCACCTCATAAAAACAAATAATTTTTCGCGCTCTGTTACCTATACGAATTCGAGTGTAATACAAGCTATAGAAAACATAACGTTGAAAAAAAGAGACATGAAACTATACAAATAATTCAAAAGATTTCAACGAAACTTATTACCTCTAAAAAACAAACTCTTACTTGACTCCCCTCTCACCAGAGTATAATCGAAAACGAAACTGCTGACCTAAGCGCCAGATATGAAATTCAACCAACCGTACGAACCTTTTCCAAGAAGTTCCAACCCGAAACCTCACCAGGAGGGAAGATGATCCTTTCAAGACTTAAAACCGGACACTCATGGATAATCCACGAATGCCTAAAAAAAAGAAACAGAACCACCAATTTTCAACGCTTGCAATGAACTAATATCGACAATCCATCTACTCTACAATTGCAAAAGATTCAACCAGAGCTAGGGAAAAATAAATTTTTGAAATAGTAAATGGACGATGAATATTTGTGTCTTCGCATGTCATGCAGAATTTGGCAAATAAACTTTTTTTGAAATAGTAGTTTATTTGTAGTATATTTTTAAAAAGTTTATTTACCAAATTCTGTATTACATGAGAAGATAATGATATTGTTTTTGTAGATAAAGATATTATTTATACTCTATTCATTATTTCAAATATTCATTTTTCCTCAGCTGACCTCTGAAGACCATGTTATAAAAACTTTGAAATATCTGAAAAACCTGTCGCTAATAACCTTGCAGTCGATACGACATTAAACCGAAAGGAAAAAATGAAACATACGTGTACACGTGCACAAAAAGTACCGTACAAAAAGCGGAAAAAAGTCAATTAAGTCAATCGGTCAATTAAACATGTGGCTTACTATTTACTATGATCTTTTTTACCATTTGTTCGTTTTGGACACGGTTACATGATTTCAAAGTAATCTATCTCCAAATCATCCTAAATTTATATCATCGTCTATAATTATTTTGTTCTTTGAAAATAAATAATTTTTACCGAATTTAATGTGCTTAGCATGTACTTAAATTATGTCACACGACACTTTTTATCTCTCGCATTTTTCAAGTTATGTCCAATTGAATATATTGAATTTTCATTTCATTTTTTAACTATGAGTTCGGCGGAGTTCAGTGTTCGCTTTGACCGCATTTCGAAGAGCGACGCCTTATATTAATAAGAAAATAAAAATTGGCTGTTATTAGCTGCTATCGGAGAAGTTATCTAATAATATTGCCAAAATGGCACGTGCCACGAAGCATACCGTGATGAGATACGAAGTTACGCGAGACGTTTTGAATAGGTTGAGTAAAATATCAATATTCCAACTGTTCGCACTCTATAGAAACTGATCAGAATAATCATAAATTATTTTCTTTTTATCATATGCAGGCTTTTGCTCACATCTGACCCGTTCATGCCGAGTATGAGGGAAAGGACGATCGAGAAATCGAATCCATTTCACAAAGAAACAATCGAACTACCGGTTTCGGAACAATGTTCGCAACGTGAAAATAGAGAGGATGTTCAATAGAATTTAATTGAATTGAAAACAAAAATTGTATTTTTCAGAAATTTGTCTATAAGCAATTAAAACGTTGCATTTTGTTTTCATTATTCTATCCCAACAAAAACCCAAATACATGTGCTAGTAATATAAAATAAAAAAGTGAAGCTCAAATATATAATTTTAATTGTAATATGTTTTTTACCGCTTTTTGTATGGAAAAACCTAGTATGGAAACCCTAATTAATTCCTAATTAATTTAGACAGTCGTTCTCCGGCACCGCATGTTCATTCAGCCAATCAGCCGACCCCATTAACCCGAGAAAGATAACCTACGTCGCAGAGGCGCCTGCGAAGACTGTTGATTTTTGTTAATTTTTCATAGAGGTCTAGTGATTTAAGTTTAAAATTACTTAAAATATAAAAAAATATAATATAAATGCATTTTATTTTTACAATAATGCCAAACCTTTAAAATGACTAGATTAACTTAAATAAATATCCATTGTTAGTATAAAATTGACGCCTTAGAAAAGCATGCGCCTCTGAAGCGTATGGTTATCTTTTACGTACGTTGTCATATGGTTATCTTTCTAGGGTTAAATCGTTCTCAATTCTATCGGTCCAAGCCCATAAAATAGGGCTGAGCACTTTGCGAGGCCTGCAACTCCCTGCCATTAATTTCTTAGCCTCTTGAGTGCAAGAGAGCTGGTTGGCCGATGCACGAGGGCCGCTGGCCGTGTTCACCCATAGAAAATGTAAAGTTTTGCATTATTTCGCGTAACACTTGCTATCGGGCATCCGTGCACCGCACCAAGCACCTTTCTCCTTTTCCCTGTTTCCCACTGGTTCTGCGCTCCGTGCTGGGATACGCTCGAGCACGCTGAAATACTTATTGCGCCGCGTGCGGTCGTCGTCAAACTCTTCGAACACGTACCTGTCCGCATATTAAATCAGCCCCAATGTACATACTACTTTATGGAAAATTCTTCAGCTTGTCCAACGCACGAAATAAAAAGCAAAGTGGCTGGAATAGATATAGAGAGGTTACGGAATACGGGTAGGGAGGCATGGCCAAGAAAAAGAAACACCCGGGGCCAGAACGTGCGCGTCTCTTGAAACGGAATTTCTATCCGAAGCACTAAAGAGACTTGCACAAGGCGCGATAAAGATTAGCTTTTTAACCCTTAAATGCATATTGTTGCCAATTGTCTACAGTCCAGTTCCACTGAATTTTATTCAAAAACCTGAGTACGCGCGTTTCCGAACACACGTTGATAACAATAGACAATAGACCATGTGTGAAATAAAAGACTTGACATTACTTTTGGCGAGTAAGTTTTTTGACATTTGAATGTGGTGGGTGATAACTTCCAGGTTGCAAAGGATTTTCACGGACCGAGTGCATCGAATGCAAGGTTGCTTTGTGTCGCAACAAAAATCGCAATTGCTTTGCTGCATTTCATTTATAAATAATGTGAAAATTCCTATACTAATAGATAATATAAATACATGACCGTTTGTTTACGTCTACAATAATTTTAGTAATAAACGCATATTGTTGCCAAAAGTCTACGTGCAACTTTTTTTCGAAATAAATACTCAATATTATTGCCTAGATTTTTTTATTTATTTTTTACGTAACCTATGACTACATTCCTATAAAAAACGATCTTTTAAAATTCAAAACAAAAAATCATGCATTTAAGGGTTAACACGTTCCGTGCCACGTGTACCATCGATGGTACACGCTTGCATGTTTACTTAGTGAACTGAACAAATTGTTTACAAGAAATTTAGAACCGAAGAATCAATTTCCACCGCAAGAATAGGCGTTGATAAGTTTTTGTTACGTTGTTATGTGTACGAGAATTAATAATTGCACGTAATACAACAAGTTTTAGTAAAATATCAAAGTGTGAAGATTCGAGTAAAAAAAGCTTGGCACGGAACGTGTTAATGGCACACGATTACAAGCATATTTTTAATGGAATTTTGTTCCGATTGTTCGGGCTTTTAACCCTCAAATGCATATTGTTGCCAATTGTCTACATTCCAGTTCCACTTAATTTTATTCAAAAACCTGAGTATGTGCGTTTCCGAACACACGTTGATAACAATAGACAATAGACCATGTGTGAAAGAAAAGACTTGACATTACTTTTGGCGAGTAAGTTATATGTTTTTTGACATTTGAATGTGGTGGGTGATAACCTTCAATGTGTTACTTGGAGAGATATTTTCTTTTTTCGAGTTTCCTATAAAGGAGTGATTTATCTAATTGAAAAAAAAATTACTTCTCATCTGTTGTCAGGTAAGCTATGAATGTTTGGTGTTGCATTTGATTCCTATACTAATAGATAATATAAATACATGACCATTTGTTTTTACGTCTACAATAATTTTAGTAATAAATGCATATTGTTGCCAAAAGTCTACATACAACTCTTTTTCAAAATAAATACTCAATATTATTACCTAGATTTTTTTATTTATTTTTTATGTAACCTATGACTACATTCCTATAAAAAACGATTTTTTAAAATTCAAAACAAAAAATCACGCATTTAAGGGTTAATACTTCGCTTACCGGACATTGTTTAGTGATTTTCTCATGATTTTCATTGTCATAATTGTTATGATTCTCGCGATACTGTAAGTCAGAGCTGTTCAATAGGAGTTATTAGGGATTAAATCGCCAACAATTGTTTCACCGAAAATGTTTTCATCGACACGATTTCAGCGACACCGGATTTCACCGACATTGTTTATATACTGACACGTTGAAATCACTGACAAATGTTTACATCGACTCTCGTTTCGCCGGCAATTGTTTACATCGATTCTCGTTTTACAAATGTTATTGTCAACACTTCAAACTTTTGGCAAGTATACGGGTGAACGTCGTATCGTACACAATTATTGTTAGTGCTGTGTTTTACATATTATTTGCGGTAAAAGAAATGGATTTATCAACGGAAGGTCACGGTACTGTGGATGAAGTGCAATTGTTGTAAATATCACTGTACAATTCAGATTCTTCTTTAATACACATCGCGACAAAACCATAATAAAAATAAACCATAACCTGTCAAAATGACGGGTCACTAAATTTTTAAATTACGATTATACATATCGTAAAGATACATTTACAAGTTATTTATTCAATTTATATGTGACTTACTGCAAATGTACAAATATAAAAATGTAAAATATTCAAATATACAGGGTGTCCTAAATTTATGGTATTTTCGGGAAATGAAGGGTTCCTGAGGTCATTTGAAATAACTTTTTGCTTAGCGAAAATGCTATCCGCGGCTTCGTTTACGCGTTATTAACGAAAAACAGCGACCAATGAGAAGCGAAATCAGCTGGCGCGAGGCAGCCGAGTCATTGAACAGAACTGTGCTTCGTCCGTTCGTTGGCTTGGCTGCACATGCCTCTCATTGGTCATTGTTTTTCGTTAATAATTCGTAAATGAAGGCATGGACTGCGTTTTCGCTAAGGAAAAAGTTATTTCAGATGACCTCGGAAACCCCTCATTTCTCGGAAGTACTATAATTTTGGGACACCCTGTATATCTTGTAGGTGACAGCGCGGAGCGTCAAGAGATTACTATCTTGATTATCAATGGAGCAACAACAATATTAGGTAACAACAAAAATACCATTATTAAAATGTAAAAATTTATAATTAACAGAAACAACAACAACAACTTCTTGACGCTCCGCGCGGTTCCGGTTACAGAGTCACTTTAACACTAGATTTACGGAACCCGTCAAAATGACGGATCATTAATTTTTTAATTTACGATTATTCGTATCGTAAGGATACATTTATGAGTTATGTATTCAATTTACATGTTAATTACGGCAAATGTTACAATAACACTTGTTAAAAATACGAATAAATATTTTATTGTTACTTTTATAAACTAATATAAAACAAGTGCTTTCTGTTCACAAACGCGATGTGTTGAGAGTCAAAAGATATTAATTATTAATTATATAAAACGTTGTCAATTCTCCGTAGTTAATTGAATATAAATGTTCAAATAAATTATAAGCAATATTTCTAATAGACAACAGCATTTTTAAGTACGGGAAATGTACTATTAGTACATTGTTACCAACGGCAAATGTTACAACAACACTTGTTGAAAATCAGAACAGAAGACGGTGTCTTAATATTAAAAGTGACAGTAAGTTGTTAGGTTTATAAACTAATATAAAACAGCTGTTTTTTGTGCTCTGTAAATCTAGTGTTAAAACCACGGTTGTGTACAAAGTTTTTGTATATTAACATATACAGAGTATCCCTTCTGTAGTAACATATAAAAAATTGACCAGTATTCATGCTGTTTTACAGTAATGATAAGAAACCCGTTTATAAGGAAAACGGGTGCGGCAAAATTATAAGACAGGTTAGGTTTTCCTTAAAAGATCAACACATAGAATTCTTTTTGTAATAATGTGTATTTCTGCCCTTCCTATTCACTACTTCCAATGATTTTTGTGGTACAGCTTTATACAGTTTTTTTAAAATTGTGTTTTGTTTTAAATTCCTCCACGCATCCTGAATAAACCTTTTTAATTCTTCTATGGTGTTAAACTGCTTTCCTCTTGAGTATACTTCCTCAGCTGTAATTCCCGAATAATTTTCAATAATATTCAAATCCTGCCGACGACAATTCTGCATGATTTGCATTGCCATGAGAGCGTCGAAAAACCTGTGAATAAAGATTTTCGACTATCTGCCGTCTTTTCATTATTAACACTTTCCGTGCCGAGCTGTTTTTATTCGACTCTTCGCACTGACCATTTGATATTTTACTAAAACCTGACATATTATATGTTAGTGCACAGCACTAATGTCTTTATGACACGGACGTGCATAACCGGCTGTTTTTCGAGCCCAGGTTTTTTGGGAAATCGTTTCTCTCGGTCTCGATGGCCGGGACTAGTTATAAAGAAGGAAGGGTTCCGAAGGGTCAGCCTGACATTGTTTTATGACGGTCATGCCTGGAGGAACTTTCCTGTCTTTGCCGGGGCCTTGCGGCCGTCTGCTTTGAAACGGACCAGCTGATTGGCTATTGCCAAAATCGGGCAGGACCAATCGGCGAATAGTGTAGGTGCGTTGGAGGGATGGTAGTCTGCTACGAGCGAGGGTATTCTCTGATAGAGCTTCAGAGTTGTAATAGAAGTCGTAGCATCAAGACATCCTGACCAAGGGTGTACCGTAGTCAGGGGCTCAATACAAAATAGCAGGCAGAATCCGGTTCTTTATTTGATACAGTCCACAAATATAGCGTCGTAATTCGTCGCTATTATTGACGACGCTGTGACGCCCCAACATTATACGTAATTATTCATTATCGTATACATAACAATGAAACAAACTTATCATTCCCATCGCCATTCTTGGAGATTAATTCTTCAATTCTAACTTTGTTATTAACTATTTTTTAACGCATTAAATCAACATGTAAGCATGTACCATCGATGGTACACGTGGCATGGAACGTATTAGAAACCTCAGAATTGTATTCATCCGTCGTACATTAACTTGTTTTACGACCATTTTCCCTTGACGATCAAAATCTAGTTCTTGTTTAATGCTTGTAACTTCGCATCGAGATTAAAAGAATAATCTGGTGAAGAACTAGTACGAAGTTCGTATTAAGTATGCGAACGTCCTGTCCGCAAACTTTTTTCTACACCATAAGCAGCTGGAAATTACGTTCCTCGGTAAAGTTTAGCGAGAAATATAAAACGTGTACGGCTATGCATGAGTCGCACAAGTAACAGGACCGGTATGAACAGGCTGCACCTATAAATTTCTTGCATGTGCGTGGTTCACTGGCATAAATATTTATAGCCTGTCCAGTATAATAATCGGGAGTCAATCTAATGTACAAAAACGTTATTAATGTCTTCCTTCGGTCCCCGCCCACGCGAAATACATAGCATTAACTCTCCTACACCGGCTTGGGTAGTTTTTAATACTTCGTGACTTTTAGAAAACTTTGCGTAAAAATAAAATACTGAAAAGTATCGAAGTATTAACATTGTTTCACGTTCTGGATATTCGAAACTAAATCAAATTCATTGTACTGATACAAATTTCATCGTTGTCGTTTCACAAGAAATAATTTGTTACGAAAAATAGTTTATTATAAGTGGATCGTTGATTTTGCCAACATATTATTGAAATTTCTCACTGCTGATTTTGATATTATATATTATATATTATATATTGTATATTGTATATTGTATATTGTATATTGTATATTGTATATTGTATATTGCATATTGCATATTGCATATTGCATATTGCATATTGCATATTGCATATTGCATATTGCATATTGCATATTGCATATTGCATATTGCATATTGCATATTGCATATTGCATATTGCATATTGCATATTGCATATTGCATATTGCATATTGCATATTGCATATTGCATATTGCATATTGCATAATGTATATTGTATATTGTATATTGTACAGGGTGTCCCCCAGGTTTTAATGTTCAAACTTTTTCAGTGTATTTTATGGCACAAAGTAAGAAAAAAATATTATGTAAACATAAGTCATAGAGCTTCATTAAGAAGTTATAACAAAAATTCAGAATAGGAATAGTAATCAACTTGCTGTTACTGCGAGTATTGCTTGAGTAGATCAGCACATGCCGTGTGTTTATGTAAGCTGTGTTTATTAATACATTTCGAAATGTCAATCGTTGTTGACAATACATGATTGACATCGATCGAAGATCGAATTTATGACCGTGCGAATTTCGTTTCTATTCTCTTTCATTTCATTGCACGCATTATTAATCTTTTGAATCAACTCATGACGTGAATTTATTCGTGTTTCATACACTTTATCTTTCAAAGTTCCCCACAGATAAAAGTCGAGTGGCGTAAGATCGGGCGATCTTGGTGGCCAAGAGATTGACCCACCCAGACCTATCCATCTTTGAGGAAACCGATTATTTAACCATTGCCGAACTTGTATCCCATAATGTGCCAGGACGACATCCAATTGCATCCACATCCTTTGCACAGAATACAATGGCGCATCTTCCAAAAGATACGATAATTCGTTTTTTAGAAAATTCAAAAATTCAGTTGAGGTCAACCGATCCGGTAGAAAATTAGGCCCTACTGTCATATCATTGTACAGGCCTGCCCATACGTTGTATTTGAATTGATGTTGAAGAGCAACTGTTTGCGTCACATGTGGATTTCTTCTTGTCCATACATGATTATTATGCACATTAAAAAGTCCTTTTCTTGTAAACGTCGATTCATCAGTCCACAATACTTTTGATGGAAACAAATTATCTTGTTGCACTGCACGCACGTACCACTGACAGAATTCGAATCATTTTTCATAATCAGCTGGTAGAAGCTCTTGTACCCTTGTGTAATGATACGGATGTCTATTATTAGAGTGGAGAGTTCGCCATACAGTCGATCGTGATAACTCTAGTTCATATGAGGCATTATCAACACTCGCTACTGAATTATGATTAAAAAAATTCAGTATTCTTGTAGTGCGATTTCGTTACCTTGTAACTCCATTAAATTCATTTCCTTCGCAAAATGAGTTGAAGGGTCCTGTTGTGAATAATTGTTGGTGACAATGTATGAACACTCTATAATCCGGCGCACTTCGTCCAGGAAATCGGCGTTGGTACTCCCTTGCAGCAGCTCGCGCATTCCCGTTGCAGATGTGAACACCAACAACTTACTAATAGCTATTACTGGCGAAAATTCATTTCAATGTTTGGTGACCTCAGATATAGTAAACATAGCTTCTATAAACACACTGAAAAACACAATATTGTTGATCTATTCAAGCCAATGCTCGCAGTAACAGCAAGTTGATTACTATTCCTATCCTGAATTTTTGTTATAACTTCTTAATAAAGCTCTATATGACCTATGTTTACTACTGTGATCAAAAAGTAAGGTGAAATTGTAATTTAAAACTTCCGGGCATTAGGAAGGCAGGTAATTTTTTTTCCTAGGTTGGTAGGACTGTCTGTAACATTTGCCAAGTGTCTGTTTGTCAAAAGGTTTAATTATCTCCGAGTTACACGTGTTTTTGTAAACAACCAAAAGTGAATTTTTCGATTTTTACAATGGGTGATTTTGTTGAGCAAAGAACTTGCATCAAATTTTGTTTGCGGAACGAATATTCTTGTGCGGACACGTTGAAAATGTTACGGAAGGCCTTTGGTGATCAAACTATGGCACAAAAAAACGTTTATAAGTGGTACAACAAGTTCAAAGCGGGCCGAGAACGCGTTGAAGACGAACCGCGCTCTGGACGACCATCAACGTCTACCGACGAGGGCCACGTCCAAAAAAATCGAAGATTTGGTGCTTGAAAATCGTCGACTGACAATGAGAGACTTCGCTGATAGTGTTGGAATATCATTTGGCTCAGTCCAAACCATTTTGAAGGATGATTTGTGTCTCAAACGCGTCAAGTCTCGATTGGTGCCATGTCATACTGCATTGGTTCTTCGCGACTTTTTTGCCAAAAACTCGACTCATATCGTTCCGCAACCACCGTATTCGCCTGATTTGGCTCCGTGCGACTTCTGGTTATTCAGCAAACTCAAAAAGCCAATGCGGGGACGCCGTTTTGACACGATTGAGGAGATAAAAACCGAATCGAAGAAGGTCTTGAAGGCTATACCGGAAAAAGACTATTCCGACTGTTTCGAGGACTGGAAAAAGCTTCGGAAACAGTGCGTTTTATCGGACGGAGATTACTTTGAAGGGGATGAAATTGATTTGGCAGAATAAACAAAGAATTTACATTTTATAAACAAATTCACCTTACTTTTTGATCACAGTAGTACATAACATTTTTTTCTTACTTTGTGCCATAGAATACGCTGACAAAATTTGAACATTAAAACCTAGGACACCCTATTGTTGATAAAGATATTAATATGATTGCATGTTGTAAGAGTCGAAATTTTCTGCGTCGTTTCTTGTTCACGGAAACTTCTATTTTACGTAAAAACTCGCAAGTATTTGACATTAAACGCATTTTCGTCACACGATTCGATAGCCTACCGTACAACATTCCCGATTGCGATGTTGAAACTGTGCCTTATCTTGTATTTCACGGAACAACGGTCAGAGCAGACGTCTACTGTCCAACTTCCTTGATCGAGTATTACGAGGCTACGAGGTTCTTCTGTTAACTGTATATTCGAGCCAAGGGACGTAGCAAGTCTAACTGAACTCTGGAAAATTCATGTTTCAAATGCAATTTAATCCTCTGGAAAGTTCTGCATTAAATAGTAGTGAATTTAACTGTACCGCGTAAATAAAATATTTAATGCATCCGACCGACTTTCGCACGTTGTAATAAATGGAAAGAACGTGCGAAACTAACGATAGGCGTATTGTTAGGGCCAAGTGGCCAGGATTTATGGCAGGGGCCATGTGCTTGGGTACCCGGACGGTATGGGTCTGTCCCGGGCCGTTCCCGGGCACATGTGGCACCGTCATAACGTCTCCTGGTCCTTGATTACGGTCCAGTCAATGACGGTTGGGTCTGGCATTGTTCGGGCACGTAGGCCCATCAGCGCGGGATGTCTCGCAGGAGCAGATTTTGTCACTCTCCCTCCTAACTCCCGGCCCACCGTTTTGGGGCAGTCTCGCTGATTTGGGATTGCAGTGATTGGACCGTAATTCCTTGCCGCCCACCCTAGGTTAAGAGAAGTAGGGAGGACCGAGGTGATCTGAGACATGACTCCGGGCCTCTAGGGACAGAACATTCTCAACAGTATAGACAGAACACTCTTAGACGCACAGAACATACAGAGAGTACAGACAGACAGAACATTCTCAGCAGATAGACAGAAAGCACAGAAGACAGACAGACAGAACATTCTTAGAGTACAGAAGAACAGAACATTCTTACAAGACAGACTTTCAAATAGAACAGAACAGAAAACATAGAGAGATACGCGTAACGGTTAGGTTGCGCGTTACAAATAGTCCCACTACAGTGGGTGGTCCTTCGAGATAGTCGGCACCAAGTGCAATATTCAGAGGATCTCCGTCATCCATCTGATGAGTCCTCAACACGTATTTTAAAATCCCGAAGTTAAAATTCTAACGGAAAAGAAATTCTGTTTGTACTTACAGTAAATTCTCCCCAATTTTCAGTCTGCTTGTAAACAAAAATGGACAATTTGGGAAAAGGAGATACGATTATTCGAGCCTTGCGGCTCGTTTTTATAATTGTTGACAATCGGCAACTTTAAAAATAAGCCGCGAGGCTTGCTCTTCCCAAGTTGTGCATTTTTGTTTACAAGCTGATGGAAAATTGGGAAGAATTTACTGTAAATCTTCCACTTGAGAGAGTGGAAGCAGAATTTTTTGCTATTATCGTGAGGAATCGCTGTGAAAGCGTGTTCTTGTGGAACAGCTATCCTAGAATTTATAATAATAAAGCTTCCATGAAAACAAGTTATTTTGGAATACTTATTTGAAAAAGTTTTACAACGTAAAGCGAACTACTTATGAGAAAATCAAGAAAATCATAATTATACGTATATTATGTAATCAGTAGATTTTATTTGCATATTTTTCACAACTTGAACATAAATATGCGAATGTTTCACTATATTAGAAATGGGAGAGAGAAGAACAGAAATTATAACATTCTTAACTTTGGTCTAAACGAATTTGTCCTGAAACATTTTTTCGTATCAGCGACAGTAACGAAAGATATTAAGATATGTAAGATAAGTAGTTATTTAATTTAACTTGACAAGTAAAATATTTTCTAAATTTGTGGAATTAAGATTGTACCTGTTACTATACAGGGCATCGCAGTAACACTGTTACAAAGCGATATTTCCGTAATCGATAATGTTACGCGAAAAAGCTTAAGGAATAAATTATTAGGTCTACCCGAAAGTTCTGTCCGATAGTATCACTTCAAGTTTCAATCCATATGCACATGTTGATTTGAGACATATATGACTATCTGTCTTTATCATTGCATTTACACACATGTACTCTCCTAAATAAACTGAAACAAAGATGTCTCATGTCATTATTAAGTGAGACGCGATCGTGAAAACATGGCTACCGATGATAATGCCGGACCACATGCTGCTTTAGCGACTCGTCAGAAAATCGCAGAGCTAGGCTGGGAAATTCTGTCGCATTCACCATACGCCCCAGACCTAGCACCCTCCGATTATCACTTGTTTCTCTCTTTGCAAAACTTTTTACAGGAACAAAAATTCAAAACTGAAGCTGATGTCAACCAAGCACTAGTTGAGTTCTTCGCCTCTAAAAATAAATCATTTTTTAAAAATGGCATTTACAAGTTGCCATCGCGCTGGCAAGAAGTCATAAGTAACGATGGAAAGTATATTCTACAATAAATATTATTAAATGTATGAAAATTCTGTTATATTTCAATTCAAAAACGGACAGAACTTTCTGGTTGACCTAATATTTGGTTGAAAGGAACACATATTGCAGTGGAAATGATTTCTTTTTAAAGGTCATATTTTTTGAAATTTCAAGGTCGTTGATAATTTTTTAAGTAGGATTACATATTTCTGTTACTACATCTTAATAGCTGAGATCAAGACGAATCTAATGGCCTATAGTAACATGACTTTCGCGTGACCTTAATCCGGCCGAGCATCGCATTGCTCGCCACGATTTTTAATTATCGCTCCAAAACTGATAGCGACTTGATTAAAAAACCGAATTAAAAAATGTGCAGGACTCAATGGAGATAATTTTGAACATCTACTTCAAGAAATTTTTCATTATTGATCTCTTCGTTGTAGTTATTTCAGCGTTCGTATTAATTTCTACATGTTTCAAGTTTAATTTATTCATACTCAAGGTCACACGTAATATGTAATCCTATTTAAAAAAACATGGACGACCTTGAAATCTCGAAAAATATGAACTTTAAAAAAAACTATATCCACGAGAACATGTGTGTGTAAGTCCTTTGTAAAAAAAAATACGATATGACGTAATTTATGCTTAATTTAGTGTAAACTTTTTGTTTATAACTAGTTAGTATTTAATATCTTAAAAAATTCCAATGCTTTGTTCAATTTAAAATTGACCGGTAAAAAAAATTGCGTAACCATTGATTATGAAAGTGGTATAAGTCCAATTTCCATCACGATGCCAAGCCTATTACATACGAAAAATATAAGGATATGCAGCAGCTGTTACCTTATATACCTCCTGTGCATCATGAATATTTCAAAACACTGCCACACATGAAGAGCATAAATAATTAATAATACCAATATCTTGTGATAAGTTTAGCAATATATAAATATAATTAACATTCAAAATAAAAAATGCTAATCCTATTTTATTTCTTGTTATTATTTATAAACAAAATTGGATTAATATGAGATATATTTTAAGTGATATTTGTTATTTCAAAATTGAAATTAAATGATTGTGGCGGACCAGACATAAAAAGACACGTCCTTCAAAAACGGGGTGTGCATATGCCTTTTTCGGGTTTTCCCGACGCAAGGCGTACACACCGCAATAAAACAATAAAAACGTTGGGACACAGCTTCGGACCATAGGTCCCGGATCACCCCGGTCGGAAAATCTTCGGGAAAGGCCTTCGCCCTTCCCAAGGACTTTCCCTTACCAATTTCAATACGTTCTCCCCAATAAATACGAGGACCTCTCGACCGGGAGACGTCAGTTAGCAAGTTTTCCTCCGACTCTCAACGTGTTCATATTTCTGTCTCATCCGTCACTCGTTTACCTTTACCTACTACACACTGTACCTCATCGCCTTTTGTTACAAGTTATATTAAAGTTCTCGTTATATAAAAACCAAAAAAACTCTCTCGGATTATTTTATATAAACTGTCGCAGTAACCCCTGCGACAAATGATATTTACAATTGACTAATTATGAAAGTGGTGTAAGTCCACATTTACAGCCTGGAAATAGTATATTATTTTAGTTAAATTCGCCTAAAAGAAATTTATATAATCAAATTACATATTGATAAATTAGTACAAACATTCCCAGACTTCACATAATTAACCTATATTGTTTTAATTGTCAGACCTGCTAACATTCAATTTTTTCGAAACGAAAGAAAGTGGACTTGCACCACTTTCAAAATAAACGATCCAAATACCGAACGCGATTTAAAAATGCCAGGCCGCCGCACCGCGAGATAAGCTCGCAAATGTCGCGAATCTGACTCGTAGTTAATCATTTCGGCCAAGCACCACGGTCTGGCCCGTCACTTCGGTCGAATGGGCTAATATAAAGCAAGTGTGCCGCATGCATCGTGCAAACCGTTTTCGCCTCCACACGCGCTCCCCTAAATTCCGGCGATCGCCCAGGAACGGTCAGTTGCATGCGATAAACTTCCCTGGGAAGGAATTCCGTTCCGGACTTGAATTCCGGGGAATTTAAGTGCATCGTATAACCGGACCAGCGATACGTTTGCAGAAATGGTCAGCGCGGGTACGTGACCCCTGGAAATCTCCTCTGGGTTCCGTATTATTCAATCAACGCTCCGCATTTCGAATCCCAGAAATTTCCTTTTAATATTGAAAGTTCATCAATAACAGCACACGGAACACGAATGTTGATTGCCGGATTATGTATATTGCCTCCGAGCGCGGCTCATCTGCGAACGTAATGAAAACGATGCTGATCCTGATTTAATAAATTCTAGATATACCGCGTCGTTCAATTAACGTTTCCTTGCTTTCAACTCAATTAGTCGACTTTGGCGATATTCGTTAAATTACTGTGGGGGAAACGTTAATTTACGTTCGCTGACTAATGCGATCGGGCATCGACTTAAAAGGAATGAGTTTTTACAAAATTAGACCAAATGGCACGCATCCCTTTTTTACGATATTAGAGGCACTAGATCGTTAAACAATGAAAAAATGCAAACGTTTAGAATGACAAATCAAAGAATAATAACCTCGAACGAAATAATCTCATTAGCGGCGACTGTAACAAAAATTTGAAAGTTGTTTTTTTTATTTTGTCACTCGAACTAATTACAAATTGCGCTAATATTTGTTTCTCGTTCTCGCTGATATAATAATAATAATATAATATAATTTAATAAAAAATTCAAGTCGCCCGGTCCAATTTCTAAATTTTATTTCTTTTTAAAAGATGTCCGAATATTTTAGTGAAACACAGTAGATACGTAAGCGAAATTAGTGGGCGTGCTAAAGGGTAAGAAAACGTTTTATTTCATAATTCGACTGTCGATATTTGTGCGAAATAACAATTGCTTGCATCGGTTGTGAGAAATAAGTAGACATTTTACAACAATTTCAATATGATGAAAATAATGCATCGAGATTCTTAAATTCTTCGAATTTTTGTCAGAAATGCGCGAGCAAAAAATATTTTCCTGACATTTAATTTCATAAAAATCACGCAGAGTATTGAAATGAAATATTATGATTAACAAATTAATAGCGTATTAAAAATCTTTAATTCCGTTGCGATTGAATATTTAAGATTTTATAACCAATAAAATGTATTATACTTGTTTCTATATTTAATAAATTATCTTGACGATAAAAAGACTGAAAAGAATGAGATGCAGAATAAGACTAATTGATAAATCCAAATCGACAAAACTTCTTCTCAATTGAATTAGTTTTTAAATAGGCAATGTTTAAATTCTTCGAATAACTTGTACCAGTCATTTGCATAAATAGTTGACCTCAATTTACTCGTGATTTCCACTTTACATAACCGAATTCGAAAATAAATGAATATTTATGTGACACATATTTTATATAATACAACGTGGAGAATTTTAACGATATTCCTGCGCGCCGAGTGCACGTCAGAAATTGAATGTACGCGCGGCATCGCCGCGATTGAATTCAATTATTAATTCACAGTCAGAAAATTGCGCGATCCATCAGAATGATATATATCGAGAATCAATAGTTAAATAATACTCGGCGAAATCGCTGGGAACCGTTAAAAGGAAAGCAAATGGAGGAAGTTCATCCTTTTAAAGCCTCGCGTGAGTGTCTACGTGCCTTCTGGCTGTACTTCAGCCTAATGGAATACATTTTTCCGCGATTGCCCGAGGGTTAATTAAAGTTCTGAATAAATTCTTAGCGGGCATCTGCAGCAATTGTTCCCGCTATTATCTAGCTCCACGCGAAATATCAACTTTTTCCCTTACGCAGCGTTACTTGGAAATACTGTTAAAAAGCACAGAAAACGTCGGGTGTAAAAATCTTAATACAACTACCAAGACATGAAATTATTTATGCGTTCTGCAGTTCTCACTGTTTTTCACTAAAATTTATCGTGTTTCCCCCTTGGGAACCTCTTTAGGGCACTAATTATTAGAGCACTTATCTTTAGAGCACTAAAGATAACGATAATTACTAATTGTGTCACTATTATTATAATGCTGCTATTTATACTAAATTAAAGTTATTTAAAATTATAGCGAATCATTTTACTCCAAAATGGAAGTTTCACGAGAAGAGGTATCCAAGGATGACGGTCAATTTTTGATGAGATTTCGCACAGTGATAGTGCTTGTAAAAGTGAATCCAATGATACCAGGTTTTGGATGGCATTGTCCTGCTGAAAAATGCAGAGCATCCCTGAAATTATGTACAAGCGGACACCAGGTGATTCCTCATTTAACACGTTCCGTGCCGAGCTTTTTTTACTCGAATCTTCACACTTTGATATTTTACTAAAACTTGATGTATTACGTGCAATTATTAATTCTCGTACACATAACAACGTAACAAAAACTTATCAACGCCCATTCTTGCGGTGGAAATTGATTCTTCGGTTCTAAATTTCTTGTAAACAATTTGTTCAGTTCACTAAGTAAACATGCAAGCGTGTACCATCGATGGTACACGTGGCACGGAACGTGTTAAAGAACATGAAAAAATATTTATTTTGTTTAAAACTGATTTTTCAAGAAAATCGAGTTTGAAAATTTGCTTTATACATATGTATTGGAGGGACCGGAAAATTATGTCGTTTGTTTGCATTAAATTCAAACAGATAAATATGCGCAGAAACGACATTAGTTTCCGGTCCCCCTAGTATATACGCCTTTGCGTTTATAATCCAATAAGCACTTAATCGAAGGTCTTAAAGACGTCCATTTTACATCTACTTTAGGTCTGAACGTCGTACACTCTAAAATATACGTCTTTAAGACGTCTTATTTCAGACGTCCAATTCGAGAAGTCTTTAAGACGTCTTAAATACATCCCAAATTGGACCCCCTCTTGACATCCGCTTCGAGCCGACTTTTAAGATGCCTGTTTCGAGCCGTTTTTAAGACGTCTTTAAGATATTTGAAATATTTCTTCAAAGCGTTTTATATGATTTTATGGATTTTTAAATAAATCAGTCAAGTGCTTTTAAATACTACTTTAATATGAACGGCGGGACCAGAAAATGAAAATGACGATATGTATTGTGTTCCGTCTTGCAACGGAATTTTCCAGCTGTGTCCGCCCGACTTTCTCCGGGACGGACTACCTTTCTTCAATCCCTAAAAATCAGTTTATTTACGGGGAACCTTCGGTGCAGCGTGGCAAATTGACGGTCCTTCAACGAACGACATGCAATTGACAAAGTCACGTTCGTTAGGCCTTCAATTTCGTAGAGCCTTCGCCTGCAGTTTCTAAATTTCTAATTCCTTCGAGCCGTCTCCTTTCCGGCAATAAAGTCATTTCTGCAATTTCGGATAACGCACACTTCATCGGCAACATTTCCTTCATTTATGACAGGGTCGCCAGCACGCATCCCTTCGGTCGCCCTTTCCGGGATTTCTTGCTACCTGCGACACTGGGTACGACCGGGACTCCTAAGGTCCCTTTCCACCTCGCGATCAACCAATGATCTTCAAGTTTTCTCTCGGCGAGAAACATATAAAAACGAGAACTCTTGACCACCTCGGTCAGTCATTTTTTACTCCTGCGTAACCTCGTTCATATCGTTCAACATCGCTCGTCACTCTAGTCTACGTCTCGTTCAGTCTATCAATTCACGAACTATTAAGTAAAACAGTTGTTCATTTTTAAGTAAACGGACAACGATATCGTCCTATTCCGTCGCGCAGCGTAGTCGGCCTTACAACCCAATAGATAGTTAATATCGCGGAATAACGATATCAGGTGCTCACACGACGTACCTCAACATATTGCGTTTCTTTTTATACAAATTAGTGGTCGACAAGAGCTTACCAATCAACAATTTATTTTCTATAAAGATAGCTTTTCCAGAAGTTCACCTGTTATAATCGTTAACTGTATTTGAAACAAATTTTCAAATTCGATTTTCTCGAAAACCGCGTCCCAAACAAAAAACGTTATTCTATATTCTTTTCATGTCTTTTTTGATGAGGAATCACCTGGTACCACTTGTACATACTTTCAGGGACACCTTGTATTTTTCAGCAGGATAATGCCTCAGCACACGCTGCGAATGTAGTAAACGAGTACTTTTCTCGAGAAAAAAATTGCGCTTTGAATTAACCAGCAAGGTCGTACCGTTGAAAATTGTTATGGAAATCTCAACCGAGTTGCATATAAAAATGACAGACAATTTCAAAACATTACCTAATAAAAAAAAATGTGTTCATGGTGAGTAGGAGCAGTAAAAGCAAAACACTATTAAAAAAAACTCTATAAATCTTTGCCAAAGATAATGATGACTGTTAATAAATGTAAAGAAGGAGCTACAAAATATTAAGCATTAAATATCATTCATTGATTTATTGCTATACATAATTTTTTCAGTTAAATGTGCTATCATTTTGTCTCACTGTATTTCGATAAAAATTCCTTTTTTTTCAAATAAAATTGTTTCGACTGGCGAAATTCAATTCTATTTCATTTGTGTATGTTTATAGTGGTATTTTGCAAATTTGTATAGAAACAAAACCTTGGTTTTAATGTTAAATACATAAAACTCACGTTAATATTAAAGTATGCTAACTTTTTGTCCGATACTGTACAACCTACACTGTCCAACCAATGCTTAGTTAGAATTTTCAATAAAAGTGTTCCGTATTACTTGCAAGAAGTAGAAGTTAAATGAAAAATCTTGATTCTTGAATACATTGACTAGCAATGATTTCACTGTTTTATATGCCGTTTTATTCCATTCATCTAGAATTACTATGTAAAGATGCACAAAATTCGTAATTTAGTTTATTAGAATTGTTATTAGTTATCAGAAATATTAATAGGAAAAGTATTTTCTAATACCTCGTGGAAATTTTATGCTATAATAAATATACGAGTATTAATACAGTAAACTGTACGAGTGAATGCAGTGTATCGTTAATTTTTGCGCAATTTATTGTATATGCGAATATGCAGAGCGAAATGAATAAAAAATTCATAAAAGTTGATAACACCATAATTGAACTTTTGAATCAATTAAATATTTAGTAAAGAATATAGATCCGTGCAACCTTTGTTTTTTCTGACAACACATCTGCGAAAATACTATGTAAAGTACTATGAGTTAATTAGTAGAAAGTAAAAAGTCAATTTCAGACTGTTCGCATAAAACTATGACCATCAGAGCTTCAAGAAAGAAAGATAGTATTCGAAACTATCTTAACCTCAGAGCCTAGATATTTTATCCGACTTAGAACATATTCATCGTACAACTTTCTATCAGTCGAATAATTTTACTCACATCATATATAAATGTTTAACAATTTATTAAATACCAACGATTTCGCTGACATGGAAACAATTATGAAAATAGTTGAGATTATTCTACTTTTACAGTGAGACTATTTCCACTGTAAAATAGAAAGCAAGACAATATGCTAAAAATTTGTAAATTCTTTAAATTATTTAAACCGTTTTTGATACTTCTACACCGGAAATTTGTGAATTGTTCAAATTGTTTAACCCTCGCAAAAAGACGACCCCGACAAAAAAAATGGTCCATGATCTTATGTACTCATACATTTTGAACCAAGATTTTGTGTTGTTATTATCATCATTATTATTATTACTATTATTATTACTATTATTATTACTATTATCTTACCGTCCTCTTTTTTTCTTAATTTCTAAAGAGAGCTGTACTAATCATATAATTGAATAATACAAGGGTATAAAAAATAACATTTATTCTGTACAATTTGTGCCAAAAATTTGTTGACTCGAAACCGAATGTTTTTTGCATACGTAGTAATTACACTTGCTACATTTGTTTCCGTCTCGCTGTAACATAAACAAACGGCAGACGACATCAAGTGTCAGACGGTCAAGGCAGGCCCAACGAATTCAGGAAAAGTTATTATCCAAGGAGTGAGGTGACGATGCATGTGCAGGGAGTCCCGCACAGTGACGTGGGACGTCTACCGAGTAATCATTATAATGCCGAATTACAATCTTGACGCGACGCAAATCCTCTGCCTGATCGTGGTACAGAATTTTAACCTTTCAGGTACGGCTGAATTCTGCCCGAGGCTATTTCTCTGGACGGCAGAGTCTTATACTGTATATATAGGGTGTCCCAAAAATGTCTCGCAATTCGAAAGTGGCGGGTTCCTCAGGCCATTTGAAGCAACTTTTTCCTTTACAAAAATTTTCTCCGAATCACCGTTAACGAGTTATTAACGAAAAACAGTGACCAATGAGAGGCGAGCTCAGCTGGCGCGAGGCGATGGAGCTAATGAGCGGAACTGGGCTTCGTGCGCTGGTTGGCTGGGCCGCCTCGCGTCAGCCGTACTCGATTCTTATTGGTCACTGTTTTTCGTTAATAACTCGTTAACGGTGCCTCGGAGAAAATTTTTGTAAAGGAAGAAGTTGCTTCAAATGATCCGAGGAACCCGCTATTTCCGGATTGCGAGACATTTTTGGGACACCCTGTAGACTGTTGTAAATCGATGTAAAGACAAAAGAAGTGTGCAACAATGCATATAAAGACGATTATTTGGTTTAAACGATGAGCGAGTGTCGTCTAGAGAGACGACATCCGCGAAAGCCACTATAGTGGCGTGTCGTTCTGAAAGATGACATCCGCGAAAGCCACTGTAGTGGCGTGTCGTTCTAAAAGATGATATCCGCGGAAGCCACTATAGTGGCGCGTCGTGCCTAAAAGGTTAATGTCCGCGCGGTAGACGTCCCACACCACTGTGCGGGACTCTCGCACATGCGTCACCTGTCCCCACTCCTTGCGTAGTGACTTTTGCTGCGAACCCTAAGCAGACTTCGAACTCTGGGTCCGAAAATAGCCAAACCTGATACGGCGAGAGTCAAACCTAATTGATAACTCTTTCACATTTAAGATTAGTTTGAAACCGTTTACCCTGTGTATAATAAAATATCGTTCACAATTGAAGGACATAAAATAGGTACAATCGCTGCGGAAAGTATGTTGATAGCTTTTCAAACGGAATAGCTTTTTTAAAATTGGTCCAAATGACTTGAACTTTTTTCTGATGACAGAGGAACTAATTTCCTAGGCAATGACTATACTGCTTTTTTTTAATTTTGCTATCCCTTGGAATGACAAAAAAATAATTTAAAATACTCTTGTTTCTTAACTTTTTTATCTAAGCTTATAACGAAAATTTAAAAAATGCCTTTGGTAGATCTTGATGAAGTATACGCGTACTGAAAATTTCGTAGAAATCGGTTAACCATGAAATAGATTGTAGATCGCGAGAATCACAGTTTTGACCCGATTTTTGACTCTTTCGACCAATAACTGTCAAAAATCTAGAGTTTTTAAAATCCTTCAACGCCTGTAACTCGACTCTAGGTCAACCGATTTCGATGAACTTTTCAGTACGCATATAAGTTACGAGGATCTACAAAAGGCATTTTCTAAATTTTTGTTACGGGCTCAGATAAAACAGTTAAAAACCATGAGTTTAAAAAATTCTTTTGTCATTCCAAGATATAGCAAAATAAAAAGAGTATAGTAAATGCCTAGGAAATTTGTTCCTCTGTCATCTAAAAGAAATTCAAGTCATTTCGACCAATTTTTGAAAAAGTTATTTCGTTTGAAAAGCTGTTAACATACTTTCCGCGGCGAGTGTACAGTAAATTCTCCCTAATTGACTCTCAACTTGGAAACAAAAATAATAAATTTGGGAAAACGAGATACGATTACAGTAATTTTTCCCGGAAATGCCAAATTCCGGGTTGCTGTGAATTTCCCTGTGCTAGTCTTACGCCTATGTAATCTATTGCTACGTCGACGCTAAGAGTCGACGGAGTCGGTGAAGCGTGCGATGCAACACGCGACGCGAATTCCCGGAAGACAATACAAAATGGTCTGCTTGCCTTCGAATCGTGGCACGTGGCCTCCGAATTGCTTTCGAATCGTGGCACGTGGCCTCCGAATTGCCTTCGAATCGTGGCATAAAATTAGAAATTAAAAAAAGTTAAGTCATCGTTTTTAATCTAGCATTATTATGTATTCATATTAATGTGTACCAGCATGCTAGTCGCTGATTTTTTTGCTGACTGACCCGAGTTTCTATGAAAAATAGAAGCCGCGAGGCTCGAAGAATCGCGACTTAGGTCTGCCGGTATCAATTTCGACCTCCGAACATTTCTGGAAGGAAGTAACTGTATTCGAGGCATGTAACACGTTATTATAGTTGTTGACAATCGATAACTACAGGGTGTCCCAAAAATGTCTCGCATTATGGAAATGAGGAGTAGCTGAGATTATCCTGAGTAACTTTTTCCTTTGCGAAAATGCAATCTGCGGCTTTGTTTACGAGTTATTAATGAAAAACACCGACCAATGAGACACAATGGCGCGAAACACAACGTGGTCAATTGATCGAGTGCCATGTGCTCCTACCACTGATTTTGACAGCTGAAGGGGGACTCTGTGCCGCGTTCAAATCAATGAACAAGTCACGAAAAATATCAACTTTCGATATTTCTTTTTACCACGTGGCAGTGGTAATTTTAAGAAAAACGCTGTTCATCCTTGTTAACCCGAGAAAGATAACCTACGTCGCAGAGGCGCCTGCGAAGACTGTTGATTTTTGTTAATTTTTCATAGAGGTCTAGTGATTTAAGTTTAAAATTACTTAAAATATAAAAAAATATAATATAAATGCATTTTATTTTTACAATAATGCCAAACCTTTAAAATGACTAGATTAACTTAAATAAATATCCATTGTTAGTATAAAATTGACGCCTTAGAAAAGCATGCGCCTCTGAAGCGTATGGTTATCTTTTACGTACGTTGTCATATGGTTATCTTTCTAGGGTTAAGGTAAGAGGTTTGGAAATGGCTTTATGGTACGGGCGACCATTTACGAGTTTTTTGTAATCCGTTTAGAGCGATGGCAATTTCTTTAGCGGACCGGTTCGACACATAAATTAAATAGTTTTTAGGATGATGAAGGTCATGCCATCATTTAGGTTCTGGAAACCCTTACCATAAAGCTCCAAGGCTAAGGGACCCCAGAATCGGCCGCTAGATATCGGCATCGGCAATCTTGGCCAGCTGGAATTTCCCCGCCTTTCCAAACACCCCTCCACCCGCAAGCGCAAGCGGCCCACGCAGTCATCCCTACCAGAGACAACGTGCTTCGGGCACATTGGAAGGGATGGCCAGGGTTTTTCCGACTCCACGAAGGGGAGTAGGGTAAGGCCCAAAGGACAGAAAGCACAGAACATCAGAAGAAACAGAACATTTTTAGAGCTTCAGAAGAGAACACCTTAGACTTTCAGACAGAACAGAACAGAAGACATAGAGAGATACGCGTAACGGTTAGGTTGCGCGTTACAAATAGAGTACTAGCAATTCATTTAATCCCACTACAGTGGGTGGTCCTTCGAGTTAGTCGGCACCAAGTGCAATATTCAGAGGATCTCCGTCATCCATCTGATGAGTCCTCAACAATCCTTATTTCAGAATGTCTGAAGAATATTTACTAACTTTTCGGACCCGAAATAATAATTATAACAGCCGTTTTAATTTTCTGGTGTGCATGACACCTCATGTGTACCATATGAAATTTTTATGCAAGGTGAAGATTAACAAAGTTCGTAAATGTTAATTTATTAAATTTTAATTTAAATAATTCCCTTCAGCTGTCAAAATCAGTGGTAGGAGCACATGGCACTCGATCGATTGACCACGTTGTGTTTCGTGCCATTGTGTCTCATTGGTCGGTGTTTTTCATTAATAACTCGTAAACAAAGCTGCAGATTGCATTTTCGCAAAGGAAAAAGTTACTTAGAATGATCTCAGCTACCCCACATTTCCGTAATGCGAGACATTTTTGGGACACCATGTATAAAAACGAGCTACAAGGCTTGAATAATCGTATCCCCTCTTCCCAAATAGTCCATTTCTTTGTACAAGCTGAGGGGTTAATTAAAGAAGAATTTACTGTACTGTGTTCTACCACAATTATCTGTCTTCCTATTCTGTAAGAATCGCTGGAAAGAAGTTCATTATTGTAAAATAATAATTATTATCCGGTTATATACATAAATCTTTCCACGTCGATAAAAGTAAGAAGTTAATGTACGCAATATCGATAGCAGACGGAAATGAGAAATAGAAAACGTGGGGCACTTAATGGAAAATGTCGCAGGGGACCCTCTGTTTTACGTGGCCGCCGTCATTGAGTTAATCCGGAAATGTCTCGGTAGCGCGATAGCAGTAGCACCTATATTAATTCAAACCCATAAATCACGCCGATGTCCCAGTATCCTTTAAGAACCCGCTCGAAACTTCTTTCCACTGTCTCAGCCAGCACTGCTGCTATAGATATGATCGCGAATTTAATAGACCTCACCTATTAACTCAGAAAAGAGAACGGGACAGAAAATGGGAAAGTAATGTGAAGCTATTTCGCCACAGAATAAAGAAATTTAATACACCATCCGTGTGTCTAAGCTGCCATTTTATTGTTTTTCCCATTAGAACTATCTGATTGATAGAAATAACGAATTCCCAAGTTTTTGGATATTGTGATTATAGTCGATGAACTATTATAGATCTATTATACTTGTATTATAGATGTATTGTATTATTTTACCATTGTTATTATTATTTTATTATTTTTCACATTAGAACTATCTGATCGATAGAAATAACGAATTCCCAAGTTTCTGGATATTGTGATTATAGTCGATGAACTATTATAGATCTATTGTACTTGTATTATAGATGTATTGTATTATTTTACCATTGCTATTATTATTTTATTATTTTTCACATTAGAACTATCTGATCGATAGAAATAACGAATTCCCAAGTTTCTGGATATTGTGATTATAGTCGATGAACTATTATAGATCTATTGTACTTGTATTATAGATGTATTGTATTATTTTACCATTGTTATTATTATTTTATTATTTTTCACATTAGAACTATCTGATCGATAAAAATAACGAATTCCCAAGTTTCTGGATATCGAGATTATAGTTGATGAACTATTATAGATCTATTGTACTTGTATTATAGATGTATTGTATTATTTTATTATTGTTATTATTTTATTATTTTTCACATTAGAACTATCTGATTGATAGAAATAACGAATTCCCAAGTTTCTGGATATTGTGATTATAGTCGATGAACTATTATAGATCTATTATACTTGTATTATAGATGTATTGTATTATTTTACCATTGTTATTATTATTTTATTATTTTTCACATTAGAACTATCTGATCGATAGAAATAACGAATTCCCAAGTTTCTGTATATTGTGATTATAGTCGATGAACTATTATAAATCTGTTGTACTTGTATTATAGATGTATTATATTATTTTATCATTGTTATTATTATTTTATTATTTTTCACATTAGAACTATCTGATCGATAGAAATAACGAATTCCCAAGTTTCTGGATATTGAGATTATACTCGATGAACTATTGTAGATCTATTGTACTTGTATTATAGATGTATTGTATTATTTTACCATTTTGTTATTATAATTATTAGATATCTAATATGTTGGGAAATAGTCGGCATAACATGTATGTACACTGATCGACAAAAGTTAAGAAACATTACATATCGTTAACATTTGAGTAAAATTCGACATTTGACATTTTAATAAATATAGTAATTATAATCAATTATAAGTACATATTATAGCGAAGCACATAAAACATTGCTTACACATATTGCAATATTGTATTATTTAATGCATACAGCAAATAAATGAATAACAGAAATTTAAAAGAATAAAAATTACAATACTAAAATGAAAATGAAAAATTAAAAAATTATATACAAATAAAATCAATATTTTCGTTGACACATTGCAAATTTTTATCCTATGTTAAGAAGGTAAATCCTCAAGAATACACATCTGTGTAACGTGTTCTTTAACTTTTGTGAAGAAAGTACTCCAATTTATTTGTTTAGCTGTTGTTAATATTCCCTGATGTATAGACGTTCGATCTTTTTGATTAACGATCTCCTTTCTATACTCTTACGTATTATACTCTATTAAAATCACTTATACAAACACTTATTCCAAAAGCCTTATCATAACATAAGTTTACAAACTGAGACTTCCGTATTAAACATATAATATAATTGTTAAAACTAGAACTGCGTGACTCGTTAAAGTGAGTTTCAGAATTTTTTGCTTATTATTGAGAGTATAATTATCAAGAGCCTAATACAATCATTAATATATAATATAATTAATACATATAATATTATATATATTATATATTATATTTGTATTTTTTTTATTATATACAGAGTGTTCCAAAATTATGGTACTTCCGCGAAATGAGTAGTTCCTGAGGTCATTTGAAGCAACTTTTTTCTTAGCGCAAGTGCAATCCGCTGCTATGTTTATGAGTTATTAACGAAAAACATTGACCAATGAGAGGCGAGTTCGGTTGGCACGCGGCGGCCCAGTCGACGAGCGAACAATACCCAGTACCGTTCATTGACTCGGCCACTTCGCGCCAGCTGATCTCGCCTCTCATTGGTCAGTGTTTTTCGTTAATAACTCGCAAACAAAGTCGCCGATTGCTTTTATGCTAAGGAAAAAGTTACTCCAAATAGCTTCAGGAACCACTCATTTCTCGGAAGTACTATAATTTTGGGACGCCCTATATACATGTATGTATCTCCTAATACACCAAATTAAACAAAGATAGTTTCGAGCCGAATTGTATAAAATGCGAAACTATGCATAAGTTTCTATATACGATTAAGAGCTTCTACGACGCGGGAACCGAATCGCGAAAATATTCTTTCGACAATCGAATGAAAACAAGTTTAAAAATTGATAAGCTGTTCTGAAACGCACACATAATTGAAAATATTTGTGCGTTAAGGGTGTATTTGAGCCTAGAACCATCAAAAAATCGATATGTTTTTATTTCATTTTCTGAAAGTACACAGTGTGGTCCTCGCAATTGTTTCAAGTCGTAACTCCATTATTAATGCATTTACGGAAAAAATGCTAAAGGGAGAAGATAAACGGCTCAAAGAACACTACATCTACAGGCCCTTACATTTTCTTCAAGCGCATTGGTGCATGTGCAACTACCAATTGCATCATTTCTTTAAATGGAAATGCATATTTTTTATCGCTCAGATCTGTTTCTCTATTCACACTACGTAAAAAATTATTAGAGCATCATAGCAAAAAAATGATTAGTTCTCGAGATATTCTTAATAATGTCTTTATAGTGAAGAAGATGCTTCTTTATTAAATTGTGAACATTTCTGATAACGGTGTTTACTATTCTCAGCGCTATTATTTATAATTCTCAGTAGTGTTAGTTAGGTTTTTAGTTCACATTTTTTATTCCGAACGTTTTCCTCCGTAGAAAATCTCGGTTAAAGTGTTTTCACAGTTCTTAGAGCACTGTCAATTCTTCCTACTACAGTTACGCTCTTTCTTGACTCTCGCAGTAACGTTTCTTATTTTCCAACTTTCTTTCCGAGTTTCCCTCAAGCTCAGTGAACCATTGAACAGCGGATTGCGCAACAGTCGACCGCAATACCAATACGTGGTCCATTTGAGTCCATTACATTCAGCTCATATCTGTCGAGCAGAGATTTACTTTTTCAGGAGTTGTCCCAGTCGATTCAAACTTCCTTTATCCTCTCGGGAACAGTGAATAATATCCCAATATCGTCGTAAGAGATGTAATCATAGCACGAAGAGTTGAAATACAAATTGTCCTATTTTATTGTATATATAAATATACCAGTTATTTAAACAATCTGGTGAAAAAGATCAGTTACAAAAACGTGTGTATTATTCAAATTGAAAATATTAATCGCTGAATATAATGGAAACTGTTAAAAAATCCACGTGACTAACACATTATATGCGGGAGAAGTGCAGTACCTTCTCTCAGAAATGTTCGGAGGTCGGAATTGAAACCGGCAGATCTGAGAATTACTAAGTCGCGATTCTTCGCGCCTCGTGGCTCGTTTTTATAGAAACTCGGGGCAGTCGGCAAAGAAAGGCAATAGCCAGCGTGTCGGTGTTCATTAATACAAATGCGTAGTAATGCTAGAATAAAAACTTAACCTTTTTGTTTCTAATTTTTTACCACGATTCAAAGACAATTCGGAAGCCACATGCCACGATTCGACGGTCACGTATCTAGTACCTACTGCTTGCAGTAAATTCTCCCTAATTGACGCTGAGCTTGGAAATAAAAAAAAATGGACAATTTGGAAAGAGGAGATACGATTATTCGAGACTTGTGGCTCGTTTTTATAGTTGAGCCGTTTATTTTGAAAGTGGCATAAGTCACTTTTTCAAAAAAATTGAGTTAATGGTAACACTAATTACAATCGAACGGTATCTTTTCATTGTTTTAAAATTTGCAATCAATAAGTTGAGAACTATTGAGATTTGTTCGAGAGAAGTTTTGCTAATTAACGGTATAACAAACATGTTTATTTTGAAAGTGGCCTAAGTCACTGTACTCAGGATATTAATTGCGGGGCTTAGTGTAAAAGAAATAGAAACGTGTGATGAGTGTGTGTGAAGTATTGTTTTCAATTATTTTCAGTATTTTTAAAAAAGTTGTGATCACTGGACTTATTTTTATAAGTGCGAAAGAATAGAGCAGTTTTGTAAATTATATTATAGTGATAATAATAATATAATAATATAATAGAAATGGATCCGTTATACGCTGGATCTCGTCCTGTTTCTTCAGCAAAATACAAAGACATGATGGACTTGCTTAATTATATACCCCCAATATACCACACTTATTTTAAAAATTTGAAACGAAACACGATTTCCGAGGACTTAATCACTCCTATCGATGACGAAAATTAAATTGGACTGATGTATTTTCACATAAATTACTTATACTTATGTTTCAAAATGTACTAATTATTTTTGTATTTTATGAATATTAAAATAAAAAATACTTAAATCAAACCTTTATATTCAATATGTTCACGGTATAAATTATTATTATATATGTAATTTATTCAACAATTTTAGTAAATCACTGTCCTTTCAAAACATCACTTCGGTAAAATACGTCGGACAAAATTAATATATGTCAGTCATTTTTCTAAACTATTTATTTTGAAAGTGGCTTAAGTCACTTTACCGTAATGAAAAGTGGTGATTTTTTAATGTTTATTCGAAATTATTTATACTGAGAAAAATATCAGTATCCTGAGATAACAAATACAAGTAAATCATCTCGAAAGTTAGCATCCATATTTTTAAACGTGTTAAAACGCAAACCCTTAAATATCTCGACTTAAAAACAAAGTGACTTATGCCACTTTCAAAATAAACGGCTCAGTTGTTGACCATAATTGGTAACTATAAACTGGTAACTATAAGAACGAGCCACACAAAAATGGTCTGTTTGGATGTGAGCAGAAAATTCTCCCTAATTGACACTCAGCTTCTACACAAAAATGGACAATTTGGGATGAAAAGATGTGATTATTTGGGATTTGTGGCTCGTTTTTATAGTTGTTGACCATAATTGGTAACTATAAACTGGTAACTATAAAAACCGAGCCACAAGTCTCGAATAATCACATCTTTTCTTCCCAAATTGTCCATTTTTTTGTGTAGAAGCTGAGCGTCAATTAGGTAGAATTTTCTCTACCTTGTAGCTCCCGCGGTTTTTCTTACCTGCTCACATCCAAACAGACCATTTTGTGTTGTCTTCCGAGGGATTTTTCGACCCTTAGTAGAACGTAGCAATAAATTACATAGGCGTAGGACTAGGATAGGGAAATTTACAACAACCCAAAAATTAAAATTGTCATTTCCGAGAGAAATGATTATATTACTTAGATAACTGCAAACCATCTTTTCTTGGACAAGTGCAAGATAATTATCCTCAGTGTAGTTCTCAATTTAACTACGCACGACAACGCATGCGCAGGGCATCTATTGGGTGAACATCGTGAAGTAAACAGCAGCTTTGTGTCGCGTCGCCATCGTAGCTCAGAATTACAATGTTCAGCTAAACTTTTCCTTGGGGGTTTCTACTTTTTTTTGACTTCTCAAAAAAATTGAAGTTCTGAATCTAGGAATGTAATTAAAATAAGTCCCGAATTCGTTTGTTGAAAATTTATGCGTGTCCAAAGTTGACGAATTTCCAGCATTTGACAGGTGATGTCAAGGTTATATGCTAACCCCATGTTCTGCTTTTATTCTCGTCGAATTCTTGCACAATCACAACATTTCTCTTGTTAATGCTCGTGGTTGATCTTGCGATCGTTCGAGCTTTGTTGTAATTTGCACGTTAGTGTGCCGACTAAAACTCTATTTTTGCTAACCGGGTGCTTCAACAATTAGCTTCCCGGGAGACCTCTGCATCCACTGACGGCTCAGGACGGATCAGGACTGTCGAAGAACCGTGTGACATCCACTTGGTCACCTCGGTTATCCCTACCTTTACTTAAGGGTGGGCGGCGAGGAAAAACTGCCCAATCATGGCAGGCTCAAAACCGAGCGCTAATTGGTTAAAATGAAGATGGTTGGGACCTTTGAAAAGGGTACTGCGAACGCCTCCAGATGAGTTTCCTCCTCAAGGGAAAATTTGGAAATCTACCCCATCTGGAAGCAATTACGCCGAGTAGTCCAAGTCCCAACTCCGCTAACGGCCTGGTCGTAAATCAAGGATAAGTCCTTTACAGAGGACCACCATAAAACGGTCGACGGGGCCCATGAGTTTTACCATGGTCGAAAACTAACGTTTCCGCCACTGGGGTGACAGGCCCACCCCCTAGCCATTAAGGACCTATGTGCCTGGCCCCCGCCGTGAAGCCCAGATGGGGAATCCCTAACATCTCTGTTAAAACCGCGAATGAGTTTATTGTATTTGAGCGTATGTATATCGAATACGATATTATGGTATTATACAGGGCGGAGAAATAATTATTAGTGCCTCAGATATCTTCGAAATTATAAGTTTCACAGAAATAATTGCTGAAATAAAATTGCACAGAACGAAGGGGGCCATCTGTTGGCGATAATAGTTTTTTGCAGGTGCAGATACTTCGGACATTTGAAGGTCACTTCCACTTTTTTAAATGGATCAGTCGGTTTTTGCTTCCGTATCATGATAGGGGATCTTAAAACCAATTCAGCGACTATAAGGTCATTGAAGGTCATAGAAAGTAGAGAAAGACGGTAATACTTACGGTTTCTGTAGTAAATGAAATATACGTTTATAGTAGATGTTCGAAATGATGATTAATGCAACATTGGATTGACTTGTATAACCTTCAATAAGCTTATATAATAGGTCGTTGAACTCGTTTTAAGGTCCTCTATCATGATACGGAAGCAAAAATAGACCGATCCATTTAAAAAAATGGAGGTGACCTTCAAATGTCCGATGTACCTCCACCTGCAAAAAAAAACTATTATCGGCATCGGATGGTCCCCTTCGTACCGCGCAATTTTATCTCAGCAAATATTTCTGTGAAACTTATAATTCCGAAGATATCTGAGGTGCTAATAATTATTGTCCCACCCTGTATACCTACTATAGACGAATTTGGTGGAAAAGTTAACAATAGGTCAGAAAAATACGAGGGGCAGAGGCTCACCTGACCTTTCCTATCATCGGGGCATATTCATCGTAGTTACCATACTACTTTGGTAAACCCACGGCGTGGGTCAAAAATCACAATGGCGCCAATGTTAGCTAATAGCTGGGTGCTTACTTGAGTACTTATCTTTGTTACTTATCTACGGAGAGAGGTCTGACTCCCTCGCTTTACGATGTTGCTCCCTGAGTCCTGCTTTGACTTCGGCTGAAACAAGGACGAATTAGATAAGAGATAATTCAATGTTCGGCTCATTCTAGGATGATCCATGCCGTTGAGTTTGGGGATCTCCGATAAATGATCTGACCTCATCGATTATAGGCTGGGTCGTTTCACTGGTTGGGTGATCACCGCAAAACCCCATGGATGATAGATAGTGGAAGCGACAGAGCCTTGGAGAAAACGCCGCTACAGGAGGTTCGTCCTATACTGATATCTTACTTGGCCGGGGTCTTAGCTTGGATAACCTCCTGAAGAAGTTGAGACTAGAATTGTTATGCTAAAAGTAGTTAAGATAGCTTAAAACAAGAGATAGATAGTCAGACCTATACACAAGACAGCTCCATTCCTACTAAGAATAATGCTGTATGAAAGAGCTTGTCTAAAGACGAATCTTGAGACGAATCTTCTAAAAATCATAGATTTGGCAAAGGATGATAAGATAGTGACGAAAGAAGTTAATGCTTCTAGAAATGCTGATGTTATTGTATCTAATAAAATAAATGATAATAATAAGATCGAAGAAAAATCCAACAGAGACGAATCTTCTAAAAATCATAGATTTGGCAAAGGATGATAAGATAGTGACGAAAGAAGTTAATGCTTCTAGAAATGCTGATGTTATTGTATCTGATAAAATCAATGATAATAATAAGATCAAAGAAAAATCCAACAGGAAGAATAATAACGCATTATATATTCGCATTACTGATGAAAATGATGAAATTCTTGACATGCTTAGTGTAACTAAGGAGCATAACATTGAATAAGCAACACAAACCGATGACATAAACAGACATATACAAGGACTGGAAAATATCAAACCCGATTGTAGGGGAAAAATAGAAAACATTCCTGAAGAAATAAAACAGATTATAACATTGTCAATTAGAGGGAAACCCGACTTGAGGGAAAAGGCTAGAAACGTGATTAAAGCAAAAAGGTTCATATTGATAAGATTGGACGTAGCAAAAATTACATTGTTAACACGTTTAGCACGGAGTCGATTTTTCTGGGTTTTCCGTCGAGGCCGCAGACCGGCTTTATTATATAACCTTGATACTGTCGATCGGCTACGAAGCAAGAGGTCCTGTATGCGGTTCCCTTGTGTTTTCGGAAGGACTTCAACTACTCAGATTGCTGACAGAGTGTCGAGGATAAAGGTACAAAAATGGCTTTCCAACATTCGGGTACCTAGTTAAACAATATTCACTGTCACGAGATACTGAAAATAGAAAACCAAAAATTGAAACATTTTTTTCAAAATAATTTTCGACATTGTCTAATAAAGTGTTTTTTCTAACGTCTCAGAACAATGTAAGCAATTTGGCACGATTTTTAGAAAGTTATTCTGTCTTAGATACTCTCACGAGACAGTTGTTCCGTTCTCGTAGAACGTTTCATGTCAGTACAACTATCCGCATTTTTCAACCCATAAAACAAGTAATCAGACACTCCACAGCACATCTGCGCCGCACATTTGCTCCGACACGGAAGAACAAATTCCGTCGAGTTTTCGTCGACCAGGTTTACGACACGGATTCGACAATAGGATAAAGACCTTTTTTACGTCTGGCGACCATCCGGCCTCCAAAACTAATTTTCGGCTATTCCACCAACCATAACGTGTCGTAAACCTAGGATTTCCGAAAGGTCATCTCGAGCCGAGTGCGTAACACGGTACTCGAGGCTACCGTGAGTTGACCTGGAGGAATTTCCGTTGTGTCGTCGAAGGCGGCGGAAACCCTTCGACCGTGTCACAAAACAATCACGTCCTCTCCGAGACCAGTCGCTCTCGGGGAGTTGCTAAAATTTAAAAGGGCACTGATTGGACAAACATAACTTTCGGCAAAAACCAATCAGTGCAGGTCTCTATCCGGGAAGGGGGAACTTCACAAAGAAGCTTCCTCAATAAAAAGGCCGGTACATCGCGAGGCGCGGATAGTCTTCAACAATCATTCGACACCACACAGACCGAAAACACTCCATGTACTATAACTAGTCTTCTAAATTAAAGTCGTTATTTCTGTTAAAAAGTGCAACAGTCAATACCCTTCACTACCAGCTCTGTTACTTTAAGTGGGCACAGAGCATCGCGAACCACATTGTCAAATTAGAGTCGGGAATTTACAACCCCCGTAGACCGAACAACGGTCGCAGTGTCGGTGCGCGAACAACAGTTTCCCGTACGTTGACTCATAAAAATGATTGTAACTGAAAAAAGTGCAACGTGATGCAGCCAATTTTTTAAGTGCAGTTAGATGAAACCATAAACTATGGCTCCAGTAAGTTTGAAGGCAGGTCCTCATAAGCCGCAAAAGATTCGACTACAACTTTACAGTAAATGCATTCCATTTGTCCTTATATTGGGTTTTTACTTGGAATGAAGTTTAATCTGTAATGTATTTTCCATTTTGTTCGATGACCTTTTGCCAACTCTCTGACAACTTGAAAATTCCACGCTCGTAGAAAGTCTGATCCTTTTCGGCCAAAAACTGAGTTAAGTGAGATTTTACAGCGTCGTCATCGTTCAAAGTTTTACCACGAAGGGAGTTGTCCAGGGATCGAAATAAGTGGTAATCCGATGGCGCGAGATCAGGGCTATATGGTGGGTGTAACATCAATTCCCAACCAATATCCATCAATTTTTGCCGAGTGGACAAAGACGTGTGCGGCCTAGCATTGTCCTGCTGGAAAATGACACCTTTACGATTGACCAATTCTGGTCGCTTTTCCTTGACCGCTGCATTCAATTTGTCCAGTTGCTAACATTCACGGATAATAAAAAATAACATAATAATAATAATAATAATTTTATAATATAACATTTACGGATATCATAAAAATGGGAGTGAGAGACATCTATAACTGAAATCGGCAATTACTTAGTTATCAACCCAATAATTTGAATCTACAATTTATCGATTTACAAATCTAACAGTTAACAATTCGTGAGACGTTAGTAGTACAAAATGTTGTACCCCAGGAAAAATATCCATTTCACACGATTGAAAAAAGACACTTCCACAAAAACGTACACGCTTTAAACTATCCAGTTCGCACTGTCGGTCACGCTCACGAGTAATGACTGCCCAAGACAATCGAAGTTCGAAGAGCAATTGCCATTCAGATATAAAAATATAAGTTATTTCATTTTTCTCATCGCACGGACGCATCATTAAACTATCCAATCCGTAAGTCTAAAACTCCCTAACGACAACTTCGATTTTTAGGATATTAGCCATGATTTCAGGCTTTTATACAACTGTGTGCCGGTTCCATGCGCCAATGCTGCCCAAACGATAGGTTCGCTGTCAGTCTCTGAAAATTGACGCTGCGCCCAAAAAAATAGCACTGTCAGGTCAAGAGGACTGACGTTGCCCAAACGGAAAGTTCACTGTCAGCCTTAGGTGTCTGACGCCGCGCTTAACGTGTTAATAATATGAGCATATCTACCAGAAATTTCCAACATGTTCTTGAGCAACCTTGGAAGAGGAATATTAAAATTACTGAGGATAAAGCTGTTAAAAAATAAATTAACGAAGAAAGAAGATGGTAGAGCAAGAGAACAGAATAAAGACATTCATAGAATAAAAATTGAGATGTCGATTGCAATGGAACATATCCAATTTAATAAAGAAGAAGAAGAAGAAGAAGAAGAAGAAGAAGAAGAAGATGAAGAAGAAGAGTGGAAAATAATTTCGAGAAAGAAAAGAATACCGAAGTAGAGACGAGAGATATAGAAAACGGAATTAGGAAACCCACATGGATGCGTTCGAGAACGGACGCAATCATGATAAGGGACTCCATCGGGGATACTGACATAACCAACAACGAGCTAGTGCAAGGATTCCCGAAGCTCCTGAAAGGCGACGCCCAGCTGTAGTTCTATAACAGCGCAGCCAACCTCTCAACGTGGAGCGAACTAGAAACCGCGTTAAAGAGGAGCATTACCTCCCGTCCGACGAGCTATGGCACCTCGACACCCAAGTCGCTAATCAAGTGCAGGGATCAGGGTGCAGTAACCAGCCTAATATGACACAGCACTGGAAAAAAATCAAACAGTCAATATTTTTTTGTTATAACATAATCATAATCTAGAGTCTTTATTCATATGTAAACAATTTTTAAAAAAAACGAAAAGTAACCCTCAATACCCAGGAAACACGTTAGTATGGACAACGATCTACTTGCCTTTGTTTCCTCAAACACTTGCTTCAGAAATTTCTCCCTAATTGGCGCTCAGATTGCGCACAAATATGGACAATTTGGGAAGAGGGAATACGATTATTTGAGTCTTGCGGCTCGTTTTCGCCTCAGGCATTTGCATGTTACAGTAATTTCTCCTTAATTCGCGTTCAGATTGCGCACAAAAGTAGACACTTTAGAAGGAGGAGATACGATTATTCGAGCTTTGCCGCTCGTTTTTATGGTTACCAATTGTCAACAACTATAAAAACGAAACGCAAAGCTCGAATAATCGTATCTCCTCTTCCCAAATTATCCATTTGTCCCATTTGAGCACGAATTAGGGAGAAATTACTGTATATCGCAGTGTTTCTAACATCGAGTTATTCAAAGTACACACACGGCAATAAATATAAATATAAATGGATTATTTAATTGAAGGTACTAAATGTTTGTTACCTTGATTGTGAAATGGTTTAATTACTTGTCGTGTATTCTGTTTTATTGTCTCAAAGTTACGCATCCATTGATGATCTACTATGTACGTTCGATTACCTTGAATAAACTTTTCTCAACTTTTCTCAAAAATGCTAAAATATGCCCAGCGATCTCAACGGAAAACTAGTCTTTGAACTGTCCTCGATATTATAATATTATAGAACATTTTTTTCAGTGGCCTGCATTCGTAATTATAATCATGGTCTTTAGTAGCGCTTCTGAGAACAAATCGGGACATTCTTGAGAAATGGGTTTGCTCATCACCCAATGACAAAAAAATCAATATGTTTCGTTTAATTCCGAACACATTCTATTAAACGATTGCACAAAAGAAATTTCAAAGGTTTAGAAAAATGTTGCAACCTTCTAAATGTGGATATTAACAATAGATTAAAGCACATCCGAAAAGCTTTCAGATTGAGTACTTGTAAATATCTTATAAACAATATGCTATTGATATCTGATTTTTGCAAATATTATCGTACGTAATTTCTTATTATTTATTAACCTGTTATAATGAAATATTTGTTATTTGTTTATGTATTATGTTCAAATTTGTGCCAGTTATGTATGTGTTACGTTAGAATGTGTGTTACTTAACACCTAGTAATTCTTAATAAAAAATGTTTCGAATAAAAATTAGTTTTTACACAGTTTCTAAAATATTACAATACTAAATGTAGATGATGGATTTTTTTATTCAACAAAGAATCAAAATCATTGCAATCTTTTAACATGACTCTATATTATTTATGTACAAATCCATTCGTCTTTGTATTACCTTTAAAAAATTATTGACGTGCTTAGATCGAAAATTGATTAGTTTAGAAGTTATGATTATTGTCCTGAACGTTCGTAAGATCGCATCAATGTGCCGGGGAGATGTGGCTGCAGAGCACTAGCCCGAGCACGAAATACTACTGTGATCAAAAAGTAAGGTGAAATTGTCATTTAAAACTTCCGGGCATTAGGAAGGCAGGTAATTTTTTTTCCTAGGTTGGTAGGACTGTCTGTAACATTTGCCAAGTGTCTGTTTGTCAAAAGGTTTAATTATCTCCGAGTTACACGTGTTTTTGTAAACAACCAAAAGTGAATTTTTCGATTTTTACAATGGGTGATTTTGTTGAGCAAAGAACTTGCATCAAATTTTGTTTGCGGAACGAATATTCTTGTGCGGACACGTTGAAAATGTTACGGAAGGCCTTTGGTGATCAAACTATGGCACAAAAAAACGTTTATAAGTGGTACAACAAGTTCAAAGCGGGCCGAGAACGCGTTGAAGACGAACCGTGCTCTGGACGACCATCAACGTCTACCGACGAGGGCCACGTCCAAAAAAATCGAAGATTTGGTGCTTGAAAATCGTCGACTGACAATGAGAGACCTCGCTGATAGTGTTGGAATATCATTTGGCTCAGTCCAAACCATTTTGAAGGATGATTTGTGTCTCAAACGCGTCAAGTCTCGATTGGTGCCATGTCATACTGCATTGGTTCTTCGCGACTTTTTTGCCAAAAACTCGACTCATATCGTTCCGCAACCACCGTATTCGCCTGATTTGGCTCCGTGCGACTTCTGGTTATTCAGCAAACTCAAAAAGCCAATGCGGGGACGCCGTTTTGACACGATTGAGGAGATAAAAACCGAATCGAAGAAGGTCTTGAAGGCTATACCGGAAAAAGACTATTCCGACTGTTTCGAGGACTGGAAAAAGCGTCGGAAACAGTGCGTTTTATCGGACGGAGATTACTTTGAAGGGGATGAAATTGATTTGGAAGAATAAACAAAGAATTTACATTTTATAAACAAATTCACCTTACTTTTTGATCACAGTAGTACATTTTCATACTTTCGCGAAATTACCGTTCCTTTGTCATGGCACAAAACATCGGATGTAAGCAGAGGAGAAGCGAAAAGCCCGATGTTTCGCGGACCATTTCAAACGGAATCAGAATATCGATTACCGCAAACAAGTTACAAAGGAGGGAAGAACAAATAAAGACGACGTCGATGCATAAAATACCTGGTTTTGTAATGACCAGGCAGAGAGTAGTCGAGTTTCTCTCTGTGACAGACATACCTACGCTTTCTTTCTGCTGAATAAGAAGTAATTGTAAATAATCACGGAATAAAATGCAAACTGTACGTATCTGAAGAAAAGTTCATCATAAGCAACAAATTTTCGGTGGACCTGCCGTAGTTTTACACACTGACCGACCTGCACGATTTTTAAATATGTTATTAATGATGATATTTTAAGCAAATTTTTCTTTTGCACCAAAGCCAGATTTATTTTAGTTTCCAAAATATTGGAGAAAGATTAACTCTATATACCAGCGCATGATTGTGTTCACAAACCACGCGGCGATCCTTTATGCCGGCGAGGACCTATTAACACTAGACTTACGGAACCCGTCCAAATTGGCCGGTCACTAATTTCTGAATTTACGGTTATTCATATCGTAAAGATACATTTATGAGTTATTTATTCAATTTATATGTTACTTACGGCAAATGTTACAATAACCCTTGTTAAAAATCAGAATAAATGTCTTATTGTTACTTTTATAAACTAATATAAAACAGCTGTTTTTTGTGCTTTATAAATTTAGTGTTAATTATTGTGCGATGTGCTATGACTAGTGTAGGCGTGCAATTTAACCACGCACAACGACGCATGCGCAGGGTTATATGGGGGATGAATATTGTAATATAATGAATATATTATATTAGGTCTCCCGGAAAGTTCTGCCCGTTTTTGAATTGAAATATAACACAATTTTCATACATTTAATAATATTTATTGTAGAATATGCTTTCCATCGTTACTTATGACTTCTTGCCAGCGTGATGGCAACTTGTGAATGCCATTTTTAAAAAAATGATTTATTTTTAGAGGCGAAGAACTCAACTAGTGCTTGGTTGACATCAGCTTCAGTTTTGAATTTTTGTTCCTGTAAAAAGTTTTGCAAAGAGAGAAACAAGTGATAATCGGAGGGTGCTAGGTCTGGGGAGTATGGTGGATGCGACAGAATTTCCCAGCCTAGCTCTGCGATTTTCCGACGAGTTGCCAAAGCAGCATGTGGTCTGGCATTATCATCGGTAGCCATGTTTTCACGATCGCGTCTCACTTAATAATGACATGAGACATCTTCGTTTCAGTTTATTTAGGAGAGTACATGTGTGTAAATGCAATGATAAAGAGAGCTAGTCATATATGTCTCAAATCAACATGTGCATACGGATTGAAACTTGAAGTGACACTATCCGACAGAACTTTCCGGTAGACCTAATACTAATTTCATACGTGCAGAGCTGATCCCAGGTATTATCATTTTATTGTCGCGGAACTGCAGTAAAGTTGGGTGTTCGAAGCTACTTCACGATTTGTATTTAACTTATGCGGAGTTCTTATCCGGTATATATATCTTTTTTTATATCTTTGATTTATTTATTTGTTTCGTCACTTCGGACGCTACCTCTGATTTAACTTGAATTTATCCTTGAAATCGTAATCAATTAAATAGGATCAAATTGGAAAATATAGCTTTTGCGCACGAAACTATGATCTAAAAATACAGAATCAAATGTGTTCATGCGAGAGCTTTGTTTTCGAGAAGTTGAAGATGAAGGACTCGTCGGATATGCGTAAGTAAATACAGTTAGCTGTATTACTGAGATAGTCATATATGTCTCAAATCAACATGTGCGTATGGATTGAAACTTGAAGTGACACTATCGGACAGAACTTTCCGGTAGACCTAATATATTATTATATTATATTATTATATTGTAAAACCATCTGCAACTCTGCGTTACATCGCCATCGTAGTTCAGTATTACAAAGTTCACCCGGTAGACGTCCAGCACATGCATAATTGTGCGTGGTTAAATTGCATGCCTACAGCAATTGCATGCCTACTATGCAAGTTTCGTTGAAATTTAGCTATTTCGTCAAAGAAAGCGTACATTCTTCCTAGATCAGAGTTGACGAATTGGCGGCACGCGAGACACTGTTCACTCCTTCCCCTACTCGCATTTTCGCTGAGCCACTGAAGTATGACCCCCTCCATACCTCCTCGATTCCGCCAATCTAGCGTTCTAGCACTCAAGTTAAGCTTTACTTTTTCCTCCTTCCAATCGATGCAAACAATTTTTATTTTGCATAAAAATCTGCGGTCTGGTCACTACTTATTAAGACTCTTATTTATCCTATTTCTTATTATTTATTGATTTCTTTATCTGCTTGTATTGAAGAAATAATAATCATTAATTAAAGTACATAAATCGCGGTCATATTATCATTACACTACCTAAAATAAAGCATCTATTTATATGTCGCAAGGATCACAAAAACGACACGCGTTATTCGACGAAGCGATGCACAGAGGTCCAAATAGATGAAATAACAGGTCACGACGATTTTAGCAATGTTTGAAAACATATATAGAGACAGTTTTATATAAATCATTGAATTTGTCTTAACGTCAGCTATAACATTATTAAGTAAAAAAGATATAATACAATTAAAAAATCAAGTTGACTTCAATTTTTTATTTAGAAAACATTTGTTTTTAATTTTTTATATTGATGTCCATGGTCGGACAGAGTACTAGTTAATTTTTGTTCCAAGCATTTTTTTGACAAAGCTCCGAAAATGACTGAAGACTTGCGATAATGAATAATAAATGAATAAGTGAATAATAAATCATGTTTGTAAATTTTTATTTTACTAATAGTACATTTCTGGTACTTAAAAATGCTGTTGTCTATTAGAAATATTGCTTATAATTTATTTGAACATTAATATTCAATTAACTACGGAGAATTAACAACGTTTTATATAATTAATAATTAATATCTTTTGACTCTCAATACATCGCGCTTGTGAACAGAAAACAGCTGTTTCATATTAGTTTATAAAAGTAACAATAAAATATTTATTCTTATTTTTTACAAGTGTTATTGTAACATTTGCCGTAAATAACATGTAAATTGAATGCAAAACTCATAAATGTATCCTTACGATACGAATAATCGTAAATTAAAAAATTAATGATCCGTCATTTTGACGGGTTCCGTAAATCTAGTGTTAAAGTGACTCTGTAACCGGAACCGCGCGGAGCGTCAAGAAGTTGTTGTTGTTGTTTCTGTTAATTATAAATTTTTACATTTTAATAATGGTATTTTTGTTGTTACCTAATATTGTTGTTGCTCCATTGATAATCAAGATAGTAATCTCTTGACGCTCCGCGCTGTCACCTACAAGATATACAGGATGTTCCAAAATTATAGTACTTCCGAGAAATGAGGGGTTTCTGAGGTCATTTGAAATAACTTTTTCCTTAGCGAAAATGCAGTCCATGGCTTCATTTACGAATTATTAACGAAAAACAATGACCAATGAGAGTTCGTCAATGACCAATGACGAACGGACGAAGCCCAGTTCTGTTCAATGACTCGGCCGCCTCTGTTTTTCGTTAATAACGCGTAAACGAAGCCGCGGACAGCATTTTCGCTAAGCAAAAAGTTATTTCAAATGACCTCAGGAACCCTTCATTTCCCGAAAATACCATAATTTTAGGACACCCTGTATATTTGAATCCATCTTTAGCATGTAATTATTAATGTTATCCACCCTTGCACACGTTACATGCGAAATCGTTGTTTTCGTACTGTTCGTGATGCACAATGTATTTTTTTAACGTGTATAATCATGGATAGAATATAATTTATTGATTTACAATACGAATCATGGTCTTATTAGAATCTTTTGTCCAACTGTATCCGACGAGCGCACAGAAGTAGAGTTAACCAATCCGGCTGTCCAAGCTTCTCGCCTATCAATAGGAAGGAGCCGCGAACATATTAATTAGATACTGTCGATACATTGTAGGGACGATGAACACGAGATCGCTTGAATCGAGTGAAAGGGCTGTCGACGAAGCCGAGGCGCCATTACGCGATTGCTGTTCCCTCCGCCGCGCCGCGCTGCTGCCAAAGTCGCCTGATGTTTCCGATACCCATGGATATGGTCGATCCCGGTTGATCGAAATTCGATGAACAACCTTCAGTTCCATTCACTTCAATCCAATGCCTATATGTATACAGGGTGGTAAGAAAAAGCAATCGATATTTATATGGTATATAGGATACGTTGAACTGAATAAAAAAGCCTTACCAAACATAAGTCGAGAGGTCAACCGTGTCTAAGATATAAATATTTTTGTTTGCTAGAATTTATGTGTGCGCGCGCGCGCGCGTGTGTGTGTGTGTGTGTGTATGGCAAATCATGCGCATTCGGATACCTGTTCCGTCTATCAAGGAAAGGTCCTCAGGATTGACGCTCACTTTTTGATGAGATTTGGTACAGTAATAGAGCTTGAAAAGCTGAATCCAATGATATCCGGTTTTAGCGGCAGACGGTTTATATTTTTTGAGATAATTAATGTTAAAGTTGCTAATAAAAGGCCAGAAAGAAGCTGTGTTCCGACCTTCAACGGAATTTTCGTGCTGCATCCGCCTAACTTTCTCCGGGATGAATTACCTTTTCCTTTTATCCCTAAAAAACATTTATCGACGGGGAATCTTCGGCTCAGCGAGACAAATTAACAGTCCTTCAACGAACGACGTGTAATCGACAAAAGATCACGTTCGTTAGGCTTTCAATTTCGTAGAGCCATAGCCTTCTTCATTGCAGTTTCTAAGTTTATGATTTTTTCGAGCCGTCTTCTTTCCGGCAGTAAAGTCATTTCTGCACTTTCGAATAATGCACACCTTCATCGGCAGCATTTTTTATAACAGGGTCGCTAGCACGCACCGCTTCGGTAGCCCGTCCAGGGTTTCTTGCTACCTGCGGCACTGCGTGCTACGTCACTTTTACATCCCCTTCCATTGCGTCACTGCCCAATCAATTTCTAGTCTTCTGTCCACGAAACGGTATAAAAACTCGAAACCGATTCTTCAGTTGTCAGTTATCATTTTGTCAGTTCATCGTCATTTGGTCTTTAGTCACTCGTCGGTCATCGGTCATTAGTCATTCGTCAGTCAGTGTCAGTTAAACTCAGTCATTCTCGCTCGGTCTCTAGTCCGCGACTCTGTTTAATCAGGCATGCGCTGTTCATTTCAGTTAAGTTCTGAATCCCCCTCAATCTGCTTCAGTCAACTTCAGCAGACTCCAGCTCACGCTAGTCTACTACACTCAACTCTTCAACTTCAACAGACTCCAGCTCACGCTAGTCTACTACACTGAACTCTTCAACTTCAGCAGACTCCAGCTCACGCTAGTCTACTATTCAGTTAGTCAGTCAACTACAGTAGACTCCAGTCCACGCTAGTCTACTACTCACATAATCTTTCAACCTTCGACCAGAATTGAGTGCTTTATAGTGCTTCAATTCATTCTTCAAAATTAAAACAGCTGTTCATCTTTAATTAGACGAACGGAGATCCGGTTCACTCGCTGTGCACCCTACAGACGTGCTGGATTACGCAACGAGGCACCGCGCGACGGGTAGTGGGGGTGTCCTGCACGTCGCGTTAATGCACGTTGCGTTTTTCGTAAATGCATTCATGACGGAGTTATGATCTCAAATAATTGCGTGGACCACCCTGTAGAGTGTAACGGCCAAGTCGCCACTATGTCCCGGGGAAATCCAGAATTGTATTATGTAGAATTCATCGTTAGAAGACGATATCTAGGCTCGATATGGGTCTGTAGATTTCTTAATAGATCTGGCAGCCAGGTTTGCCGAACCATCAATGAGTGTCTTTGACACGTGATGAGTCCAAATATCTCAGACATACATACAGTGGCTCCCAAAAGTATTTGTCCACTTTATAAAACGCAATAGCTTTTTTAAGACTGTATTGAATGACTTGAATTTTTTTAGACAATAGAGGGACTAGTCTACTAGATAATGACTAAAATGCTTTTTCTTTAAATTTTGCTATTACTTAGAGTGACAAAAAAAATATAAGATACTCTCGTTGTTTAACTTTTTTATTTAAACCTATAACGAAAATATATGAAGTAACTTTCGTAGATCTCGGTAACTTATATGGATGCTGAAAATTTCATCGAGATCGATTGATGTTATGAGTTACGACAAATTAAAGATGGCAAAAATCATAGATTTGTCACACCTGTTCAACAGCTGTAGCTCGACTCTGAACGCAGACGGTCTAGTGACCGTCAGATGAAGTTCAGAACTACACTTCAACATCTGCAGGTCCGTCTCATGGCGAAGCCACGTTTGCGTACTATAGTGTCGTGTTGGTGTGAGTTTTACGCTGCTCAAAAACATGACGGTTGTATATAAACAGGAACTTCGTGTTTATACACAGGTGAAGAGGCTGGCACGCTTTTGAGTCTCGCTACGTGGACGGTGACCTTTGAGGTTTCGGAAAGACGTATGACGTTGCCGGCGCGTTCACGTTGGTGTAAATGGACCCTCGCGCGGAGAATCAGTTCTGTACAGGCACCCGTTGCAATCCCGTTGTGAAGTGGGAGAAGCGATGGGCCGCGCGGCGGGGCATGTAGGCGGGACGGGGAAGGGTAAGGTGTCGCAAATCGATGGTACGCCGTCCCATGGCATCCCTGCTCTCGACATTGAAGGAATTATGACGCATTATTGGAAATAATGGATGGCGAATCAATCATCGTACTACGTTCGTAAAACGCAAACCATATCCGTGGAATTACCGCACGATTTTATCTTGCAAATTGACCCGTGACTGACGTGTTCGATGCTATATACATACATATATACATAGATATACATTTAACGTGTTCGACGTATTCAATTTTTAACCCTTTGCGCTCCGCTGTCCCCTCTCGTGGGACATCGTAATTCTAGCATATCACTCGGATGTCCCCTTCCGTGGGACATTAAAGTTTATAAATGATTACGGGGAATTGAGTTATTTCAGCGCAACTTTTTGAGACATGCATGTTTCCCTGAAGTTTTCTCTTGAAATGGCACAAGAAATCAAATCAAAATATAGTAAAATTACTAAGATATATACAAGAAATGTCAGCGGGTTTTGACGAGAACGTGAGAGGCGTGCTCACGACGGTCCGAGCACTTTAAAGGTGCCACTTGAAAAGAGCGATAAGGCAAGTTTGTAGAAGAAAGATCGGTATGCGAACATAGTACGCACTGTATAGTGAGATTTATAATCGTAAAATCTGGAGGAAAAGATTTTCAAAGCTGAACTCAGTCTGGTTTGAAGCGTCGAGCGGTATAGATAGATCTAACGAGTGAGAAAATCGGAAAAGTGATTCTTCTCTTGGTAAATAAATTGTTTGGTAAAAGTTTTTTTGGTAAATATTATCTTGTGAGTTAGTAATAACAATTAGAAATTTTCAACCTATGTATTTATTCATATTTTTTATTAGAACGTAATACTATAATATACTATATTATATTATATTATAATATAATACTATACTGTATTATACTATATTATAACATAATACTATACTATACTATATTATTTTATAATATAATACCATACTATATTATTATACTATATTATAATATAATACTATACTATACTATATTATACTATATTATAACATAATACTATACTATACTATATTATATTATAATATAATTCTATACTATATTATACTATATTACATTACGCAAATATTATAATACGCAAAACGTTCAAACACGAATGAGTCTCATGACACAAGTAGTAGTGAAGATGAGCTCCAGATAGACGTTTATACAGATATGTTAGAAATGTTACACAGAAATGTTACTACAGATATGTAGAAGGTTTTCTTCTACCTTTAGTCTATCGTTTTGATAGCAGTGATAGTGATATCGTTCAAGCAACAAGGCGACGAGAGAAAGAGTTCGCATAGATAGCGATTACATCAACAAAACAAAATTATAAAACAAACAATAACAAAATTATAAAAAATAAAATATTGATTTTTTTGCAAATTTCTCGGTTTTAGCCAAATTCACATAAGTCCAATATCATTATAATATGTTAGTTAGTTCGAAAACCATACTAAATAATACGAGGGTCTGTAAATGCCCGTTTCTGCCGAAAAGTGGCGCTGAGTAGCTGGTAACCAACGTCCAGAATGGTTCGGAGTGCTAAGGGTTAATGTCGCTGCTCTCAACTTTAAAACATTTCGTTGATTCAATGCTTTTATTTTAACATAAGAACTACCGAGCTGTAAACGCGTTTAATTCACAGCGGATCACTAAATTACTCGAACACCTTTTAACCCTCGAAAGGCGAAACCTCACGCAGCCATGTAAAGGGCGGACACCGGGTCAATTTTGACCTATAGGAATCTTTTTGTGACACGTTCTTCACAACTAACATTTATAAAAAGATTTTACTCTTTTCATTTATTACAACTTTTACAACATTACAATGTTTTATCATATTTTCTTTTATTTTTCCGTTATATTGACAATGAAAGCGAAGTTCGTCATTTCTAGTGACTGTTCTAACGAAAACAGCCTATTTAGCATTTTTCGTGGAAAAAATGAACACACACAAATGACTTGGAATGGGAGGGCATTGTTCACGCTGTCCTGCGGCACCGAGGCAAGATCGAGTCTTGCATCTTCCTCCACGCTTCCATATTCCCGGTACTGTGCTAGTGGTGTACTCCTTCATTCGCGTTACTCGGAACGGTTCATCTCCAACCAACGACGACCGAACCGAATGAAGGAGCACACGGTGTGCGTGTGTGCACAGACACGCCAGTTTACCTTTCTGGCTTTGTTGCTAACAACTTTGGCCTTAAACATCTCAAAAACTGTGGCGTCGCATCCCTCTACCTGAGCGCGGCCGCTAGCAATAAAACAAGTACCGTTCCTAATCCTCAAAATTCCCTAAAAATCACGCACCCCTAATAAAACAATTCTCCTCACATCTGGACACCTCGACCCGCACGGGACTTTCCCAACTTTCTCCTTTCCTACGAAAGTCCATCGATTCCTTTCTTCCCTTCCAGTATAAAAGAGACAAACGCGCAACTCCAAAAGCTCAGTCTGTCTTAAGTCGCTAGTCCTACGACACCACGCTAGTCGCGCCCGCGCTCATCGATAGCAATTCAATAAACTGTATTAATAGTAGCCTTAAACACGCTCTCCGATTCGCTTACCTTCCCTTTAGTGCTAAAAAACTATAAGTCGCCTGCACCAAAAACCAGTTATTATTATATTCAATTATGCAAGCTACATCGCTGCACGCAACCTCATCAAAAAGTCAGCGTCAGGCTCCCTGAGGTCATTTGAAGTAACTTTGTCCTTAGCGAAAATGCAATCCGCGGCTTTGTTTACGAGTTATTAGCGAAAAACACTGACGAAGCTCAGTTCAGCTCATTGGCTTGGCTGTCTTGCGCCAGCAGATCTCGCCTCTCATTGGTCACTGTTTTTCGTTAGTAACTCGCAAACGAAGCGGCGGATTGCATTTTTGCTCAGGAAAAAATTACTTCAAATGACCTGCAGATTGGAAGACATTTTTGGGACACCCTATAGACACGCTCCTTGTCGGAATGTACGCATTGGAAATGCCTTGGAATGGCTTGGCACTGAAATTCGAGCTTTCGTTTATTGCCTCCCTCCCCTGAATTGTAAACAATCAACCTTTACGTTCTGTTGCTTGTTTGGTTTTCCGACAATACCCCCCCCCCCCCCCCCACTCCGAGAAATTATAAGAGAAAGGAAAGGACGACGTTTCTTCATTTCTCATCCTCCCTCGTTAGGCAGAATAGCTTTGACTGCCGTCGACACCGCATAGTAAATACCATAGCCTTTGAATAGTCAAATATAGTCAGTTGTCTTCAATCCTTAGTCTCTTTTATTAAAGAGCGGTCCTTCGGGTGGTATCATTAGTCGGCACAGCAGATGCAAGCTTCACGAAGCTCGAAAGATCGTAAGATCTTTAAGATCTAAGAAAGATCTAAGAAAGCAGAGGGATAGAACAAGGAAAATTAAATATAAGCTGGAATATTTCGGGATCAAGAAATATAGGAGAGGCGTGGGAATACTTGGAGGAGTACGATCGACATAGAATAAAGACTTGAGTTTTTGGAGAAAGTAACTAATAGCTAGTAGCAGCAAGACAAGTAGATCTAATAATAACAAGAAATAAGAGCGGTTGGAATACACATGGACGCAGGGTATAGAAATCAAAACCATCGAAAAGATATATATTGATTTTTGATTGATCCTCTTTTTGATTTTATATATATATATATATATATATATATATATATATATATATATATATATATATATATATTAAAATCAAAAAGAGGATCAATATTATATATAATATATAATTAATATATATAATATACTATTATTATTATATAATTATTTTTATTATTAAATTATTATATAATTATTATATATATATAATATATTAAATAACTACTTATCTTACATATCTTAATATCTTTCGTTACTGTCGCTGATACGAAAAAATGTTTCAGGACAAATTCGTTTAGACCAAAGTTAAGAATGTTATAATTTCTGTTCTTAACTCTCCCATTTCTTATATAATGAAACATTCGCATATTTATGTTCAAGTTATGAAAAATATGCAAATAAAATCTGCGATTTTCTGACGAGTCGCCAAAGCAGCATGTGGTCTGGCATTATCATCGATAGCCATGTTCTCACGATCGCGTCTCACTTAATAATGACATGAGACATCTTTGTTTCAGTTTATTTAGGAGAGCACATGTGTGTAAATGCAATGATAAAGAGAGATAGTCATATATATCTCAAATCACTGGTAGACCTAATATATCAAAAACATTGAAAAGATATATATTGATTTTTGAGTTTTGATTATTATATATATATTATTATATATTATTATTATATATATATAATAATCAAAACTCAAAAATCAATATATATCTTTTCAATGTTTTTGATTATTATATATTATTATTATATATATATAATAATCAAAACTCAAAAATCAATATATATCTTTTCAATGTTTTTGATATATTAGGTCTACCCCATATATAAGAAGTATAATAGTATATATATAATAATATATATTTATATTGTATATATAATATATAATAATATATATATAAGAAGTATAATAGTAAGGTGAAGCTGATACACGGCTGAAGTTGTGTGTGTGAAAAACTAAACAAGGACATAGCGAAAGAAAAATGGAAAAGACTGGAAGAAACTTGTGGTATAACAGTCCTCTGGGAAGAACTGAGAAGTTTTAGGTCTGGATACAAGAAGCTCGGGATAAGCATAAGAAAGGAACAGTCGCTGGAACATTTCGAGGAGCAACTGGAAGGAAAGAGGAAAGGGATGGAACAGAGTGAAAAGGATCATAGAACGACAGAAGCGAAGGGGAGAGAGGTAGTAGAGGAGAAACAAGTGGAGTGGGAGTGATAGGACAAGTTTAGTGAAGAAGAAGTGACAGAAGCGACGAAAAAGATAAAAAGAAGGAAAACGCCTGGCGAAGACAGACCAATCGTGAAATTCTTCCAAGCGATGCCGGGAAATGTACACGAAGAATGGACTGAGATTCGAAACAAAATATGGGAGAAAGGATACGTCGTGAATAGCCCGGAGAGAGCAATTATCTGCCCAATATATCAAGCCTGGTACGTGGAAGAAGTGAAAAACTGCAGCAGGTGTCGCTTCTAAATGCTCGATATAAAATCCTAGCAACGATATTAAATGCAAAACTGAGGAATTAGCTAGCAAGAGAAAAGATATTAAAAGAGGACCGAACGGACTTCCGCCCGAGACGGGTGGAAATACAGAAACTGTATGTAGCATTTGTGGACTTCAAAGCTGCATTTGACAAAGAGAGCAGGCAAATAATCTTCGAAAAGATGGTAACAGTTGGAACAGAGGCAAGAATGCGGAGAATAAGAGGCACAGTGTCTATAACGAGGCAGGCCACAAGGTTTTTAGAGAGGAATACTGTGGAAGAAACAAAATTTTCCGTCGAGTGATTTTTTTAGGTTCTTTTAAGGTCACTACAGTAATTTTTGTGAAGGAAACCTATAGTTATCTCTATTTCAGCTTGTAGCGCATGAAAAAGTATATTCGAATATACTTGTAGCATTACCATCAGATGACCATGACTATAAAAAATTATAACATTATAAAATAATGTAAAGATTGTGTGTCCTAATCGAATGTGACAAAGCCATTAGTACTGTGTATTCTTTCACACGATGAAGGATTTCAAGATCAACTTATCGCTCCGGAAGATACGATGAATCGCATAATTAGAGATAACTTAAAGTGCATCACATTCTATAAATGAGCCGCTTATTTTGAAAGTGGCCTAACTCCATTTATCTTCAAATCGAGATATTTAAAGTTTTGCGTTTCAATGAATTTAAAAATATACGTATAGGATACTAATGAGTCATACTGCTTAAGCGTATCTAAGGATGTTAAATTTTAAAGTTCCTGTTAAAATAGTGGCAATTATTAAGTAAATAACGTGCGTTTTCTTATCAAGAATGGAGTTGGGCCACTTTCAAAATTAACAGTCAGATTCATTATAAAATTTGAAGGTGCCCAAGTCCATTCAACATAATTTAAGAAGTTTCAAATTGAAAAAAAAACAATACTGAATTTGTTTTACATATCTTGAAAACACTTCGGAAACATAATTTATGCGAATTAAAACATTTTTTAATTACAGAACATAGAAAATTACAAACATAAATTTATTACATAACAATTTACTATTCGTTTACATTTTGTGCGTGTGAAAGTGATTTGAAGAAATCATGATGTTCTGGTGATATGTATCGTAATAGGTCAATTATATCCTTAAATTTTGCTGTTGTAATTTGTCTAATAGTTTTATACAATGGTGTCAATACAATATTTTCGAACTTTCTTGGTCTGCCCCGACGTGGTAATAAATTCAGGACTTTAAAATATTCATCCTCATTCATTGATGTCTTATATAAAATTTTATATGGTTCATTTCTGACAAAACGCATCCAACATATTCTTAACCAGTTTACTGATTCTCCATCAGAATTCTTTGCCCTTTTAAAAATTTCGTCTTCTAATAATTTTGTTGATACAAAATCTTCCTGTCTCATTTCATTTACAATGAAATTATTACCCTTCCGACACTTTTTAATAATCTTGTAATAATCCTGGGAACGGATCTTCATCCTCTGAAGACGAATATTGTTCTATAATTCTGTTTCTTTTTCGATTTTTTTTTAAATTATTAGTTACTATTTCTTCTTCACTATCTGAACTAATTAATGGTCTTGTTCTGTTTTTCCTCATGGGTGAAATAATTTCTAAAATTTAATATTAAATTTTAAGTTTTATATTAATTAAACGTACAGGTTATTCAACTAACGCAATTGTCCCAAAAATTAGGTTAACTTGTAAATACTAATTAGTTGAAATTACCTTCATCACTGCTTTTCGACATTATCAATAGTAAATATCTTGATGTAAGTATAAATGGAGTTAGGCCACTTTCAAAAAAAACGGCTCAAATATTCATTCCTTAAATTGTATCGCTGTTGACGGACGTCACTTTGAACATTCGTACTAAATAGTTTACATAAAATCCTTACGTTTTTAACTTTACATTTAATTTTACATTTTTAACAGTCAAGGTCATTTGATGGTTATGCCATAAGCTGCAACGGAGAAAACCATAGGTTTCCTACACAAAAAATACCGACGACCTTAAAGATTTAAAAAAAAAATTAAATCTTTTCCACAGCGCTATTTTCTTTAAACTATTCAAAATGAGCCTTGAACGGTTGTCGTATCATTAACCTAGGATTACCCACGTGAGGTGATCATCGACCCCCAACGGAAAAAGTATTATTTACTGATTAAAATATACAAAAATTTGCCAATGGTTTACTAGATTCTCACGCGGGTACTTCTAACATTAGACTGTCACGTGGATAATCCCGGGTTAAAAGTAAAGGAGACATTTAGGTGATCCGATTCGGCCTGGACTTATAGAAAAAATTACTTATAAAAAATTACTTACAAAATAAAGAATTACAGAAGAAATAGAAACACAGAAAGGAGTGAAGCAGCGCTAAAATTTGCGGATGACGTGGTACCCATCGCAGATGGGTGTCAAGGGAATGCGCCTGAAGGGAATATCGAAGGAGTTGGAAAAATATGCTGGAAACAACAGAATGGAAAAGAACATAGCCAAGACAAAAATAATGATTTCCGATCGAGGAGAGTAGAAAGAGAAATACGAATTGTATGAAAAATCGTTGAGAACAACCAAAAACTTCAAATACATAGGTTGTTGGTTTTTGCTAGGCAACTCGTTTAGAGAACATGCAAGGAGATTAGCGTGCAAATGTTAAGAAACGATTAACAAAGTATGATGGAGGGGGAGAGTGATTACACTGTCCGACACGATTTTTGGGTTTCTATAGCCACTATGAAATTCTTGTAGAGCTTCACTCCCTGAACAAGAATCCGAAAACCGAATTGCTCCATCACCCTCAGTTTCTTAAATAAACGAACTTTTGTAAGAACCCAAAATTTTCGACAAAAATGAGGTATTGCATGAAAAGTACAAACGTTAGAAAGTTCTAATTGGTGTTAAAAGATAGAGGAGAGTTTCCCGAATATAGTGGCATGCAATTTATTAATTGTTTACTACTAAAAAAAAATGGCACGCCCCACACGCTAAGTGGGTGCCCCATTGGATCCCTCCATCGGTGTTGATTACGCATAGCTTCGACCCTGCCGGACAGAGAGAAGCGAGCAGCGAAGGACATGGCGGCAAAACGTCGTGCACATGTTGTCGACGAACATTTTCTCCATCCACTCGAAATGTACATCGTTCCGACACTTTTACCGGACCGTTCCTTCTTCAAAGATGTCTACAGAATCCGATCCTGGGTAGAGTTTTCGTGCTGAACAAAAAACTTTTCGTAAAAATACAAAAATATTGCGCAGAAACTGCTCACGTCGACACTTTTTTAAACTTTCACATTAATTTATTGCTATTTAGGATCAAAAACAATTAATAAATTGCATGCCACTATATTCGGGAAACTCTCCTCTATCTTTTAACACCAATTAGAACCTTTTAACGTTTATACTTTTCATGCAATACCTCATTTTTGTCGAAAATTTTGGGTTTGTACGAAAGTTCGTTTATTTAAAAAACTGAGGGTGATGGAGCAATTCGGTTTTCGGATTCTTTCTTGTTCAGAAAGTGAAGCTCTACAAGAATTTCATAGTGGCTATAGAAACCCAGAAAAAAAGTTTGATTTTGTCGGACAGTGTTATCAGAGCGGGATTAACTACATTACCCCGGGATTATCCACACGTGGACTCCCAATGAAAAAATTACTACTTACTGATTAAAATATGGAAAAATTTGCCAATAGTTAGGAGTCTACTGGACCTCCACGTGGGTACTGCCAACACTTGACGTCCAGGTGAGTACCCTCGGCACTAGATCCCCACGTGGGTATCCCAGGTACTAGACCCTTACGCGGAGACTCCTAGCATCAAGCCTCGTTTCCAATGGTTTGGCTTTTGGCTTGGGTCTGTAGCGACCAGTCGTGCGCACAATGGAAACTTCAGTCCTCGTGCAAACTACCAGCGTAATTTATGACTCTCCGTCGAAGAAGTTATTTTTGAGATGATGAGTCCCAAACTTTGACAACGCATATTCGCAATAGAGTTTTTTTAGAGATACCTCAATAGCTAACGGAGACCGTCATAAATTAGCAGAGTTTCCGAAGGGTACTCGAAGTGGACCCAGCGACCCAAGGGCCATGTGGTCCGACGCGGATGACCCGGAGGAAAAGTCCCACACGTTGTCACGTACAACTCATTATCCCCTCCGATTACCACGCCGTCCCGAAAATACGCGAAGAGCGTAAGGGACAGGCGGTAAAAAGGGCAAAATGAGCAACGCTGATTGGGAAGGCCCAACGCGTGGGGTTAGCCAATCAGGGCTGTTCAAGAATTTTACCAGGGCAAACAGTGAGTGAAAAAACGAAGACTCAGAGACTGTACCGCGACTCGTCGAGAGATAAAGTCCGCGGAAGAAATAAAGAGGTATTCCACCGCACAACGAGAGAGAGAGAGAGAGAGAGAGAGAGAGTGTGTGTGTGTGTGTGTGTGTGTGTGTACAAGTTATTCAGAACTATCCTACCCACAAAGGTCGATGCCGAACGTCTCGAAAAGCCAAACGTTGGTATTCTTCAGTCGAGCAATTGGCTTCGTCACTTCTCCTCTCACGTTATCGGAGATCCCGTACAAACAAACTTCGGCTGCTGTCCAGTGTTCCTCCTATGATCGCAGGCAGTGATCGATATTGGTCGAAGACGGTGACAAAGGTCAACGACGGGTAATAGCTGGATCGAATGAGACGGTCATTTTTTCGTATACTGTCATTATTCCCTTTCACTTGGTCTCACTACTATCAGTCGTTCACCTTTATCACTGTCTTCGACCAATATCGATCACTGCCTGCGATTATAGGAGGAACAACGGACTACAGCAGAAATGGACCGTGCTTTCTTTTAGAATGGCACATCAGTTCTAGTTCTGGACACTTTAAACTTTAGTTTAAAGGCGACTTGATTTGCTCTTTGTGACTTGTTCAAGATGAAAATATTATTATTAACCAATATTTTCATGAAGATACACAGTGTTTTCATGAAACTGTATTCTTTTCATCAACTGATACATCATCGTATGAACTAGCAATATTTTTGAAGAGAATTTTAGGACATTAATTTTGTCCCAGATTCTACTTTAGAACCGAAACTGTTTCTCGTGCCGATGCCTTGACCTCTCTTGGCACAAGTTCCTTTGAAACAAATCGGCATAGCGTTTGACTTTTCAAGTGGAACTGTACCCTTCTGAAATGACACTGAAGAGGTACGAAACGCTTCAAACTTATTTATCTTTGCCTACTCCCCTACTCGATGGGTTTGTGTCGATGCAGTGGTGTAGGGTGCACAGCGAGTGCACCCGATACTAAAACTTCGCGATTACAAAATCTCTCGGGTTGTAAGACCAATTACGCTAAGCGACGGAATTGATTAGTATCTCCGTTCGTCTAATTAAAGATGAACAGCTGTTTTAATTTTGAAGAATGAATTGAAGCACTATAAAGCACTCAATTCTGGTCGAAGGTTGAAAGATTATCTGAGTAGTAGACTAGCGTGGGCTGGAGTCTACTGTAGTTGACTGAAGCTGAGTTGACTAACTAACTGAATAGTAGACTAGCGTAAGCTGGAGTCTACTGAAGTTGAAGAGTTGAGTATAGTAGACTGGCGTGAGCTGGAGTCTACTGAAGTTGAAGAGTTGAGTGCAGTAGACTAGCGTGAGCTGGAGTCTGCTGAAGTTGACTGAAGCAGATTGACTGGGATTCAGAACTTAGTTGAAATGAACAGCGCATGCCTGATTACACAGAGTCGCGGACTAGAGACCGAGCGAGAATGACTGAGTTTAACTGACATTGACTGACGAATGACTAATGACCGATGACCGACGAGTGACTAAAGACCAAATGACGATGAACTGACAACTGAAGAATCGGTTTTGAGTTTTTATACCGTTTCGTGGACAGAAGACTAGAAATTGATTGGCCAGTGACGCGATGGAAGGGGATGTAAAAGTGACGTAGCACGCAGTGCCGCAGGTAGCAAGAAACTCTGGAAGGGCGACCGAAGCAGTCCGTGCTAGCGACCCTGTTATGAAAAATGCTGCCGATGAAGGTGTGCATTATTTGAAAGTGCAGAAATGACTTTACTGCCGGAAAGAAGACGGCTCGAAAAAATCATAAACTTAGAAACTGCAATGAAGAAGGCTATGGCTCTACGAAATTGAAAGCCTAACGAACGTGACCTTTTGTCGATTGCTCGTCGTTCGTTGAAGGACTGTTAATTTGTCTCGCTGAGCCGAAGATTCCCCGTCGATAAATGTTTTTTAGGGATAAAAGGAAACGGTAATTCGTCCCGGAAAAAGTTAGGCGGATGCAGCACGAAAATTCCGTTGAAGGACGGAACAAGTGGAAACGTGGATTCTACAAGGACCGGCTCACTCGGTTGGCAGAGCCGCAGTGTTTAGGCCAAGCAACAAGCCAAGCCAGTAGAAACGAGCCTTTAAATTTCATGTTGGTAATGCCGGGTTAAATGGAAGGGTCCACCTGGTGGATACACTTTTGGCGGTGGTTAAGGTGACTGTTGTTAGGGATTAAGGAGAGGAGAAACGTTTCGTCCAGGACTCGCTAGAGAACTCATCAGTAAGGCACACGTTTATTGCACCAGATGCGGATAATTTTTATTTAGCTTTAAAACCGGCGTAAAATTTTGATTTTTAGGGATGATGTTAACATAACTTTCAGCTTAATTCTCAATTTTGTTTGAAAACAAAATAATAAACAATGCCGGAGCTATGTCGTTGCGATCTTTTCGGTTCCATCAGCTGTCGTTTCTACGTACGATTGAACTTTTTTAAAAATCCGACGCTACGTTCTAGACAATATCTTCTACTTTAAGAAGAAAAAATAATTTGTTTATTCCAAACCTTCCACTTGTCGCGACGACAAGCTCGCTCATTTAGCATTTTCCCGATTTCGCCCTGAACTGGTTGCATACCATTTATAAAACAACTTCACTCGCAAATTTTAGCAACAATTTCGCATAATCAATGTCTAAGCATGGTCGCCGAGCTGCCCAGGTACACTAGCGGGCCCTTAGACGTTGGGATATCGGTAGGAAGGACGAAGCTTGTATATATACAAATTGAGGCGGATCGGTTACTTGCGGGAAGAAGAGCCATCTGCTGGCGGGTCTGGAGGTAGCCGCCACATACCCCCCTGCCAGTGGATAACGATATCTAGATGGTCCTTTCCATGCTTGATGTTAGATTCCAGGAGAACGATCGCTTTCGTTGCGTTAGCCCACTCGATGACGATGTGCTGCATTTCTATTGAAGCTGCCTGAACCTTTATCTGTTGCGACTCGTTCGTTTTTGCTGTACCTTATAGGCATCGGCGCAGTCGTAAGGAGGAGCCTTCGTTGCTCTACTCGACTTGACACGCGTTTTGATGCTGAGGCTTCGTGAGGCAGTGCTTCGTCTTTGTCGTGAACGCGTTGCTCGGACGGTTGTGAGCTCGTTGCTCGCGCAGTCATCGGGGCGAGGCAGTGAGTCGCCTTTTACCAGAATCGAGCCGTAGATGCTGCTGTACTAGCATGGCCTTTTCTGTAAAGTGACGCGTTGTCCTCGTGATGTCCGCCGATCTGTTGACGTCGTCGTAGGTCTAGGATCTCGCGAAAATCCAGGATGCCAAGCGTCTCCGCAGATCGACGGCGATGGCCACACTAGGAGAGGGATTATGCGTAGTCTCGGCCTATTTATATCCTCCTGGTGTTGGTCCGTGCCTGTTGTATGATGTCTCTCTCGGTTGTCGTGTCGTCTCCAGGTAATGCTGTTGGTCAATCAGAAGGTTGCGTTGTTGTGTTCGTCGTCGGGGTCACCAATTTGGCGGTGGTTAATGTGTCGATGTTTGGCGAAAAGGTGAGGGGGAGACGCTTCGACCGGGACCCGCCAGTGGACTCTCATCAGTACAGCGATCCTAACGGGCCCTTGCCTTAACCCTTTCGCTCCGAACGACGGATATATCCGTCATTCATATGAACACTCGCGGAGCCGAACACCGGATATATCCGACATCCACATGATCGCCCTCTGGGGACGAACGCCGGATATATCCGACATGCTGGTATTGCGTGAATCTTTTGACGAAACAAACAAACGACAGTCCGAAATAAACGACACACCGTTCAAGTTATATTTGTTCTACCTGCATTTCCCATTATTATTGTGTTACATGTCATAAAGGGATAGAAAATCGAAAGTACTAACTTTAGGACTAATTATTATGTATTATGTTTTGTATTATGAATATTATGTTTTATTTTATTACTGTATATTATATATTATTTCTTCACTTTTTCCATTGTTAATGAAACTTTTTTTACCTATTAAATAACTTTATACCTTATGCAGAAATTATAACTATATTGTTTTAAAGAAAAATCCCTTTTCTTCCCAAATACACTATCCACGCGCAATGTGCACAATTTCGGCGGGTGGTTCCGTTCAGGAGGGGCACTACGGCGGACTGAACCGCCGTAGCGAAAGGGTTAAACGTTGGGATATCGGTAGGAAGGACGAAGTCTGTATACAGGGCGTTCCACAATTATTTTAACAGCCGAAAATGAGGCTGAGGTCATTTGAAGTAACTTTTTACTTCAACTTTTTACCTACGACGAACGACAAGGGCCCACGGTCGAGGCCTCGATTTTTTGGCAGTGAAACGTCGACTGCCGAACGAACGCGTCGAATAAACGAGTATCAGCGAACGCTTCGTATAAACGATTATCTGCTAACGCGTCTCAGTCATCTTTCGTAATTTAGTTATGAGTTGTGTTCTTGTAAATAACTGGTGCGTGCGGTGTAATTACTAACTTTATTTGATAAGTTGCGTAGAATCACTTTCGGGTAGCGTGACGTCGTAGCAAGAGAGGTATGAGGAGTATCAGAGGTATGAGAGGTATGAGAGGTATGAGAGGTATGAGAGGTATGAGAGCGAGCGTCTCACTGCTGCTCTTTTTATATTATCCTGTTTGCCCCCGGCAAGGGCTCTGGACACCCCCTGATTGGTTGACCCGCGAATGGGTTTTCCCAATCAGCGTTGTCCATCTCCTTCTCACCGCGTTGTCCCTTACGCCCTGAGGGCGTCCTGTTTTGAGACCGCGTGGTGATCGGAGTGGGTGCGTTTTTTTATGATGTAACGGCCTGGGTTTTCCTCAGGGCTGTTGCGCTCGGACTTCCGGCGTTCGGGTCCGTTTTGCGTGCCCTTCGGAATTCCCGCTTATTTATGACGGTCTCGTTGACTATCGAGAATCAGGTAAAAAAGAAACTCTACTGGCTTATTGCCATCCGGACAGGAAACAGCTTACTCAAAGATAACCTTTTCGAAGGAGAGTCATACATATATTAGTCGTTTGCGCGAGAAATAAATCTTCTCTTATGCGCGCCGACTGGCCGCTACAGTAATATCCACAAGTGATTCGGATTATCAGTGATTAATTAAGTGATCAGTGTTTGGTGACAGTGCAGTGTAAGTGAGCTTCGTAAATAACCATACCAGAGATTCCTCCGACAGTATCCCTCGAATGTTGCGGTCATCGATCTGGGATCAGCTGTTCGTTGTACGAGGTCAGTACGTATGAGTCAGAAAATGCATCCTCAACTAAATGGATGAGTTTCTTATCGATAATATTTTTCATATTTCTCTAATAAACAAATCCTTTACGTACCTTAACGCGATTATTTTTATTAAATCAGCTTTGCGAATCATTCGTTGAATTCTGTTCGGACACGGAATTATTTAAATTAAAATATCGTTTACGAACTTTGTTAATCTTCACTGTACACCTTGCATAAAAATTTCATATGGTACACACGAGGTGTCATGCACACCAGAAAATTAAAACGGCTGTCACGGTTAAACTTCATATTATTTCGGGTCCGAAAAATTAGTAAATATTCTTCAGACGTTCTAAAGTAAAGGTGAACAGCGTTTTTCTTAAAAATATCACTGTTATGTAGTAAAAAAAATCTGGAAAGTTCACGCTTCGTGACTTGTTTAATACTCCGAACGTGGCTCGAGTCCGTCCCGACCTTCTGTCAAAGCCTCGTGCTGCGGACTCTCTCGCGGACTCTCTCTCTCTCTCTCTCTCTCTCTCTCTCTCTCGCACCGTCATCTCCCATTGGCCAGTGTTTTTCGTGAATAATTCGTAAACAAAGCCGCAGATTGCATTTTCGCAAAGGAAAAAGTTACTTCAAGTGACCTCAGCTACCCCTCATTTTCGGCTGTTAAAAAATAATTGTGGAACACCCTGTATATACAAATTGAGGCGGATCGGTTACTTGCGGGAAGAGGAGCCATCTGCTGGCGGGTCTGGAGGTAGCCGCCAGACACTGATCATGACAGTATTACTGTACACTGGTATCGGAATCAAGTAAATTGAAGGTAGTGGAAAGAATGCGGGACAGTTACATGAAAATGTATATGGAACTAGTATAGATACTGTATATCCACTTACGTCTGCATGCGTGGATCGAGGCTAGTAAATACCTACGAAAGGTGGCAGGAATGAAAAAAGGAAGACGGGCAAAATTATGCCTAAAGGAGGAATTCAAAGTGTCCAGGAATTGAGCACCGTCGAAGAAAGCTCTGGAAGTAACAAGAGACGGCGAGGTATTGGGAGCAATGGAGAGAAGGGGGAGCGAAAAAACAAATAGAAAAAGGACCGAGGAGAGCAGTAATTACCCAAATAAATCAAACGCTATATGAGAGATGGGCAAGAGTGCCGACGCACAGTGCAGTATTTCATCGATCTAACTGTGGTCCAAGTACAGTTTTGTAGAATTATCGTAGTAAAAGATGACTTTTTATCTGAGTAAGGTACATACATAAGGCACATACCTGAGGTACTGTGCCTTGCTCAGAAGAAGTCCGCGACGTTACGGCACAGGAACAAGGAGGGGTTTTGACGGCTGCAGCTGTGACGGTGGTTTTTGATGGAAAAGGAGAGGAGAGCGTTTCGTCCGGGACCCGCTAGAACGGGTCCCCCCTCCAGCAGGTCCTTGCCTTAGACGTTGGGATGTCGAAAGAACGGAAGTGTTGTTCGCGCACCGACACTGCGACCGTTGTTCGGTCTACGGGGGTTGTAAATTCCCGACTCTAATTTGACAATGTGGTTCGCGATGCTCTGTGCCCACTTAAAGTAACAGAGCTGGTAGTGAAGGGTATTGACTGTTACACTTTTTAACAGAAATAACGACTTTAATTTAGAAGACTAGTTATAGTACATGGAGTGTTTTCGGTCTGTGTGGTGTCGAATGATTGTTGAAGACTATCCGCGCCTCGCGATGTACCGGCCTTTTTATTGAGGAAGCTTCTTTGCGAAGCTCCCCCTTCCCGGATAGAGACGTGCACTGATTGGTTTTTGCCGAAAGTTATGTTTGTCCAATCAGTGCCCCTTTAAATTTTAGCAACTCCCCGAGAGCGACTGGTCTCGGAGAGGACGTGATTGTTTTGTGACACGGTCGAAGGGTTTCCGCCGCCTTCGACGACACAACGGAAATTCCTCCAGGTCAACTCACGGTAGCCTCGAGTACCGTGTTACGCACTCGGCTCGAGATGACCCTTCGGAAATCCTAGGTTTACGACACGTTATGGTTGGTGGAATAGCCGAAAATTAGTTTTGGAGGCCGGATGGTCGCCAGACGTAAAAAAGGTCTTTATCCTATTGTCGAATCCGTGTCGTAAACCTGGTCGACGAAAACTCGACGGAATTTGTTCTTCCGTGCCGGAGCAAATGTGCGGCGCAGATGTGCTGTGGAGTGTCTGATTACTTGTTTTATGGGTTGAAAAATGCGGATAGTTGTACTGGTATGAAACGTTCTACGAGAACGGAACAGGAAGTAGTTTGTATATCTCCGTCGTAGTTGTATATAATATTATTATAATATTATAATAATATATATTGTATATATTATTTGTAAAAATGGACAATTTGGGAGGAGCAGATACGATTATTCGAGTCTCGTTGCTCATTTATATATATTTGTCGATTGCCAACAGTTACAATAACGAGGTGCAAGCATCGAATAATCGTGTCTCCTCTTCCCAATTTGTCCATTTTTGTGTACAATCTGAGCGTTAATTAGGGATATACAAATTGAGGCGGATCAGTTACTTGCGGAAAAGGAGGATCCATCTGCTGAAGGGACTGAAGGTAGCCGCCACAGTAGCTAGTATTTTTCGTTAATAACTTGTAAACAAAACCGCGAATTGCATTTTCACTAAGGAAAAAGTTACTTCAAATAACCTCAGAAATCCCCCAATTTCGGATTGCGAGACATTTTTGGGACAGCCTGTGTCCCTTCTCTTTCCCTCAAATCGCATTTCCTAGGTTAAAAAATTGCTTCTTTCAATGTAATAATGTTTAAAATCACTTAATCCACACTTTCGGTGAACCTAACAAGTATAACTTTCTTTCCCACAGTAAAAACATCGACTAATTCGATTTTAATTTCTTTTTTACAACGGCGCTCTCCAACAAAAAATCTGAGAAAAATTAAAAACACTGTTTGTGATAGTATCTTATCAGGGAATTAATGCAAAAATTGACCATATTTTTATCTTCGAGAAATCTTCAATTTTCCAATCTTTATTTTTGTTTCTTATTTTTAGTAAATACAACTTGCAACTGGAAAATCTGAAAAAATTCTTTAATGTGCGACTTGATATCCAAGATAGGCCACATTTTGTCCAAAATTTTAAGATGCCACCAAAGGGGGAAAGTGGATGGTAAAGCGCGCAATCTAATTTACCCTATGACTACCCTCTTGGATAAGTTAAGGATTGAAATTTTGCACAAATGAATTTTTCTTGGTCAGCTATCGAACGATATAATAGCCATTAAAAAGCTCAGGGCAATTTTGATCTTCTCAATCGGTTGGGTGGATCTCAATCGCGTGCATAACTTGTAACTCGTTAAAACTTTTCTGATTCTTTTCCAACTAAAACAGAATACATATAACTGCTAAACTTCACGGTATATTTATCGTAAGTAATGAAATAAAAATTGTTCTAATTTTATACAATTTTCATTTCTTTAATAGCAGGCAAATGTATTAACGCAGTTACAAATGTTATCTTACATAATGTATCATTCAACAGTTAACGACAAAGAAAGATTCATTTTACCAAGTAAGATTAACCAAGAATTGTACGATCAATTAAAAAGTTCAATGCCTTCAAATGAGCATAAACGATAATTGCTTTCCGCTATAATTGCTCGCGATCTTCAACAGCTTAACTGTTTAACTTTAACTTTAACAGCTTAACTAACAAAGATTAACTTGTCTGAAATATCAAGTCCCGTAATTATAAATATGTCGGTGAAAGTTAAGCAGAAGTGGTTCGAACGATGTGTTACCAAACTGTCTCCGTGACAAAGGAACATAAACATTGAGTAAAGAAAGGCATTTTACGAAGAAAAGAGCGCAATTACGAGGAGAACCGCGCGTTCAGGCGAGCTTTAAAAGTGTGCTACCAGCGTTCGCGCGACCGTTTAACGAATAATGATAGCTTCAACTTCTATTATCAAGAACAGTTGAGAGATCATTATGGGAAATGTGCCCGCGGGAGAAATAGTGCCACGAGTGTCGCTGGAAGTTTTACTAGCCAGAAAACCCTTCAACTTACCTCACAACGCCGCGCCGTGCCGCGACCTCCAGGCGTTCAGAAAACATTTATCTTCCATTAATCAAGATCCCGTCGCAAACTAAACGCTCAAGGAACCCAAATAATTATCAAATGGAATTACTCGGACATTAATCAAGAACCGAATTAATTACGAGGTCCAATCTGATACGTTTATCTCGTGCACGATTTCCACGCTTTTAGAGAGATTTTAATCTATTTCTGGCATCGCTCTCAAGATAAATTACAGGCTGTTCTTCTTAACAAGAAATTACACGCTCGATGCTTTTACAGCATCTAAATTATGCTAGCGGTACTTTTTATCCGCAATTTTTATTTTAAATACTTCGAAACTGTCCAAATAAAGCATCTTCTTGACACTTGTTCTCTGTATTCGCCATTTTGCAGGAAGTTTAATCAGTTTTCAATGAAACTTAATACTTTCGAAGTATGTGTCTGTGCTGCGAATTAAAACCAATTTTGAATTATGCAAAATCATTTCTTAAACAGGTCATAGAAACAATTTTAAACATGTGTTGTAAACTGAATTGACTCGGAGACGTAGGAAACGCGCGGGCGTTGAAATGCACCCTTCCGGGGTTGTAAGGCCCGGATTGCACGGTGGACGCGTATGTTCTTAAGTCGCCGATTGATTGCCCGCCAAATTAATTTTGGGCTATCGGATTCAAGTTTCGGATTAGTGGTTGCGCGTACTGTTGCGTGATTTGAAGACTGAGGGCTTGTGCCTTGTGAATGATTGCTCGCGGGATGACTGCTCGCGTGTACCGGGAGAATTGCAATAGACCGTTTTTCGGGTTTGCTCGACTATTAATATGGGTAGTTCCTCGTCGGAACTTGTCCTGGAGGGGGTAGGAACGCTAGTCGCTGGGTCGTGGAATCTCTGCGACCCTGGTTCATGCCCCGGAAATTCCGTCAGGTCAACTCAGGTAGCGGGCCCCGTCGCGCGCTCGACGTCGGCTGACCCTTCGGAAATTCCGGGTTTATGGGACCTTATGGCTGTCAAGGAAAACGGCTTATTTACGATGAGCAAAAAAAAAGAAAAAACGTCTGCCTTGTGATTTTATGCTATGTCCGGATGGCATCCGGACAATCTGGACGCCAAATGGTTGTGAAAGTGTCCTTGACTGCAGCCCAACTATGGTCACGTCCGTGTCGTAAACCCGGTCGCAAAGACTCCACGTGTTTGTTCCTTCGCGATGGAACATAAACATACTCACATAACAGTTCAAACTGGAATCGTTTTCATAATCATTGAAGGCTTAACGTAAAGGCTGATTCACTTAAATTGAACATTTATGTTATTTCCGTCATTACGAAAGGTAGGAAGAAATGACGAAATGATGTATAAATTGTCTCGAAGCGTGTATCCGATGATAGCAAAGAATTGTTCTATCGAGGTAAATTTAATCAGTTTTTCAAGGTCGTCGACATTTTTTCACATTAACGTTTATTTTTTATAGGACGATGTTGTTGCTTGCAACAAGACGAGTTCAATGACCTGTAATATCATAACCTTAGGATGATCTAGACAATTAAAAAGTGTGTTTAAAATTTAAAGAATACAGAAACGGTTCAACTTACCTTGTATCATTACAAAATTTTGATTTAAATTTGAACTTAATTGTCAAGGTCATACCAAGGTCACGATATTTCTAGTCATTGAACTTGTCTTGCTGCAACTATATAACATCGCACTATAAAAAATAAAAACTAACGTGCAAGAGAATGTCAATGACCTAGAAGAAATCATTAAATTATCCTTGATAGAACGATTCTTTGCGTATTATCGGATGCACGCTTCGGAACAATTTAAATACCATTTCGCCACTTCTTCCTACCTTTCGTAATAAAGGAAATAACTTGAATGTTCAATTCAATTGAATCACCCTATATGTACAGGGTGTTGTAATATTGCAAGAATTACAGCGTCCTCCCGAATAATAAGTCCGTGCTCCTTTAGGTTAGTTTGAGCCGGAATGTCGTCTAGCGAAGATCGAGTTAACCTCGGAGTATGCGAGCGCCCTTCTTGGGACGAAAATATCTGTGGCGGCGACAAGCCGGCGCCACGTCTCCGCCATGTGTTTAGTTTTAAGAAGAAAGAATGTTTGGACGAATGGACCGGGCTGCATGCTGCATGTCTAGACGATTGGTTTGAGTGTCGCGTAGAATGAATGCGTCTGGTCAGTTTAGAGTGAAAGCGAACCGTGAGAATGAGAAAGAACGATCTGGATGGGATGCATCAGTGAGCGAATGAGACAGTTCGGTAAGAACCTTCGTTGGGAGCAGTACGCGGGCATCGCGAATTTGTACCAAGGTCAGTGTTTTTCCGCGTATTTGATATTCGCGGTTCCCTACGACTTTTCAAGATGCTAGGGATAATAAGCTGAGTTTCTTTTCTTTAACTTGGAATATATTTGAACATTCAACTTCACATCGATATGGAGTATAATTTTTAGAGAGTAGACTATTCCGTGTTCGGGTTGATGGTAGAATGTCTGTTGTGTGTTGTGTGTTCTCGGAGGTAAACTCGGTGTGGGTGTGTTCTAAATTTGAGACAGTCGGATTTGTGGGTTGTTCAATTCTTGCGAGGAGTGAGGGAAACGGTCGCCCTGACTGATTGGAGTGTAAAATTAGGAAGGTGACCGCCCCAAACTAAGGGTCACCCGCAGGTAGTGCTCGTGCCCTCGGGTGACGCCCGCGAAGGAATCCGAGTGTCCCAAGGATAAGCCGTAGCAAACAATGATCCGGAAAATGCCTCTTCTCGGTGGAACATGCATATCGTAAAAAACGGCTAGAAATGACATTTGGTGACCAACTGTGGATCATAAAAGAAATACTTGAATAGATGACGGAAATGGCTTTCAACGAAATTGTTTACTACGGGTGTTCTGGCATTTCGATTGCTTCGTCCAAAATACGCTATTTCCTAGGGCCTTCGGTCCCTGGGTTATCCACATCTGGCAATTTTCCTCTTCCCAGGGATGGACGTAGATGGTCGATAATGTTTGACTCGAGGACAACATTTTTCCTCGCTTGATTTATAGGGGTTCCGTCATACAACGGAACAGTCAGTGTAAATAAAATTAGTCCGATTGTAACCGGGTTCGATATTCTCCTTCCGTCGCCGATCCCACCTTCTCATATCTAATAAGTTTGCGCGCCACGACGGCGAAATTACAGAACCTGTAGAGGTGCGTCCTGTGAGCACCTGATATCGTTATTCCGCGATATTAACTATCTATCGGGTTGTAAGGCCGACTACGCTGCGCGACGGAATAGGACGATATCGTTGTCCGTTTACTTAAAAATGAACAACTGTTTTACTTAATAGATCGTGAATTTATAGACTGAACGAGACGTAGACTAGAGTGACGAGCGATGTTGAACGATATGAACGAGGTTACGCAGGAGTGAAAAATGACTGAACGAGGTGGTCAAGAGTTCTCGTTTTTATATGTTTCTCGCCGAGAGAAAACTTGAAGATCATTGGTTGATCGCGAGGTGGAAAGGGACCTTAGGAGTCCCGGTCGTACCCAGTGTCGCAGGTAGCAAGAAATCCCGGAAAGGGCGACCGAAGGGATGCGTGTTGGCGATCCTGTCATAAATTAAGGAAATGTTGCCGATGAAGTGTGCGTTATCCGAAATTGCAGAAATGACTTTATTGCCGGAAAGGAGACGGCTCGAAGGAATTAGAAATTTAGAAACTGCAGGCGAAGGCTTTACGAAATTGAAGGCCTAACGAACGTGACTTTGTCAATTGCACGTCGTTCGTTGAAGGGCCGTCAATTTGCCACGCTGCACCGAAGGTTCCCCGTAAATAAACTGTTTTTTAGGGGTTGAAGAAAGGTAGTCCGTCCCGGAGAAAGTCGGGCGGACACAGCCGGAAAATTTCGTTGCAAGACGGAACAGAACCGTACCCCGGATTCGTGGGATCCGAGCGTGGTATTGTTCCCTAAAATACATAGATCGCCTGGATGTTACGGGAGTTACAGATTTTTGAGTGCTGAAATACAGAATATAGTAATTTCTCCCAGAAATGTTTGGAAGTCGGAATTGAAGCCAGCAAATCTGAGAGTACTAAGTCGCGATTCTTCGAGCCTCGCGGCTCGTTTTTATAGAAATTCGGGACAGTCGGCAAAAAAAGGCAGTAGCCAGCATGTCGGTGTTCATTAATATGAATACATAGTAATGCTAGAACAAAAACGATGACTTAACTTTTTTATTTCTTATTTTTTGCCACGATTCGAAAGCAGTTCGGAGGCCACATGCCACGATTCGAAGGCAATTCGGAGGCCACATGCCACGATTCGACAAAGATTGGTCACGTACCTTGTAGCTCCGCGATTTTCTTTACCAGACTCACACCCAAACAGACCATTTTGTAATGTCATCTGCTGTTATCTTAACATCGACGTAGCAATAGATCACATAGGCGTAGGATTAGCGCGAGGAAATTCACGGCAACCCGAAATTTGACATTTCCGGGAGAAATTACGAATTGTCAACAACTATAAAAACGAGCTGCAAGACTCGAATAATCGAATCTCCTCTTCCCAAATTATTCAGTTTTGTGTTAGGGAGATTTTTTAGTTAGGGAGACATTACTGTACTCCAAAATGTTGGAAAACGTTCTCAATAGAACTGTCAACAAAAGTTTTCTATTCTTGAGCAACTGCTTCGATCCTTAACCCTTTGCACTCAAAGCTATTTTAACTGTAAATCTAAAGTAATTTTTCTGACTTATAGTATTTTCATTTTATATGACAAAGTGCATTTGACGCATGCAATTGAGTCTTGTAACTTACACAACGGTTACACTTTTAACAATTTTTTAAGATCTGAACATTGTTAATGTAAACGTTATCTTAGGACGTGATATAACAAATTTTTGTAGTGCCTCAGAGACGCCGCTCGAGTGCAAAGGGTTAACACGTTGAGCGCCTCGTTTGGATAACGCTAATTTAGCGTCAATTTTGAAAATTCATTTTCATTGTAATATATTCGAACAAACTGCATTTGACCAGGATGTTTCGAACGCGAAGGAGTTCTAACGCCATCCACCATGATCAATTTTCACTTTCTAGTTTCGGAAAGACAAATTCGGAGACCATATAACACGATTCGAAGGCAATTCGAAGACCATATGCCACGATTTGACGGTCACGTACAGTAAAGTATCTCTAATTCGCGCTCAGATTGTCCACAAAAATGGACAATTTGCGAAAAGGAGATACGATTGTTCGAGCCTTGCGGTTCGTTTTTATAGTTACGAATTGTCAAGAACTATAGAAACGAGCTGCAAGGCTCAAATAATCGTATCTCCTCTTCCCAGATTGTCCATTCTTGTGCACAATCTGAGCGTCAGTTAGAGAGACATTACTGTACCTAGTACCTATCACGTACCTTGTAGCTCCGCAGTTTTTCTTACTTAACTCACACCGAACAGACCACTTTGTATCGTCTTCCGTGCATTCGCATCGCGTGGCGCACCATATGCTTGACCGACTCCGTGGATCCTTAGCATCGACGGGTTCATAGCAACACGAAATTTGGCATTTCTGGTAGAAATTACTGTATTCCCACTGTGCTGGCGCAGGGCGCTGAACACAGGCAGAAAGGCGGGTAGGATACGGCTTGCCGGGTCCTATTCTGCTGATTCCTTAAGTGCTAGGCGTTGTAGAGTAGCGACTACACGATCCCGAAGCGCTAGCCGACCAGTGCTGAAGATGCGGTGTCTCCGAACATGGTAGTAGCGTAGCTACGACAGGTCCTACCAGTCGGCCTTCTAAATACTGGTACCTCGGGTGTCGGCGTGCCCACGAGGTCCCGGCCATCTGGCCCGGGATACCTCGGGCCGGCAGTGGGTAGGTCCATCGGGGGGGCAGTGGTAAACGGCTAAAGTTGGCCAGAGGCTCCTTCCCTTCCTTTCCTTACCTCTTCCCTCCCTCCTCGTTATGTCCCACCTTAAAGTTGTTGGGGGCCTCGATGGGTGAGCTGCGGTATTCAGCTCGGGAACCGACCTGCTGAGCCGGTAGAGCATAGAAAGGGCTCGGCACCACCAGTTGTCTGCTGACGAGAGTCCGCGTCCTCGTAGTAACTGGTAGCTCCTGCATGGCTTGGCATGCGGGAGCGCGCTTATTGAGCGTATCTCAATTCCGCGCCCATGGGGGCCGTGTGGATAAGCCTTTGGGCAGGTGCTGCACGTAAAATCACTAGAGACTATGTATTCCCACTGTGCGTCCGAATGGTTCATTAATGGTTCATTATTGTAGAGAACTCACGGAGGCTCTCGGAATGTCGGCGATTGTCCCAGGTGAACCGCCTGTGCGCAAACCCACGTGCGACCTAGCCTCAACATTCGCAAAACTCGGAGTCAGATCTTTCTCCACTTCCAATAAAACAGGCCTGGGTAAAAAACAGCGTGACAGTCTACAAAAATGTTTCGTCCTGGCTATCATAGCCGTAATATACACGTTTGGATTAATTCAGATTTGCTAAAAAAAGTTGCTGCAAAATTGACCTTGAGCATGATTTTCAGGGTCAAATCTTTTTATTATTGGATCGCATAGTACTCGTCCGGAGGAGCAATAGATTGAAAGGAACCATCGGATTCAAGCCAATCTTTTCCACAAAAGACGATGTTAAAAACGACACGTAAAAATTATGTAATGACCACCACACCCAAAATTGTGATTCTACATGCAAAAATAAATCGAAGAGAAACAGTAACGTTTTTTCATTTAAGCGGCAGCATGTAGCTGAAAATCAAATACTAGTAATTTACCAAAAAAATTTTGAAAAAATATATTTCTAATAGTATTTTTTATACATAACCGAGTTATGTAAGAATTCATTTTTCAACTTCCACTATTGAGTAAAAAATAAAATTTGTTGTGAAAAAATTATCGAATTGCAAAATCCAATTTTCTTCAATATCATAGTACATAATCATAGTAAAAATTTCAGCTTGAAAACTTCATTTTTGTTCGAATTATTTTGATTTTAACATTAATTAACTGCATTTTGTGGAACCAAATTATTATTGCTATCCATTGCAGTATGTTGTTTCTTTCGATAATATTGCCATAGTTTCCTTTGTTTGTTAGTATTTCTATTTCGTTATTTTCCTTCGGCCATTTTTATGTTTGAACACTTTCTAAATTACGGAAATTATCGGAGTACACCTCGATCACTGAAAGATCTCTCACAAACTCAAATCAGTTTTATACATTCCAATGGGCAACGTCAGGATTATCCAAAATTAGCAGCGATTAGGACCTAGAAGGACTCCGAATTATTGCCTGATACAAGCTTTACAGATTGATTTAAAATTCCAATCATATAGTTGGATAAATTAAAATAATTTGTTACCATTTTATATCTGAAAATCGGTATTGAATTCTACAATTATTTCATTGTATATGTTTGGAAAATGTTGATACTAAATGATTTCTTTACTTTATATAAATTCATGACAACTATCCTGATTATGAATATTAAATGTATTAATATAAGATTAATATTTTATCCAGATTTTAGTATGTTTTTATTTTCTATAGAAGATTTTTTGGAACTTCGAAATTCGGATACGAAGTTTTTCTCAGTTATTTAAATTGATTCATAGTTTTTGCTAGGATAAAAGCGCACTAACTTGAGAAATCAGTTTAGTTCAAAGGAAAATTGGAAATAGGCATTGTCAGGTAGGTATCAATTTCCACGCACTCTTATTCTCCGTCTTATTTTTGCATGTAGAATCACTACCCGATCGGTTGTACCGCGATTTTGGGTGTGGTGGTCGTGACATGTACTTTTTATATAGCGTTTTTACATCGCTTTTTATGTAAGGAGTTCACTTGTGACCCACGATTCCTTCAAGACTATTGTTCCTCCTAATGAGTACTATAGCATACAGCAAAACAATTTGACCAGATGTCAGAATCCCGCTATGGTGATCATGACATACAATTTTGTGCAGTGTACAACTTAGAACTATCTTAACTCACGGTACAATTAAGCTCCCCTATGCGGTCGCCACCTTGTCGTGGTATAGGGGCTTAAGTACCCGCGATGAAGACTGGAGCGATGCCGGCGGGAACTTCGGTTCCTGACAGGGCCTCCCTTGCTGGTAGGATCCAGTCTGAGCAGAGAAAACTAAGAGCGACCAAGGAAGTTTTATGGCCTAATGTCTGAAAACAGTATGGAGTTTACTGCACAAGGGGCTTCGGAACCCCCAGAGCCCGTCCTATTCGGATGTGGGCGAGCAGGCCCCGGGCGACGGTCATCCTATGACTGGTGGGGTAGACTTCCTAGCCCCCCCCCCCCCGATGGATAATGCTATAGGGAGACATATTAGTGTTGACAAAGAACGTCAATGTGAAGAGGGAGGCGTACGCGAGGTAAGCGTGCGCCTTGAGCGCCTGGCACAGTCTGAGCTGCGGACCCGATCCGCGACACGTGGTGTTAAAAGGTCCGCGGCAGGTCTGGACGACTGCGACGGTGGACAGGAGTCCGATGGCTCGATTTCCTTCAACCTTTCGTCGCAGAGTGCGCCGAGCATTAGCTGCGCCAGGAAGATGGGCCGACCGCCAACGACCGGCGATTATGTTGGCCTCATCGAGGCCTCCCAGCTGGAGGCTGAGGCGAGGCAGGTTGCGGCCATTTTTTATCCGGCTGCCCCGGTGCCGAAACCGTCGCGGTCGAGCATCCCGCTCCCGAACGAGGCGGAAATTGCGGAAAAGTTCCGCAACCACCCGACGCGGGATATCGCGGCCGCGATATTGGAGAGTCTGGCCGAGGTGGCCAGAATCTCCGGGGTGTCAAAGGGGCTGAAGGGCAACTTGGCCCGCGCCCTGAGGGTGGCCGCCCTGAATGGCAGGGTGGAGGTGTCGGAGCTGGCTGTCAGGTCAGCTTCCGACACCACCCGAGTCCTAGAGGCCAAAAATGCCCTCCTCAGGGGGCAAATGACGGAGCTGCAGGCGGAGGTGACCCGGTTCCGTCAGGTGGTGGAGACACCCAAGGGCCCCAACGCCTTAGACGAGGAAGGTCCTCGCCTCCACCTGCGGCTGCGTCAGTAGATTTACTGGCGCAGATAGGCTCCCTCATTGATGCCAACATGGCATCATTTAGGAGGGAGCTTGCGCCGCAGGTGCATTCGGCCCCGCGATCGGTGGCACCTGAGCCATCCGTCCCCCCTCAGTCTTCGGACAGGAAGGGCCGGCTGAGGAAAAAAAAGAAAAAAGGGAAAGCTGGGGCCGCTAAAGCTGCCTAGCCGGAGCCCGCTCGCCCGCGGGCTGCCCATAATATTGTGCCACCCTCCGCCACGTCTCCAACCCAGGAGGCGTGGTCTAAGGTGGTTGGCCGGAAGGCCAGTTTGACGGCGGCAGCTGCTAAAGCCACACCGGCCGGGAAGGCGATGGGTGGCCCCGACGGCCCCCAAAAAGAGCACGGCAGCCGTTACAATACCGGTGGCAGCCAGCGGGGCGGTGACGTACGCAGAGGCGATGGCCACTGCCAGATCCAAAGTGGACCTGGCAAAAATTGGCATCGCCTCATTGAAGCCCAGGAGGGCGGTGATGGGGGCCATCATATTGGAGGTTCCCGGCGCCGACGGGGCCGCCAAGATCACCGTCCTCGCCGCAAAAGTGGCAGAAGAGCTGGCGGGAACCGGCGTAAAGGTCGCGCGCCCAGTCAAGAAGGCTGACTTAAGGATACTGGTCGATTCGACCACACCAGCAGATGTCGCTGCAGCTGTTGCCCTCGTGGGAGGGTGCAGCGAGGGGGACCCACGAGATTCGGTCCTTCCCCTCGAGACTTGGCAACCTCTGGGTCCAGTGTCCTGCCGCGGCCGCATGCAAAGTTGCGGTCGCGGGCAGGATAACTGTCGGCTGGGCCCAGGTAGCTGCAGAGGCACTGAGCGCCCAGCCTCTGCAGTGCTATCGATGCTTTGGTGTTGGCCACACCAGGCAGCGGTGCACGGCTGCCGAGGACAGGTCCGACTGCTGCTATGGATGCGGCAGTCGGGACTATAAGGTGGCAAGCTGTCCGGACGTCCAATTGCCCGCTTTGTGCAGGCGCGGGCAAGCCGGCGGGCCATCGCCTCGGCAGCCGGGCGTGTCTCGTCAGTGCGAGGCGAGGCAGGGGAGGCGGCCAAAGGCCGTCTAAAAATAGAAAAAGAAATGGCAAGGAAGCCACGGTGGCCAAGGCGGCAGCCCGGTCGCCGTCGCGCCCGCGGGGGCGGACGCGGCTAATAAGGTCCCAGACTTCACCGCTCCCGCGGCCGCGATGGACATTACGGTTGAAGTATAATGGAGCCCAAAGACCCGATTATACAGGTTAACCTGAACCGCTCGGCCAGAGCACATGATCTCCTTGTGCAATTCTTGGCCGAGCGGGGTGCCGAGTTGGCCGTAGTGACAGAGCCGCGCAGGGTCCCTGACCATCCACATTGGATGGGGGATTCCGCCGCTATAATATGGGGATATAGGCCGGGGATACCTGGCCGTTGATTGGGGCGGCACCGCGGTTGTGGCGATCTACGCGCCTCCAAGGTGGTCCCTCGACGAGTTTGACCAGTGCCTAGATGGGGTAGGGAGATGCGTCTCCCGCTGCCAATCCCGTCCGGTACTGGTCCTGGGCGACTACAATGTCAAGGCTATGGCTTGGGGTTCCCCTGGGACAGACTCGAGGGACCGGGAGGTGCTAGATTGGGCGGCGGGGCTCGAGTTTCGTCTCCTAAACACGGGCTCGGTCCATACGTGCGTGCGGCATAACGGAGGGTCTATCGTTCTTCTTTCGTGAGCAACGCTCCCAGCTGTGCGCCATATTACGGGGTGGAGGGTGGCGAAAGAGTTCACAGATACATAATTCTCAGCCTCTCCGCCGCCCTACCATCGACACCCCAATGTCGCCCCGCCGATGAGGGTTCGCCTCAACTGTGGTGGGCGCTGAAGCACCTCGACCAAGACACTCTGATGGCGGCAGCACATGTCGTGGCCTGGCCAGCAACACCGGCCGGGCCAGTCGACGAGACAGGGGAGGCCCATTGGTTCCGGGGCGCAATGATGTGGTAATCGCGCGCAATAGCGGAGTTACACACTGAGTGCGTCCGCGCGCAACGCCAGTACGCCTGCGCCCGTCGACGACGACGACGAGCAGACGAAGATCTTGCTGCCCAGCTATACGGGCGACAGAGGGAGAACGTGGTCGCCCTGCAGCTGGCCATCAGGCGGGCAAAAGACCAGGCCTAGCGCGATCTCCTCGGTTCTCTGAACCGAGATCCGTGGGGCGCCCATACAAGATGGCAATGGGACGATTACGTCACTGGTCGCCTCCCGTGACGGAAAGCCTAGATCTAGGGCTACTCAGGCGGATCGTGGACGCGTTATTCCCCGTTAGCGGGGAGGCGTCCCAGCCCGCCCCTGAGCCAGAGGACTTTGAGTGGTCCCCGGATCTGGAGGTTGCGCCGGAGGAAATGGCCGGGGTCGTCAAATGGCTTCAGGGCAAGAATACTGCCCCAGGGCCGGACGGTATCCCCGGCCAGGTCTGATTGCTCGCCATGAGCGTCCTGAGCGAGAGGCTGAAAAGCCTCTTGAACGGGGACGTTCTCCGAACTCTGGAGAGGAAGTCGGATGGTCCTTTTGAGGAAGGATGGGAAGCCTGCGGATTCCTTGTCTCCTGGATAAGGCGGGTAAGATCTTCGAGAAGATCATTATTGCCTGCCTCACCAGGCATCTTTCCCGCGACGGCCCCGATCTGGCGGACTACCAGTCGACGCGGTTGACCGTTTCAAATCCCTCTCGAACAATGCCGTGGCAAAGGGCGGAGTGTGCTTGGTGGTGTCTATTGACATCGTCAACGCATTTAACACCCTGCCCTGGTCTGCCATTAGGGCGGCCCTTATCGAGCATCAGGTGCCTCCCTATCTGAGGCAGGTGATCGGGACCTACCTGCGGGACAGGTGGGTAGAATACCCGGGCCGGTACGGGTTGATGCGGAGGGAAGTGGACCGTGGGGTCTGTTTTAGGACCACTCCTGTGGGACCTAGGATATAACGTGGACTTTGAAAAGGCCTCCCTGCCCGACGGTGCACTCTCCTCCGTGCCACTCTCGTCTGCTATGCGGACGACACGTTAGTGGTCGCCATCGGGACTACCTTCGAGAGGACCATCCGACGAGCAGAGGTTGCGGTGATCAGTGTTTAGTGATAATGCAGTGAAAGTAAACGCTGATATTGCCTGCCCGGAGACATCCTTCTGTTCGTCGCCGTCGGATACATGAAGTGGATTTTACAACTAAATGGGTGAGTTTCTTATTGATAATATTCTTCATATTTCTCTAACAAACATATCCCTTACGTCCTTTAACACGATTATTATTTATTAAATTAGCTTTGCGGATCATTCGTTGAACTGTGTTCGGACACGGAATTATTTAAATAAAATATCATTCACGTAAAATATCATTTACATACTATGTTAATCTTCACTGTACACCTTGCTTAAAAATTTCACATGTTACACACGAGGTGTTATGCACACTAGAAAATTAAAACGGCCGTCACGGTTAAATTACTTATTATTTCGGGTCAGAAAAATTAGTAAATATTCTTCAGACGTTCTAAGGTAAAGGTGAACAGCGTTTTTCTTAAAAGTATCACTGTTACGTAGTAAAAAAAATCCAGATAGTTCTCGCTTCGTGATTTGCTCAATTCTTCGAACGCGGCTCGAGTCCATTCCGACCATCTGTCAAAGCCTCGTGCTGCGGACTCTCTCGCGGACTCTCTCTCTCTCTCTCTCTCTCTCTCTCGCGCCATCATCTCTCATTAGCCAGTGTTTTTCGTTAATAACTCGTAAACAAAGCCGCAGATTGCATTTTCGCAAAGGAAAAAGTTACTTCAAATGACCTCAGCTACCCCTCATTTTCGGCTGTTAAAGTAATTGTGGAACACCCTGTATATAGTATTATATCTATAGTATCTCCTCTTCCTAAATTGTCCATTTTTGTATACAAACTGAGAGACAATTGAAGAGTATTTACTGTATGAAGGAAAAAGTTCAAACGATTTAAAATACACATATTCATGATTCATTATAAAATAAATTCAAGATCAAAATTTATTTATGCATTCCGAACAATATAATATCGTTGAAATTAAGTAATACTGAATTGCTTCAATAACATCTCCAGCAGCGATGTTGTCAAGTCGTTTGTACGTAATACTGCATTGCCAGATTTATCCGTCAGAAAATGTTAATGTACCATTCGAAACTTTGCAAACCTTTCTACGCATGGGAAAATTCCAACTTTTGGTATATTCAAAATACTGCATGTCTTCATTTTCAGATAGGAAGCTCTTAAGCACAGTTTATAGCACAATCGAAAGACTGGAAAAAATTATATTCCCTTCGTATCGAAATGATTGTCCGATTTATAAATTTGCATCGAATTAAGGAGATAGAAGCTATTTTTTTTATATAAAATAAAAGTTAAATAAATAGTTATTATACTCGTTTAGCTATATCATGCTTAATAGATCATGCTTAAAAACATTATTGTTTAAAATGGGACAATCATTTCGATTCAAATAATTTATGCAAATAGGACAATCGTTTCGATAAGGAGGGAATAATTGATTGAATAAATTATTTTTAGTATTGTAGTCGCTCAATAAAATAGCTCATCGGAAATAATTTTCGAACCCTTTAACCTTAGTGGTATTCTGTAGTACCATTTATTTTAAAACGCGGCATGGCCTTGAACTAAAACTGTTTAGAACTCAGTCTTACGTAAACGGTCAGCATTTATGATCACTTTGCTGAAATGTTAGGAAACGATGCCAGCAATCGTCGAAATTATAGTGGTGTGCATAATTATAGTAACTTTCATATTGTTACTAGCATCTAAACGAAAACTTAATAATATATAATTATATTAATATAATTTAATATAACTTAATATATAATCTTAATTATATATAATATAAACTTAATATATAAACTTAATGATATATCAAATTTGTATGTTTCTATTATCTATTATTTTCTTTTGAATATGTAGGGTGTGTCAACTAAACGCGGCCACTTAAGGTGCAGATAATTATAAACTTAAAATAACTTTTACAGTTTTGCTGATATTTAAATAAATACCTAAAGAGGCTATATTTGTATATTTCTATTTTTTCTATTATTTCTAATATAGAAATATACTAATATGAGATTTCGTTAAATTTTTGTTAAAAATGTAAAAGACACTTTGAGTCTACAATTATATACACAACTGTATGTTTCGGCGCAAAAATAAATATATACATATATACAGTATCTGTTTTCATCCGTTTCGACTAATACGTAACGTTGCACTTTGTAGGATTTTGGTGTTATAATTAGTTTTGAAAGTATGCCAAAATTGTTTAAATACACCACTCAAGTGAACAAAAATATTGTGATTTATTTGAATTTTATGCTTTTATGTTTTCGTGGTCTCTGCAAATATGCTGGGTGTATAAAAATGTTTCGTCCCGGTCGTCATAGTCGTATTCTACGCCTTTGGATCGATGGAGATCTGTTAAAAAAAGCTACCACAAAATTGACCTTGAGCATAATTTTTAACGTCAAATACTTGTCTTATTGCATCGTGCAGTCCTCGTCAGAAGGAAAAATAGTCTTCAAGGAACCATGGATCTCAAATCAACACTTTGCATAAAAACCACGTTACTAATATAATATTATAGAATAATATAAAATTATATAAAGTGTCCAAAAAATTGTGGTACAACAGGCCATGAATTCCACGTGCAAAAATAAGTCTGAAGAAAGTAACATTCGTTTATTTAAGGCTCCGTTTTCGAGAAATATTAGATTGACAAATAATAATATTGAATAGAAATCAAGTGGCGCGATTGGCCATGACATACCAATTCTATTTCTCGTAATAGTACAGGTTACGCGAACTTCGCGCATCTTCCAACCCATTTGTCAGGAAAACGAAGCCTTAAGGGTGGGCATTCAGCTGAAATTCAAGTACCAGTAATATTTTCCAAATGAAGTTTTGAAAAAATATATTTCTATATAGTATTGCTTACACATATTCGATTTATATACAAATTAATTGTCCAACTTCAACTCTCAAATATTTTTTTCAGCTTGAAAACTTCATTTTTGTTCGAATTATTTCGATTTTAGCAGCAGTTAACTTCACTATAATTAGTGTTTCTTTTATTCCACACATTCAAATTTTTTGTTTGTTAATTTTGTTCATATGAAAAGATGTGTTATAACAAATTTATTTGGTTCAAAGGTAAGAATATTATAATTGATGGGTTTTTCTTTCAAGGTCATTTTTTCCAAGTTACGCATTATTTACACTCCTACCCCTCAGTGGAAGATAACTTGTTGGAATGAAATTTAAGCTTTCTTAAAGATTATATGAACTTCTTGCAGGTTTCAAATTTTTTAAATGTGCATTGAAACGATTAAGGATAGTTGGGTAGTTTACTCCGAGTCTAGGGTGATTGACAACAAGAGCAGTATTCACTCACCGAGATATGTTACACAAATTAAGTTTATAATAAGTTTGATAATAATCCTTCAACTAACTTTAAGTGATTTTTCGTATTCCATCTTATCAACTTCGGGGGGTGGTTTCACCCCCTAAACATGAAAACGGGCCGATATAAAAAAAAATACGTATCCCTTATTTTCTAGTCCTCTATAACATATCTAAAAAAAACTAAGCAATCGGAGGACACCTAAAAACCTTTCCTTATTAATCAGCCAGAACGGTTCAGATCCTTTTCGTTACTCGTACGTGGTTCTAGGTTATTTTACTCAGTGGCCCACAAGAGTATTCGTACACCATTTAAAACGCAATAACTATTTTTAAACTGAACTAAATGACTTGAATTTTTTTTAGATGATAGAGGAACTAGTCTACTAGATGATGACTGAAATGCTTCTTTTTTTCATTTTGCTATTACTTGGAATAACGAAAAAGTAAAAATCTCTTGTTTTTTTTACTTTTTATATCTGAGCCTATAACAAAAATTTTTAAAATGTCTTTCGTAGATCTCGGTAACTTATATGCATGTTGAAAATTTTATCGAAATCGGTTCACGTTGTTATGAGTTACATCAAATTAAAGATCGCAAAAATCGCAGTTTTATCACGATTTTGACCAAAAACTGTGAGAAAACTGCAGTATTTAAAATCGTTCAACGCCTGTAGTTCGACTCTGGTTTAACCGATCTCGATCAAATTTTCAGCACGCATATAAGTTACCGAGATCTACAAAAGACGTTTTTTAAATTTTCGCCATAGGCTCAAATAAAAAAGTTAAAAACGAGGGTTTTTAATTTTTTTTTTCTTTTCATTCTAAGTAATACCAAAATTAAAAAGAGCTTTTCAAAACCATCGTCTAGTAGACCAGTTCCTCTATCTTCCAAAAAAAATTTAAGTCATTTGGTTCAGCTTTGAAAATGTTATTGCGTTTTAAATGGTGTACGAACACTTTCGTGGGCCACTGTACGTTTTGCAAACTACTAAAATTAATACTTTAGAGCAGTCTACATCAAGTTCGACAGCCGTTAACTCTAGATATCTTAGAATGGTCTGGATCTCCTGTAGATTTGTCATTGTTGCTTAATCCGGATTTGTCCACGTGGGGTGTCCATGGAGCCCCAATGAAAAAAAGGACTATTTACTGATTAAAACTTTTGCTATTGGTAAGACACAACAATTTGCTATTGGTAAAAGTCTGCTAGACGCTCAGGTGAGTACTCTCGGCACCCCAATAAACACTGGATGTCTCAAAGACGTCCATTTTACGTCCAATTTAGGTCTGAACGTCGTACGCCCTAAAATGGTCATCTTTAAGACGTCTTATTTCAGACGTTAAAAGTACGTCCAATTTGCGAACGTCCAGCACACGACTGATTAATTTAAAAAAACATGAAAACATAAAAAATGCCTTGAAGGAATACTTCAACTGCTTAAAGACGTTCCAAATTGGACGTCCTTTTAACGTCTGAAACAAGACGTCTTAAAGATGTCTGTTTCAAATCGTTTTTAAGATGTCTGTTTCTAGACGTCTTTAAGAGACTTGAAATATTTCTTCAAGTCGTTTAATACGTTTTTATTGATTTTTAACTAAATCAGTCAAGTGCTTTTAAATACAACTTTAATATGGACGATGGGGCCAGAAGATAAAAATGACGATAATTTTGTTTCTTTTTATAGAAATCGATGGTCGACAAATCCAAACAACAAACCGACAAACCCACATACAACATCCCATGCACGAGAAGGAGACACAAAGAAAGTAGGGATTGTTTTTCGCGTACCGACACTGCGACCGTTGTTCGGTCTACGGGGGTTGTAAATTCCCGACTCTAATTTGACAATGTGGTTCGCGATGCTCTGTGCCCACTTAAAGTAACAGAGCTGGTAGTGAAGGGTATCGACTGTTGCACTTTTTAACAGAAATAACGACTTTAATTTAGAAGACTAGTTATAGTACATGGAGTGTTTTCGGTCTGTGTGGTGTCGAATGATTGTTGAAGACTATCCGCGCCTCGCGATGTACCGGCCTTTTTATTGAGGAAGCTTCTTTGCGAAGCTCCCCCTTCCCGGATAGAGACGTGCACTGATTGGTTTTTGCCGAAAGTTATGTTTGTCCAATCAGTGCTCTTTTAAATTTTAGCAACTCCCCAAGAGCGACTGGTCTCGGAGAGGACGTGATTGTTTTGTGACACGGTCGAAGGGTTTCCGCCGCCTTCGACGACACAACGGAAATTCCTCCAGGTCAACTCACGGTAGCCTCGAGTACCGTGTTACGCACTCGGCTCGAGATGACCCTTCGGAAATCCTAGGTTTACGACACGTTATGGTTGGTGGAATAGCCGAAAATTAGTTTTGGAGGCCGGATGGTCGCCAGACGTAAAAAAGGTCTTTATCCTATTGTCGAATCCGTGTCGTAAACCTGGTCGACGAAAACTCGACGGAATTTGTTCTTCCGTGCCGGAGCAAATGTGCGGCGCAGATGTGCTGTGGAGTGTCTGATTGCTTGTTTTATGGGTTGAAAAATGCGGATAGTTGTACTGGCATGAAACGTTCTACGAGAACGGAACAGGGATCTATCCCCCACCACTTGATATCCAATCTACCTACTATACATGGACTATACCCAAAACGAATTGTTTATTGTTCCAACGAAAAGAAGTGGATCGCAAACAATGAAAACATTCGCGAGGCCACCCAACGCATCGATCGATATCTTTATTTACTCTGCACTCCGCAGGATCCTTTTAACGACCAATCACCGAAAACAACAACCAATATTAGGATCCATGTATCCGAGTTTGTCAACAACACGGACGCAAGCAAATGTCAACATGATTTCCATATAACCCAGATGACGGCAAAAGTGTTTGAAAACAGGACCGCGAAGGTTCAGTTTCCACGTCTCGCCTGCGATGAATCGCGTACAATAGAACGTGCCGGCAAAAAGAAATCATCGGAACCGTTAACAAGAACAGGCAAGGATAATATTTCACCGATCATCGGTGCGCTGCTGCGTTTGATTTGAATGGAAGCCGGAATCGATTCTCGGCACTTCCTGCGCCGGTTGCCACGATTCCTGCGCGCTTTCCCACCTCAGACAGCCGCTGAATTATTGGCAAGAGGGCTCGGGTTCATTGGCAGGCCGAAATCTCGGCGCGAATCTATCAGACGCGGAATTTACCGCCACTTGCGTTCATTATGGTGTACTTTTTCTCCATCGGCAGGCGGGGCAGGGGGACGAATTTATCGCCGTTATTTACGATTCTTCGGAAAATCAAATAACGCACGACCCCATCGCGTCGTAGCGACGCTTTAAGCGCCATAAAGCTGCGCGTCGCTGGTCGCTACAGTTTTATTCGCTTCGGCGCATCAGAGTGGAACGGATGAGCGTAAAACCGTGAATCATCGCGGCCGGTATAAAGCCACCCCTAAACGAGCTCGCATTATCTTCTTCCCTTTCTTGCTTTCGCACGGCCGCGGGTAACGCGGCGGCACCGTCGGTCCAAGGTCAACGGGGATTCACAGCTTACAATCCGATTTCGTAAGGTAGTGGAGTCAGTTTTACTGTGGGTTAACCAATCGAACCCTGCAAGAAGCACCTGACGTGACAAAAGTGAGTATCGAGAAAAGAGTCTCTAAACATTAAAACAAAAATTTCTTATATCTAGCGAAGTTTTAAAAGTCTTTAGGATATTTATAACTTCAATTTTTCTCCTTTTCATTTCATTACTCTAACATAAATTACGTAATAAATGTATTTTATACGACAATTATTGATTATAGTATCCTCAGCCCTTCTTGCATAAAATATAAAAATGTGGTAAAAAATATTTATTAACATTGTTCTCTATTGTTTATGATTTTTATATAATATTTGAAAATATGTACATGTTTAACATTGGAAAAATTATAATTTTGAATAATAAAAATGAAAAAGTACCGGTTATCTGCTTCAATTTATTCGGCTTCGTCTATAATATTTTCAATATCACTTGGTTCATCCGAAACAGAATCAAAATTTACAAATTGTGCATCTCCTGATACATTTTTCTTAAATTGCTCTTCAAATCAATTTATTTCTTCTTCGTTCAAAAAATCATACCAACTTCTAACGTTTTGTAGCTTACCTGATTTTATGATTTGCTTTGGTGCGGTTGGAATCCGCATTGCGAAGTCAGTTGGAAATGTGTTACATCTTGAAAAAAATTGAAAATTGTTCATAGCTTGCACTATAGAATGAACTAGTAAGAATATTACCGCAAGTTGAGTATTTAATACGGTAGTATTTCTGTATTGCAAAGCGATTGCCCTTTGCTGTAGGTTCCTTCTGATAAAAAGAAATTAAAGATCTATCCTATATTTTTGTAATGCCCTTTCAGTAAATAACTTCTGCATTTTTCGTTATTATTTTATCATAGTCTGGTCCAGTGGCAAATCTGCACAACTTTTCAGTTTCTTTGTATATAATCCAAAGTTTCGACCACTTTTACTTGAATATAATGCGAAGTCTTTTCACAGATATTTGAGAAAGATGAAGCAAAATTTTCGACGAACAATGAATCTAGACCCACTACGTGTGACAGGGTACTTTCACAGGTTTTCATACGATTTCTATTTTTGGTTAATGTTCCTAGACTTAAACTCTTTCGACACCATGCGCCCTGATAAATAGAACTCCTGAAGAGATTTACTTCGCTGCTCATAAAAATTAACATACAATTCTTTACGGCATGCAGAATGGATATAAGTGTAACACTTGGGGCAACATGAAAGGACTGAATTAAAAATCTTATTTGCAATCTGTCTACTTGAATTTTCATATGGCATTGCTGGAGTTCTCCGTCTTTTACTATAATTACGTTTCCAAGTGTCCTCTTCACGAAGTTTTCTTCGGACAAGAGTTTCTAGATCTTCGTGAAGTTGGTTCACTGTCGAAGTTTGAACTAGAAGACTTCATTTCTCCTATTTTTAGCACAAATTTTCGTTCACAATGCACAAAGAGATACCAGAAGATGCTTACTTAACCAAACAGATCGTTTGTTACATAATGATCAACCTTATTTGTGAACGTCGCACATCGATACAAAATTTACCGTAACTTCCATTAATTCCACCGTAACTTCGCCGATTGTGTTCAGGTTAAATTTAGAATGGAATGAAACATTGATTTATATGTTTTAAGCGAGAAGAGCTTGAGTGCCCTCAAGCCGTTCTTGCATCTGAGAGTTCAATTGTATGCTAATTTTTCTCTACGAATCAAAGTATTGGAAAATGTTCAAAAGGAAATGAATAAAATTATAATTTTTGTAATAATATATAATAATAACTGTAATTTCGCCAATTCTATAGATATCGCAATAAAATTTGCAGGATATATTCAGAATGGAATGAAAAATCGATTTATACATTTTACGCAAGAAGATCTTCAATGACCTCAGCCTGTTTTTACATCCGAGGGTTCAATTATTGTGCCTTTGGTCTGTTTTCGGGCATAATTAAGTTTTTATTCATCGAATACGATATTATTCGAAATTTTAATATTTATTTAATATTTATCGAATATGTTAAATTTTTGTGTTCTTGTGTTTTATTTATTTTTTAATTAAAAAATGTAATTTGTTTTATTCGATAGATAGAACGTTCATTATACCCGAGAATCAACCAAAGGTACAGCATTTGGTCACCGTACAACAACCGGCTCCACTTCCCTAATCCTCGCAAACCCGACAACGTGCAAGTGTGAAAGTTCAGCTTCGTCGACGACTTTGATATCCCCCCTCCCTCTCTTCCAAACTCGAGAATGACCATCTATTTTTTCATTAGGATTCTTTAAACTTTACATCGCTGAATACGCAAGCAAGTAGGATGATTCTTCCCACTCGTTTAGTGCTGGGAACAGTTTGTCTGCTCGAGAGCAACAGAAAATAAAGACGGTTATTTGTTTAACGAAGATTGTTGCGCGCGAACGATGCTGCGACGTGCACGGAGAATTTTACGCCAGAGGGTTACTTCAGAAAATAAAAGCTGCGCGTCGTAATAACTTGGATTTCAGAGCTCTCCGATATTTTATACCCCGGTAGATGTCTGTTCTACTTTCGAGAACAACGGCCGCTGGAAAAAAGTGTTTGCATAGGAATGGTGCGGTGGATTTTATAAAATAGTTTGGTATAGAAACATATATATATATAGTAAAAGTAAAACACTCGTATATATATAGTAAAAGTAAAACACTCGTATATATATATACGAGTGTTTTACTTTTACTGTTTCTAAGGGAAATTATAAAGTTGCAAGAACCAACAGTTTCTACAGAGTTTCTACAGTTTCTAGGATTGATTCTCAACAATGCAATATTGGAATGGAAACTGGTGTCAACATTGCCTTCGAACGCTGTCCTTGTACGGAACGCTGTAAGCACACCACAAATCGTCTTATCACCCGCCAGTCAAAATTACCCTGCATTCGACGGTACGAGGATTAACCCACTTTCTATCGACGCATGCATGATACGTACATGACGTGCATAAAGTGGTGAGATCGCAAGATGAGCCATGGCAGGAATGCGATGACGTATGGTAAGGATGCGGGTCCGATTGGTCAGAGGCGAAGCGTATCGCCTAGTGTCACATGCATTTCCGACTAGAGCACTCCATTTGCCAAAGCGGGATCGCGCGTCGGAGAGAGACGATGAGAGCGAATGAGACATATGGAGAACGAATCAGGTAGCGCGAATCGACAGATAGTAAAGTGAAAGAAATTTGTATAAGAGCACTACTGTTGAGGTGCGTCGTGTGAGCACCTGATATCGTTATTCCGCGATATTAACTATCTATCGGGTTGTAAGGCCGACTACGCTGCGCGACGGAATGGGACGATATCGTTGTCCGTTTACTTAAAAATGAACAACTGTTTTACTTAATAGATCGTGAATTGATAGACTGAATGAAACGTAGACTAGAGTGACGAGCGACGTTGAACGATATGAACGAGGTTACGCAGGAGTAAAAAATGACTGACCGAGGTGGTCAAGAGTTCTCGTTTTTATGTTTCTCGCCGAGAGAAAACTTGAAGATCATTGGTTGATCGCGAGGTGGAAAGGGACCTTAGGAGTCCCGGTCGTACCCAGTGTCGCAGGTAGCAAGAAATCCCGGAAAGGGCGACCGAAGGGATGCGTGTTGGCGACCCTGTCATAAATGAAGGAAATGTTGCCGATGAAGTGTGCGTTATCCGAAATTGCAGAAATGACTTTATTGCCGGAAAGGAGACGGCTCGAAGGAATTAGAAATTTAGAAACTGCAGGCGAAGGCTCTACGAAATTGAAGGCCTAACGAACGTGACTTTGTCAATTGCACGTCGTTCGTTGAAGGACCGTCAATTTGCCACGCTGCACCGAAGGTTCCCCGTAAATAAACTGTTTTTTAGGGATTGAAGAAAGGTAGTCCGTCCCGGAGAAAGTCGGGCGGACACAGCTGGAAAATTCCGTTGCAAGACGGAACAACTACGATTTACTGAAAATGTTAATTCATTGTATACATTTTCACTGGTTATAAGTCGGAAACTTTAGGTGATACCACAATAGGTTTACTGCGAAGCGATGTTATAAATAAACTCTGGATTTCTATATCTGCTCAAGAATATCTACCTACTCTTATAGACGAAAGTATTCGAACGCTTACGTTTCTAACATTCAATTAATAAAATATATGTGTTAAACTGAAGCATTTGATATAATATGACACATATAACAAGGGATGCGTCTTAAGACTGCGTAAGCAAAATTAGAAAATAATTCAACAATATATTGCATTTTTACAGTACATTTATTGTAAACACGTACCAGAAATCGCTCACAAAAGTATTCGAACGAAACAATTAACAGTTATTTAAATTGAACGATTCAAGGTTTTAATAGGAAGTTGACCCACCTTTTGCTTTTATAACAGCCCTAAGTCTGTTTTTCATTGCTTGGACCAACTTAGAAGTAACATTTGCATCTATTGATTGCCATATTTCAATAATATTTCGTTTTAACACTTCTTTCGAAGTAATAACCGTATTTTTTAATCATCTTTCTACTTCATCTCATAAATGTTCAATAGGGTTTAAATCGGGACTTTGCGGTGGATGTGGAACATTATACTATACCCATTCTTTGACTATTTTAGCAGTATACTTCGGATCATTGTCAGACTGAAACCAATAATCGCTAGGTAAATTCAATTTTGATGCACTGCTTTTTAAATTTTCCTGCAAAATTTTTAAGTATTTCGAATGTCCATTATCCCATCGATGAACACAAGGTTTCCCACTTCACTAGATGCCATGCAGCCCCAAACTAATACGGATCCACCATTATGTTTTATAATCGGCCGTAGATTTCGCGGTTCTAATTCTGTGTGTTCCAAGAAGAAAACCATATATTAGCAAGAAAAATAAAATTGTACGTTTGAAATTCGCCGAAAAATTTATTTATGAAAATAATTCATTCTGGGACAAAGTATTATTCTCTGATGAGAGTAAATTTAACGTTTTTGGTAGCGATGGACGTAAAAGTGTTTGGAGGAAAAAGGACACAGAATTAGAACCACGAAAATTTAAAAAGCACTGTATCAAAATTGAATTTATCTAGCGATTATTGATTTCAGTCTGACAATGATCCAAAGCATACCGCTAAAATAGTCAAAGAATGGGTATTATATAATGTTCCACACGTGGTGCCACATCCACCGCAAAGTCCCGATTTAAAACCTATTGAACATTTATGAGATGAAGTAGAAAGATGATTAAGAAATACGGTTATTACTTCGAAAGAAGTGTTAAAACGAAATATTATTGAAATATGGCAATCAATAGATGCAAATGTTATTTCTAAGTTGGTCCACTCAATGGAAAATAGACTTAGGGCTGTTATATAAAAGCAAAAGGTGGATCAACTTCCTATTAAAACCTTTAATCGTTCAATTTAAATAACTGTTAATTGTTTCGTTCGAATACTTTTGTGAGCCATTTCTGGTACGTGTTTACAATAAATGTACTGTAAAAACGTTATATATTGTTGAATTATTTTCTAATTTTGCTTACGCAGTCTTAAGACCCATCCCTTGTTATATGTGTCATATTATATCAAATGCTTCAGTTTAACACATATATTTTATTAATTGAATATTAGAAACGTAAGCGTTTGAATACTTTCGTGTATGAGTGTATCTAGGATAGGTATGAAATTTGTAGAAGAACAGTAACATTTAATGTAATGTATTTATTCAACGTGCCAGAGTGTGTTACATCTCTATTACACGTGAATCTGTTTCTTACTTTTGCTTACATTTGTAGTATTCTTTGGACATAACCTTACAATTAGTTTGGTGTCTTATTTCTACGTTCTACATCTGTGTAAGTAACCTATACAGGGTGTTCCAAAATTATGTTACAATCGAGAAATGAGAGGTCCCTGAGATCATTTGAAGCATCTTCTTCCTTAACGAAAATACAATCCATTGCTTCCTTTACGAGTTACCAACGAAAAACAGTAGACCAATGAGAGGCGAGATCAGCTGGCGCGAGTCAATGGGCGGAACTGGACTTCAACCGCTCGTTGGTTTGGCCATCTCGCGCTAACCAAGCTCATTTCTCATTGGTCAATGTTTTTCTTTAATAACTCGTAAACAAAACCGCGGATTGCATTCTGGGTAAGAAAAAAGTTACTTCGAATGACCTCAGGAATCCCTTATTTCCTGGAAGTAACATACTTTTGCGACACCCTGTATTGTATTTTATGACATCATATTTTATCACATTGTTCTCTAATCTATGATTTCAGAATGCATTCTCGCTACATCCGCTTCCTAACCTCGACTCCGGTTGAGCTTGTTATTTCTGCTGTATATTTAGCCTGTGTTATTTTATTTACATTTTACTCTATTTACCGTTCGTTTTCTTTCCGATTATTGCTTTTTATCATTACATGTTATATTACTATATCTTCTATAAGTTATTGATTTGCAAAATTTGAATAAACTACTTTTTGTTAACTATTTAATTGATTGGATGATTACTTCGGTTGCTTGGTTAATTCTACTTTTGCTGGTTGTACCGTCTCAATTGGAAAGCCGCGGGTTCTATTTTTATATTTGTTCTTTTAGTTTTGCTCCCGTTGTTTTAATCTCGTTTCCTACGTGACTAATACTAATTTACCTAGTTCCTATCTAACGGGACAGTAACATTTACTTAGTACGGTAGCATCATTGGCACGACAAACATCGTCCATAATTCAGAGAATGTAAGTATTAGAAGTGTTTGATATTTTATTTTACAAATACATAATTGAAAAAAATTCCTCTTCCATTAGAATGCCACGAATAAAAATAAAAACATGTTACGATATAGGATTCTCTCTCTCTCTCTCTCTCTCTCTTCGAGAAATAGCTAAAAAAAATTTTTTAAACTTGGGATAGTCGTTCACAAACTTTCTCGCGAAATATAAAAAAAATAAAAGTTCTAAAAAAATAAAAGTTCTAGCGAAGTAAAAAGATCTTTAGACTTGCCAGTGACTGTACGACGAGTGCAGCAGATACTGCAAAAAAATAAGCGATTGAAGTGGATAAAAAAAGCAGTGAAACCACCGCTCACGAAACATCACAAAACCGCAAGATTAGATTTCGCTCGAGAGCATATGTCCTAGGATGTAGAATGAAAAAATATTATATTTTCTGATGAGAACAAATTTAATTTAGATGGACCTGACGATTATAAATATTATTGGGACTGATAAAAAAGTGGCCATGAGCAGGGATTTTGACGAAGGAAGTACATACATATAATGCTGTGGACCGCGTTTAGCTATACTACAAAAACATCAACATGAAAAATTTGCACCAGATTGAACACAGATAAATGTATAAATATATTAGAAGATTGTTTAATTCCGCTTATAGAAGATAGGAATATAATTTTTCAACAAGATAACGCTGCTGTGCACAGTGCTAAAATGACACAAGAATGGTTTCAGCAAAAAGATTTGCCACTTATAACGTGGCCGAACCCCATAGAAAACCTATGGGGGATCTTATCAAGAGTGGTATGTAAAAATAATAAGCAGTATAGTAATGTTAAAGAGTTGGAAACTGCTATAAAGCAAGAAATGGGTAAAATTAATGTTACGACATTGCAAAAGTTACTTTGCAGTATGAAGAATAGAGTATGTGAAGCAATAAAACGTGATGGTGAAAATTTTAATTAATTATATTATATATTACTATTATATAGTAATAATATAATATATATAATATAATAATAGTAATAATATAATCTATAAAAAAGAAAACAATAATATAATTATATATATATATAATAATATAAATATATATATATATATATATATATATATATATATATATATATTTTATATATATATATATAATATATATATATATTATTATAGATTTATATTATTATCTTTTTAATAAATATATATATAAATATATATATATATATATATTTATTAAAAAGATAATAATATAAATCTATAATAATATATATATATATTATATATATATATATAAAATATATATATATATATATATATATATATATTTATATTATTAAATTATATTTATATTAAATATATATATATATATATATATATTTATTAAAAAGATAATAATATAAATCTATAATAATATATATATATATTATATATATTATTATTATAATATAATATAATATAATATAATATAATATAATAATTATAATATATATATTATATATATATTATATTATTACTATATTATTATAGATTTATATTATTACTTTAGACCACGATACCTATAGGAATTTCGATATGTTTTTATATGTTCATTGTATTTAATCTTATATACCAAAAATATAGACGTTCTTTTGTATTTGCAATACCGGTGTTTTATTTTTTACTGTGTCATGTCGTCACGACACAATGAGAGAGTTTCCCAAGAAATATGAAGGTTCTTGTTCTTTGTTCTCGTTCTGGATTAAACTTCCTTTATTTTAGTAATTATTTCTGAGCGTGTCGATGATGCTAATAGATCTGAGGATCGGTATCTTGTTAGACGCCCTCTTGTTTGAAGGAAGTTGTACTGATGCTAGTTTTGGAGGGCTTCTTACTTGAGTGGAGGGGGGTTAGGCAATCATAATGGTTAGTATGCTAAAGACAGAGTTTTGAAGATGATGTGGCGAGGCAAAAGTTCAGGTATGATGCGGCAAGGGCAGAGGTCGATGACGAGCAGAGTTTGAGGATGAGTCAAGGGTGACATCGTAGCTCACAAAAGATTTCGAGATGTTTAGTAAGAAAATAATGAAATTACATTGGTATACAATGATAAGTGATGATCGTAGAATGACGTTGGTATACAATATAACATTAACCCCTTGATGTACCATTTTCTCTGCAGTTACTGCGGTCAGAAATTTTTCGATTGCAATAATTTCTTAGAAGAGAAAGAAGATTGATGCTTATTGTGTGCCTAAATTTACTTGAATGCTTAAATATTGATGACAAGAGATTAGAATTTTATTCCAATTTTTTAAAAGACAGAATAACTTTTATACTCAATAAGTTAATACTAGAAATTTTCATGACGAGTCGGTCACGTCAAAGCATGGCAAGAAGTTAACAATAATAAATGATGTAACAACAATAGTAGTGATAATAATATCAGTAATAATAATAATAAGAAGAAGAAGAAGAAAAATAAATCTAATTAGAATTAAAATGGTGGAGTAGGACGTAACAACTGCCCATGTAAATTTCCAACTTATTTTTAATATTAGTAATAGAGTACTAACTTCCTATTATTAAAAAAATAGCAATGCCTCTATGCAAACTTCGTTCACTGTAGCGATAGTCGATGTGGTGAACAGCATAACGTCTAGGGGAGCGTCAGAGGTGGGGATGGGCGGGCCTAAAACGATGAGTCCCTCTCGCCCCTGTGCCGTCTTGGGGCTCATCTTATTATCTCGTCACGGTAAACACATTTTGACAAATATTCGATAAAAGATCGCATCACGTCGTTCGCATTTTTTTCTGTCTTTGTCTACCTGTCGCGATAAGTCGAATCGGAGAATTATTTGCGAACCGTAGCTTCTACTTTCAACGATTCCATGTTGATTCAATAAAATGACAGGACTGTTTCATTCGATGGGAACGTCGACCAAAATGAATAATTTCATTAACTAATGAAATTATGAAACGTACTCGTACAGACTTATTCTCGGAATATTGTCGATGTTTAAACCAGAGAGGAGCACTTTTTATTTGAGATGTAGATAACAAATAAAAACGACAAATATTTACCTCGAATAAGATAACAAATAAATTTATTTGAAATAGGCATACGTACAAATAAATTTCGAAATATTATTTGAGAAATAATTTATTTGCAAATAATTCCGTTATTTCAAATGGTAATGCAAAATAACAAATAACATATATGTTAACATATACTTCTTTTACATGATAAGCATGTTCATTATAGATGATTGTTGGCTCTTAGTACAACACGATATTCAAACATATCATTTGATAGTTGGCTTGCAGTGTTATTAATAATATAAAATAAAATAAATAATATAATAAATAATAATATAAAATAAAAATTCTATCAAATGGAAAGAGTCATTCAACTGAACCTGATGATGGAAGAGTTATAACGATAACTGTGCACGGATAAGTGGTCTTTTAACATATTTATATCTCTCTATTTATTGTGAAAATACCGTAAAACTGCTAACACCGCTTAAAAATTTATGAAATTTCTATTGGGTGTATTATGTTCGTCTTCTTTGTCAGACCTAAATTATATATATATATATATATATATATATATATATATATATATATATATATATATATATATATTATTTAATATAATATAATAATATTAATTTATTATAATTAATATTAATTATAATTAATAATAAATTATTATAATATAATAATATAATATAAAATAATTTATATAAAATTATATTTATATTATACAATATAATTAAATTCATCATTATCTTCAATCACCAGGTCTTGGTTAGGAAGAGTGTTTTCAACAACTGCTTTTATAAACACATCATGAAATTGTTGCCGTTTTGTTTCATTTAAGCTATTTGTTTCATACATTTAGCCATCTTGCATTAAAGCATGGATGAGAAAATGTAGCAATGACAGCATTAAATGACTCACGTTCAAAAGTAAATAAATATGCAAAGCGTCTTTCTAAATTTGATATTATAATTGCAGAAAACGACTCACAAAGTCTCCATTCGCGTGATTGAAGTGTTTCAGTTTTTTTTTCATTTCTAAAAGATAAGGTACATATCTAAAATTGAATTAAACCATTGCAATAAAATGTTTACAGTGAGTTTAAATAGTACGAATATAATAACAATGTTATAATATAATAATGTTAAAACTAACAATAATGAATATAATTATTACAAAAAATTGTTATTTGCAACTTTGCATTATACGAAAAATAAATTATTTGAAAGTGATCTATTTGTCGAATATATCAATGAACAAATAACATTGTTTCAAACACAGTGATAGACCGAACAACAAGTTAAATACAAATTTTATTTGAATAATTATTTGAATAATATTTTATTTCAATAGTGTCAATCCCTGGTTCAAACTAATTAAGTTAAATAGTTACTATGCATTGTATCGTGAATTGTTTTGCAAGACGCTTTTGCATGGTGGAACATTCTCGAAATGCTAGAAATCGAAACACCTCTAGAAAAACTAGAAAACTGTCTTCGAAGATTGAAGTATTCCTTTTACAACGACCCCCTAAAACTTCATGTACGAATTTTTAGAGCCAATGTACACGTACACTACGTACAGAGTGTGCATAAAGTACAAACATTTTTACGACTGTTAATTAGAAGATTATTTTATTATTATTATTATTATTACCTTTTACTGCTTCTTACGACAAGTCGATACTTAGAATTTCTAAGCACTTAAAAGCTAAAGTTATCACTTCCAACAATTGTCCAACGTCAACTAAAGTAAAAATCGTTCACAATCCATTTTCTATAAAAACACAGCGAGCTACGAATGAATTCGAACACACCTTTTAATATTGAATAACTGTTCTAAAATTCAGCGAAACAATTTTTTATTTGAGATATTAGGGGATATGAGATATTGTCATATGATATCTAAACAAATTTCTGCAATAAAATTGCAATTAATTGAAATGGCAAACCGGAAAACATAAAACACACATTCTTTAATATTTTTCATTTGACAACGGGACTGAAACAAAAGTTTCGACAGTACATTTTGTTAGTCTTCGTGATTTGTATGCATGCCGAAAATTTCATCGAAATTGGTTGACGTTATTACGATCTAGAAACAATTTAAAGATAGCGTAAATCGCGGTTTCTTACGACTTTCAACCGATAACTGCAAAAAATCCAAAGATGTTTTCGACTTTCAGTGCTTGCAATCTGTCATTTCATGCTTGCTTGTCTCTGCGTCAACTGATTTCGATGAAATTTTCAACATAGAAATTGCAGAGTAATTTCGAGACGAATAGAACATTTCGTTTCAATTTTTCTTCTAGGCTCGTCCGAAAAAATTAAAAAATTTAATCGTTTTATTGTATTTTGTTGCACCAAGGAATTGCAATATTTGCAAAGATTTGTGTAACTATTGCCTTAAACATTTAACTGGTCTAGTGTTCCGTCTTGCAACGGAATTTTCCAGCTGTGTCCGCCCGACTTTCTCCGGGACGGACTACCTTTCTTCAATCCCTAAAAAACAGTTTATTTACGGGGAACCTTCGGTGCAGCGTGGCAAATTGACGGCCCTTCAACGAACGACGTGCAATTGACAAAGTCACGTTCGTTGGGCCTTCAATTTCGTAGAGCCTTCGCCTGCAGTTTCTAAATTTCTAATTCCTTCGAGCCGTCTCCTTTCCGGCAATAAAGTCATTTCTGCAATTTCGGATAACGCACACTTCATCGGCAACATTTCCTTCATTTATGACAGGGTCGCCAGCACGCATCCCTTCGGTCGCCTTTTCCGGGATTTCTTGCTACCTGTGACACTGGGTGCGACCGGGACTCCTAAGGTCCCTTTCCACCTCGCGATCAACCAATGATCTTCAAGTTTTCTCTCGGCGAGAAACATATAAAAACGAGAACTCTTGACCACCTCGGTCAGTCATTTTTTACTCCTGCGTAACCTCGTTCATATCGTTCAACATCGCTCGTCACTCTAGTCTACGTCTCGTTCAGTCTATAAATTCACGATCTATTAAGTAAAACAGTTGTTCATTTTTAAGTAAACGGACAACGATATCGTCCCATTCCGTCGCGCAGCGTAGTCGGCCTTACAACCCGATAGATAGTTAATATCGCGGAATAACGATATCAGGTGCTCACACGACGCACCTCAACATCTAGTGAACAAACTCCTCTAACGTCTTAACAAAACTTAGGTTGCGTGATTCTATTTTAAAGAAGTTACTCCGTTTTAGAGGCCGTTCGAATATTTTCGTGACACACTGTATGTACGCTCAAAATGCGCCTACGATAGAAATATTTCCTCAACTTCAGAGCGAAATACTGGTAGCCTTCCTGCAACACGACATCCTATAACACGGTTTCGCTTTAAGACGATAGAATAAATTGCGGGAACTGTCGTATAGCACTGCAGCCTATAACACTGTTTCGCTTTAACAGGATAAGAAAATTGCGAAAACCTCTGTACGACACTGTACTTCTACAGCACTGGATAACAGAATTTTTGTTTAACATATTTAAAAACTAAATAACCTTAGAATAATAACGGGAAGGAATAATTGACTATAGTGCCTTTACATGAAAATGTAATTAATGTAATTAAGGGTATATAAATATATACCCTCCAGCTGAAAGAAGCTAAAAATTCAAAAAGGAGCTGCAAAACTGTCTATCTTCGTACAATGAAATCTACAATGATCTTGTAAGAACAAGCAAGCAAACCAAAATTACAGACTTTTTAAACAGGATAGAAGATGCAAAAAATCTGAATGAAGAAGAAGATTCAGAAAGTAAAGATGATATTGTGGCGTCGCATCCCTCTACCTGAGCGCGGCCGCTAGCAATAAAACAAGTACCGTTCCTAATCCTCAAAATTCCCTAAAAAACACGCACCCCTAATAAAACAATTCTCCTCACATCTGGACATCTCGACTCGCACGGGACTTTCCCAACTTTCTGCTTTCCTACAAAAGTCCATCTATTCCTTTCTTCTCTTCCAGTATAAAAGAGACAAACGCGCAACTCAAAAAGCTCAGTCTGTCCTAAGTTGCTAGTCCTACGACACCACGCTAGTCGCGCCCGCGCTCATCGATAACAATTCAATAAACTGCATTAATAGTAACCTCAAACACGCTCTCCGATTCGCTAACCTTCCCTTCAGTGCTAAAATATCGTTCAACCGATAAGAAAGTTCTCGTTTCATTATACTGAGCAGTGACGAGGAAGAAATATATTAAATTAAGGTCACATTAACACTAAAACTACCGAGCCCTAGAAGTAACTAACGTATGCTGCTTTATAATGATAAAAACACTGTATTTATTCAAGCCTTCCGCCATTCTTATTATAATGCATATTTGAATAAAGAAATTGGTTCAATCGTTTCTTAAGAGAAAATCTCCATAATTTGAACAATTCGAAAATAAAAAACGTGAGAGACAGTCGTTTGACCGCCAATGGTAGGTTTAGTGTGAAATGAAAATAATATTTTTTGTTTTTTTGTTGTTTTTTTCGCGCGCGCGCGTTTTGTGTTATACATACAATTATATTTTTAGTAAAAGTTAAATTACTTATATGGGACTAAAAAAAAATGTTCGTTTTTAATAAGTTTTCGGTACGCAGCCTCCCTTTTAGTACTGACTCTGGGTCTCATGTATCACGGTATCACACAACACAGCATTTTCTAAAAGTTATAGGAGGGTCATTTTGTGTTATAGGAAGATTACCTGTAGTAATATCACTCTGCATCGTTAACGGTGTAATATTTTTCGTCATTACCGTTTTCATTTTCTACTTGTTACGACAAATCAAAACGTAGCAAATTGCAACCTTCTAAACATCAAAGATTTCCACAAATTGATATTTACCGAATAAAATGACATGGTCGACAACGAGCGTTAACCGGAATCGAAAATTGCCTCGGTCCATTTTCTACAGCGTACGCGCGTAACGCTGACGAAATAATAATGTTCGCGCAACAACGATCATCCACCGCGTCACGCACTAAGAAGCCGGGAAACTGGCCTCCACCGCGGATGCAAATGGGTCAATTTTCTTGATTCTGAGGGGAAAATGTGTCACGACGACGCGGCAGCACCGGCGCGTAGCTTTCTCCTGGGTCGCACTAATGTTAATTGACGTCTAAATAATTAATGGAACGCCGGAATGCGGATAGTCGCGGCTCATCACGCCGTGTAGTGCATCATTGAACCATAATCAGCCGTAACGGCCGTAACACGGGACCCCGGCGAGCGGTGTGGCCTGTCTGCGCGATATGTACGCGACGTGTATAAATATTACGAAATATTCTGCTGGTGGCAGTTCATCGTGACGGAGCTTTTTCCCTCGTCGAACGACTGGCGTTGCATGCAACCTGCGTCGACGCGAATAAAATCGACCACGGTGAAGATTTTATTTTAACGCGGCAGAGTTGACGAGGCTGGGCAACGCGTTTAGCATGGTAACTAGCCGCTCAGAGCACGTCAGAATTTCACCCCGTTTTTCTTTGTTTTTTCATCATTTCGCCCCGAATATCGGGAAAATATGTATGTATCGTGCACGCGCGTCACGCGGAATATTTCAGCTTCCGTCGCCGCGTTCGTTCAACAATCGCCCGTCCATTTTTCCCGGCAATTTTTATTCCCCACTTTTATCGATTGTCCTCCGTTTCGTTGCTTTCGAACAACAAGGAGGAAACGATGTTCGTATCTTTAACTTTCTTGCCGCTTTAAGTCAATAATTAACCGAAGGACGGTGCATCGAAGCTGGCCTGAATGATGCTTGTCTCATCTTTTGTGTTATGTTGCACAAATGTACAGGGTGTTCGCGATCAATTTTCTTGCAAATAGTAAACATTAGAAGAAGACAAAAATGAAAGGAGAAACAGTTGTGCCGTTATTTGCAAGTAACACAACGGTGACTGTGATCCTTTCTTAGCTGCATTATTTTTTTAGAAACGAAGAAAACTCTCAATTTTGTTAAGAAAATGCTACTTGTAGTAAATTCGCCCTAATTGACGCTCTAATTGTATTCAGAAATGGACAATTTGCTCGATTATTCGAGCCATGCGGCACGTTTTTATAGTTACCGATCGTCTACAACTATAAAAACTAGCCGCAAGGCTCGAATAATCGTATCTTCTCTTCTCAAATTGTCCAGTTTTGTACACAGTCTGAGCATTTACTGAGAATTTACTGCACTTCCATTATATCACATAAAAAAGTATACTTCTTTCTTAGCTGCATTATTTTTTTAGAAACGAAGAAAACTCTCAATTTTGTTAATAAAATGCTACTTGTAGTAAATTCACCCTAATTGGCGCTCTAATTGTATTCAGAAATGGACAATTTGTTCGATTATTCGAGCCATGCGGCTCGTTTTTATAGTTACCGATCGTCTACAACTATAAAAACTAGCCGCAAGGCTCGAATAATCGTATCTTCTCTTCTCAAATTGTCCAGTTTTGTACACAGTCTGAGCGTTTACTGAGAATTTACTGCACTTCCATTATATCATATAAAAAAGTATGCTTCTTTCTTAGCTGCATTATTTTTTTAGAAACGAAGACAATCCTCAATTTTGTTAATAAAATGCTACTTGTAGTAAATTCACCCTAATTGGCGCTCTAATTGTATTCAGAAATGGACAATTTGCTCGATTATACGAGCCGTGCGGCTCGTTTTTATAGTTACCGATCGTCAACAACTATAAAAACTAGCCGCAAGGCTCGAATAATCGTGTCTTCTCTTCTCAAATTGTCCAGTTTTGTACACAGTCTGAGCGTTTACTGAGAATTTACTGCACTTCCATTATATCATATAAAAAAGTATGCTTCTTTCTTAGCTGCATTATTTTTTTAGAAACGAAGACAATCCTCAATTTTGTTAATAAAATGCTACTTGTAGTAAATTCGCCCTAATTGACGCTCTAATTGTATTCAGAAATGGACAATTTGCTCGATTATACGAGCCGTGCGGCTCGTTTTTACAGTTACCGATCGTCAACAACTATAAAAACTAGCCGCAAGGCTCGAATAATCGTGTCTTCTCTTCTCAAATTGTCCAGTTTTGTACACAGTCTGAGCGTTTACTGAGAATTTACTGTATTTCTATTATACCATATAAAAAAGTATGCCAAAGCGAATTCATTCGTACACGACATAATGACCTTCAAGTCCGTTCAAGACCAATTGAACGCATTCATCCGCATAGAAATCGTATGAGACATGTATTATTCTCACGCGAGAAGAAGGCACCTCCATGTTTACATTCCCCCTCTTACTACCTGCAGCAGTGGGGCAGCTAGTAAGAGGGGGAATGTAAACACAAAGTGCCTTCTTCTCGCGTGAGGACTAACTAGAGTCAAGGCTACAATTGGAGGTCACCGTCATGTCTGAAATAATAATGCAGATAACAAAGAATTGCGGACAACATTACTCGCAAGAAACAGTGGAGTTTTCTCTTTCATTGTTTCCTAACGTTCATTATTTGCAAGGCAAACGCTGGCTAGATTTAGTGAGAACACCCTGTAGATACGGGAAATGTCGTACGAGCAATTTTATTGACCACCAGACTGCGAATTTTACACATTTTTATCACGAAACTAAATAATACCAAACTGTAAAAATGTTACAAGAATTTAGGAACATCGTGATATCATTGCACGACACATTGTTACCTAACTTCGATAGTTCACGAGTAACATAGAAAATTTGTGTCTCGCATGAAAATTTGCGATCTATCAGTTGTCTATTTTCCTCCCCACCACCTATTTTTCACCCCCCAATTTGCAAACAACAGAATGATAAAAAATCGTCTCATCTCCGTTTTAAGATTCTTCCGCCTTGAAATCGATCGTCGTCTCCGACCAGCGTGGGATTGAAGCAAGCCTGAATGAGTCTAAAATAGTAGAAAGTGTTAAAGCTGTTTCGAAAGATTATTTTTAAAATAGCTCGCGTTTAATAGTTCAGTGTCGCGGTCAGCAGTTGCGGAAAGGTCAAACTGTACGGTATGGACAGCAACAAGGCACCCATCCCATTAAATACAGTTCAAGGATCAGGCTTACGCTTGATTGGATAGAAAAGAGTGGGAATTTTAAGAATGGAATACGATCGATCACCGGCCGGCATTAGGCATTTTCATTTTAAAAGCGCGCGTAGTTGGACTCCTCGAATGAATTGAAAACGTTTCCATGTACTGGATGCATAAAAATTATATGTCACGACTGCCATCGCGTGATTCCGCACCTGTGAAACGGTGGAGATTAGCTTATAAAAATGGACCGCCAAATAGTCCTTGACCTTGAAAATCAAGATCAAAGGCACAAATTTGTTTCCATTGCAACTTGTACTCGTCGAGAGAAACAAAGGTCTGAAAAGACCCATGAGTCAGCTGTTTGCATAAAAAAACGATGACAAAAGTGATACGAAAATTATGTGTCACGACCGCCACGCTCAAAATTGCGTTACAACCGACCGGATAATGATTTTACATGCAAAAAATAAGATCAAGAAAAAGAGTAACATTTTCTCATTAAAGTTCCGTTTTCGAGAAATATTATAATATTTGTTGTAGAATGAAAGGATACTCAAAAGCACTTTATTTAGAGTTACAAATTCTACTCCAGAACATTCGCGTATCCAGTAAAATAAGTGATGGTGATATATTGCAAAACTACAGAGATACAGAAATCTGGTGTTGGTGAAAATCCCGAGGTGGCAACCTCACGGTTCGGTGTCTACTTTTGAACTGTCGTCTGGGCCCACCTGGGCCTCTGTAGGCAACGGCTCACCCTCGCAAGGGGCCATAAAACTGTTAGGTGGGTCATCGTTGAAATTCCAACAATATTATTATATCATACCACTGAATATAGAAATCAAGTGGCGCGTCTGACCAAGACATAACAATTTTACTTCTCGCCGTACTACAAGCCACGCGAACTTGAAGCATATTCTAGCTCAGTTACCACGAAAATAAAGCCCGAAATGGAAAAATGTTACTCTTTCTCGTCGACTTATTTTTGTATGTAGAATCACTACCCGGCCGGTTGTACCACAATTTTGGGTTTGGTGGTCGTGACATCCGGGGTGAGACGCCTAAATAAAGGCCACCTGAATAACTTGCTTGCTTGTAACAATAGAAAAAAAAGTGGTAGGCAAAACTTTTTTGATTTCGAGGGGCACACATTATGATATGTGTTAGGGCCGTACGAATGTATCGTACGGTGCGCAGATTGAAGGTTGCTCCTCCAAATGCTGCGCCTCCAACGTCAACTTAATGGCGGTGAAGTTGATTTGTAAAAAAGGTTTAAACTAGGTTGAAAACGCAAGGCAACACAGTTTATTTGAAGAAGGTCCAGGGGTTTACAGTTGTGCGTGAGAGTGATTGACCATCTCTCGTGAGAGTTACCGACAAGACTGACTGTCTTGACAAATTTTGGGTTGCAGGTTGACTTGCTCGGGGTGGAGTCAATTTTGTGCGGCCAATTTTTGGAGCCTGATTGGCTTCACCCCCAACCTGCCCCCACTTCCGAAGACGTTGCTCTAGGGCCTTGAAAAAAGGGCAAGTCGACGGAAGGCAGTTGGAGACCACCTTGGGTCTCCGGCTAAAGTACAGCAATAAAACTATTTCCCTTTTTTTTACTTTACCGGTTCTAACCGGTAAAGCAAACGGTAAAAAAATGTCGTTACAGCGGGTCGTCGTTGTAAATCCGAAATATTTGAACCTTGTCCCGTAGGGTTCGGTTTATTTTATTGGTCTGTCAGGCACCTTTTCTCGGGGTCGTAGTTTAGACCCCGTAGGCCCTCAAGTGACCTGACAGATTATTCGGTGTTGATCCGTCCAGGACGGAACAATATGAATCATTTTTTTCTGGTGGATACATAGAGGAACTACGAAGGTCGAGCTTGATTTTTTAATTATAACGATATTGTTTTTATTTATATTCTGGATAGTCTTTCGTGACGAATAGAATGACCTGTAAATGAAGGTCATTACAGATTACACAAGGTCAACTCACCAATTTACATATTGACGTACACAACAAGTGTTCGAAATGATGACCTTGCACTTCCAACATAGAAATGACTCGAAATAATTCATTTTTCATTTTGTCTTGACCTTGTGTAACCTTGTATGACCTTCATTTATAGGTAATACTATTCGCCTCGAAAGAGTCTATGAGAATATAAATAATAAAAAACAACCTTTGAAATCAAACAACTTTTTCCTGACACTTTTTTTTGTATTATTACAAGCATGCAAGTTATACAGTTAAAATTTTTATATGTCGTTTTTAACATCGTTTTTTATGTAAAGGGTTAACTTGAAATCCATAGTTCCTTTCAGACTTTCGTTTCTCCCAATAAGTACGATACGTTGCAGTAAAAGAGTTTGCCCCTTTGACCTTCATTTTCAAGGTCAAGAACAATTTGGCGGCCCACTTTTTAACCGATCTCCACCGAACCAGAGGTATAGAATCACGCTATGACGTTCGTCATATACAATTTGTGTACACCCTGCACATACATATTAAATAACCATGTACATAGTAAATAACTAAACCGTCATGAGTTTTGTCGATAACACTTGCGTTTATAACTCACCCGGAAAATCCTCCATTTGCAGGCGCCTCACGCACTTCCACGTTTTCGAGTGGTAGACCGACATTCACAGAACCTCCCTCTGATAGAATTGATTCGACACGCTTCATTTGATGGGTTCCAAAATCTAAAGCTTTCGATACTCTGATGCAGAACGCGCAGCTTAACGGGGACTGTACAAAGAGAATTGAATATGCGGGCTTGGGTATAAACTTTAAACGGCACACGAATGTTGATATTGGACAGCACAAAACCAACATTGACAAGTCTCTTCATTCAATTTAATATGCCGAATAATTCATCCATCGACATTGTTTCGTTTGAAATAAATGCAGCTATCGCGAAACAAGTGAAGTCAATATCGCAAAAATTTTGTTACAATCACCATAAATACAATACGGTTTTTACCTGCATTAATACCACGATATAATAAAGTAGAAGAATTATTTGACGAATTGAGAAACAAATCAAAAGTTACGGGGTGTTGACAAGAGATTCTTGATTTAACGAAGAATTTGCAAATATTCGTAAAACGCAAAAATTCTCTTCGGTCTCCGCAATCCAATGATAATCGACACGAACGAAAGAATTAACTCGTCATCTTCGGTTACAAGATCATTATTCAATTTTTCCATTTATAATGTCGAGCTTCGGGCAATAACAATAATAAAAGCAATAACAATGATAATATCAATCTTACAATTGATTCTGTTCTTCTCGTTTCTTTCGACTTTAAAGGAAGCTAATCGATATTTCTGCTTGCATCGACTCATTGTCAGTATTCACTACAAGCACAATCTTATTTGCTAAGGATGTAGAGACTTCGTTAATGAAAACTTGTGGTCCGGGAAGTATGCGTGCTACGTTTGCCAATGTTCATCAGGGTAACAAGTTAGGTTTGTCTTGCGCAGAATGTAAATACATGGTCAGCGTTTCTAGTTCCAGTGGAGAAGGTACACACATAAATTTTGCAACCGTACGTACAGCTGTTTCCTTCGTTCTGGCCTAAGGGGGCAAATACACTTGGCAAAGACAAATGAATGCTTCTTCTACTTCGGTTGACCTAAGGCACTTGAAATTGAATCCTTGTATGCAAGAAGAACCTCAGTGACAAAAGTGAGTATCGAGAAAATAACTTCAAATTTTCTCCTTTTCACTTCATTAGTCATAACATAAATTAAGTAATAAATGTATTTTATACGACAATTATTGATTAAAGTATCCTCAGCTCTTCTTGCATAAAATATAAAAATGTGATAAAAAATATTTATTAACATCGTTCTCTATTGTTTATGATTTTTATATAATATTTAAAAATATGTACATGTTTAACATTGGACAAATTATAATTTTGAATAATAAAAATGGAAAAGTGCCGGTTATCTGCTTCAACTTATTCGGCTTCGTCTATAATATTTTCAATATCACTTGGTTCATCCGAAACAGAATCAAAATCTACAGATTGTGTATCTCCTGTTAAATTTTTCTTAAATTGCTCTTCAAACCAATTTACTTCTTCTTCGTTCAAAAAACCATACCAACTTCTAACGTTTTGTAGCTTTCTTGATTTTATGATTTGCTTTGGTGCGGTTGGAATCCGCATTGCGAAGTCAGTTGGAAGTGTGTTGCATCTTGAAAAAAATGAAAATTGTTCATAGCTTGCACTATAGAATGAACTAGTAAGAATATTACCGCAAGTTGAGTATTTAATACGGTAGTATTTCTGTATTGCAAAGCGATTGCCCTTTGCTGTAGGTTCCTTCTGATAAAAAGAAATTAAAGATCTATCCTATATTTTTGTAATGCCCTTTCAGTAAATAACTTCTGCATTTTTCGTTATTATTTTATCATAGTCTGGTCCAGTGGCAAATCTGCACAACTTTTCAGTTTCTTTATATATAATCCAAAGTTTCGACCACTTTTACTTGAATATAATGCGAAGTCTTTTCACAGATATTTGAGAAAGTTGAAGCAAAATTTTCGACGAACAATGAATCTAGACCCACTACGTGTGACAGGGTACTTTCACAGGTTTTCATACGATTTCTATTTTTGGTTAATGTTCCTAGACTTAAACTCTTTCGACACCATGCGCCCTGATAAATAGAACTCCTGAAGAGATTTACTTCGCTGCTCATAAAAATTAACATACAATTCTTTACGGCATGCAGAATGGATATAAGTGTAACACTTGGGGCAACATGAAAGGACTGAATTAAAAATCTTATTTGCAATCTGTCTACTTGAATTTTCATATGGCATCGCTGGAGTTCTCCGTCTTTTACTATAATTACGTTTCCAAGTGTCCTCTTCACGAAGTTTTCTTCGACCAAGAGTTTCTAGATCTTCGTGGAGTTGGTTCACTGTCGAAGTTTGAACTAGAAGACTCCATTTCTCCATTTTTTAGCACAAATTTTCGTTCACAATGCACACAGAGATACCAGAAGGTGCTTACTTAACCAAACAGATCGTCTGTTACCAAAGACTCGTGTTTGTCAGTCGCAGTGGTACGAAACATAATGATCAACCTTATTTGTGAACGTCGCACATCGATACAAAATTTACCGTAACTTCCAATAATTCCACCGTAACTTCGCCGATTGTGTTCAGGTTAAATTTAGAATAGAATGAAACATTGATTTATACGTTTTAAGCAAGAAGAGCTTGAGTGCCCTCAAGCCGTTCTTGCATCTGAGAGTTCAATTGTATGCTAATTTTTCTCTTCGAATCAAAGTATTGGAAAATGTTCAAAAGGAAATGAATAAAATGATACGTACCTCATATTTACTTTGGGAGACTATTATCGTAGAAAGGTTTATTTCAATTTCTACGTTCTAACAATGTGGTAAAGTGGCATTCTCCACCAAATGCTTCAGGCAATATGAATATCAGATTTCTAATGTATACTATCTTATTTATAGTTTGTGTGGTGTAATACAGTATTTGTACAGCGTGTAAGATATCAAAATGTGTTGTAAATAATATTTTTCGTTTTTCCGCCACAACTAATCGAATCTGTTGTTATGAAGATATAAACAATGAACATCAAATTGAGGACTGTGTCACTTCTGAGTGCGTAGTACCGTATCGCGAGTGACTCCAAAATATATAGTTACATAGAGTGGTGTCAATAATTATAGATTAAAACTTGTAGATTTTATGTGATATTTAAACAGAAACTTGACAAAACACCATATTTACATATTTCTATGTTACAATTAATAGATAATAGAAATATACAAATATAATTTCTTGTGGTTTTTGTTTAAATATCAGTAAAAATATAGAAGTTACTTTGAGCTTATATTAGGTCTACCGGAATGTTCTGTCCGATAGATAAGCTTTACAACGTAAAGCGAACTATTTATGAGAAAATCAAGAAAATCATAATTATACGTATATTATGTAATCAATAGATTTTATTTGCATATCTTTCACAACTTGAACATAAATATGCGAATGTTTCATTATATAAGAAATGGGAGAGAGAAGAACAGAAATTATAACATTCTTAACTTTGGTCTAAACGAATTTGTCCTGAAACATTTTTTCGTATCAGCGACAGTAACGAAAGATATTAAGATATGTAAGATAAGTAGTTATTTAATTTAATTTGACAAGTAAAATATTTTCTAAATTTGTGGAATTAAGATTGTACCTGTTACTATACAGGGCATCGCAGTAACACTGTTACAAAGCGATATTTCCGTAATCGATAATGTCACGCGAAAAAGCTTAAGGAATAAATTATTAGGTCTACCCGAAAGTTCTGTCCGATAGTATCACTTCAAGTTTCAATCCATATGCACATGTTGATTTGAGACATATATGACTATCTCTCTTTATCATTGCATTTACACACATGTACTCTCCTAAATAAACTGAAATAAAGATGTCTCATGTCATTATTAAGTGAGACGCGATCGTGAAAACGTGGCTACCGATGATAATGCCAGACCACATGCTGCTTTGGCGACTCGTCAGAAAATCGCAGAGCTAGGCTGGGAAATTCTGTCACATCCACCGTACTCCCCAGACCTAGCACCCTCCGATTATCACTTGTTTCTCTCTTTGCAAAACTCTTTACAGGAAAAAAATTCAAAATTGAAGCTGATGTCAACCAAGCACTAGTTGAGTTCTTCGCCTCTAAAAATAAATCATTTTTTTAAAAATGGCATTTACAAGTTGCCATCGCGCTGGCAAGAAGTCATAAGTAACGATGGAAAGTATATTCTACAATAAATATTATTAAATGTATGAAAATTATGTTATATTTCAATTCAAAAACGGACAGAACTTTCCGGTAGACCTAATAATTATTCACAGCACTGTAGGTGGTCTCCTTTAACTGAAACACCCTATATATTTAAAAAGAACTTAACAAAACATCATATTTGCAAATTTCTATATTAGAAATAATAAAACATAGAATATACGAATACGATATTTTGTTAAGTTATCGTTTAGATATTAGTAACAATGTAAAAGTTACTTTGGGTCTATAATTATGCACACCGCTGTACTTGTATAACCAAAGTGTTCGCATCAAGTGCAGTAACGATGCCCTCTGGCATCCAGGGCGCCCCATTTGAGAGTAACTCAAAAATTATGAGCCTTTCTGAGTACAGAAATGTTCAACAAAACAAATTAACGAGCTCAACAAAAGTCGGTTTAAAAAATGTACCTTAACGTATGCATCCACAACAAAATACACCACATTTCCAACTAATGAGCAAACTATTGTCATGGTTGCGATTGATGATGTGTCGATTAAAGAATTCATATTGACAGTAGCCAAAACTATTTCACCGGTAAATATCAGATTTGCCTCGAAAATTTCGAATGGCAGGATTTGCATGTACCTTGTCAACCAACAGCTAGTAATATAGCCAATGTAAACATAACCGTCGGGGCTTACACGCTAGGAATTCGACCTCTCGTATACAGGGCTAAGAGAATCATACTATCCAACGTATGTCCGATAATTCCGTATGAATTAATGGAAAACAAATTAGTGCTATGGAAATAAAGTGCACCTCTCACCTGACATTTATAAGAGCTAGTATGAATGAAACGGGATTCTCTCATATTACAAGTTTCTGGCGCCAAATATAGAGGATGACCCAAAATTATATTACTTCCGGGAAATGAAGGGTTTCTCAGGTTGTTTCAAGTAACATTTTTCTTAGCAAAATTGATTTCGATATGAGCCTTAAAATTCATGTAAATAATATAAGAAAAAATGTGTTAGACTTCTAAACATTATGAAATTTCCTTTTGAAGTTTCACGAGGAGCTTCACCTGAAATTTTGTTGCTAACTTTTAGTAGCTTTATAAGTTCAATTAATGGAATATAACTGCTTCATATATTATACTACATTGTATTTTTGATTCGCTGCAATTAGATTGGCATTAAAATACAGAATAAGCACACCTTCTAACATAAGATTCTGTTAACCGAGGCAAAACCTGTATCCTTTCGAGATGGAGTCATCTTTTTAGCTAAAGAATATCTATTCAAATGCTATTCTTATGCTGACTCAACCTTGAACGAAATCTAGTTTAAAAACGATACTACTACATTTCTTAATCGACGTATAAAATACTCTGTGTTAATTGAAAATCTTAATTTATTGGAAATGCGACCTGACCCAGCGACTACTGAAAAACATCCTATTTTGACTACATGCTATAACATATTATTTAATAGTCCACCTTGTGATATTTGTTTAATTTTATAGCCAACAACTCTTGCCAGTGCAGGGCAAAATTTAAAGATCTGAACTATGTTATATGGCAATGTCAAGATTATAAGAATTAACGTATTACGCTAGAAACAAAGCTTCTCAAGGGCAAGTACTACTTTCCTCTTTGCAGTAGTTCCTTGTTATGTAAGGAACATCTCGATGTAGAGGGACTACGAATAATTCATCGTTTTCTTAAACAATGTTCCGTCAAAATATAGAAACTAACAGTAAGTAATGTCGAACATACGTATAATACATGTAACAAACCTGTATTTGCTAAATAGATCATCTGATTTAAAGCATTAATAAATAGATAAATAGATGAGTAGATGAGTAGATGAGTAGATGAGTAGATGAGTAGATAAGTGGATGAGTAGATGAGTAGATGAGTAGATGAGTAGATGAGTAGATGAGTAGATGAGTAGATGAGTAGATGAGTGGATGAGTAGATGAGTGGATGAGTGGATGAGTCGATATGTGGATGAGTAGATAAGTGGAAGAGTAGATGAGTAAATGAGTAGATGAGTAAATGAGTAGATGAGTAAATGAGTAGATGAGTAAATGAGTAGATGAGTAAATGAGTAGATGAGTAAATGAGTAAATGAGTAGATGAGTAAATGAGTAGATGAGTAGATGAGTAAATGAGTAAATGAGTAGATGAGTAGATGAGTAGATGAGTAGATGAGTAGATGAGTAGATGAGTAGATGAGTAGATGAGTAGATGAGTAGATGAGTAGATGAGTAGATGAGTAGATGAGTAGATGAGTAGATGAGTAGATGAGTAGATGAGTAGATGAGTAGATGAGTAGATGAGTAGATGAGTAGATGAGTAGATGAGTAGATGAACAGATGAACAGATGAACAGATGAATAGATGAATAGATGAATAAATAATGAACATAAAATGTAATTCAAAAGATCACGCCTCGCTTAGAATACTATTAACGTAAATCAGATAGCGGAGAATTTTTTTTACCTATTATACTAAAATATGTTTACTTACCCCGATGTAACCTCCTTGATTTGAAAGGGAGAAAATCATAGATCATTTGAACTGAAAAAATTTATTGTACTTAATACAATTAGAAATATAAAAAACATGAAATAAATACGATAAAATAAATTACTATCTTCATTACGAAACAAAAGAATTTCTTTGCGAACATTTTCACTTTGGGTCAAAATTGGGTCATTTTAATGCCAGAGGAATTTTATTAAATTACGCACTTCTTCCGTTGTTTCAATAGCTTTACGACCCACGCTGAGACCAGTACAAATTGTCGATTTTAATCTACAACTACTGCATGCAAACTGACCAGCGTTATTATTACTCGTGATATTCGTAAGGTCATATTGTATTTATATCTCTGTTAAATACACAAAATAGGAGACGTACGAATGCTTTCTGTGAGCCTGTTTCCGTTCGTAAGTCTATTTTTGTTGATATTTTTCTAATGCCGAAGGGAAATAACATTTTGTTTACAAAGAATGTATATTACAAAACATCTAAGTATGTTTACTAATCATTGTATTCTCACAAAATTTATTACTGGTATCGATATACAGTGGCACACAAAAGTGTTCGTACACATTTTAAAACGCAATAACTTTTTCAAAACTGAACTAAATGATTTGAATTTTTTTGGTTTTTAGAAGGACTAGTCTATAATAGACGTTGGCTAAAAAGCTATTTCTTTAGAAAGAAAAAATTAAAAACCCTTGTTTTTTAACTCTTTTATCTGAGCCGACAACGAAAATTTGAAATATGCCTTTTGCATAATATCTCGGTAACTTATATGCATGTTGAAAATCGAGCTATAGACTTGAGTAGATGAGTAAATGAGTAGATGAGTAAATGAGTAGATGAGTAAATTAGTAGATGAGTAAATTAGTAGATAAGTGGATAAGTGGATGAGTAGATAAGTGGATGAGTAGGTAAGTGGATACTACTTATTTACTCAGAGTCGAGCTATAGGCTGCGTATTTCTTACAGTTTGTAGTCATAATCGTGACGAAATTGCGATTTTTGCGATCTTTAATTTGTTGTAACTCATAACGTGAATTGATTTTGATAAAATTTTCAACATACGTATAAGTTACTGAGATCTACGAAAGACATATTTTAAATTTTCATTATAGGCTCAGATAAAAAAGTTAAAAATGAGAGATTTTTGCTTTTTTGTCATTCCAAGTAATAGCCAAATTTAAAAAATAGCATTTCAGTCACCGTCTAGTAGACTAGTCCCTTTGTCATTAAAAAAAAATTCAAGTCATTTAGTTCAGTTTTAAAATAGTTATTGCGTTTTAAAAAGTGTACGGACACTTTCCACGCCGACTGTAACTTTGGAGAGCAGTGCTCTTCGGAGGGTGTGAACAGCTCCCACCAAGGGGAACGAGAGGGTGAAAAACATCTCGTTGAAATGTTAGAAGTGTTGGTGATTACTAGACTGCGGATCTTTATGCAAAATAAAAATTACTAACATCAATTACGAGAAACTGAAACCAAATTGAAATTTCTTTCGTCCCTGCATGATTTTAATAAGTTAAAAGTAATACGCTAACGTTCTTGAACACCTTTAATCTGTCTGCTGCTTTGAATAACATCTACTCATTTTTGCCGTAAGTCCATAAAATCCGCGGTCTAGTGATCAGAAGATAGCTTTAATTAATCTCAGAGCCGATGACCCATGTGTCCCCGAGCGCCTTACAATACTACACCGTCTTTGAATTAGGCACTGGAGGCGTACATGCTTACCACATGTCGGCCTAATAACACAGGATTGTCGAGGGGTTTATTGTATGTTGTAGACGTCACAAACCTAAGTGCGGTACATTGCTGTCTCTAATAGTAATGCAGCAGAACTGCAATTATCCAGGTCAAATAGAGTGACGTGTATATTCCGTTAATAAGATAGTTACTTATGTTAATTACAATGCCAAACACATACAAGGTGAACCACGCTTCGTGATCAGCTTAATTTATTCTGTTGCCAGTGGTTCGATTGGCAACTATTTCAGCAAAAATAATATAATTTAAGAAGAGCTTTAAGATGTGGTTGTACCAAATATTTTGTTAACCCTCTTTTTCTCGCAATTGTCAAGGTTATTATGTCAAGGATTATTATCAGTTTTTTATAGGCTGACCTACAATTTTTTTGTACCCACCGTTTAGGGGGTGCTGAGACAAATTCGGCAATCATCATAAGACGTAGTTTTCTTTCAGAATGTAAACGCAAGAAAAGAGATAGTAGGTTCATCTATAGAAAACCTTGAAAACTCCGGAAAAAAGGGTTGATAACAAACATGGTCAACAAATTTCAGGAAATCTTTTCAGCTAAGATAACATGGTTTAAGGGGAGCTTTAAGATGATTGTGTCAAATCTTTTATGAACCCCTTCTTTCCGGAGTTATCAAGGTTTCTTATAGCCTACAGCTTCTTCCGTTTACATTCTGAAAAAACTATATGTTATGACGCTGTCGAATTCGTCTCTGCATCCCCTAAACGATCGGTACAAAAAGGTCGTAGGTCAACCTATAGTAAAACACAAGGTGACCTTGACAACTCCGGGGGAAAAAAGGTTTAACAACAAATTTGATACAATCATCTCAAAGCTCTCCTTCAGCCATGTTATTTTAGCTCAAAAATTGTCCAATCGAATCACTAGCAACAGATTCAATTATGCTGATCACGTTGTGTGGTTCACCCTGTATCTTGATTCACTGGGACAGAAAATCGTTTTGCATATCAGTTGCCTTAGGTTGAGCAGATTGCGCATGAAACGCGTTTGGACAATCGAGAATTCTGATATTGGTGGACCGGATAGTCGAGATTCTAATATAGTACTTTTCTGCTACCAATATTTCAAGTATAAAGCGATTCTCTGTCAAATAAACATCTCATTTTTGTATCACTTTACTCCGCATAAGAGATAAAATTTGCACACCATCGATTTTATACATTTTTCAAAGATATCGCGATTTTACAAAAAAAAGGCTCCAAGTACGTTCAATTTCCTCGAATTGGCCGCCAGATTGTAAACAAAAATGGACAGTTTGGAAGGAGAAGATATGATTATTCGAACCTCGCGGCTCGTTTTTCAGTCGCCGATTGTCAACAACTTTAAAAACGAGTCGCGAGGCTCGAACAATCGTATCTCCTTTTCCCAGATTGTCCATTTTTATTTACAAGTTGAGGGACAATTGGAGAGAATTTACTGTACGTAGGAAAGCATGAAATAAATTTCACTTTCAAAGTACCTTAAATCAAATATACTTCTAATAATATGATAAAATATCTATAAATGTAACTTACATAGGTATTACATGTATGTCTTCATAGTTATTACCGTATACAATCGATGAAAAAGGATTCGCACATTTAGTTATCGATTCTCAACGACTGTAAAAACAAGCCGCAAGGCTCAAATAATCGCATCTCCTCTCCCCAAATTGTTCAGTTTTGTGCACAATCGCAGCGTCAAGTTTATTATAAATTTCAGCAAACATTATCTTACTTAGAACAGGTCCTCGTTTCAAGTTCAGTCGCAGTTTGTTTTCTGTCTGACGGGGGACAGCTGGTTTTAATACGCACAAATGAGTAAAGTCTGGGGACGAATTGTCCGAGAGGAGTTTCAAGATGCGAAAAGAGGGGACGGGAGTTTTTAATAAAACCTGGATTCCCGACACGGCCGACTTTCCGGGTCACAAAATTTCGTGGGACTCTGTTTGGGATCGAAGCGACTTCTCTCAGTCCCGGCTTAACCGGGCGAGGGATCACAAAAAGAGAAGTAAAGTCAACATGGTGGAAAGGGTGAATAACACGAGATTGAGCTGCGGGGCCGATCATGCTGAACGATCCCGACGCTTTTAAACCCATCCCCGAAATACGTTTATTCAAAGCGACTGTGCCGCGAAGATGGATCACGTGTCCCCTCCTGTTCCATTGTGTTAGTCGGTCGACAGTGCGACGCTACTATCCTTATCAGTGAGAAACCTGTGCCGAACCGATCGCATCTCACCACTCGCCGCTGAACGCGGTGCAACCAAAAATAAATCACAGAACGCTCCGCGTTTTCTGCCAATCGCAACAACGTAAATCTCGTCGAAGAAGATTCTCTGAATCGGCGTGGAAAATTGATTAACACGTTCCGTGCCGAGCTTTTTTTACTCGAATCTTCACACTTTGATATTTTACTAAAACTTGATGTATTACGTGCAATATTATTAATTCTCGTACACATAACAACGTAACAAAAACTTATCAACGCCCATTCTTGCGGTGGAAATTGATTCTTCGGTTCTAAATTTCTTGTAAACAATTTGTTCAGTTCACTAAGTAAACATGCAAGCGTGTACCATCGATGGTACACGTGGCACGGAACATGTTAACATGGAACGACGAGAAAACATACCATTGAAAAGGGCAACAGTTATTTGCATACGTACTAACTTTGAGCAAAATATCGCATAGCAATTTTTCACCAAAATATTCAGAGAAGATCTGTTTGAACGCTGACATAATCCTGAAATTACGGAAATGTCGAGGGAGTTTTCCCCAAAAAATCGCTGGAACATTCTCGTATGCTGAGAGCACAAAGATACTCGAAGCTCCGCAGGATAAAGCTTTTTGTTTAGTTTAGGATTATACATGATGTTACAAAAGTTAATGAAAATCGGTAAATGTAGGATTCCAGAGGTCATTTGAAGTAACTTTTTCCTTAGCGCAAATGCAATCCGTGGCTTTGTTCACGAGTTATTAACGAAAAACGCTGACCAATGAGAAGCGAGCTCGGCTAGCGCGAGGCGGCCTAGCCAACGAGCGGTCGAAGTCCAGTTCCGCCCATTGATTCGCGCCAGCTGTTCTCGCCTCTCATTGGTCACTGTTTTTCGTTAATAACTCGTAAACAAAGCCGCGGGCGGCATTTGCGTTAAGGAAAAAGTTACTTTAAATGACTTCAAGAATCCCTCAGTTTCCAATTTTGAGTAACTTCTGGGGCACTCTGTAGAGACGTCGTCGCGTGTCTCGATAATAAAACGGGAAGTAAAACTGTCGCCGATGGCGTTGAAACTGTGAATTTGCATTTACGTGGAACTGTAAGAAAGTTGATGCGATCTTTCCTGATGATTTACATAAACGGGTATAAAATATGAACCTCGTTCTCGATCGATCGTAGAGATAAAAAGCGACCTCGAGGGTTGCTTTTCTAATTTGCAGAAAGCTGCGGTTTTTTTAAACTGAAATTCTCGTTACTTTTTAAGTAATTGTACACAATACAACGATTTCTTCATGTACATTAAAGATTTCGATCTCCGAATCATTTTTATTCTTTAAGTTATTCATTTATACTAACTTCTTCTCTTGCGGTATCTTACACAAATAAAAAATGTTTGCAGTTACATTTAATTTTTACATTTAATATTGCACGATTAAATATCAATTCTATCAGCTGAAACTCTCTTCTCGTGCTTTGCTTGTTCAATAAAGATTCTGCTAGTTTTGTTAGGGTTGACTAATGTTATGTTCGTATCAACTTATTAAAATTATTAAATGTATGAATCGGAGTTCGAAATAAACAGGTATCTCGTGTTGCGAACGAAATTCCAATCGAATTTATACGTACCTTCCAACGAAATATCTGCTCTTGTAAAACTTTAACGAAAATAGTTCTTACCTCTTGAGAAGCTTTTCAAACATCAAATGTTCTTATTATACTTTAAAGGTTCCATGCGTAAGAACAAATTCATTTAAAACTTTTATTAAAGCAGACACTATCAAATAAATAAAGAACCGAATTATTATATCAGATTTATTTAAGAATATTATGTAATATTGTTTACAAATTGAAGAAACCAATATATGAATATCGAACCATACGTAATCAGTTTTACTAGAAACACAGAATAAATAAAGTCAATTTAATTTCACAAATAAGACATTTTCTGAAATAGGACATAAATCATTTAAATGTTGAAGTGGCACGTTCAAGACCAACTTACGATATCATTAATAAATTGCTTTGTGAAAATTTTATATTTTTCCTCTCGTCCCAGTAATGTAATAAAATACTTTTCAGAGAAATTATCTCCGGATCATCACCAAAATAATCATTCAATAGCTTCGTTAAAATTTATTTGACATACGTTATAATATTTAAGAACATTTCTTATACTACTGAACAAAATATCGATACTTATGCTGTACTTGTTATAAAAAAAAACTTCTTTCTAAATTTGATTCATTCTAGTCAGATGAAAATGTTTAAACTCGAGAATTCTTTGATATCTGTCCTCGCTGGAACTTGGGATACGAGAAATTTTTTCCAAAAAGTGCCACGTGTGATAAATTCTAATGTATTAGGTCGGATCATAAATAACTTGCGATGCAGCTAGGTGGAATTTATTGTTCGTATCTACCCACCATGAGTCACCGGGATAAACGAGCTTTTGCTTTCACTAAACAGATAAGGATTCAAAGTGAAGTAAATAAAAAAAAGAACCAAAAGAAATAAATAAGGAAAGAACAAAATAATTGTCTTATAAAGAAACGGAAGTTATTTACGACTCGGTCTAATAACATATGAAAAGATTCTGGATCATTTTTGAGCCCTGGAATAAATCAATTTCTTGGACTCCCGATCCTTGCAATTAAAGCAGATAATATTTATTTTGCACGAAGATCCGGATTCTATTCGCGATTCTTGAAAATATCAGTTGCAAATGTCGTGTGGGCGTCGAAGAATCGCGGATTAGCTTTAACTAGCTTGCGGATTTTATGCATTTACGATTAAAGGAATACGTGAAATTTAAAAGTATGTTATTTCTAGTTTACGAAAAGCTATCAAAACTAGCAATAATCGTGTACTTAATACCTATATCTCGCAATTACTGCGAAAACTTTATAGTTTGCGTAAAAATCCGCGCCTTTGATACACAGAAAAAAGAAATTCTTTGGTATATCGTCAGTCTCTATTGCACAGCGTTGTTCTCATTTCCATGAGCACACAAGTTTCACGGCTTCTTCCTCGAAAGCAGCAATAAATGCGCTCTTGGGAAGATGAAATATTTAGCGGTCGCGAAACGGAAAATGAAACATGGTGAAATTGAAACCGGATGGGACAGAGGAGGACGAGACAAATTGCAATCTTGCCGGCGGATTCGGCGGTCTAAATGCCATTTAATCGCTGGCGGAATTTATCGCGTTCTCGGTCAAGAGAGTCGAAACTCCTCGAATATCCGTAGCCGTTACAAATTCAAAGGGGGGGAGGGGGGGCTGCATCCGATGTGTTTTATCGATGCCGGTGAAAAAGCATCTTTCTTCCGGGAGGCAACGGGCGCGTGAAACCGGATCGTATGTCGGCCAGATAAATTGTCTCGCGGTCGAACACACGAGCGCTTTCTCTTCAATTTTCGCCGTCCGAGTGCGGAACAATAAAAGGAAGCCTGGCGCGCGCCGTTAAGGAAAATGAGAACGTCTAGCAATCATAGAACGATATCCTCGCGGTGAGAAACAAAAAGCCCCGGGGTACTTCCTAGCCGGCGTGTAACGGGGAAACAAGAAAATGAGAAAATTGAATTCCCATTGCGGAAATTAATGTAGGCCCGGCCGGACAGAGGCGGGACGAAGAAGCGGGAGCCGATATTGCAACAGTAATTGGTGGGGACCACGAGAACGCGCTTAAAGACGCCGGGGAACGTGTACGTGGAGCACAGTGATGCGAACAGTGCAATTAAATAAAAAATCAATATCTCTTTTTTTATAATATAATCGTAATCTAGAGTCTTCATTCATACGGAAACAATTAAAAAGAAAAAAGAACCGAAAAAGTAACCTCAGCACCCACAGGAAACACGTCAGTGTGGACAACGATCTATAGTAAATTCTCTGTAATTGACGCTCGTATTGTACACAAAAATGGACAATTCGAGAAGAGGAGATGCGATTATTTGAGCCTTGCGCCTCGTTCTTGCCTCAGGCATTTGCATGTTACGGTAATTTCGCCCTAATTCGCGCTCAGATTGCGCACAAAAATGGACAATTTCGGAAGAGGAGATACGATCACTCGAGCCTTGCGTCTCGTTTTTATATGTAGTTATCGATTGTAAAGAGCGAGACGCGAGGTTCGAATAATTCCCAAATTGTCCATTTGCGTGCGCAATCTGAGCGCGAATTAGGGAGAAATTACTGTATATCGCAATGTTTCTAACATCGAGTTATTCAAAGTACGCGGCGATAAATATAAATATGAATGGATTACTCAATTAAAGGTACTAAACACTTGTTATTTCGATTGCGAAATGGTTTAATTACTTATCGTATATTCAGTTTTATAATCTCGATGTTACGTATCCATTGAGCACTTACTATACAGGTTGTTCACCGTAACGATCGCTGATATTTGAGGCATTTAGGCGAATTTGACACAAAAATGTTTCGAATAAACGTTATCCAGTACTTTGATAAGAATAAAGTGCATTAATAAAAATTGCGAACAATTCTTTTATTCAATAAAAAACTAAGGTCACCTTGACTCTTTTAAATAGCACTATGTATTTTTATCTCTTTTTATTCGAAACATTACGGTGAACACCCTGTATACATTTGATTAACTTTGACTTAATTTTTCTGGAAAATGCTGAAACATGCTCTGGGATCTCAACGGAAAACCATTCCTTGAACTGTCCTCGATATTATTATACAAAATTTTCTTGCAGTGCAGCCTGCATTTGTAATTGTAACCATGGTTTTCAGTAGCGCGTCCGAGAACAAATCTCGGGACATTCTTGAGAAATGGGTTTGTCCGTCACCCACCGACAAAAAATGAATGTGTTTTGTCTCATTCAGAACACGTTCTATTTAAACGATTGCGCAAAAGAAGTTTACAAAGGTTTAGAAAAATGTTGCGAGCTTCTATGTGCAGATATTAACAATAGATTAAAGCATATCCGAAAAGCTTTCAGATTGAATACTTGTAAATATCTTATGGACAATATGCTATTCGCGTCTGATTTTTGCAAATATTTTCGTTCATAATTTTTTATTTATTATCCTATTGCATTGAAATGCAATTGAAATGCTTGATTATGTATCACGTGTCAATCTTGTATGTATTGTGTTAGAATGTGTGTTACCCGACATGCAGTAATTCTTACTAGAAAATATTTCGAATGAAAATTAGTCGGTACACAGTTTCTAGGAAATTACAATACTAAATGTTGATAAAAGATTTTTTTATTCAACAAAAGAAATAAAGTCATTGCAATGTTTTAACATAACTGTATTTTTATTTATATACAAATCGATTCGTCTTTACATTCCCTTGAAAAAATTATTAACGTACTTAGGTCGAAAATTAATTAGTTTAGAAGTTACGATTATTGCCCCGAACGTTCATAAGATCGCATCGCTGTGCGACGTGTCTCTCCGCGATGAGAGAAGCCGTTCCTCTCGTGCCGTTGCGAAAGAAAAGCATGGCCCGACAACGAGAAGGGAGAAGAAGCTACCGATAAGACAAGGGCGAGCGGGACTGGCAGCTTTGATCGCACAATGCCAACAAAACCGAGCAATCGTAGCAACGAAGTGCCAACAGTCGGCCGACAGGTACAGGAACGGAAAGAGAATTTTTCTTGGTTCTGGTCGGTATGCATCGTTGGCTCTCCACCGCTATACAACCTTTTCTCTATTATCTATCCGTTTCTGATCAGGGCACGGATACAGGGGCAAGGACTCCGGTGGCTTTCATGTACCAGCCGGCGAGGACGCCTGCGCGCTACTTTTATTGATCAAACCGAACGAACATTCAGTCCGATTCGAACCATCGAGCCAGATGGATCCAGCAAACTGAAATACGATTAGGTCTACGACAATATTCGCCGACCGCTGTTCACCGACTCTTTGTAACGCCCAATGTTCTGCGACCTTCCTTCTCCAAATAACGCTTTTTCTTCGACGACGGCGCGTCCTGCACGACCGATAACCTTCGAACCGGGGAACCAATTTCGCGCTAAATGTAATACCGAGGTCCCCCTGTGATGGTAACGGTTTCAGAATGGCCACGCGGTTATAGAAACCGATGGTCACGATTCAGTAGCCATTTCCTTGGTCGATTTCGGTGACGGAGAAATCCTTCCACGGTACTCGTGGCACAATGATATTTTAATGACTACGATTTACGTGAAATATAATATATTTAAGGAAATCGACATATTGGTTTGGCAGGAGAGTAATTTCGGTATTTCAATGTGAAATAGAACTCAACTTTTTCTATACAAGAAATGTGTGTGAACTTTAATCGGTCAAATATTTTCCACTCTGTTCGATGAACTTGTGCCATCTTTCTGGTAACTTCATGATTCCGCGCTCATAAAACTTCTGGTCCTTATCAGTAAAAGCTCAATCAGGATACATGATGAAGCCAACGCGTTACGACGGTTCTACGTCATTGGAAGAGTATCAAATTCAATTCGAAATGGTCGCGAACATAAATGCAGCAACGAAGCGAGAACGGCTGTTGCCTTAGTCGTTTCGCTAGATGGTCCGGCTCCCGGAGTACTACTACTTCTGGTCCTTATCAGTAAAAAGCTCAATCAAGTGCAATTCGAAGCCATCGTTATTATTGAAATTTTTAACATTTAAAAAGTTTTGTAAACTTCGAAATAAATGATAATCCGATGGTGCAAGGTCGGGGCCTATATGGAGGATGCGACATCACTTCCCAACCAAGCTCCAATAATTTTGTACGCGTTTCTAAAGATGTATAAGGACTCGCATTGTCGTGGTGGAACACGATTCCTTTGCGATTTGCTTATTCTGGTCTTTTCACTTTAATTGTTTCCACCAATTTCATAAGTTGTTGGCAGTAAACATCTGAGTTGATCGTTTGGTTGCTTGGAAGCAGCTCAAAATACACAACACCTTTATAGTCCCACCAAATTGACAGCATGATCTTCTTCAGATGCAATTCAGCTTTCGATGTGGTTTGTATTGGTTCATCACGCTTGGACCATGACCTTTTTCGTTTAATGTTATTGTAAACGATCCATTTTTCATCACCAGTGACAATTCGTTTTAAAAAAGGATCGATTGTATTGCGTTTAAAAATGCATATCGCAAATAATGATTCGTTGTGTTAACTGAATTTCTTTCAATTCATGCTGAATCCAAACATTGAGCTTCTTAACAAGTCCAAGGCATCTTATGTGATACTCAATTGTTGCGTGTGATACATTTAACCTTTTTGAAATCTTTCGTCATATGACGATTCGATTCAATTACGGCTTTCATTTTGTCGTCATCAACTTGTCATCATCGTCAATTAATATCTTTAAGTGAAAAATCTTCAGAACGAATTGTTTTGAACCAATTCTGACATGTACGTTCTGTTAAGCAATCGACGCCATAAACTTCGCATATCTCTTTGCGAGCCTCGGCCGCTTTCTTGCTTTTATGAAAATAAAAAAGTAAAATGTGTGGGAAACGTTCATTTTAACAAAAGAATGACAATGCAAACATACGCTGTCTATTGTTGCAAACCGAAATTACTTTCTTGCCGATCCAATATAAATACGTACAAATAATACATGCAAGTAAATGCATACAAATAATGATCGTACTAAGTGGACTGTGGATCCGATGAATTTATGTCAAAGACGAATAGGTTAAATAAAAGAGAGATACACAATAACAGAGACGATGTAAATTTTTGTATAACTTCAATTTTGTAATCGATACAAAAGCCCAGTTATAGAAGTAGTCGTGATAACGATAAAATAAAGTAAGGTATTGCAAAACCAAAAATACGAAACTTGAAATAGAATCAAATGTACTTTGTTTAGGAATAGTTGCTATGCATATTTTCTCTTAAGCGTATGCGGTGGCAAAAATGGAACAAATGCGAGTTAACGATGCGTTTCGTCTGCATAGAAATTTTTCTGTTGTTAACGATACAGTTCTCCGCCTTTCAATTCTACCGACTTCTTTTAAAGTAGAATGAACGCGCATTGTTTTCTTGAGGTGCCGACTTTCTTAATCAATGTATTCACCGTTTGAATGGAGGCTCTCCTGGCAACGAATCACCCGTCTTTGAATGCCGTTTGTTTGAGACTCTGTGGTCCTAGATCCAATGAATTCTGAGAAACCGTTTTCCATGGCTCCCTGTGTCTGGCGCAGTTCTTGTTAGAATATTATTTAAACAGTAGCGAAAAGCGTTCATCGCGTTTCGAAGCAAAGGCACGAAGTCCTTTGAATTAATTCTTGCAAATTCTGTGATCAAATGGAGCGGCGCATTTACAAAGCCGGGCGTGTTATCATCGTCGATTGTAATCGACAAAGGCTAAAGACACTTCTTTCTGAAGCTATAGTAATTAAAATTAAAAGACATTTATTCAAATACCTGCATCGCGCATGCATAATTTTTACAAGTGCTTGCAAAGAAGTTTCCGAAAGACTTTTCACCGATTATATATAACGTGCAAAGTGTTAATTAACTAACTTATATTTAAGCGTAAATCTCATCGTTGTTCTACAATTTTACGATTCTGCTTGCAATTATTTATCGACACGGACATGTATGCATGTCTAAAGTGAGTACGAGACTATTTGTAATCAAGGAATTGAAATAATTTTAATTAGTAGTTATTGTATTATATTATGATACACACTCGCGCGTCGGTATTTATGTTGACACCTTCAATTTTTTGGCATTCTTACATATCTCTGTCGCGTATCTTTCTTCCGTTTGAAATCTGGCGTTTAACTTTTGTCGTTTATTGTTTCCCCCACATCGAATATGCAACAGTGTCGAAGGAGAAACCAAACTGTTAGGATTACTCTAGATTTTTCAAATAAAACTGTAATTCTTGAATTGTTCTGCAGTCGGAAAGCAAGTTGATATATTTTAAACTTTATTTTTTTATTAGAATTAGGTATGTTTTTACATCTAAAGAAGCTTAAACGATATATTTTGTGTATATATTTTATATTTGTGTATATATTTAGACAATTTCTTACAAAATACCAAATGCTAAAGAATTGATTGCAACAGAATGAGTGTAAATTTATAATCGTCGAGCAAATGACAAATCTTTGAAAAAAATTGCTACGAACTTGAGCATTTTAAGAGAAGTTGTAAGAAAGATATTTCAAAAAATGAATATTACTGGCAGATCAGACAATTTAACTGGAATTGGAAGAAGGGAAAAGACAATTATTCGTCGAGACAAACACATAGTTCGAGAAGATAAAAAAAAATCCATTTCTTGGTGCCAGAGAATTGAAGGAAAATTTATGTTTGTCCATTAGAATTACGCAAATAAAATCTCGTATAAATTAAGGCGATTTGCATGGCCGTATATCACAAAAAAGGTCATATACTTCGAAAGTCGGTGCAGCGAAGCGTTTAAGATTTATTGAGGGATATTATAAAAAGCCAATTTTATTCTAGGAAACAGTTATTTGGTACGATGAATCGAAATTTGAAATGAAGTCAAGTAAAAGATGACAATATGTATGGAGGGGATTAAAAGATGCGTCTAAACCAACTCTTGTGACTCTAATCGTGAAACATGGAGGTTGTTCCATTATGATATGGGGCTGTTTTAATAACGATCAAATTGGAAATTTTGCAATAATTGAACGGAAACTGTTGAATTATTGTTATTATTATTATTATAAATATTGAATTATTACAGGAGAATTTGTTTCCTTAGATGCATAAATTTGAAAGAAATAGACCATTCGTTTTTCGGTAAGACAACGATCCAAAACACACCTCAAGGGTTGCAAAAGAATTTTTTGGAACTAACAGTATAAATTTGCTTCCATGACCATCTCAAAGCCCCGATCTGAATCCGATCGAGCATTTGTGGGAAGCATTAGATCGTCGAATAACTGGAAGATACACAAAATCAAAACTTGCAGAAGTACTGAAGAAAAAATGAAATGAATTAAGTTCCACTGCACTGAAAAAATTAATTAGAAGTATACCAAGTGGCCTTTTAGAATTAATAAGAGCCAAAAGATATCAAACTTCATACCAAAAAGATTACAGTAATGTAAGATGTGCATTAAATTATACAACGTCAACATAGTTTCCGTCTTCGGTTATATTAAACATTTTGCTTTTTTATATAATTTTGTATCTGTATAAAACTTAGTTCACATTTCATGTATTTTCTTCTGTTTGCTAAGCTTCGATAAACACATCTGCACAATAAATAAGATCTTGCACTTATATCAATATCTTTATTTTTGATAATTCATAATAGAACCTTATGTGTCATCATAAATACCGGTGCAAAAATAAACAAGCTGAGTCAGTAATGTCGTGAAAATCATTTTAGATATCGCTTTCAAAATATAAAATCTTGTAATTCAAAATTATTGTACAGTCATTTAACTTCGTTCCTTATCAGATAGCTCCCTTTTTGTAGAAAACGTATTCTGTTGCAAAGCAATGATGCGAATTTTACGAGAATGCCGTCGGGTGTTAAAGGTTAAACCACCTGTCCCTAATCGTATCTCTTTTCATTTCGCGTGCAGATGATCTACATATATGTTGTTGAAAAAGGGCAATTAATGCATATACACTCTCCCCAAAAAGTATTAGGACACTCGCAGAAAATTAAATAAATTTAAGGAACCGATAGGGAATTGTTATAAATTCTTCAATTTCTTTCAAAGTTAATTGTACGAAACTGTAACAAGCGCGTATATATCTACATATTTTTTACATTACAATAAGAATAAAGTCAATCTTATAAGAAAAAGTTAAATCTTCTAATATCCGCCGCGTTTCTTAAGTACTTCTTGGGCTAACTTCGGTATCCGTTTTATTAGTTTGTTTACTATATCTGATCCTGTTTGGCTCCGTGCGTGTGTGGTATGTTCCACATATTTCACAAACGTATCGTACGAAATAAACTCAGCATACGTTTTCACTGAACAAAATGAAATAAAATGATTAAATTAAATAAATGGTTAAATTAATTACTACGTAAGTAACGAATACTTCTAACTTAATTTGCACTTCCGACAATACGATGCCATAAAACTTAATACCGAACATAAAACATTATCCAAACTGATTGAAAAATTACAATTTGTATTAAATCAGCAGGTGTCCTAATATTTTTGGAGGGAGGTGTAGTCCAGGTAACTAATTGCGCGATATTTCAGTATTTATAGTCATTCACAGGGAAGTGTCTGTTGATATTTATGCCCGTATATTCGCATAATATCGGTGCTCTAACTTACTTTTTACTTGCTATCGACGCTACTCTCCATTCTGTCACGCAAACAAAATTCACACATGCTATAACAATAAATATTCTCGATGGAAGTATCGTAAAAATACACTGTGAATCGATAGACATGAGAACTGGAATTAGAATAAAAATCAACTGTGTGATAGCCGTCGTGAAGATTAAACTAGATGCTATGCTAGCCAGGAGCCTCTACGTTGCGTCGCGTCCGTTGTGATGACTTTTATTCAAATTCTAGTTTTCTTAGCTATCGATTTAGAGTCCATTTTTGTGATAAATTCATCTAAAATATTTATTCTAATAACATCTGTCGATTCCCTGGCTACCATGAGCAGGCCCGAGGACCGACCAACTGGCAGCTCGCATCACAATTACAAAAAATGTAAAACCACCTTATCTTTTAACTTTCTTATTTGAGCTATTACCATTTATCTGAGCATTTCACTATTATAACATAAGGGGTGCATGGAGTTGCAGCTTAAGTAGTGGGGAAACAAACTGATTGATGACGAGGCCCATTTATCTTGTGGTGGCCCTTGAGTTGAACGGGCCTGAATATACAGGGTGTCCCAAAAATGTCTCGCAATCCGGAAATGGGAGATTCCTGAGGTCATTTGAAGTAACTTTTTCCTTAGCGAAAATGCAATCCGCGGCTTTGTTTATGAGTTATTAGCGAAAAACACTGACCAATAAGAGATGAGATCAGCTGGCGCGAGACGGCCGAGCCAATGAGCGGAACCGGGCTTCGTGCGCCCGTTGGTTTGGCCGCATCGCGCCAGCCAAGCTCGCCTCTTATTGGTCAGCGTTTTTCGTTAATAACTCGTAAACAAAGCCGTGGATTGCATTTTCGCTAAGGAAAAAGTTACTTTAAATGACCTCAAAAACCCTCCATTTCCAGATTACGAAACATTTTTGGGACACAATGTAGAATTCGTCCAGTAGACTCGTCGGAATGTTACAATTTTGTTCGACAAAATATTGATCGATGCTATAATTTACACTAAATCTTATAGAATCTGTTTTCTTCTGTTACACTTTATATATACTTTCTCGTAATAATGTATTATAAATCGATGAATGAAGAATAGTCGAGGTTAGCAGTAAGTGGAAACAGCGAATATTGGTTGGACCACTTAACTTTCTTCTCAACACGTACCTCGTGAACTTTTTCTTTCATTTTCGAAACAATTAGTCGTCAGATATAGAACACCAGTTTGTTTGTTGCACATCGTTCCTTCGAATCAGTCGCAACAAATAAAATGCTTTTATGAGCATTCAGTCATATATTTACGCTTCAGTTTAAAACATTTGTAAATTTCGAACATTATAAACAATTGTCAATATTTAAAAAATGATAAAGTACTCACACACATGGAACACTGGTAATAGATAAAACATTTTCAAAATTAAAATAAAATTTTAATTGTTCTTTATTTAACTTTATTTACTCTGGTTATAATGTCACAGTTAAAATCAATGTAGATAAAAGAAACAATTGTTTGCCATATTTATGGCTTCAGTCATTTTTTGCTTTGCCCCATATACACTTTTGCTGATAGTTCGTCGCATATGAAGAGGAAATAACAGCAATAACTGAACTATAAAAAGAAATATGTCCCAATTATGAAATATTCGATTATTAGACCTCTGCCGAGTGTCCGTATTTGGAATTTCATAAAGTTAGACGTATGGTATTCTGGTTTTATATATACGTGTTTATAAAGATATGTGTGTTTATATCATAATTGGAACATATTTCTTTTTATAGTTCAGTTATTGCTGTTATTTCCTCTTCATATGCGACGAACTATCAGCAAAATTGTATATAGGACAAAGCAAGAAATATATAATATTATATAATAATATAATAATAATATACATATATTTTTCATTGTAGTTCATATGCTGTGACCTTAAATGACCTTCATTTATAGGTCATTATACGTGTATAATGGGTGTATATCTTATAATTTATAGGTGTATACGTCTCAAAAGGCTCTATGAGAATGTAAATAGAAGTTAGGTCATCCTATTTTAAAAAACAAGGTTGATCTTCATGTGTTCTGCACGCCTCTACCTGTAAAAAAAAATCATTGACAGCATATTATGTGCTGCCTAAAATCAAACAACTTTTATCTGACACTTCTTTCCTATTGTCAAAAACGAGCGAATTATTCACATGTCCCATTTGAAATGGGACATGTGAGCTCACCTTTTAAAACGCAATAACATTTTGAGAACTGAACTAAATGACTTGCATGTTTTTTAAATAACAGAAGGACTAGCCTATTAGACGATGACTAAAACGCTTTTTCTTTCAAATCTAGTTATTACTTGGATTCGTAAAAAAATAAAAATTTCTCGTTTTTTAACTTTTTCATCTGAGCCTATAACGAAAATTTAAAAAAATGCCTCTCGTATTTTATCGAAATCGGTTCACGTTGTTACGAGTTACGACAAATTAAAGATCGCAAAAATCGCAGTTTTATCACGATTTTGACCCAAAACTCTAAGAAATCTGCAGTTTTTAAAATTCTTCAATGCCTGTATCTCGGCTCTGGTTTAACCGATTTCGATCAAATTTTCAGCACGCATATAGGTTACCGAGATCTGCAAAAGGCACTTTTTAAATTATCGTTATAGGCTCAGATAAAAAAGTTAAAAAACGAGGGTTTTTAATTTTTTCTTTTCATTCCAAGTAATGGCGAAATTAAAAAGAAGCTTTTTAGCTATCGTGTAGTAGACTAGTCCCTCTGTCATGTAAAAAAAATGCAGATCATTTAGTTCAGTTCTCAAAAAGTTATTGCGTTTTAAAAGGTGAGCGAATAATTTTGTGGCCCACTGTATATATGATAAACTAATATAATATCAAACAGAAAAACGGTAACCATGTCTGTAATATTCACTCTATTGACGTGTCACTACATGCATGGCCTCCGAATGAATGTGTGCGACAAGTCGTAACATTTTTACCGATATTTATTTTGTCAGATTTTTAAAAATAGCATAATTTCATATTCGGATATTTCTATGCGTACGTAATAGATCAACTTTAAATGCGATTGAACAATACTTCAATGTTTCTTCAACTTTACATTCTAAAAAACTAGTTCGCTTAGAAAACCAATAAAATCAGGCTCCCAATTTTGCTTCAACCTCTATTGTGCTCCGCGCGAATCATGAATGCATGAACACGCCCGGTCGCGAACGCTATTATAAAATAGAACGCGCGGAATAAGTCAGAAGAGGATTTAATCGCTGTCGAAGATTCAGTTTACAACAAACAATTCATTGGAAATTAGACGCGTCACATTTGCGTTCGATCTATGCCCGTCCAATTAGCGACTAGCGTTTGTTGACTAACACTCCCAGATATTACAATGAATTTACGTGGGTTCGCTTAAAAGCCAACGGCCACCGTTGCAGCTGCACACGGCGCAAGGGCAGATGCGTCCACCGTTCCAGAGAAATTCTCGCTCGTGTAATCGCCGTTCAAACCACACCGGTAATCGCGCCGTTATAATTATCCGATTCGATCGATGCGCAGCCGGAGAAACAGGGATGGCATTGGAGATGCTGGAGGATAATATCGAGTCGGTCGAGGAAATTCGAGGTAATGAATCGCGGGATGGCCGCAGAAATGGAATTTCGAACATTCTGCCTCCGCCTCCGCGTCCGCCTCCGCCAGCGCAAACTATTCGACAATTTCCATGGCTCAAACCGTAGACCTTGCTCGCCCGTCGATACATCAACGCCGATAAAATATTGCCTAATTAATGGCTCCGAAAACTTTTCTGTGCCCTGTTGCCGCACGTCCTCCTTTATCGGGGATTAAATTTTAACTGCAAAACTAATCATCAGACCGCGGATTTTATGCGTTTGTAGAAAAAATGGATAAACAAAGCACAAAACAGTGAAGACACAAGAAGGACTACCCCGGTAATGTCGGGATCAGGAGACGCTATTATTGGAACAAAACAACCGAATACTTTAATAGCGCGTCATTTCTTTAAAGCAGTGCTTAATCAATTTTAACAATTGCTCGATCGTTAAGTGTAGCCGTGCGCGTAAAACGAGCCATCACACATGCAAAGTGGGATGTAAGCTGAGATATCAATTTTACGTACATGTATGAAATAAGATTCGTCGTCCGACCGCGAGATTCATTACACTATACAGGATGTCGCATAATTATGTTAACTCACGGAACAGAGTGATTCCTGAGGTCATTTGAAGTAACTTTTTCCTTAGCGAAAATGCAATCCGTGGCTTTGTTTGCGAGTTATTAACGAAAAACATTGACCAATGAGAGACGAGCGCGGCTGGCGTGAGGCGACTGAGCTAGCGAGCGGTGGAAGTCCAGTTCCGCTCATTGGCTCGGCTATCTCACGCCAGCTGATCTCGTCTTGCATTGGCCATTGTTTTCTGCCAATAACTCGTAAACAACGCCACGGATTGCATTTTCGCTAAGGAAAATGTTACTTCAAATAACCTCAGGAATCACTCTGTTCCGTGAGTTAACATAATTATGGGACATCTTGTATAGTGTAATGAATCTCGCGGCCGGACGAATAATGAATAATAAATAATGTGTGTGTGTGAATAATAAACCCCCATTTCCGAATTGCGAGACATTTTTGGGACGCCTTGTGTCTACAAGGTTACCTGTATCTACAGGTAACCCCCCCTAACGGTACATAGGTTCCTAAAAAATGCCGTGTTGTGTAAAACCGTGTTATATGAGACCTCAACAACCCGCTCATTTCCTGGAAATGCCATAATTTTGGGACACCCTGTCCATTGTTACGAAGACTTGTCTAAATCAAGTCGCTGTAATGCAGGTACAATCCTACGGTGAACAACCTCTAAAGAAATGATAGAAGACAGAGGTTACCACGTAACTGCTGTATCATCGAAGAGCAATCATCAAGCAATCAGCCTACTCTACCGATACCAAATATCTGTTATATAATTATGATCGTTTATAATTCAGTATCGTAAAATTGTAAATAAAATTCCACGATATGTGATGCGTGGAATTAATGAAATTCGCAACATTAGGAGCTCGTCCGGGATCGAAGAATCGATCGGAAATGTGACACCAGCATTGGAGATCCCGTTCGCAAACCTTCGACAAGGTAATTAGAGAGCAACTGCAGGAGCAGCAGTGACAGTTCGAGGCGCGACTTGAAGTGGACAGGCTTCAGCGCGAGGACCGTGAGCAGGCTGCTGCATCCGAACGAGAGGCTCGCATGGAAGAGAGAATAGCACGGATCGAGAACCAATGCCAGGTGCTATCGAATTCATTGCGAAGTTCAGTAATAAACTGTGCGGCATTCTCGTCGGCGGAACACTCAGAGGCGCGAGTAAACAATTCAGACACTCTTGTAAATAATATTAATAGTGCAAATATCGCGAGTGTGTTTATTGCTCCGGGTACTTCTGCGGTCACTTCGCAGTCGATGCCATCGTTGCCTGTAAATCGAGAAACGACGCGCTACGTAACCGATTTAGGATACTTGATGAAGCCAACGCGTTACGACGGTTCTACGTCATTGGAAGAGTATCAAATTCAATTCGAAATGGTCGCGAACATAAATGCTGCAACGAAGCGAGAACGGCTGTTGCCTTAGTCGTTTCGCTAGATGGTCCGGCTCCCGGAGTACTACTACTTCTGGTCCTTATCAGTAAAAAGCTCAATCAAGTGCAATTCGAAGCCATCGTTATTATTGAAATTTTTAACATTTAAAAAGTTTTGTAAACTTCGAAATAAATGATAATCCGATGGTGCAAGGTCGGTGCCTATATGGAGGATGCGACATCACTTCCCAACCAAGCTCCAATAATTTTGTACGCGTTTCTAAAGATGTATAAGGACTCGCATTGTCGTGGTGGAACACGATTCCTTTGCGATTTGCCTATTCTGGTCTTTTCACTTTAATTGTTTCCACCAATTTCATAAGTTGTTGGCAGTAAACATCTGAGTTGATCGTTTGGTTGTTTGGAAGCAGCTCAAAATACACAACACCTTTATAGTCCCACCAAATTGACAGCATGATCTTCTTCAGATGCAATTCAGCTTTCGATGTGGTTTGTATTGGTTCATCACGCTTGGACCATGACCTTTTTCGTTTAATGATATTGTAAACGATCCATTTTTCATCACCAGTGACAATTCGTTTTAAAAAAGGATCGATTGTATTGCGTTTAAAAATGCATATCGCAAGTAATGATTCGTTGTGTTAACTGAATTTCTTTCAATTCATGCTGAATCCAAACATTGAGCTTCTTAACAAGTCCAAGACATCTTATGTGATACTCAATTGTTGCGTGTGATACATTTAACCTTTATGAAATCTTTCGTCATATGACGATTCGATTCAATTACGGCTTTCATTTTGTCGTCATCAACTTGTCATCATCGTCAATTAATATTTTTAAGTGAAAAATCTTCAGAACGAAATGTTTTGAACCAATTCTGACATGTACGTTCTGTTAAGCAATCGACGCCATAAACTTCGCATATCTCTTTGCGAGTCTCGGCCGCTTTCTTGCTTTTATGAAAATAAAAAAATAAAATTTGTCGAAAACGTTCATTTTTGCACTCCATATTAAAATTGACAGCAAATTATCAATTGTAACCAGAACTACACGAAATTTGTTTCTATAGTAACCTAAACGCGTCAACTACCAAAGCTGAAGACAAAAGAAATTATAACCTTAACAAAAAATTGACAATGCAAACATATCGCTGTTTATTGGTGCAAACCGAAATTACTTTCTTGCCAACCCAATAGTTACGATAATTGAGTTTCGTTTCGGATAGAAGAATTTTATGAAACCAAATTATGTGACGTGTTAATATTACAAACGGCGACAATGAGTATCAATCTCTTCGTTGGCCACGGAAATTGAGAGGTTAGCACAATCCGCTTTTTCGGAATGTTCGGTTGATGTTCGAAATCTTTTGGCCGCCTCTCAGATTGTAATTGCGTTAGCCAATGAAGAGATAAGGAGGATGCTGCGTTATAAGGGTCTTTCATCTCTCAGAGCCACAGAGACAAATGTATGAACGAAGCCTAAAACGTCCCTTTACGTCTGAGAGAATGATCAAGCGTGCGGCTGAACAGCATTCAGTGCGTGCGGCTGTCACATTGCTGGAGCTGCGGGAAGAAGGGCCATCTGCAACGAGAGTGTCTCAAGGAAGGAAAGAAAATGGTGTTGCAGAGAAACGCCAAGAAGTCGGAGTAACGAAGGACTGTCCGACATCGTCCCCTGTTTTTCCTCCTGTCGTGCTGCACTTGGAAACTCTGTTCAGCGAGGGACTTTCTTCATCGACAGCATCATTGGAGATCAGAAGAAAAAAGTTATCTTCGATACGAGCTAAACGGTGAACCTTCTGCGGAAAAATCATGCTGCAGGACGGACTAGTTCGGCGAGCAAAACAGGAGTGAAGATTTTCTCGGACTCCGGTCAGAGGTTAGCGATTTTTGGCAAACAGCGCCTTCTTGTTACCATTGGAGTAGCTCTTCCTCATTGGTGAAAGAGTTCTTCCTCGCTAGTATGGTGGAAGAATGTATTGGTTTGGCAACTAAGTAATTGCCGATTTCAGTTATAGATGTCTCTCACTCCCATTTTTATGATATCCGTAAATGTTATATTATAAAATTATTATTATTATTATTATTATTATTATGTTATTTTTTATTATCCGTGAATGTTAGCAACTGGACAAATTGAATGCAGAGGTCAAGGAAAAGCGACCAGAATTGGTCACTCGTAAAGGTGTCATTTTCCACCAGGACAATGCTAGGCCGCACACGTCCTTGTCCACTCGGCAAAAATTGATGGATATTGGTTGGGAATTGATGTTACACCTACCACATAGCCCTGATCTCGCGCCATCGGATTACCACTTATTTCGATCCCTGGACAACTCCCTTCGTGGTGAAACTTTTAACGATGATGACGCTGTAAAATCTCACTTAACTCAGTTTTTGGCCGAAAAGGATCAGACTTTCTACGAGCGTGGAATTTTCAAGTTGTCAGAGAGATGGCAAAAGGTCATCGAACAAAATGGAAAATACATTACAGATTAAACTTCATTCCAAGTGAAAAAGAATTTTTTATTTCATTGAACAAATCGGCAATTACTTAGTTGCCAACCCAATATTTTGGGAATCGAGTATCTGAAAAAGCGTCAATCGGGAGCACAATCGAGATTCTCCACTTGAAGGGAAAGCAAGTGCCGTTGCTGAAGTTCGGAGAAGATTTGGCTGTGAAGGCGATACGTTGGCACCGGATCATTTTCAGGATCTTCGTCCTCTAAAAACCTGTCTGAAGGACAGAGGAAAACTTTTACCAAATTGTTGACGGAGTTTGCTGACGTTTTTGCGAGTAATTCTAAAGAGGTGGAAAAATGTGATGCGGCGTGTCATAAGATAGATACTAGGGACTCTCTTTCTATAAAACATGCACCCCGACGATTAGCTTTTCATCAACCTTCGAAAGTAGACGAATCGCTGTCGAAAATGGAACGATGAGAAATCATAGAAAAATCTCGAAGCTTCTGGTCTTCGCCCGTTGTGTTGGTTAAGAAGAAGAATTGGTACGCCAGATTTTGCGTAGATTACAGGCACATCTGAACAATATCACCAAGAAAGATTCGTTCCCCTATCCACTGATAGAAGACACGCTGGATGCTTTGGATGGCTCCTGTTGGTTTTCAACAATGGATTTAGAAGTGGATATTGGCAGATATCCACGGATCCTGTGCATAAAGAAAACACTGTCTTTTGTGTGGATACCGAATTGCGGCAGTTCAGAGTCATGCATTTTGGTCTTTGCAACGCCCCAGCTATTTTTGAACGTCTAATGGACGTTATCGTCTTAAGATGATTGAATTAATCCTCTTAAGAGGATTGAATTGGAAAATTTGCCTGGTATACCTGGGCGACGTCGTAATTTTCGACGGTGGTTTTGAAGTGGAAGTACAGCGTCTGCGGAAGATAGTTGCTCGCCTGAGGGAAGCCAACTGGCTGATGGGCCCGAAAATATGTAATTTCTTCTGCAAGCTAACTTGACACGTAGTACCCGAGGCCGGAGTGCAAAGCGATCCTGAGAAATTGGATACTTTTGAAATGGTCGGTACCGAAGAATAAGACCGAGTTGAAGAGTTTCCTGGGCCTTTGCACTTATTATCGAAACTTTGCTGAGAATTTCTTTGATATTTCGAGACCCTTGCGTCGTCTAACCAAGGACAAGGAGTGCTTCGTGTGAATGGAAGAAGCGATGCGCTCGTTCCAGGAATTAAAAAGGCAGCTGATGGAGTGTCCCAACCTATTTTATATCCATCGGTCGATGCGGAAATTATTCTTGACACAGATACCTCGAATTTTGCAATTGGAGCAGTTCTTTCTCAAATTCAACAAGGCCGGGAGTGGCTAATCGATTATTCTTTCAAAACGCTGGGAAAGTTCGACAGGAATTATTGCACTACTCGGAAGTAATTACTGGCGATAGTGAAATCTGTCGCGAAATAGTGCAATTTTCAGCATTATCTTTATGGGCGTAAGTTCCTTCCGTGGTCCAACCGCACAACTACTACTACTACTACTACTACTACTACTACTACTACTACTACTACTACTACTACTACTACTACTACTACTGCTACTACTACTGCTACTACTACTACTACTGCTACTGCTACTGCTACTGCTACTACTCCTACTACTGCTACTACTCCTACTACTGCTACTACTCCTACTACTGCTACTATTCCTACTACTGCTACTACTCCTACTACTGCTACTACTCCTACTACTGCTACTACTCCTACTACTGCTACTACTCCTACTACTGCTACTACTCCTACTACTGCTACTACTCCTACTACTGCTACTACTCCTACTACTGCTACTACTCCTACTACTGCTACTACTCCTACTACTGCTACTACTCCTATTACTGCTGCTACTACTACTGCTGCTACTACTACTGCTACTACTACTGCTACTACTACTGTTACTGCTACTACTACTGCTACTACTACTGCTACTACTACTGCTACTGCTACTACTGCTACTACTGCTACTACTACTACTACTACTTTTAACCTTTTAAGTACTCCGAACTATTCTGGACGTTGGCTACGAGCTACTCAGCGCCACTTTTCGGCAGAAACGGCATTTACAGACCCTCGTATTATTTAGTACGGTTTTGGAACTAACTAACATATTATAATGATATTGGATTTATATGAATTTGGCTGAAACCGAGAAATTTGCAAAAAAATCAATATTTTATTTTTTATAATTTTGTTTTGTTGTTGTAATCGCTATCTATGCGAACTCTTTCTCTCGTCGCCTTGTTGCTTGGACGATATTACTATCACTGCTATCAAAACGATAGACTAACTGTAAAAGAAAACCTTCTACATATCTGTAGTAACATTTCTGTGTAACATTTCTAACATATCTGTATAAACGTCTATCTGGAGCTCATCTTCACTACTACTTGTGTCATGAGACTCATTCGTGTTTGAACGTTTTGCCATTGTTCTAATAAAAAATATGGATAAATACATAGGTTGAAAATTTTTAATTGTTATTACTAACTCACAAGATAATATTTACCAAAAAAACTTTTACCAAACAATTTATTTACCAAGAGAAGAATCACTTTTCCGATTTTCTCACTCGTTAGATCTATCTGTACCGTTCGACGCTTCAAACCAGACTGAGTTCAGCTTTGAAAATCTTTTCCTCCAGATTTTATGATTATAAATCTCACTATACAGTGCGTGCTATGTTCGCATACCGATCTTTCTTCTACAAACTTGCCTTATTGCTCTTTTCAAGTGGCGCCTTTGAAGTGCTCGGACCGTCGTGAGCACGGCTCTCACGTTCTCGTCAAAACCCGCTGACATTTCTTGTATATATCTTAGTAATTTTACTATATTTTGATTTGATTTCTTGTACCATTTCAAGAGAAAACTTCAGGGAAACATGCATGTCTCAAAAAGTTGCGCTGAAATAACTCAATTCCCCGTAATCACTAATAAACTTTAATGTAAGATATGCTATATATTTAATGAGTGATATGCTAGAATTACGATGTCCCACGAGAGGGGACAGCGGAATGCAAAGGGTTAATAATCCGGAAGAGCAGATAGCGCGATGATTCGAGCGACTCCAGAGGTATGATTTTGAGGTGAGACATCAGAAAGGAGAAGACTCCGTCAGAACGCGGTCTGGAGGAAAAGACGCAGGAAACTGGTAGCGTAGTTCTGTGGACACTCTGCGAGACACTCGACTTCGAAGAGCGGAGAAACAAACAGGAGGCAGATGACGAAGTCGGTTTCATCCTGTCAAAAAGAAAAAGGAAGGCAGGAGGCACGATCGACAGGAGATTTCGGACAAGAGCTCAAAAACTAAATACAATAAATTCTCCGTATTTGTCCTTCATCCTGTAAACAAAAGTGGACAATTCGGGAAGAAGAGATACGATTATTCCAGCCTCGTGGTAATTTGCCTCTTTTGTAATTGCCGATTCTCAATAACTATAAAAAAAGATTCCAACGCAAAACTGGAATAATCGTATCTCCTCTTCCCGAATTGTCCATTCTTGTTTACAAGCTGAAGGATAATTTGGGGAGAATTCACGGTATCTCGTAGCCATTTGGGATTCCTTAGAAGTCTACTTTTTCGTAAGTGGGAATCCCCAGATGGAAAAGGGGAAAAAAATGTTTCTGGTAGTTCCGAAAGAAATGGTGAACCCGGAGATGGCAGATTGCCATGATACATCGGTGAGCGGCCATTTCAGAGTAAATAAAATTTTGGATAGCGTACGTCGAAACTTTTACTGGCCTGATAATCGCAACAATGTTGAAGACTGGTGTCGTCGATGCCATGCTTGTGTCTCAAAGAAAAGTCCGAGGGAGAGAGGACACGGATCTCTCAAGATTTATAATATCGAGGCACCGTTCTAGAGGGTTGCGTTCGACATTTTAGGTCCGTTTCCGAAGCCTGTGGCTGATAAAAAGTAAGCGCTGGTCGTTGTCTTTTTACGAAGATCTTTCTTGTAGAAATTGCAAGTTATCACATGGCGCACCGTTAGAACTCCATTCGGATTAGGGGAGAAATTTTGAGTCAGCGGTCTTCAAGAGGTATCAGGAAAACGTCCACTACTCCTTTGCATCCACAATCTGATGGGCTCGTGGAAAGGTTAATCCGGACTCTGCTTCAGTATCTGTCGATGTTTGTAGCGGATCATCAATGGGATAATTGGATACCATTATTTCTACTACTCTATCGCTTATCCAGACACGAGACGATGAAGAACGCCCCATTGATGATTCTCACTGGTAAAGAACTTCGGCTTCCAATGGAGAAGGGAGGATTTCCGCCTTATACGAGATATACAATGACGAGCAAAAGTGTAAGCAGACGACGTTACATTGCTGATTAATCATGCAGTACTAATATATTTTACAGGAAATAATTGGATAAAGGGAATGAAAATTATTAGTTGACCATTTTAAATGAAATTACAATGAATATAATAAAAACAAATATGCGATGCCATGTTTACAGTTTTGCACGTTAACATTTTTCGAAGTACAACATTTTCAAAGTTCGTGTACATCTGATTGAGAGTCTTTGTAACAAACTCCTTTTTACAATTGACCATAAATTTTCAATCGGATTCATATCAAGATTCTGAGCAGGCTATTTTAAAACAGAAAATTTTTGTTTTGCGATCCAGTTTTTCACCAATTTCGCGGTGTGTTTGGGATCTCGGTCATGTTGGAATACAATTTCCTCCTCCTTATAATCACTAGATTTTATAACTTTGATTCCTTTCTAAAATGCTTAAATATTGTTCTTTACACATGATATCCTACATTTTAACTAAAGGGCCCACTCCTTTATACAGTGACACGCACTAATATTCGGACACGATATTGTTAGAAGAATTATTGCTCCTTCTTATTGTTTATGATAGTATATTATTTAATCAATTATTTTCTCATATAATAAAGCACTTCTTAAAGTAAGTAGAAACATAAATTTTGTTTATTTATTGCACATGTTCTTTTGTATAATAAGCGATAAACAAGATTGTGACAAAACTTAACGTCGCAAAAATATTCGAACAGTGAATGAATTACATTAATTTTATATAAAATGAAAAACTTTTTAATCATGTTATCATAATATTAATATTTTGTCGGTTGAACCTTTTGTTTTATTACTTGATGTAATCGCTTGGGCATGTCACAGATGATTTTATTTAAAGAATCCGGTGAAATCCGTTTCCATTCGTCTAACAAACGTTGTTTTATCTCTGTTGTTGTCTTTGTAGGTGTTGTACGAATTTTGCAGTCTAATTGATCCCATAAATTTTGAATTGGATTTAAATCAGGCAATTGAGGAGGAGGATGCAGCACTTTTGGACAATTCTATAATAAATATTCCTGTACAATTCTGGCCCATATTTATAGCACTTGTAATTAAATTTAAAAAAAAAATGTCTAAATACTTCATTTTGTCCATAATACCATCGATAAAAACTAGTTCACCTACACCTACAGACGAGACCTCACTATAACTATAACCCTACACTACTACAATCCTGCCACCGTGTTTCACTATTTTTACAAAGACAACTGGTGGTGGAATGATGTAATATTTTCGGATGAAAGCAAATTTAATCTTTACGGATCCGACAGTCAAAAAATGCTGTGGCGTAAAGTAAATACAGAATTAAACATTTCAAATTTAAGACCGACAGTGAAACATGGTGGTAGAAGTGTAATAGTGTGGGGTTATATCTCGTCTGTAGGTGTAGGTGAACTAGTTTTTATCGATGGTATTATGGACAAAATGAAGTATTTGGCCTTTTTTTTTAAATTTAATTACAAGTGCTATAAATATGGGTATACGTACAGTTTTAAGTTTTATCAGGGCAATGATCCTGAACACAAGGCCAGGATTGTACAGGAATATTTATTATACAATTGTCCAAAAGTACTGCATCCTCCTCCACAATCGCCTGATTTAAATCCAATTTGAAAATTTATGGGATCAATTGGACCGCAAAATTCATACAACATCTACAAAAACAACAACAGAGATAAAACAACGTTTGTTAGACTAATGGAAACGGATTTCGCCGGATTATTTAAATAAAATCATCTGTAACATGCCCAAACGATTACATGAAGTAATAAAACAAAAGGGTCAACCGACAAAATATTAATATTATGATAACATGATTAAAAAGATTTTCATTTTATATAAATTAATGTAATTCATTCACTGTCCGAATATTTTTGCGACGTTAAATTTTGTCACAATCTTGTTTATCGCTTATTATGCAAAAGAACATGTACTATAAATAAACAAAATTTATATTTCTACTTACTTTAAGAAGTGCTTTACTATATGAGAAAACACACAATTGATTCAATAATACTATTATAAACAATAAAAAGGAGCAATAATTCTTCTAACAATATCATGTCCAAATATTAATGCGAGTCACTATACATAAAACACCTCCAATACATGATCGAACCATCTCCAAACTTCATTGTCTGCTTAACTTGCGATAAATTGATTGATTCTCCGGGTCGATTTCAATACCAGAATCTTCCATCTGATTGAAACTTATTTATTTTAGTTTCGTCGGACCATATGACTCGCTTCCGGTCATCGGTCGTCCATTGATTATATAAATTAACAAATTCCTTTCCTAAATTTATATTTTTATTCGAAAGTGTTGGCTTTTTGTTATTTTCCTTTGCTTTTAATCCAATTCTTCTTAAAGCACGACGAACTGTTCACTCGCTGCCATTTATACCGAGTTTTCGAGCTGCGATTTTTGAACATTTCTGAGAATCTAAACGAATAATTCTTGCAATTTCACGAGCACCTTGATCAGGAACAACTTGCGGTCTTTCATTTTTACTTGTTGACAGTGCACACATATGACTTTTTCTTATTTTCGCCACAACCTTGTGAGATACTTGACATTCTTGAACGATTTGTCGTAAAGAATGTCCTTTATTACATTAAAAAAATTGAATTTTTCTTATCTTCACTCAACGGTTTCATATTGCCTTTCTGTTTCAAAATCATTACTGAACTGAAATAACGTTTACTGCACGCCACAGTTTATGACAATATTGAGGTATAAGAGAATGTCTGATTACAATACTTCATTTAAGTATTAGGCAGCGTGCACAAAACTGTAAACATGGCATCGCATATCCGTTTACGTTCAATTTATTCTATATTGTTGTTACTGATAAAAGAGACTAATTTTTCATTTACGACTATCAACTAATAACTTTAATTGTATTTAACGGATTATTTAATGTAAAATATACTATTTTTATTATTATTAAAATATATTATATAAATATATAATATTATTTTATTAAAATATATTATTTGATTAATCAATGTAACGTCGTCTGCTTACACTTTTGCTCGTCATTGTAAGGATGAGCTTATTCAGCAAACGCGTACCAGATTTGCTAAACTTCATGAATTTATCCGTCAAAGACTGAAAATTAGCGGAGACAACATGAAGTCTTGGTATGATGTTTACGCTAATTACGTTTGCTACAGGTGAGAAAGTATCGTTGTTCCAACCACGAAGGACGAAAAAAAATGACCCAAGTGCAGTTCGCGTGAGGAGGTCGTTATGTGGTGAAAGATCGCCTTAACGATATCATCTATTGAGTAACTCGTTCTCCAAAGTCAAAACCGAAGGTCGTACATGTGAAGAGTTTAAGCTCGTTATGACGTTTGTACACGGAAACATTCGACTGTCTCTCGCCCAGGATGAGGCAAGTCTTCGCAGAAACAAAGGGAGTGATCTCTGTACCGACGTGCTGAACCCCTTCCATTGGAGAGAGGAACGGTTCGATGAGAGCGAGGAAGTTGTATCCTCTAGAGGGTGTGCCCTTTCATTGTAGAAGGAGGTTGCATTCTCAAGAGGATACACCTTTCCTCGAGTGATCCACAAAAAGTGATGCACCGGGTCCCATATTACGGCAAATAGTATACCCTGTGGTAATTGAAGGTGGATCCTGGGAAGAGTTTCGACGAATGTTTGGAGGAGAAAACTCTAAAGAAGTCTGCAAGACAGAAGTTTGCAAGCATTCTTCAAGAAAGAAATGCTCGTGTCTCGGAACGAAAAGTTAAGAGGAAGAGCGAGCGACAGTTGTTAGTGCTGTGCGCGATGTAGAAGTACATACTCTGATGTTCTACTCAAGATTATTTATTTTATCGAGATTTTTGATGGTTTTTCCTTGAGACGGAGTACAAATGTCAGGACGTTAACCGTCTGGAACACCTGGGTAACTGAATAACATTCTTTTGTTGTTTAGCTACTTTCCAGACAGAAGTACTCGCGGTAGCGGTTACCTGACAGTTGATCGATGAAACGATAGTTCAAAGCTATAAGACTGAAACTGGCAGGATGTACGGTTCGATTGTTATTGGTCAACAGGAGTAAAATTTACAACGGCCGGGACAACCGCTCATTCGAAGTGGAGGACAATGTTACAGCGACTTGTCCGAACCAAGTCGGTTTAATGTTAATATTGCCCTACAATGGACAATTCCTAAGGAAATAGTAGAAGATTATTACGTAATAATTTAGATTATTTAGATTATTATGTAAATTTAATATTAATAGTAGAAGATTATAAGTTATATATACGTTGTCACGTAACTATTGTGTCGACGGACAGTCGTTAGTTCAGATCGGATCCATCAATTTATCTACGGAGTGTCCCAAAGTTATTGTACAAGCAGGAAATGTGAGGTTCTTAAGGTTATTTGAAGTAACTTTTTTCTTAGCGAAAATACAATTCGCGGCTTCGTTTACGAGTTATTAACGAAAAACAGTGACCAATGAGAAGCGAGATCAGCTGGCGCGAAGCGGCTAAGCCAACCAGCGCTTGAAGCCCAGTTCCGCTCATTGGCTCGGCCGCCTCGCGCCAGCTAATCTCGCCTCTCATTGGTCACTGTTTTTCGTTTATGACTCGTAAACGAAGCCGCGGATTGCATTTTCGCTAAGGAGAAAATTACTTCAAATGACCTTAGGTACCTCTCATTTCCCGCTTGTATTATACAATAATTTTAAGACACCCTTTATATATGTTATACAGGGTGTCCCAGGTTTTAATGTCCAAACTTTGTTAGTGTATTCTATGGCACAAAGTAAGAAAAAAATGTTATGTAAACATAGATCATATAGAGCTTTATTAAGAAGTTATAACAAAAATTCAGAATAGGAATAGTAATCAACTTGCTGTTACTGCGAGCATTGGCTTCAATAGATCAGCACATGCCGTGTGTTTATGTAAGTTGTGTTTATTAATACATTTCGAAATGTATTAATAACCGTTGTTGACAATACATGATTGACATCGATCGAAGATTTCTTTTTATTTTTTATTTTTTTTTTAGTTGTGATTACTATTCCCCTATTCTGAATTTTTGTTATAACTACTTAATGAAGCTCTATATGACCTATGTTTACATAACATTTTTTTCTTACTTTGTGCCATAGAATATACTGACAAAGTTTGAATATTAAAACCTGGGACACCCTATATAATTACGATCGTTTATAATCGAGTGTTGTAAGATCGTAAATAAAATACCGCGACGTTCGACGCGTAAAGTAAGTGAAATTCGCAACGATGTTATTATAATTATGCTACTTGACACTTTCGACACTAGCCAGATGTGTCCCAGTGAACATTTCTGATTGCCAAAAGGACAATGTCTGTCTCACAGATACTGACCATATACAGAAATTCTACCTAATTGACGCTCAGATTGTGCACAAAAATGAACAATCGTATCTTCTCTTCCCAAATTGTCCATTTTTGTGTACAATCTGAGAATTAAGGAGAATTTACTGTACTACTATTTTTGATCGGTAATAATGACGATTAGTAGAGTATAGCGAAATATTGGATAGCTTTTATTCAAAACTGGTTTGTGATTGCAGAGTCAGAATGGCAAAAATTTCGTCTTTTACAGACATAAATTTAAACATTTTTCAAAATGTTCTCATGACAGTTTTTCAGTTCATAATGCAAAGCAGTCGTTTCATACAAACAAGTTCCAAATTATTAAGATATAAAGAATTAAGAATCCTGTACTATGTCCACATGATCTGGACAATACACATACTAAAATCTTAAAATGAAAGCTCGACTTAAAAAGACCTTAAAAATATGCAGTGACTCTCATTAATATTCGGACACTTTTTAAAACGAATTAACTTTTTTAAAACCAGAACAAACGATTTGAATGTTTTTTTCGATGATAGAAGGACTAGTATACTACACAATGACTAAGCTACTTTGTTACAATTCTGCTATTGCTTGGAATGATAAAACAAAATAAAAGACTCTCGATTTTTAACTTTTTTATCTGAGCCTATAATGGAAATTTAAAAAATGCGTTTTGTAGATCTCGGTAAGTTATATACATGTTGAAAATTTCACTCAAATCGGTTAATGCAAAGCCAAGTTACAAGCGTGAAAAGATTGTAAAAACTGCAAATTTCTCACACTTATTGGTCGAAAGTGTTAAAAATCGGGACAAAACCACGATTTTTGTGATCTTTAATAGTTTACAGCTCATACGAAAGTAAACCGATTTCAGTGAAATTTTTAAGGCTCAGATAAAAAAGTTAAAAAAGCGAGTCTTTTATTTTATTTTGTCATTCCAAGCAATAGCAAAATTGCAACAAAGTAGTTTAGTCATTGTGTAGTATACTAGTCCCTCTATCATCTAAAAAAAATTCAGATCGTTTAATATAGTTTTAAAAAAGTTATTTCGTTTTCTGTATGTTGTCCTATCCTTATATTAATCCCATGAAATCATGCAATTTTTCAGCCACATATTTTTCTTTAACATTAGACATAACACAGATATTACGTGTGCTCACAATAAAATGAACTCCGTGTATTTAGCCTTCTCATTACCGATACATATATATAATATAACCTGACTGTCCTATTGAAAAAAAAATGATGGGATACATATGACTAAATTTTCAAAATCGTTGCACTGCTTCCAAAATCGACATGTAGCTATCCCTACTTTAGTATTATCGATTTCTAATGAAAAAGAAACTAAAATGTCAATAGAAAAAACTCGGATTGAAAAGGTTAAGATAATTAAAACCCCAACGAAAGAAGAGCCGGATAGACACTTTCTTCTTTATTTAATACTTAGTAGTAGTAGTACTCTACTTACTTTAATACTTACTCTAGTCGTTTTTAAAATTCTGTCACCATAAGAGAACATAATCGAAATTAATACAAGTGTTTTCTTGTATTTCTTATATTCGCCAATGTCAGATAGTGGCCATGGTATATTAAAGTGAAGTATATAAATGTCAAAATACAAAAAACTGTCGATTTAGTATAAAACGTTACCTACATAATTAAACAAATATAGAAAAACATCGAATTTCCACACCACATAAGTATTCGAACGTCTCATAAAATTAAGTTGAAGAGTTATAAAAATAAATATTTTTTAAAATTTTTATTACTAATTTAAGTATCGATATTGTTTAACAATACGTTTCAAGAAGTTTGACATTTTTAAAATTATTATTTATTTATGATCGATGTCGTGTTATATCTCCATTTTACACGATTTTATGATTTGTTTGTAGTATGTATTTTTTTTGTTGCAACTCGTACGACCGAATTCACTTTATAGGGATGGACAGTCATGTATAAGGTACGTATAAATATAATTTGCTGTCTCAATTTGTTAATGCATCTGAGAAATTTGTAAAATTAGAATGGATTTTTGGTTGATTTTTCCTATATTACAATATTATATCATGTAAATTAGCCAAAAATGCATTCTAATTTTACAAATTTCTTCAGAACAAATTAAGAAACAAATTATATTTACTCGTATCTTGTATATGATTGTCCATTTCCATAAAGTGAATTCAGTTAGACAAGTTCCAACAAAAAGAAATACATACCATAAACAATTTATCGCGCGGAAAATAAAAAGACTACGACCTTCTTTCATCAAGTTATTTCTCCGCCACAAAGGCTGAAGCAGATACTCCAAGTGTCCAAATAAAAATTACGTTTTGTTTGACTTTTATAGAAGTCTTTTCAGAGCAATTAATGACCATGAACGGTGCGTAATATTTTGTAATTAACTTTATACGTACCCGGGCAAGGATTAGCTTCCATCAAAAGCAGCTTGAAGAACAGACAAAGAACGTGAAATACAGAACGATCAAAAGGATCAAGTTGGGAACAATTGATCACATTATCAGTGAGGAAATGCGATTAAACGTCACGGGCTAAGCACGCATAAAATGTGGAGGGACTTCTTTTGTTCCGGTGAAATCACGAATCGCAACGATTCGATTGCAGAAGAGAATTATTGCCCGGCAAAATTCGCACAATACGGCGTTAATGATCCTTGTAAAGGATCCTATACTGCGTGTCGTTTACGTTATAATGATATTTATCCCTCCGCCCTAACCCCCTCCCCACGGCTGAGCCGTACTGTGAATGGAAACTAAGCAACAAATTGCTTTCCGTAGTTCTGTCACAACGGTTTCGGAAAGTCTATCCGTGGATGCCGCGTTTCATTCAAACAGGCAATCGAGTTTACATCCGACAACTTCCGGTGACGTTCGTTAACGTGCAATCTCCTCTTTCGCGACGAGCTACCCCCTGTATGGAGAGGGTTCGAGACTGTGACCCTTTGAGAAGGCATCACCTTTAATAGAAATTGTCGTCGCAGGCTGTCTCCTTAATTGACGCTCAGATTGTGCACAAAAATGGGCAATTTAGGAGGTGGAGATACGATTATGCGAGCTCTGTGGTTCGTTTTTATAGTTACCGATTGTCAACAATTATAAAAACGAGGTGCAAGGCTCGAATAATCGTATCTCCTGCTCCCAAATTGTCCATTTTTGTGCACAATCTGAGCGTCAATTAGGGAGACATTATTTTATAATTATTTGTTCTTATAATTATTGAAAATCGGCAACTATAAAAATAAGTCGCGGGGCTCGAATAATCGTATCAAGGTGCTCCAAAATTGTCCATTTTTGTGCACAATCTGAGCGTCAATTAGGGAGACATTATTTTATAATTATTTGTTCTTCTAATTATTGAAAATCGTCAAGTATAAAAATGAGTCGCGGGGCTCGAATAATCGTATCTCCTGCTCCCAAATTGTCCATTTTTGTACACAATCTGAGCGTCAATTAGGGAGACATTATTTTATAATTATTTGTTCTTATAATTATTGAAAATCGTCAACTATAAAAATGAGTCGCGGGTCTTTAATAATCGTATCTCCTGCTCCCAAATTGTCCTTTTTTGTGCACAATCTGAGCGTCAATTAGGGAGACATTATTTTATAACTACTTGTTTTTATAATTATTGAAAATCGGCAATTATAAAAATGAGTCGCGGGGCTCGAATAATCGTATCTCCTGCTCCCAAATTGTCCATTTTTGTGCACAATCTGAGCGTCAATTAGGGAGACATTATTTTATAATTATTTGTTCTTATAATTATTGAAAATCGGCAACTATAAAAATGAGTCGCGGGGCTCTAATAATCGTATCTCGTGCTCCCAAATTGTCCTTTTTTGTGCACAATCTGAGCGTCAATTAGGGAGACATTATTTTATAACTACTTGTTTTTATAATTATTGAAAATCGGCAATTATAAAAATGAGTCGCGAGACTCGAATAATCGTATTTCCTGCTCCCAAATTGTCCTTTTTTGTGCACAATCTGAGCGTCAATTAGGGAGACATTATTTTATAATTATTTGTTCTTATAATTATTGAAAATCGTCAACTATAAAAATGAGTTCGCGGGGCTCTAATAATCGTATCTCCTGCTCCCAAATTGTCCATTTTTGTGCACAATCTGAGCGTCAATTAGGGAGACATTATTTTATAATTATTTGTTCTTATAATTATTGAAAATCGTCAACTATAAAAATGAGTCGCGGGGCTCGAATAATCGTATCTCCTGCTCCCAAATTGTCCTTTTTTGTGCACAATCTGAGCGTCAATTAGGGAGACATTATTTTATAACTACTTGTTTTTATAATTATTGAAAATCGGCAATTATAAAAATGAGTCGCGAGACTCAAATAATCGTATTTCCTGCTCCCAAATTGTCCATTTTTGTGCACAATCTGAAAGAAAATTGAGGAGAATTTACTGTACTACTGACTTTCTACGAGGAACTCTTCCGTTATAACCATAAGTTTTTAATACTCGTCGTACTGTGTCCTTCGTACCTTCTTCCCAGATTCTACGAACAACTTCTTTGTTAACCTTTAAATGCATGATTTTTTGTTTTGAATTTTAAAAAATCGTTTTTTATAGGAATGTAGTCATAGGTTACGTAAAAAATAAATAAAAAGATCTAGGTAATAATATTGAGTATTTATTTTGAAAAAAAGTTTTGGCAACAATATGCGTTTATTACTAAAATTATTGTAGACGCAAACAAATGGCCAAAAATCTGGCATATATTCAATAAAATTTTCAAATGCAACATCAAACATTCATAGCTTACCTGACAACAGATGAGAAGTAATTTTTTTTCATATTAGATAAATCACTCCTTTATGGGAAACTCGAAAAAAGAAAATATCTCTCCAAGTAACACATTGAAGGTTATCACCCACCACATTCAAATATCAAAAAACATATAACTTACTCGCCAAAAGTAATGTCAAGTCTTTTCTTTCACACATGGTCTATTGTCTATTGTTATCAACGCGTGTTCGGAAACGCACATACTCAGGTTTTTGAATAAAATTAAGTGGAACTGGAATGTAGACAATTGGCAACAATATGCATTTAAGGGTTAATTTTTTAGCACTTTGTTCAGAATCTTTCTTTATTTTTCTTATTATCTTGCGTTGGTCGCGAGAGTCTAATAATTTTGGACGACCTTTTTGAGGGATTAAATCGATTCAATTCTCACGAATGTACCGACGTGTAATATCTGTCACACTAACTCTTGCTTATATTTAATAATCTGGCTATATCTCTGTATGATTTTCCCTTTTCCTTGTAATAAATAATCAATTGTCGGATTTCAAAAGATGTATTTCTTCCTTTTCGTGCAATTTTCACAAGTGAAGCGTCTGATATCACCAATCATTTCTGCGGTACCGAGTTCTCACAACGAATTTTTATTTGTTTATAAAATTTGTTTATAAACAATGTGTGTTAGCGGCATCGTCAATGTAGTACAATATTTTATTCTGGCATCTAAGATGTTGTGTTCGAATATTTTTGCGACGTTAAATTTTGTCACAATCCCGTTTATTGCTTTTTATACAAAAGAACATGTGCAATAGATAAACAAAATTTATGTTTCTATTTACTTTAAGAAGTGCTTTATTATATGAGAAAACAATTGATTCAATAATACTATCATAAACAGCAAAAAGGAGCAATAACTTTTCTAATAATATCGTGTCCGAATATTAATGCGAGTAACCGTGTGTCGGTGGCTTAAGGTGTTACAATCTAGGTACAAAAATAGAAGCTTCTCTTTTCAGATTTCAACATTTATCGCGGTATAATATTTTTAAAAATATGTTGCTAAAGATTGAAGCATATCAGAGTTACTACTTTTGTGAAAATTTGATAAAGAGTGGAATTGAAAATTTTGAACGCAAAGCATATCATTGAATTCTTACAAGGAGAGAGGTCACGGACTTCGGGTCACCAATTTCAATGAAATTTTTTTTTGGTGAATCCAGACTGAAAATTATTTGAGTCATATTTAATGTTTAAATTATACTACAAAATCTGGAGATCGTGGGTTCGATTGTTTTCCGCGATTGTATTTTTTTTACTCTTTATTTTTCATGAGGAGTTAAATTTCTATAAAAGTCATTTTATCACTGTCACGTCGTACAGTGGTTGGAAAACCAAGACCCTAAAAATCGAAGTTGTCGATGGTTAGTTTTCAGCTCACGGATTGGCTACTTGAATGATAGACCCGCATGGTGAGAAAAGCGAAATGACGCATACTTTTAAACCTGAATGGCAATTGTACTTCGAACTTCGAATTTCTTGGGCAGTCATTACTCATGAGCGGGAGCGACAGTGCGAAGTGCATATTGTGAAACCTGCATCTTTTTGTGGAAGTAATTTTTTTCAATTGTGTGAAATGAATATTGTTCCTGGTGGTAAGTACAACATTTTTTTGTCCAGAATCGTTATCTATTGATAAATTGATAAATTGTAGATTCAAATTATAAGAGCAAATAAAATGCATTTATTGTAAAGATTAGAAGTTACGATTATAAAATCGTAACTTTTCGGTTTTAGGCGATCCTGCCCTCAAACTTGCTGGAGCCATAGTTTATATTTTCATCTAGCTATACGTAGAAATTAGCTGTATACAAGTGCATTTTTTTCCATTATAGCCATTTTTGTGAAGCAACGTATGATATACTGTCTCACGAGAGTATTTAAAACGGATTAACTTTTTAAAAATCGTGCCAAATTACTTAAATTGTTTTGAGATATTAAGAAGACCACGTTCTTAGACAATGTCGAAAATTATTTTGAAAAAGAAATTGAAATTTATTAGATTGAAAAAAAATGTTTCAATTTTGTGTTTTCTGTTTAAACAGAAAAGAAGTGTTGCTTATAATTAAAGAACATTTGAATAGTAATAAACATAAAAAAAATAAACGTAGTAATACTAGTGCAATAATTGAACATTTGAAGCGCGAAATATTGCATCAAAAATGATGTGTCATCAACATCAAGGATGACATGATAAGAACGCTAAAAAAATTATTTTCTGCCCTGAGGTTCTGCAACAAATGCACAGGACTGAATATAGATTATCTTCCAAATTTGAAACATGATTATCGTCGTAAAGCCATTTCTGTACCTTTATCCTCAACACTGTGCCGGCAATCTGAGTTGTCGAAGTCCTTCCAAAAATTTCATTGTTAAATATATTACAAACACAGATATTGATTACATAGATATTACATAAATATTAGTTAGCACAGAATGAGACATCTGGTCGATTATCAAAGCTAACATACAACAATGCACCTATTAAATTTCGATAATCGTTGAAGTCCTTCCAAAAACATCATTGTAAAATCATATTACAGTAGGATCTTGGGAAAAAATCCCCTTCTCTCATTCCTCAATCTTCATATTATTATCCATGTTATTTGGGGGTGGGGCTGGCTGACACCCACATTACAAACATAAATATTGGACTTTCCGAATGCTGTACCTAACAACCCATCCACCATTTTATTTTTCAAATGTGAAATTCAGATACATAATCAGAACTTCCGAAAATATACATAGACCAATTTTTGTGAAAATTCAAATCATTTTCTAGCACAACCCAACCGCCATATTGGATCCGCCATTTTGTGTTTTGAATTTTCAGGTTCAGAATCGTAATCAGCGACCATCAAAACCCTTACATACAAATTTTCTATTAAATCCGTCACTGTTTTCTAATTTTGACACACCATGGAAGATTTTAAGATTTTATACCACTCATTTGTCGGCGGGAAAGAATCGAATCCACGACCTGCGGATTTGTGGTCCAATACATCACCCACATAGCCATTTTAATATCGTAGAATTTGTTTCTTGTTTTCGATATCTATACACAATATTCGGTCCAATAAAATTTAAACATTAAATATCTTCATAAATAATATCTCGGAAACAATACATTTCCGAGAAGAAATAAATACAAAAGTTACTCGATTTCAAGGTAGAAATTATTTTATTGGATCGCTTTGAAAGTTAGTTGGAGGGTAACTGTGCTCATCCTATACAGCAGGCTTCAAATGTATCTAAAACAAAAACAAAGGTACAAAACAACAAACTAACAATAAACCACCTGAAAACGTACAATTGCTATTGATTAATAACAATTATTGTTATTAATTATTGTTATTATAATAACAATTATTGTTATTAATTATTGTTATTATAATAACAATTATTGTTATTAATTATTGTTATTATAATAACAATTATTATTATTAACAGTATTGAGTCATAAAAAATATAAAAAAGTTTCACAAGTAAACAAATTTTTCAATTTATTAATAAAAACTGATTAAAAAATGTTTCATACGAAAGTTAATTTTCTTCACGGAGAATAAAAATCTGTAAATCATAATATGTTTCCGTTTGAAGAAACGAAGTTACCCTCCAGACAGCCTTCAATGCGATCATCAAAAAAAGAATAAATTTTCCTGTAAATGTGTTGTCCCTGAGATATTCAAATTTAAGTTTTCAAGTCGATAGATGTACAGCGTGTGACACTGTAACTGTTGCCACAATTTTTCAAACCCTTCGACAGTCTGAGAAATAAATATTTCGAACAAAAGTCGGCTACATACTGAAAAATGACAAATTTCAAAAACTACTGTTTTTCTACTAAAAGTCAAGGTCACCTTGACTTTTTTAAATGGCACCTTATACTTTTTATTTCGTAGAGTTATTGGTGATCAAAACATAAATTCAACGACCTGCTGTACTATGACTTCAACAATTTAAATTTGAACAACAAAGATTGTTTATTATACAATTTTCTTCAAAATTATGTTCTCTGAACCAATGGAGATTATCTCTACACCAAAGGTAACAATTGTAACAGTTAATTACACCATTATTTGAAAAGTTCTGTCGGTTAAACGATCTTATGTTAAGCTATGTTGACATATGCAACTAATCGTAATTTGCTTACACGACTGAAATTATGCTCAGAAGGAAAACACTTCGAGCACTTATTGTAAATTGATCAAAATAAAATAGCTTTCGATATTAACGCTTCTGTTGTTCAAACCTAAATTGCTGAAGTCAAGTTCATCTAATGGTCATAGTATAGTAGGTCGTTGAATTCAATTTTTGAAATACACAGTCGAAATGCATAATCGAAATCCAAAACCAAAACAGATATAAATCAGAACCGATATACATATCTCATAACTGTTATGAAACTTTTACGGTTTTTCATAACTGTTTCAATCAGAACCCCGATATACAGGCTAATCCAAAATAGAATATAGGAAGCTTTTTTTAAAATAAAAAACAAATTATTCTGAATTTTATTTTTTTTTTATTTAATTGTCAGGTATGATCTGTGACAATTATGTGTGAAAGATGACATCTGTCAAATGACCACCACGTCCACGTTTACAAACATCAATTCGAAAATCAGAATTTTCGATGACGTTTTGGCATATTTGCTCGTTTAATTCGCTAATTTCATTTCTAATCTTGTTTTTTAGGTCATGAATTATTGCTGGTTCGTTGGCATAAACTCTGCTTTCCAAATGACCCCAAAGAAGAGACTAAAATCTTTCTTTCAGTCTTTCTTGGCCTTTCTAAAGAGTAGTCAGTCTTTTTTAGCAGTCAGTGTTAGAAAGCCGTCAACTTTTTAATACAATTACAATTAGTAGCAGAAAATTTTGTCAGTTTCGTTGCTATCTTCTTACAAAATCTACACCCTGGATATGGATGACGCAAAATTAGTTCGAATTGTTGACGCGTTAGAACTAAGTGAAGAAGATGTTGACAGTGATGACCAATTATGTATGTAGTAGATTTGTCTGACGCTTGCCGTGCTTCATGGAGTTATCATTTTGTTCTAAAGACCGATACTGATTATTTTATTAAAAATTATTGAAAATGAAATACTTATATTTTATACTACGTGATCTACATAAAATTGATCAAACGGTGATTAGTGTAAATATTGTTTGTAGAAGAGAAACTTGTTTCTATGTTTTCCATCATGGTTTATATTGCTGTTGTTCATATGATTTTCAATAAGTATTGAAATACAATTGGCATTACATTACTCTCCCTTTCTTCCGCAATACGCTGCATTTGGAATCTCTTAAATATCATTCTTCATTTGGTTTTTATGAACTTTTTTCCAAACCTTAGTGAATTCGTCAAACTCGTTCGGTAATCTTCGCATAAGCGCCTGTTTTTCGCACGGCACTAAAAGGGTTAAGTTCTGACCGATTAAGAAACCTGAAATTTTAATCGTGTTTCCCTCAAAAGCACATTGGCAACGCATTGGTAGAAAGCGAGAGTTCAAAAGTATGGCTGAACTAGGGTCGTCGATAGTTTTACGATGGAATCTTGGGACGCACGTGGCCTAAGAGATGAATGACTAACTTTAAACAGACTTGGCGACAGATGACGATTTATGACGGTTTATTGAGACAATGTTTATTTGAAGAAGACAAGTGACCCGTCGCCGGTTTGCCAAAGAATTGGGACTTTGTTCCTGAAGGATCTGGCCACGGAGTAGAGGAAGTGATGTCTTCTGGTGACAGGACCGTGATTGACCACTTAGCGCTTACCCCAGAATCTTCGGAGAGCGAGTTCCTCGGTTTTTCAAAGACTTCAATAATTGTATTACTAACACACGTTTTCAAAATACGTGACTAAAATACTTAAAAAAAAACCACACGTTCTATTTACTTCTGTCTCAGATGGCTAACTTTGAAGTTAATATGGGAGCATTTGGCGGCTTTCCTTTCTTCTTGTCCATTTTCCACAGAAACCCAGAGTACGCAAAAAAAGAAGTTGGTCGACGAAAATCATTACTTTAATTTATGACTGTCGTCTTTGTCACAAATTCATGTTGCAAATATCTGGAGCGTCAGGTTCTAGATAATATTAGATCTACCGGAAAGTTCTGTCCGTTTTTGAATTGAAATATAACACAATTTTCATACATTTAATAATATTTATTGTAGAATATACTTTCCATCGTTACTTATGACTTCTTGCCAGCGTGACGGCAACTTGTAAATGCCATTTTTAAAAAATCATTTATTTTTACAGGCGAAGAACTCAACTAGTGCTTGGTTGACATCAGCTTCAGTTTTGAATTTTTGTTCCTGTAAAAAGTTTTGCAAAGAGAGAAACAAGTGATAATCGGAGGGTGCTAGGTCTGGGGAGTACGGTGGATGCGACAGAATTTCCCAGCCTAGCTCTGCGATTTTCTGACGAGTTGCCAAAGCAGCATATGGTCTGGCATTATCATCGTAGCCATGTTTTCACGATCGCGTCTCACTTAATAATGACATGAGACATCTTTGTTTCAGTTTATTTAGGAGAGTACATGTGTGTAAATGCAATGATAAAGAGAGCTAGTCATATATGTCTCAAATCAACATGTGCATATGGATTGAAACTTGAAGTGATACTATCGCACAGAACTTTCGGGTAGACCTAATAATTTTAACGATAATAATTTTAACATTATCGATTACGGAAATATCGCTTTGTAACAGTGTTACTGCGATGAAAACTTGAAGTGACACTATCGGACAGAATTTTCCGGTAGACCCAATATAATATCTAAAAATTCCGAATTTCTTTTTTCTGTTTTAAAAAACCTTTTGAAAAAATGGCTCTCCGGATATAACTCATATTTCGTACAAAATTTGGTTACCTTCGAAAGAGAAAGTTATTGAGATTATTCCAGTATGTTTTTTTTATTTTATAAGATTTAATAATAATTTTCCCAAAGAAATGCATACGTACGTTTTCTGCAACAAATTTTTGAAGAGATCTGTACGCTTTGCGTCATAGGTGGGCGTAATTTCTTACATTTTACATGAACGGGGCAATCTAGTCACGAAAAAATGTTTTAAATAATTCAAAGGAAATTGAGTGAAATATGCATGCCTCGTTTCTCGTTTCTTTTCCTTAATTGAGTTTTAACGTCACATCGATATTAGCAACGGCTAAGATTGAGTCGCGCGCGTACAGATGTTTATTACTTTGGACGAAGTTTCGAGATTTCTTAGCATTTAGAAAGGTTTTCTAAAGCAAGTTGAGTTTCAGTTCTTCCACAAAATATTATTGAGTGTTTCAGAATTAAAGAGATATTAGCCCGTGCTATAGCACGACGGAAACTTTGAAAGAAATTCATGCATAATTCTCTTATCAATAATCAGACTTCTGATCACGATATCTGTTCTTCCTTCCATCGGTAGAAAAATTACTTTCATATACTTTTTTTCAAAAACAACAAGTCTTGCGTGCTCTAAAAGTCGTAGGTTCAGTTTTGAAAAAAAAACACGTTTGAACCGTGCAATTTTTTCAAGTCGATCTCGAGTCTACGATTGCAGCAGAGCCGACAAAAGGTCAGTAAAGAAAAACGCGTACAAATTGCTTAAAAGTTCCGGAGGCGTGGTCGGATGTTTCTATGGTTACATCGGCATCAGACTGCTCCTGTTCAGCATTTTTTTCCCCGTGTTCGACTCTCTTTTGATCGATTTTTCAAGCCAACGTCAACGTCGTGCAAGCGCTGCTCGACGGCCTCCGTCGCGTCGGTCGCGCTACCTCGAAATGCTTTCCAATTTCGAAATCCAACGTCTTGAATAAAGCTAAATTACATTTTCCAACCGTTATTAAAAACATTAGTCAATACGTGCGACGCGATTTTAATGAATTCTGTGCCGTCGGACATTCCTTTCGTGACCATTTTCCAAGACGCGTTATTAAAACATTCGCGTTTCGTGCAAAACCATAAATATGTAATACGGGATTCTCTTGAATTAAAGAAAGATGAATTAAGGGATAGGACAGCACGTTCGCAGTTGCGATCCCTTCGCCCTCCAACCGCGGGCAACGCGGAATTTGCATCATAAATATTTTGTAAAATTTGAAAGGAAATACTAAATTTTGTAATACAGAATTTTTGTATTTTATGTTAATTTCTCTTTTCATATCACTTTCAATCTATTTCTTAGGACGCATCTGCATAACAAATAAAACTCTAGCCCGCGACCTCATACCGAAAAGTCAAAAACTCGCCCGCAGTTAGACGGCTAATTTTTGCTATTGTTGTTCGTCCATAACGAATTTCTACACCGCGCCACATTTTCCGCGTTTAAATCCGTCGTATTACGAATTTTAATATGAACCAAGCAGCGATTCGTTCAAAAGTGAATGACACTTTCGAAAGAAGTAAAGAAAAAAGACAAATGTTTCATTACTCCTTTACAACGTGTATTTTTGAGGTCAAAATAGTTGGTCCTCTTAAACTGATTGAAATTCTGTGTTTAACTACTTCTGTTTAACTTCTGTTCATTTATGCAACTACCGCCTCAACTTTACAATCTAGTTCCACGTCTTGTAATTCCTGTTGCAGTCTTCCTCATTTAATCTGCTTTCTCGCTAATAATTTGTAAAATCTACTTTTAGAATTCTTTATTAATTGCACACTTACGTTCGCTTTGATCAGACTCTACCTAATGCAAAAGTTATATTGCAGTAATAATTTTCGAGCACGAAGATACATTATATTTTTCATTTGAATGTACGCGTACTGTAAAAGTTTAATATATTTTCAAATAGAAAGTAATATTTCTCTTCGATTAATGTAAACTGAGTGAGTGATGTTCCTATACGCGATGAATTAATTTCTCATTACATACTCTGCAAAAACGGATCCACATCACTGCAACATAAATTGATGCAATGCAACACGATGAATTCAGGTCACTCGTAGTAGTATTTTTTCTCTTTATCTTTTCTTTAAAAAAATATATTTCATACATTCAGAGGAAATCTGCGTTTCTTGTTGCCACTAATTGCATTCTGAATAGTATTTCGTCGAGATAAACTGACTGGTTAACGTGAGCGTAAAATATTTTCCCGAATGATTCATCGGCATTGTGAAATAAAGTGGTAAATGGTAAAACCGAAGAGAACGAATATTACGAAGAAATGAAAATGAATCATAAAATAAATTGGTCGCTTTCGTTTCTATCAAAGTACCATAGTACTTTGCCGTGTTAATTAGCCGAGATTCTGGTCACTTATCAAGAGAAGAAGTAGAACTTTTGAAAATGCAAAGTGATTTTCTTACGCGATGAGCGCAATCAAGAGATAGATATCTCGCATGAAATGCCGCAATCCCAAAGTCAGTAGACTGTTAAAATAAACATTACACGAATCCAGACCCAAGAACCAGGGGGGGATAGCGACGGTTAGCTAACGAGGCAAAATACCAGCCGGCTAATGTAGCAATACTGCACACACTTAATCCGAGGAAAAGTAGTGAATTTGCAGATACATCAACGTAAACGGACCACGATTTCCTTCACCAAATTGAACAACATTTTTTAGAAGAACTAAAGACACTTCCTGCGGATCCCAAAGTTACTTGAAAATTACGCTGCTCTAAAATATGCGCCCGTTTAGTCAAGTAAACAAATTGGTATTTCGATTGAAGGGGATAGCGCGAAATAGTAGCAGATAAATGAACTAATTATATATGATTTTCAAACAACAGCTGGCACGCAAAAATTAACCGAAGTATAAAAATACCTGTATTATTTCAAAGAACAATTTATTTGTATGTCCTTTACGAACATTTTTTTTTTAAATTTGTTATCGATATTGTAATCAAACTCTCTATCAGTATCCTAGAAAATATACTATAGTATGTACATGACGTCCTTTGAATGTTCGTTATAGTACAGTTAAATAAAATAAAATAAATAATATAATATAATAATAAAATAAAATTTTAAAAAAACTCAAATACCTGAATCTGTTTTAAATTATAAGTTTATAAGTTAAAAAACTCAAATACCTGAATCTGTTTTAAATTATAAGTTTATTCAACGAAATAATTACCACTTAGTTCTACAATTCTTCACGAACGTTCCACAAGCTTTTACATTCCTTTCTTATAAATTTCTGTAGTTTTAATGTTAAAAAATAGGAAACGATCGTAGTTTTGACCTCAGCATCACGTGTAAAATTTTTATTTGAAAGAAAGCCCATCATGGAAAAATATAAATGGTAGAGACAAGTCAGGACTATAAGGAGGATGAGGTGAAACTTCCAAACCGTGCTGTACCGTCAAGTTTAAATTCGTAAAATATAAAATCACGAATTTTTACTCTTTCGCTGTCCATGTTTGCCGTTACCGTAATTGCATAACAACGGAACACTTTGGTATTGGCAGAGCATGCATATCAACTATAATGATCAAACTTTCAAATGAAAGCAATCCCATGCCGTACTGTTGCCAATTACGATACGAAAATCGATTTATGCTTACAATTAAACGAAAAAAGCCGCACGAACTTTTTCGGTACCTAATGAAACAACGTACATTGTATAAAATATCAGTCGATCATTTAGCTTTTTATGTACTATTATATGTGTATTCTATGTGTTGCATAACCCCTTAAAGATATAGAAATGTTACAAATCGTATCATCTTATATTTCCTTCAAATTACAGAATTTTCATTTTTGTTTGTGACTTTTACTTTTGCACCCAACTAGAAGATTAACGGTATTTTTTCATTGTCCTCAAATACGAAAGAACAGAAGAAGCTAATTTTCCCAGATAAGTTGTAAAATAGTATATAAATGATGCTCGTTGGTAATATCTGAAATAGTACTTGCAATATCCGTTTAAAAAATCAATATAGAACATGATATCGAGAACGAAATTGAACGAAATCGAGAGACAAGTTTACTATTTCACGCTGTGCGAATTCACTGGATCATTTCTGTCAGCTGTGAATGATAGAATGATGCCGCAGTGGTCGGTTTCCGTACAAAAAGCGGAAAAAAGTCAGCTTTTAAAAATATCGCCATAATGCATAATTCATTGACTAGTATACGGCTTATTATTATATATTATTATGATCTTTTTTACAATTTCCTTTGCCAAAGTAGCCTATCTACAAATCATCCTTTTATATCATCGTTTATAATTATGTATTTCGTTCTTTGAAAATAAATATTTTTTGCAGAATTTTATTAATTTTTACAGGATTATGTCACAGGACACTTGTTTATCTCTCGCACTTTTTAAGTTATGTCCAATTGAATATGTTGAATTTTCATTTCATTTTTAATTATGTGTTCGGCGCAGTCCAGTGTACGCTTTGATCACATTTTGAAGAGTGATGCCTTACATTAATAACAAAATAAAAATTCGCTGCTATTAGCTGTTATCGGAGAAATCATGTAATAGTAATGCCAAAATGGCACGTGCCACGAAGCATACTTTGGCATCTATGACCTATCGAGTTACGCAAGATGTTTTGAATAGGTTGAGTAAAATATTAATATTTCAACTGTTTGCAGTCTATTGAAGCTAATGACAATAATTATAAATTATTTTTCTTTTTTGGATTATATACAGACTTTTGCACACATCCGGCCCGTTCATGTCGAGTACGAAAAAAAGTACGATCAAGAAATCGAAACCATTTCTCAAAGAAACAATCGAACTACATACTGGTTTCTGTACAGTGTTCGTCACATGAAAATGGAGAGGATGTTTAATTTAATTTAATTCAATTGAAAACAAAAATTATATTTTTAAGAAATTTCTTTATAAAAAAATTAAACCACTGCATTTTGTTTTCATGATTCTATCCTAACAGAAGCCAAAATATATGCACTAGTAATATAACATGTAGAAGTAAAGCTTGAATATATAATTTTAGTTGTTTCCACTAGTTGTTTTCCACGTTTTTTTTCCACTTTTTGTACGGAAAAACTGAACATCGCACCCCACTGTGCGATGGGGCGATGGAACGATGGATCCAATATCGTCATTGTAATGGGAAGTGTAATGGATCTGAAGTGGGTTAAATTTTAATTCGATTAAAAAAGCAATAAATCGTCCGAGTCAGTGAATTTTTTGCTTCTTATTAAAACAAACGTATTATTTAAATAACACCCGTTTCCAATTTGTCGCAAATGGATTCGCACTAATCGAGCCTTCTTCCGATCAATACGTCACAAAACAATACGATTCATAAAATGTCTACTCAATTTACCAGAATTATTCAACGTGAAAGCGTATTAATGAATGCTTATGGCAGGATTTTCAACTTTTTGGACTCGAACAATGACTCTGATTAATATTCGGACACCTTTTAAAACGCAATAACTTTTTTAAGACTCCGTTAAACGACTTGAATTATTTTTAGATAATAGAGAGACCAATGTGCTAGATTATTTATACAACACTTTTTTTTAAATTTTGCTGTTGTTTAGAATGACAAAAGAAAATAAAAAACCTTCGTTTTCTAACTTTTTTATCTCAGCCTGTACCAAAGTGCTAAGTGCTATTCTCCAATATAATTTATAGTGTCCAAATTTCGTCAGATGTAACGATGGATGTTTAATTAAAACATATAATACTCACCTTTCCAATTATACATATGTTTCAATTAATTAAGCAAATTTGGAGTGCGTCGATAAATAACAAATACTTGATAAAAAGGAAACTGATACAAATCATTGTCTTAAGTAATGGCAGAATGACTAATTTTATACAATTTCACTTTGTCTTACCTTTACTGAAATGTACAATTGGGAACTTATATATTCATCCACAAACTGTTATACTAAACAAATGAGTAATTTATTACTGCATATACAAATTTTATGCCGTAATTATTCTGTTACAAAAAGTAAACCGGCCAGAATGTTGCTGTTTTAACGAAAATGGTTTGATTTTTCTGTTTCCTTTGTTTTTTGCAGATCATTATGACGCGTGTAGAGGATCATGTAGCAATCTGAAAAAGCAAATAAAGTAGAATTTGAAAGAAACTTGAAGAAAGTAGAAACAGTAGGAGCCACGAACGGTTCGCCCCTGCCCTTAAAACGAATATTCGCTAAATCCAAGAAAATGAGCGCGATGTGATCGGAAATATAGTGAAATTCAAGAAATCAGAATCAGTAAATGAAACAAGATCGAATTCGAAGAATCCTTTCGTCGCCTGAAGCTGTATTGAATCGCAATGTCCATACTACGAAACGCGAACTCACGTCATGAGTAGTTTACAATTTACACGAACACGTTCGGAATGCTGTGGATAACATAACTCCCCAAATGGTACGAAATGTATTTCGAAATTCTGTAGAAAGATCCGAGGTATGTGTACAGATAAACACAGATAGACGAACGGTCGTCGTGTCCAGCTTTGCAGCCGTTAATCCCACCAATTCAGCCTTCGTCTCTGTAAATAAATTCCCGATACCGACATGCTCGCCCCTCGTTCGAAAATGAAAATCCCCGTTTCGCTCAATTCCGCGTGCTTGAAACCGTTACAAATGCGCTAAGTTTGTACGTTGCCAATGCACCCTGCCGCCTCGCGTCGTATCTTCGAATGTCAGAGGGTGAAGAAAAGAAAGAAAAAGAGGACGAACCCCGAGGAAAAGTAATCCCACTTGCTCGGTCGTATCATCCTTTTTATTTTTTTCTCTCTCGATTTGCGTATATACATGTACAATGGTTCAGTATCGTCACAGTGCAGCATCCCCTTACACGCTACCTAATACCGTCGGAGTCGCGTGTACATTGTGCATTCGACGAACGAACGAACGAACGAACGGACGTGATCGTGATCGTGATCGTGAACGTGAAACGTGAAACGTGAAACGTGATCGTGAACGTGAAAGCGAATTCTCTTGTTACCGAACGCGCCCCCACGGAAACGAGTTGTGGGTCGCGCGAAATGCGGCGCTGATCTCTTTCACCATTAAATCCGGGAACGTTCGCGGGCACTTGCCTTCCAATTTATTTTATGCAAACGCCGCGGCGAGACAAAAACGAATAAGATTGATATCCGCCGGGCAGAAACTGCATCACGGAAATCCAATCCGCATCAACATTTTCAATCTCGGAACTGTAATCGCTCGTCGTTGAAATAGCGTGTAGACACGGTCGGGTTCGACCGTTCGGGATCCCTTTTTTCCGTTTCGTCGGGAAAGCGTTCGGAAAAGGCGATTCGCTTGGCCTGACGGACGCAAACGGGAATTTTCGATGCAGCGGCCCCTCGCTTTCGGCGCGCCGAACAGATTCTCGATGAAAACGGAAAGGAAAGGAGACACGGCGCTGATCGAGAATGTTCCCCACCGCGTCGATGACTGTCAAGAATCGCGTTATCTCTCTCTCTCTCTCTCTCTCTCTCTCTCTCTCTCTCTCTCGATCGGTCTCTCGATTCGCTCGTCCGAGGCTCGTTTCCTTTCGCGCGGCGGCAAGAGGAGCCGCGGTACGCCGCTTCTAATCTACGAATTAGGGCCGCTTTATCGCGCGGATCTTCAAGCCGGCTCTCATCATCGACCAACGAGATCGGCCCGTGATATCGTATCGAAGATCGTTCGCTGCCGATCGCAATGACTCTGGGAATAAGAGAGCTCGAGCGAGACGCTCGCGCTCGGAGCAATCGGTGGGAGAGACGCCCAGGTACACCGAAATTGGGAATCTGGCCAATTGGATTACCCCGGCTTGCAGAACTTCGCCCGGTGTCGTCGAGCATAGATCATTAAACGCTTAGACCCTCGCCTATGTTTCCACAATTCATCCTTTTTTTCGCGGCGGCGATACCCGAGTGGGAGGATCGCCGATCCACAAATTCAGAGAATTATGGAACTTTGTTTGAACACGTAAAGGACGCGTGAAAAAAAAAACTTGACACCGATCGAATCAGCTGTTCGATTTTAGAGATCGAAATTGATGACTAAACTGCGGATCTTTATGCAAGATTTGTTGCAAGAAACGGAAGAACGTAAATATGTCTTATTTGTAATAATTAGGCTGCGGATGTTTATGCGAATGCATATTTTTGTAGAAAATATGCGGGCCAATGAGACCTGGACAGAAATTTATGTCACGATCAAATGATCCCATAAATATAGTTTTTATTTTGTATATTTTGCATACTGCATATCCTTTGCATATCTTTTATAAAGAGATATGTCGAAACGTACTGCATTGTGTCACATAGGTTCATCGCATTTTTTTTACAGAAAAAAGTTGTTGATAACAGATGCAGTTGCGTATATGATAAAAGCTAAAAAACATTTAACAGTGTTTTATCCAAGTATCGCGCATCTAACATGTGTGATCCATGATGTGTATACAGTTGCAGAAGTGCGTCAATATTCTCCACTTGTAAACGATTTAGTATCTTTTATTTAAAAAATATTTGTAATAGCACTACATACTTCGAGTAAATCTTTCGTTATCACCTGAGCCAATCTTAACGAGGTGGATTCGGGCAGCAATATTTTACTCCGCGGACTTGAAACACATAAAAATGATGCATTGGCGATTAAAAAAGTACAAGATGTTCTTCAAAATGAATCGTTAATTCAGAATACAATATTTATCAAAATCCCTATTAGAGTGCCTTTAATTGAATCGATGAAATCAGAAATTTATGGAGAAAATATTACAACATAATGGAATGCAGTTTTAACAAGAAATCCCGGTTTCAAGACAATATTCAAGATTAGTGAAATGTTCCGAGAACAAATTGTTAAAGAACTGAAAAAAATTAAAGTGTGCTAGTTGGCCAAATTCAAATATGTCACGATCACATCTTGTGATGTTGAACGTTCGTTTTCTGCCAATAAATTGATTTTAATCGATGAACATCATCGACTCACGCTTGATAATATTAACAAAATACTCGCAGCATATTGTAATTTCAACGATAATTAATTATTATTATTATGTTTAAGTAATAAAATTATTTCGACATATTTCAAGTGTATTTTGCAATTTTTTAATTTTTTTGTAATTTTTATCAATCATTTGGCAATTTTATTTCTCGTATATATTAACATATTAGTGATACATATTTCACATATGTCACTTACGTATTTTGATATATTTTATTGACACAGACTTCCGCAGTCTAATAATAACATTCGTAAGTCGAAAGTAATGTATAAGTGCGCCTCGATTCTCCTAATGTTTCTACAAAACACTCCTTTCGAAACGATCACATGTACTTTGGTTAGAATATCTCACTAATGCATACTCTTTTTCTCGCCCATCAGAGAAATATCTGCTTCGCTTGTAACAATATAAAAACACATTGTGTACAATGCGTTGGAAATGAGTTTCATAGTCGACTTTAATTTTGGTAAGATCGCGTTACTGACAGCTCAAGGGAAACATGTACGCTTGTAATAAGTGATCAAATTGTTGGAGCCGCAGTTTTGTTAATCATACATTTGCAGTTTGCAAACGTTATCGAACAGTAATAAGAATTCGGCGTGATTGCGCTTCTATATAAAAATTTTCCCCAAATTGTATTCAAGTGTTCCCTTTATTATGTTGCTCGCATAACAATCTACGAAAACGGAACTTTGCAAGATCCGCGTTTCAGCGATACCGAATCGATCTCGAACAGCCCCGTTAATTGTATCCCTTAACACGTTCCGTGCCACGTGTACCATCGATGGTACACGCTTGCACGTTTACTTAGTGAACTGAACAAATTGTTTACAAGAAATTTAGAACCGAAGAATCAATTTCCACCGCAAGAATGGGCGTTGATAAGTTTCTGTTACGTTGTTATGTGTACGAGAATTAATAATTGCACGTAATACATCAAGTTTTAGTAAAATATCAAAGTGTGAAGATTCGAGTAAAAAAAGCTCGGCACGGAACGTGTTAATGGTCATGGGATAACGAAATATACCTCGAACGAACGATTTGCTCTAACAGAGGTGTTTACAAAAGTTCGTAAAGCCCGGATAAATTTAACGATTGTAGCCAAGTTACCGCCGCCTTTAACTTTGCAAACTATTCCCGATCGACTACCATCTATCACGATTCACCCTTTCCTTGGCAATCCGCTCTGATTTCTGGAGCAAAGGTATCGTTTGTTTTGGTCGACGCGGTTTTCAACGACGATTTGAATCTAGGTACCGGGGTCTAACGTTAATCCTGAGAAATGCGTTGATATCGACGCAGCGGCGTACGCAATTCTCTCGGTGCACCTGGAGACATCGGCCGAACAGACGTTCCACGGCAAACAAAGTCAAGACACGAAACGTTCAGATTCGAAACTGTGCGATCGTTCTAGAGGAACGATCCCCGTGTTGATCCAACGTCAATTAAACGTCCGTGTCTTCTTCGGATCGATCCGAAGAACGTTCGCCGAGTCCGGTGCAAGAGCGGCACCGCTATGTTCGCGGACTATCGCCGACGACCTTCGTCATCTAACAGGGCGCAGGCTGCACAGTCGATCGCCTATCGGATTCCACCGATTCATGATCCGATCGTGAATAGCTTCTTACGCCCTTTGACACGTCCGATATGTTATCGACCTGTACCGCGCGATCGCCGAGGCACAAAAGGTCGGCTTTGGTCTTGCCAAGTTTCGAGCTTCCGCCGGGGAAGCTTCGCAGATCCAATGAACCGGAATCGTGGAACCTCGGCGCACTGTTTTAACGCTAAACCTACCGAGGTCCAAAAGCGAGTAACAAGAATTGCCTGATAAGAATAGAGTTCGTTCAAATTTTGCACAATTTTGATGACAACGTATGACCGAATAAGAAAATATATTCGACAATTTTTAATGGGAACAGCTTTGGTGATTTCGATAATTATGAAATCAGAAATATGAAACCGGTCGTTTGACCGACCCTGGTAGGTTTAATGATAAACACTCGCGCGCACCGGCGCATTGCTACCGATAATCCGTTAACAATCGCTTCGCTTGTGCGAACGTTTGCAGTACTTTCTAGAATCGAACCATAAGCCGTGATACCGTTCATAAATCACTGGACACGAGCACCAATTGTGTCAAGGAACATGCAAATTCAGATATGCAAGTATATCTTGTCCGATTATGCTATCATAAAGCAATTTTTTATGCTCTCCTTTTTTCGATTTTTAGAAATTGATTGCTAACGAGTACACGATTACGCAATTCCATCTGCGACGGATCCAATTGAATGGAAGTAAATTATGAATAACAGATTCAAAATCGATTGATTTGATTCTTTCGTGTTCGGTGCAACAAATAATTAAATCAGAAACGAAGATTAAAGACAATATTAAAAATATTCACCATATTGGTGACACAATATTTGAGACTGTTCGCAGTTTAAACTCGACTGCATTCCGGAAGAAATTATTCGAATGCGACGCAATTTAGGTTTTTGATGCGCGGAAGATCCTTTAAAAAGCTAATAGGAAAATAGAATGACATTGAAAAGTTAGGTGAATACATTATCTTCGTAGGCGTTTGATTTGTTTTTGTTCGGTATCAGAAAGAGTAAATTAAAATTATTTACTAAAAATTTATTATTAAAAATTTCGGAAACGTTTATCATAGAAATCAAACAACATTTGAGTCTGCTTTCAAGACACGTTTGTTAATGTAGCCCGTGATTTATGAACGAGAGTGTACATACACTGTCGCTCGAAAGTACGTTGATCGCTTACCAATTTAGTTATTTATTATTAAGTGATTATTGCTAAATTTTTTTTTTATTCTATTGTGAATGCATGTACATGTAATGTACCATGATAACATCGAATTGAAAAATTTAAATATTTAAATCCTTTAAATAAGTAAAAGTTTACGCAAGAGAAAGATTGAACGAAAAAACATTTATTTTTTAAAACATTTATGAGAAGTTTTGCAATCAGAGTGGAGTCCAATTGACAACGAAGTGATGAAAAAACTAACAGCTAGAACGCCACAACTAATAAATGCGATTGTAAAAGCACACGGGGGATATATTGATAAGAAGAAGATACAATTGTTTTCTTATTATTATTGGTGAGTGATTTGATTAATTATTGGTTAAACGCGATTTCTGATATTGTGGCGTACGTGAAATTTAATCGAGTTTATTAAAGATTTCGCAAATGTTTTTTTTTTCAATAGTTAGTAAGAGTTAAGGAAAGGTGTCCACATACTTTTGAGCGGCAGTGTAGATCCGATGGATCATAAAGTCACGTGCGAACTCGTGGACATTCCTGTTTACAGAGGCAGGCCGCAATCAGATTTCTGCGAACGGACGTCAAAGATTTGCAAAGTCCGGGAACCGCCTCCATCGTGCGCGATGGAACATTACAAACAATTCTATTCGGCGTCTAATAAGAGAGGCGACACGACGAAAAAGTCTGATTTACGTTCTACGCCGATAAGATTGTCTTGCAACTGGTAGAACGGAATTCTTTATCAATTCCAGTATGCGTGTAAGTACGAAAAATCCGAAATAGAAATACGGGCCGAGTGGGATCTACTTAGATCGAGTGGAATTCATGCCGGGCGTCCCTGGTGTCCGGATATTTAAATTTTCTTGAAAGGGCCATTTGTTTAGCGTGTGACGCGATCGCGCCCGTTCATCTTGAAAAATTGCCGGCGCTTCGGCGAAATCCAGAGGCAAATTTGTGCGGTTCCCGGGACGAGTCCGCTCCGTCCTGCTCCGTTCCGTGCCGCCGCGCGCGTCGGATCATTTTGTTTTCTCCGCATTGAAATGACTTGTTGCTGCCCGTGGCTGGGATCGCGTTGAAGATTCAATTTGTTTTGAAACGATAACACGGACGCGGACGCTTGCTCAACAGAAGCCACGGATCGCGCGAGCGTATACGCGAGCCTCTTCAGATCTAGCTGATACAATGGTAACTCGATAAAACGCGAGCGTCATCGTGTGCAGATCGTCTTATCCGGTTTCGTTGGTAGTTGTTCGCCCCGTAATACGATTAGAGAAGATATCCGCGCTTGAGAATTCGAACCAGAGTTCGCGCGTCCGTCGCACCGACGTCGACGTCAGTCTCATTCCGCTCGTTACCTCGCGCCGGCTAACGCACCGAACATTTTCCGTCGACAAAATTCTCGTTCAGATCGTGAACACAACACGCTGCTCTACCTCCCGTTAATTCGAAGTTCCGATCCACACGTTTCTTGGCCAACACGAATGGATGCCGTGCGACTTGCCACGCAGGTAAAGAAACATCCAGTACCGATTACATACATACATACATCTGTCTCTTCCGCTACGGAGTCGACTATTTTAAACGGTCGCGATAAGAAATCCGTCCGACGATTAGATTCTCGAGAAACGTGCCCGATTCCGTGTAATGCGTACCGTCTAATATGTACTTACGTCGTTTTTCGTTTCGCTCGCGAGCACGCTGACTGACCGGCCTCCTTTAAGATTCTAACGAAACGAAGAACCGCTCCGAGGAGAAACGCTCTCGACCTAAAGCGATCAAATTCGACAACTCGCTCGACAACGTGTGCTTAAACACCGCGGCGGCGTGTACATACACGCAATCTACGTTTGCACGATACGTACACCACGCGTCTCTTGTGCACGTCCAGCCTGTCCAATTATCAAGCCCAACCTCGAACAGTCGACCAGCGTTGTTTGAAGCCGAGTCTTGAACATCTATGTTTCTTGATCCATCCGAATAATAGGATTGATTACGATGATGAGAAGGGAAACTTGTTGGGTGGCCAACCCGGGATCTATTCTACGTTTCTTTGTCTGTTCGTTAGTATCCGTTTGAAAATAATCGTTAAGACTCTGAGTGATTGATTGATTGATTCACGCTAGTTGGTCTCGTTAAACTGTTATCCTCTCACAGCGTTTCTCTCTCTCTTTCTCTCTCTCTCTCTCTCTCTTCCTCTCTTTCTCGTTCTTTCCCCTTCGTTTTCAAATCGAAAAAATCCACGGTTCGGCGACAGGTTCGACAAGTCTTCGAATCACGAGCGCCGACGTTTAGTTTGCGAATCCGTGCGGCGAAATAGTGCCGTTTTTTATAAATAGACGAGTACTATAGTCCCTAGCGAGTAGATCGGTAGACAGATAAGCGTGAGGTCGCGAATACGTTCGATTTTTGAAAAATTTGGTCTCGTCGATCGGATAATAATCGTCCCATTGTCTTGTATTCCCTCGTGTAAAGCCTCGTTTTTTCTAGCTCGATCAAACTTCCATGCTCCCGCCGGCGCGGCTCTCGGCGAACTCGGGCGGAGAAACAAACTTCGGAAGATTCGACGACCAAATATCATTCCGCTCGTCGTCTCCAATATTACTTCCGATGGTCTTGGCCGTCGTACCGCGGCCAATTTAGCCCCTGTCCCGCAGAATCAATCTGAACCTGGTGTCGTCGCTTCGTTCTTGGGGTACGCCTCGGCCCGGCGTTCAGCCGAGCGTTGAATCGCTCGCACGCGGGACAAATCTTGGGCAATCTGAACGAGGCTCCGCCGTTTAAAGGATTCATTCGGTGGAGGCAATGAGTAAAGAACATTCGAAAGAGGAATGCGTGACATTGTCGCTCTAGTAGCCCGATTAATCTGAATAATACTCGTACATGTACAATGTTCACGGGAAGTTGATTCTACTCTTTACTCTACCAATTGCGATCGGTCCCGGAAGGAGAATCTTCGGGCAGCAGCAGTTTCTTGCACCGCCGACGACGGTTCCGGGACCCTCCGAGTGCCGTTTTTTTTTCTCCGTAATCTGGAACCGGGCGATCGTCGATCCCGGCAAAGAAGACACCAACTATACCGAACAACCGACTCGTTCAGCTAAATCAGACCAAAGAGGAACGTGGAACTCTATTTAATCACGACAAAAAACGAACACGTTGTAATGATTCCAACGATTCTCCTCGGTGTCCGTGCCGGGCTTCGGCTGCTCCGAGTTGTCGCCAGCCGTGCCGGAACCGCAGCTCCCGGCCAGCTTGAATCCCTGTTCCTGGAGCATGTCGAACGCCTGCTCGATGCAGCTGTGCTTCAGGAAGAACCTGGACGTGTAACGATCCGAGGTACCATGGTCAGGGTCCCGGCTCTCGTTCAACGTCTCGCGGAACACGTCCCTGCAGAGAGTCACGCGGCCGCACACAAGTATCCGCGACAGCTTTCTGAACTTCACGTCCGGCAGGCCTTCGCGGCCGAACGCGAAACTGCCGCGATAGCCGACGGTAATGTACCCGGTCAGTCTTTTTCCCGTCGAGCTCGTAAACTTGTTCTCCAAAATTGCACGCTCTAGCCCAGGTAGACCGTAGAAATTCGCCTCCTGCTTCAGCCTCTCCTTCTCCCGGAACTCTTCGGGCAGGACCAACGCCTGATTCCGCAGAAAGTCGAGAACATAACGGAAAAGCACCCCGTCCCGGTCCAGGAAGTATCTGCCCTTCCGGTCCTTCTCGACCGGCGTTTTCCCGGAAAACAAAGTGGCGAGACGAGAGTTGCTCTCCCGGGTGAGGGTGGTCAGCGCGGTGGTGTAAATTATACCGCCCACGTTCAGCTCCACCACGCCTGGCACGGCTTCCTGTTGCTGTTCCGGCTGCTGTTGATCCACCATGCTTCTGGTATGTCGGTTCGACCCGTCGCGCGAATCCAGTCAACGACAACCGTGTGCGAGTCGGCTAGAAACAGCGGTGGTCCTCGGATTGATTGTGAGGCTGCGAGCGAACAGTGTCGCTCGAGAGAGACAGAGAGAAAGAGAGAGAGAGCGAGACAAACAGAGGGAAAGAGGGAGAAGGAGAATGAGAAAGAGAGAGAGAGAGAGGGGAGAAAAGGGGAAAACCACAATCGTGCGGCCACTTTCTGTTTATTCTCGTTGGTGCGACGACGGGATCGGCTTCACCTCACAATGTAACACTTCCGAAACACAACACACGGTCACAGAAGCGGCGAGGGTCGCGTGAACAATAAGAATGGGATGCACGGGTCGGTGACCGAGGACAGCTGAGGCTGCGACGAGGTTGTTGGACACCAAGGATGGATCTGACCCCGAAAGTGTGCTCTCTCGGGTCCAAGAACGAGAAGGACTGACGATGAGAGACTGCGCCTACGATCGGTCGAGGAAGGCCGAGCTCAGCTCGGCTTCGTCGCTGCGCTTCCTCTCCTAGGCCACTTCGCGCGCGCGGCAGGACGCACCACTCGTGTGTATGTTGCGAGGACTGACACGCTGGCGCAGAAGGTGCACCGAGAACGCGCGCCGATCCTCGAAAACCAGAGGGAAACGCGCGCACCACCCCCTCGTCATTCGATCACCGCTCGCGAAGACCAGTCCGCGTGTTACCGTCACTATGTATGTCCCAAAGAATCCCACTTTAATTGATTACTGTTAAATTCCATCCGCTGATCCCTTTGAGCCCACGCTCCGCTGGACTCCCCATCGAATTCACTCTACTCCTTGACAACATTCTGATCGAACGAACTCCGCCGGCGAGGAAAGAGTTCGCGTCCGCTGATCCGATTACCCATCCACTGTTACGTGAACTTCCCATCTTGCCACGCAACTGCCCTTTGGTTTCATAGACTCCGGTAATTGATGGTTCCGCTTTTAGCCCTGTTGCTTCGAAACTTCGCCCTTTGAGCGATATCGAGTTTTCGAGATATACCATTCAATTCGACAATTTCCATGCGCATACAAATAGTTCATTACATCGTATATATATTCACGAATAGCAATGAAAGTATTTGATTTTTACTATTTTATACTAATATTGCACTGCGCGGCGCATCCGGCGCGGCGGTACCACCAAGGGTCTCAGAGAAATAAGTCATCGTAGAAGTGGGAGTAGATAACGCATGGGCCGGGAGTCCCGTACAGCGGCGTGGCGCACCTACCGTGTGAACATTATAATTACGAACGATCAGACATAGACTCTGCGTCGCGATCGTAGTTCAGAATTATAATGTTCACCCGGTAGACGCGGCACGCCGCTGTACGAGAGGTCAAAGTGTTAAATCTAATCTTTCGGTATTCTTTAAAATAAAATCGAATGCCACATCTAAAAGTGAATGATTTATGTTTATATGTATAAAAGCCTTGATGATCGCGAACGTAAATCTCAATTAGTATGCGATAAAACCGTGTATCACGGTGTACATTCATACATGCATACATACATACTTATACATACGTGCGTACGCGTGTATTTGTGGAAGCATATGGCGTCACCCCCGCCGCTATCCCTTCCGTGTGATCAGCTGGTTTCACGAATGACCGAAGCAGCGCGCCGGCGCGCCAGTCAGTCGAACTTGGTTCGTGAATTGTGTGGCCTGCGATGGCTGCTGTTAACAACGTGAAATTGTTGCGATCTTTCTTCATTGTGTATTGCAATCCAGTACGTTCCAATCATTATCAAAGAAGCTCGATCACGGGACAGAACCCGATGTAAATGAGTAATCTTTGTGGTGTTTCCCCGCAGATCAACGCATGTGAACAACTCAGCCTTTCATCGTCCGTCGGAAACTGGGACGACAATTCCGCGGGATAGATCATTTTTCTAGTAACAATTTGGGTCCATTCAAGTGTCGTTCCAAAACGCGACGCGTACGAAATGACAGAGCCGCGCAAACGAAATTTGCAAGAAGAGCCCAGAGGAAACATTCTCAGGAACCATTCGTGGAGTAATGGACCGGACGAGGATGAATTTGGAGGTGAAAATGGACTGCTCGACGGCAATAATGCTAGTCCAAGGTTCGTCGTTTTATTAAGCCGAGTATATTTACGTCTATTCGTAATCGGAGAATGCGATGAAATCATTGTTACGGTCTTCTCCCATTTAGCTCTGTGTAATCGTTTAATCAGTAATGGGCGGTAATGCGACTTTTGTATCACTGATTTTTCTTTGTCATTTGGTTCATGTCATCTGTTTTCTATGGGCTATTGCACTTGATATCATATCGTTGAAGATACGTTATTTAACTACATAGATGCGGTCCTAGTACTAGTTCCTCCAGAAAATTATTTATTGCTTACTAAGGAAGTTCGTGCTATGTAAATTTGTACAGAGCTGAAAATTAAGTTTGGTTTTTTAATTTCTATGAAAATTTTTCTCCTGTTATAGTCACTCTCAATCGTCACCAATTACTAACATGACTACGTTCGCAGAAGAAAAGATGCGTAGAAAATTGAAGTTCTTCTTTATGAATCCTATTGAGAAGTGGCAGGCAAAGCGTCGTTTTCCATATAAATTTATTGTTCAAGTGGTTAAAATTGTGTTGGTTACCACACAGCTGTGTCTATTTGCTCATAGCAATTACATGCATGTAAACTATGCTTGGGATAATCGATTAGCATTCTCTCATTTATTCCTCCAAGGATGGGACGCTATGCAAGAGGTAATATATTATTATAATATAGCCAGTGCATAAAATTTGCAGTTTTATTAAAATTTTAATTTGATCACTCTTGTTTCCAGGTACCAGCTTATCCACCAGCTACAGGTCCATTTGCAATCTACAAACAAGAAGACTTCTATAGTACAATCGATTTTGCTTTGAATGGTTATTACAATCTTAGTAATGCAATTGGATCATATTCGTACACTGCAGAAGATAACTCGGTAGTCCCAGCTGTCCTATGTTTATATCATTACAAAGAAGTTATCATATTTGGTTTCAACGAAAGTTATGTGTTCGACAAAGAGATTATAGAAACATGCATTAATGTAACTCATCAATTTTACAAAGAATTCAATACGTCAAAGCACTTTTTATCTGAACAAAATATCAAAGTAAATTTTTCAGCCCTTGTCAGCGCACATTTAAAATTTGCCTTAAAAACAGTTAACTTAAAAGCTGCTGGACCAATGACACCACCAGATTGTTATGAATTTAATATTCAAATTATTTTTGATAATCGTGATTTCGATGGGCAAATGTTGCTCTCGCTAGACACAGTACCAAGAAGATTGGAATGCAAAGGTGACACGCGTTATATCACCCACAGTCGTATCGAGGCAGCTTTAAGGACATTACTCAATTTGTTAGTTATTCTAATTTGTACTACGTCTCTTGTTTTGTGTTCAAGATCTATATATAGAGCTCAACTACTGAAATTCGAAACCATGAGTTTCTTTAAGAAAACATATGGCAAAGTATTGAGTCTCGAAGGAAGAATAGAATTTTTAAATCTATGGTACGTAATGATTATTGTAAACGATCTGTTAATCATCATTGGCTCGGCTGTGAAAGAACAGATCGAACGAAAACAATTCAGCAGAGATAATTGGGATGTATGCAGTATATTTCTAGGGACAGGTAATTTACTTGTTTGGTTCGGTGTTCTGCGTTACCTTGGTTTCTTCAAAACATATAACGTTGTTATTTTGACGTTAAAGAAAGCTGCCCCAAAAGTGGCAAGATTTTTGCTTTGTGCGATTCTCATTTACGCTGGTTTTACGTTCGCTGGTTGGCTGATTTTGGGCCCATATCACATGAAATTTCGATCACTTGCCACAACATCTGAATGTTTATTTGCACTTATAAATGGTGATGACATGTTCGCCACATTTACCATAACGTCCTTTAAATCACCAATGCTATGGTGGTACTCTAGAATCTATTTATACACGTTTATTTCATTGTACATTTATGTGGTTTTAAGTTTATTCATTTCTGTGATAATGGATGCCTATGACACAATCAAGGTTTATTATCGTGACGGATTTCCGAAAAACGATTTGCATACGTTCATAGCAGCGTGTACAGACGAAGCGTCTAGTGGTCTTTATAGGGATGATACTGAAAGGAATGATCTGACAGAGCTCCTCGATCGCTTTTGTTGTTGTCGGAAAAGGCCCTTTTATGGGTCGTTTTCAGGATCAAATTCGGAATTTCCGACAAAGCCGGAACAAACATGTGGAGGAGCAATCTGTATATAGTGCTATCCTGAACAATAATGCATTAATTAAATATTACGGTTCTACGGCAAATACTCGGTATTACCACGACAATGTTGTCGCCTAAAATATTTTTACCAAATTGTACTGCATTTATTCAAATGATTTAATTACCTCCTTTTAGATGCCATTTGTGTATCTTGTGTTTATTGTATAGCTTAAATGTAAATGGCGCTAGACTTCCGTTCATGTTCGTTTTATCTTTGTTTTATATTATAAGATTGAATGTTTTATTGAAGATATTTTTATATTTTGTATTATACCGTTTAAAATAATAAAGACCATGTGTATGTAGAACTGTTACTATGAAGTATAAATACAGTATGATTTGTGAAGTATTCATGATATTGGAAATAAGTATAAATAACGGTTTCTGCCAAGAAGTTTGGTCATGCTAATTTTAAGAATAATGTGTATTTTGTCTGATCAATGAACATTTACATATGCGTTACATACATGTCAAATTTAGAATGGTTCATGTATAATGCACTATATTGTATATACACAAACAACTGTACCTAATAGTCATTGATTTTTGACAAACCGATTCATTCAAGATGTAAGTAGAACATGTAATAATTTTACCATGTCATCTTACACAGTGTACATTGTACATGACATCTTAATATTTATGTATATTTGATTTATTAAATGTGTTTTATTCGAAATAAACGAGATTAATAAAAAAAAAATATATTTATAATATTTACAATGAAGTACACTAAATAATTGTAACTTTTTTTCAACTACTCTCTTGTTTTCTCCTTTCCCTGTTTCTAATGTACACTTGTTATTAAAAGTGATATGTGAATCGATGATGAGTCATACATCTGGAATGTAGATGTGCATTTTTCAATGATGCCATTTCACATTTGCTAGAACAAACAATATAACCTAGCACAATGTGACTCACAAATGACTAGATGTGTCAAAACTTATGGTGTGATTCGCTATTATAATAAACATTGAAAAAAACAAATACCACAAATTACTAGCATGTTAATATACTGCTTATCAATGCATTTTTTATAACGAAGAGCATGCAGCTACTTGCACGCTATCTTTGTTGAGAAAGAGGAAAATATCGCATTCGGACTTTTCAATAAACCGCATACATACATCTTCTGCTGTCATTTTTGATAATGACGTATCATTTGCAATTTCAGAAACAATATTCGTTCTTTTGTTTATATTTTACGTAGAAATCTAACAAATATGCAAAGTGCACTGACCCAAGACGTGAACCGTGGTAGTCATTGACCGTATCTACACACGATGATACGATTCATTGTTTACATCCAATTTTAAATCTCGAACTGTCAAGGTGAAGCGCGCCCTTAACACTCCGTCTCAGTGCACCACAGACTGTCATCGATCGAGTGAATATTAAAGTATTCTACATTCTAAATTGCCATTAAGTCAAGTGCTTTGAATCAATCAAACGCAGTGTTGTTGTTAAAAATATAATTTGTCAGAGTTTTATTGTACGAAAATGCCGAAGGTGGGTCAGACTACATCGGAAATGAACAGATGCGAACAAAAACTTTTGTTCTCAAACAAAGAAGCGTCTGCCAGTGAACACAGCATTTCAAGTATAGTCTCAAGTATTTCTATTTCTCAAGATGAAAACTTTCGTGTATCAAAACATGCGGAAAATAGTCTCAGAGTTATGGAAAAATATTTGCATAAACAACAATTTACAGATGTCACATTAATTGCAGGTAAGTAATAATTGTAAGCGAATTTCTTTGTTCTCATGCAAAATTTATAATGTAAATATAAATTACTCTAATTAAAATTTATTTGAGGCAAAAGTTACAATTACAAAAATAATATGTAAAGTATATTTACTTATTTGTCATTTATTTAGGGAACAAACGTTTCCCAGCACATCGTTTAGTTCTTAGTGCAGGTTCAGAATATTTCGCTGCCATGTTTACTAGTTCTCTCAGAGAATCGGGTCAAAACGAAGTTGAATTGATGGAAGTAGATGGGGATGCATTATGGGCTTTGATCTGTTATTGTTACACAGGTAAGTCTCTATACAAAAACAGACTTATGAACAATTAATCTACACATATTAAAACATTGATGTACAACTTTTGAATGTAGGTTGTATAGAAATAAGAGAAGATAGTGTAGAAACTCTTTTAGCAACGGCACGTCTGCTACAGCTCAATCCAGTCGTTAAAGCCTGTTGTCAATTTCTTAGGAACCAACTCCATCCAAGTAATTGTTTAGGAATAAGAGTATTTGCAGATACACAAGGTTGTCCAGATTTACTAGATTATGCACATGCATATACAACTAAGCACTTTATGGATGTTACAAAAAATCAAGAGTTTTTATTATTATCTGCTAATGAAGTTGCCAAATTGTTAGAATCAGAAGATCTGAATGTCCCTTCTGAAGAAACAATTTTTCATGTAAGAATTTACATAATTTTAATGTAAAGAAATATAATTAAAAATTTTAATAATTTTATCCTCAGTTTCAATGACTGTATTTGATTAAACTCAAGACTTCAAGTGATAGAAGAACTATTATTGTTACTATTAACTTCAGGCACTTATGACTTGGTTGGAATATGATCCGGAAAATAGACAGAAAGAAGCAAGCAGACTATTAAGTCTTGTAAAGCTACCTCTCTTGTCCCCTGCAGTGAGTTAAATATTGTTACACATTTACAAAAATTATGTAGACTGTAGACTTGAATAGACTTTATTGAATTCACGCAGTTCATAGCAGACAACATTGAGAGCAATGAAATGTTCAAAGATCAAAAAGTAGCACAAGAATTAGTCATGGAAGCATTGAAATACCATCTTCTGCCTGAACGTAGACCATTACTTCAATCGGGACGTACAAAGCCTAGGAAAGCAACTGTGGGTCACATGCTGGCTGTTGGAGGAATGGATGCTAATAAGGGTAATTTATTTAAGTGTGTAAAAAAATTGGTAGTTTTAACTGATTGCTGTTCTTGTCAGGTGCTACTTCTATAGATGCATTTTCTTTGCGCGACAATGCTTGGAAACCAATAGCTACTATGAGTGGTAGAAGACTTCAATTTGGTGCTGCTATTGTGGACAAGAAATTAATTGTTGCGGGCGGGAGGGATGGATTAAAAACATTGAATACTGTGGAATGCTTTGACTTTTCCACTTTCACATGGAATACATTATCTTCTATGAATGTACATCGTCATGGATTAGGTGTAGCCGTATTAGGTGGTCCTTTGTATGCTGTTGGTGGTCATGATGGTTGGAGTTTTCTTGATACAGTAGAAAGATGGGATCCATCCAGACGACAGTGGAATTCAGTTGCTTCTATGTCAATACAAAGATCAACAGTTGGTGTGGCTGTATTAAACGATAAGTAAGATTTTAAGTATATGAATACATACAAAATTATGTACGTAATTACTGTTCAGTATTCTTTTATACAAGTTTCCAGATAATAAAAAATGATTAGACATTTTTGCCATGAATTGTAACCACAGGATATGATAGTTAACTTATCATTAACTATGTACATCCATATATTTTTTAGATTATATGCTGTGGGTGGAAGAGATATAAGTTCGTGTTTAAGCACTGTAGAATGTTATGATCCACATACAAATAAATGGATTCCTTGTGCACCAATGTCAAAACGGAGAGGTGGAGTAGGAGTGGGAGTAGTAAATGGATGTTTATATGCATTAGGTGGCCATGATGCACCTCCCACTAATCCTAATGCCAGCAGATTTAATTGCGTTGAAAGGTTTACTTGTTTGTTATAAAAATAGATAGCCAATTAAACAATTGCATCATAAATATTAATATATTTATAAATATTTTATGATATTGAACAATCATTAGGTACGACCCTAAATCGAATACATGGACAATGGTAGCTCCAATGAGTATCCCAAGGGACGCAATTGGTGTTTGTGTACTTGGCGATAGGCTTATGGCAGTGGGAGGCTATGATGGCCAACAATATCTTACCCTTGTTGAAGCATATGACCCACATCGTAATGAATGGGAGCCTGTAAGTTCACATAAAATAACAGTTAGCTATAGAACATTCGAAAAAATATTAAAACGTGTATTATACAGAAATCTCTATTTTAAGGTTGCTCCTTTAAAAGCTGGTCGAGCAGGTCCACCATGTGTTGTTGTAAAGAATTTACCTGGTTTTGAATTTATTTTTTACATCGAAAATTGAGTTCTATCAATTTGTGATTTGAAGACAGCAATATTTCATATTTAAATGTATGTTACTTCACATATCTAATGTGTGTATTAAGTTCGTGTGTACTGCCGTAAATTTGTATATATTTATATTTACACTTTTTGTATGACAACATTGAGCAAGGTATTATGCATCTGAGAATGAGGCAACTGTAGAGTAATATGCTAGTTTTAAGAACTTTTTAATAAAAGCTTTTTATTATATTTTTTACTCGCACTTTTGTACAGATGAAGATACATCTCTATAAACTCATGATAGACAGGTATGTGTGTGATGATGGAACAATCAGTGTATGTAAGAACGAATTTATTTCTCTCAATGAGATACTGTTTTTATTTATACATGTATCCATATATATTTTGTGAACATACCTTTTTTTAAATAAATAAAATGATCATTTTAACTAACTCACTAAGTTTTTAATTATCGTATTAACAAATTTTACCCATTGTACTTTTTCATTTGCTCTAACAAGCAGGAAAAGTTCTAAAACATATAATAAAAAAAATAAAAATTTTTCCATTATGATATATTCTGTTTTTATTTTAAATAAATATATTTACCGTGGAAAATCGGATGCTGGTTCTGTAAATTTATGTCTAACCATGAATGTAGCAATTGCCTCTGCTACTTTATCTGGTACATCTTCGTGCACAGCATGCCCACATGCCGGTAGTACTTGCATTTGAAATTTGCCTAAGTTAGGAAATTGTAATTTTAATATAAATTTCCATTTAATTTATAAATGACAGAATTTACATTTACTGTACCTTGCATCTGACCAACAGTAAGTTCTCGATCTAATCTGTCGACACCAGCCAGAAGTAATACTTTTGGAACTGGTACATTTAAGAATGCAGTTGACAATCCCTTAAACCAACCGAACCAATGCTGTTCAGTTTTTGACAAATCTATTCTCCAAACATATTTTTTAGTGGGAAGGGCAGTATTGATCTGAGAAGGTGGTGGCATATTTACGGGTTCCTCTTCTTGGATAATGTCGTCTCGTGGCATTGTTGTTTCTATATTACACTCGCATGATGATTGTGACAGTAAACCAATATCGTGAGTAGCTAATTTATTAGTTTCGATGCTGGAACATTTCAAAATATGATGCATTAAAATTCTAGGTAAGTAACTTGTGTAGCATCGATATAATTTATATATGTAAACTCACTTTTTAATTTGTCCAGGTACTGATACCTTAGCTGATTGTACATTACGGATTTGGCCACTTCGTACACTAAAATGTGGATAATTAGAGATATTCTTCTGTAATCTTGGATTTGATTATACAACACAAATATGTAACATATTAAAGAGGTAAATAACATTTTAGTTTGCAGAGAATCAGCCAAAATTGCCTTCCTTCTGAAAAATGTGCTCAGAGTAGCAAATTTTGTTAACTATGAAAAATAAGATCATAAAGAAGGATGCAATATTTTATCTTTTCCTTTTTCAGAAAAATATTAAGTACTAACCACCATTCCACAGCTTGAGGTATAGAACTAAAATTAGATGGCCGAGATCTTAAAAAGCTTTGCATAGATGCTAATGCATCCATAGCTGTTCCTTCAACAACATCAATAACTCCCAAACCACATAAATTTGGAATTAATGGAGCAGCTCTGACAGCTACTGCTCCACCCATACTATGACCCACAAGTATAATAGAACTATCTTCTGTTGTTGATGCTTTTATAACTTCAGCAATATCTCTAATCATTGAATAAAAATATCAGAATTATTTTATAGTCTCAATATATATTTATACATATTATAATGATTAAATAGTGAATTGTTTTACTTTGCTAAAGTTTCTCCAGATAAATCCTCCTCGTTATCTGTGCATGTGTCTCCATGTCCTCTAAGATCTATTGCCATAACTTTACAGACTATCATAGTCATAATCGATTTCTAAAATTTTCAAAATATATAAGCTCTTCTAGGCTCACAACATGAAATAGTTGTCACTTACAGTGAATTCTGCCCATGTGAGTGCACTGTAACCACCTCCATGTAACAATACTAATGTCGGTCCTTCTGTCCCTTTGGTATAAACATGAAATGTGCCCCTTTCTATCGTCACATCTTCGGAATGATCAAAATAAGGAATCCACTGAACAGGCTCATAATCCCTCTTACGATGAAATCCTTTTGACTTGCTAACCCTATAAATTAGGAATGTAAGAATAGTGAATGTCTACTCAGCACTAATATTTTGTATTAAATGTACATTAAAACAGTGTTAGTATCGTGTGACACAAAAAATAAGCTTGAATTCATTACGATTTCAGTTAACACCATAAATCTACATGATTCATAATAAACTAACCTAGAGCCGATTCCAAAATTGACACCCGTCGGTGGTAGTTTTGATTTCAAAATCGACTTTTGGAGGGAAGACATGTTAGTATTTAATAGACACCACTGCTTTTATATTAATACTATTTGCAATCACTATTGTTTTCACTGATCTCATAAACACATTACAAACTGATATACATATGTTTGTACCTATAGTTCGTGCTGCTGGTACACAAAATTACAAAATTACCAACGTTAGACCGTATACAGTTATCTCCCATTTTAAGAATCTTTTTATCTCCCTCTAAGAGAGCTTTTTTATCCCCACCATTCCAATGCGCATCCAGCACCGCGCAATTGCTTTAGAAAGAGTACGAGATATGAATGAGAGAGAGAGAGAGAGAGAGAGAGAGAGAGAGAGAGAGAGAGAGAACGAAACCAGCGGGCTCTGTGCTCTGTCCGTCTCATTTTATTGTGCTTCCGGCCCATGAACCATAAGCATGAAGACAGAGACAGTAGTAGCTTGATAGACACTACCTTATGGACCGTATTGTGGCCTCACTCCAATTCACTATTGCCGCGCATCCGTCGCGTGGCGCTCCATCTGAAACATACGGCGCGATATTCGACTTGTACTTATCGTCTCGTAAAATACTCGTCTACATTATCCAGCATATTTACGAACGATGCTCAATGCATATTGAGATATGTTTCAAACGTATAGGTTTGTAAGATATGTTTTGAAATGAATCAATGTCGGAAATGAGTAATAAAAGCTTCATATCTTTTTTTGAAAGATGTTTATTTGATCGAAATACATATATAACTTACTTGTTTTAATACATTTTTCCCAGTGAACTTTTAATGTATAAATGGTATTTTTAAAGAATCATGGTCTTTTATACGAATAAACTCGGTTATGAAGATTTTAATACTATCTCCGTTTGCGAAGTGTTCATTTCGTGAAAAGAATTCTATAGGTGTTTAAAAAAATGAAAATCTATTGGCGATGAATTGGGTGAATAGGATGAATGTTGTAAAATTTCATACTTTAATTCGTTTAATTTTGAAACTGTTTTCTGCGATGTAATACAGAATTTTGAAAGAATTCTTTTGCAAAATATGACGCTAGAAATAGACAAGGCTGCGAAAGAGGTTATGTTATTAACAATAACATAACGTAAGCGGGAAGACAAACATTTGCAAATAATAAGAATCCGATATATTATATGCAGCAACCTAATACATAATAATAATAAGAAATGTCTCGTGTTTCCCCTTCGGATTCCAACCTTCAACTACAGATCACTTAATTTCTTCGTTCAAATAAAGTTTATGTTATACATGGATGCTATTCCTGCATACCTCCAGGCTGCAGCTTGATCCGTTAGCGAGGGTCGATATAGACATTTCTTTTTGTTCTGATTGGCTGATGATTCACTGCTGAAACAAGATCCACTGCATGTAGGAGTAGGTCCCATTACTGTGATTCGTCTTGAAATAAAGTTTATTTTACAATTGATAATATCTTGAGTTGAATGCTTTGACATTCTTGGGCGTGATATTATAAATTCCCCATGCGAATACGCAACAAACATTTAATGACAGCAGTGAGATTGTAAAAAATTTGCCGTCACAACATATTCAACAAAGGAAACGGTTAGCGTGTTTTTCTAGGATCAAAGGATGTTTACTGGAACAGGGTGCGTCTATAAAAAGTCCTCAAACATGATATCGAGATATTAATTTCATGTTCAAATTTTCAGCTTTTGATACTGCATACACTGTATATTTTTGTAACTCTCACATTTTTCCCGCAAGGTAACTTCGATACTGCTTTCATATTTTCGCCGTTAGGTGGCTTGAGCTATGTAATGTTGTGGGGACGTGGTTCCTCCACTCCGTCCGCCTGCGCATGGCACAGGCGCGGCGGCTTTCTGACCGCCATCACGAGGAGCACATTTTCCTCCTCGTGGCTCTCGTCCTCTGAACCTCGAAGTGTGCACACGTATAGTAGGGAACCTGGCGTGTTTAATTTCACCACGAACCCTACATTGGTGACCCCAACGTTCGATTAAGAACGCGTTTTTCCGTGTGCATCAACGTGGACGAAATAGAAGACTACTGCTGCCGGCTAATTGTGCAACATGAAAGGACTGCGTGAAGCCATCGTCACTGGCGCCTTCTCACTGATTTCCAGCCGGAAAACCACCTGTGGCTTCGACCACGTGGAAGACGAAGCTGGCTCCAGAGGTTCCCGGCACAATTCCGCGACGGCCTGCTCCGTGCTGAGGTAAAGCGCGAAGCCACCGCCATCGGCGCCTTCTCGACGCCTGTCTGCCCGTGATCATACCGTCCGGGGACCGCAGAATTTCCTGGGGCCCGGAAGACCGGGTGGTACGCAGTTGCGGACGGAATCTCCGCCACCGGTGCATATTCGGCGAGGTATCGCCAGTAATCGTACCGTCTGAAGATCTCGGAATTCACCGAGACCCCGGAAACGCGCGTGTCGAATATAGTGCCGTGATTCAGTACTTTTGCGCGGTGCGGCGGCCATCTTGCCTTAACTCAGCACTTTTGCGTGCGCGTCGGCCATCTTGGTGTGCGCGTGCGAGATGGACAGCATGGCAACCGACGCGGGCACGGACGCCGCGGCATCGGACAAAATTGAGAGCTACCGCTCTCCCAAAATGCCCACGTTCTATCGTGAGGACCCGGTCATGTGGTTCGCGGTCGTCGAGTCCACATTCCGTGCGTCCCATATTACCGCGGAATCTACCATGGCGGACCATGTCGTGAGAGCGCTCGACTACAAAATCGCGGCCACTGTGAGAGACTTATTTATGAAGGTGCCGCGTCCACCTAATGTATATAAACTCATTAAGGAGCGTATAATTGCGACGTATGGCGAGTCCCCTGAGGCTAATCTACGCCGCTTGCTGAAGGGTCAAGTGCTTACGGACGGTAGACTCTCATTTACCCTTGCGAGGTTAAAGAACTTGAATAACGGTGCGTGCAACGACAGCGTATTAACGAGCCTATTTATGGAACTCATCCAACCGGCTCACCGTGCGATCCTAACTTCCACGGGGATCTCCGACCCCGATAAGCTCGCGGCGGTTGCCGATCGCTTGTGCGAGTGCGCCGGCCTTGAGGGCCCTTCTATATCAGCAGCCCGTGTGCCAGCGCTTGGGGGACCTCCCGTTGCAGCAGTCCTTGCACAAGCGCCTGGGGGCCACTCCACCGCCGCGGAAACCGCGCCGAGGCTAACGGCGATTGAGGAAAAGCTGGACCGCCTGATCATCCAGATAGGCAAATTGACTGCCAGGATCGGGGCTTCGGAAAGACGTCGGTCGAGGTCGTCGGGATCACGCGGCCGTTCCCCACATAAGAGTCCGGCGCGTAACTTGTGCCATGCGCATGCGAAATTTCCCCAGTCATCCCACTCCTGCAAGCCGCGGTGCGCTAAGTATAATGAGTTCACCGCGGGAAACTAAATAAACCTTCCATTGCTGGGACGGGCTTGGAAGGCAGGCGCAAAACGTCCAGATTACATGTACGCGACAGCGTTACGGGTCAGCAATTTCTCATTGATACGGGCGCCGTTCTGTCCCTGGTCCCTGCTAATTCGCGAATCCAGGGCAGGCCAACCGGTTTCCGTTTATATGCGGCCAACGATACGGCTATAGACACCTTTGGTGAATCGTTTCGGACCCTCGATCTAGGATTGCGCCGCGTTATAACTTGGAACTTTTGCATCGCGGCAGTGCCCCACGCGATTATTGGAGCGGATCTCCTCAAACACTATGGTTTGTTGGTAGATCTTCGTGGAGGTCGACTGGTCGACTCGATGACCGGCCTCTACACCGTTGCGACGGCGAAATCGGTAGTACACAGCACGGTAAGCTCCGTAGTTCCGAACGCGCGCGTAACGCACATACTCGCGGAATTCCCGGAGGTGTTTGGCACCGCCAAGATGCCACCCTCCAAGTCACTGGATGTGTTACACCACATCTTGACAACCGGTCCCCCAGTATCAGAGAGGGCTCGTCGACTCAACCCGGACAAACTCCGTGCGGCGAAGAAGGAGTTTGAAGCGCTAGTTGCGGCAGGCATTTGCCGCCCATCTTTAAGCCCATGGGCTAGTCCCATCCATATGGCCTTGAAGAGGGACGGCACCTGGCGCGTGTGCGGGGATTACAGGGGGCTGAATAAGCAGACGATTCCGGACAAATATCCGACTCCCCATCTACACGATTTCTCGACTAATCTAAGCGGGAAGACGTACTTTTCGTCACTCAACCTCTATAAGGCGTACAACCAGATTCCCATGGCTCCGGAAGACGTGGAAAAGACGGCGGTAATAACACCCTTTGGGCATTTCGAGTTCCGCTTCATGACGTTCGGTCTGAAGAATGCTAGCCAGACTTTCCAACGCTTCCTTAATAGGATCCTGGGCAACCTGGATTTTGTATTCGTGTATATTTATGACATTTTAATTGCGTCGGAGTCGGAATAGGAACACATGCGGCATATAAATATTGTTTTGAGACGCCTGCAGGAACACCATTTAAGGGTGATGATCGTGAGCATCGATAATGTGCCACGCGACTAAGGATTGGACACGTGTTCTACCATCGGTTCTGTTAGGACTGCGTTCGCACGTCCGAGCCGATGTTGGAGCCTCTCCGGCCGAATTCTTGTTCGGGACCACTCTACGGCTTCCCGGGGAATTCTTCCTCTCGGGCGATTCCACGCCCGATCCGAATGTCTTCCTCGAGGAATTTAAGACGTACATGCGACGAGTGCGCCCCATTCCCGTCGTTCACAAATATCTTATACGGTCATTTGTATTCAAAGAACTAAGTTCGTGCTCGCACGTGTTCCTGCGGCACATGGCCAAAAGGGCGTTGGAACCGCCCTATTCGGGACCACATAAAGTGGTCAAACGCAACTCCGAGAGAGTTTATCAGATCGACGTGAATGGAACGGTGCGCACCGTTTCCACCGAGCTTCTTAAATCGGCGTTCCTCCTCGAGGAAGACATTTAGTGTGAATCCGGCCACCACGAAGGTGACGCGGATATGTTTCCTCGCCCTTTCGGGCATACACAACTAAGTTTCCATCTACCCCCGGTGGCCCCACGTTCAAGGGAAAGGGTCGAGGAAAAATCCACACGTGCCATTGAGACGTTTGCAATGGACGAGTTCTTTAACCGCTAGCGAATTTCCGTTTCCATCCATTTGCTGGCGCCTACGGGGAACCACGGGGAGGCGAACTCGTGACGTAATGCCTCGCGTCCACTAAACGAAGACCTAGGAAATCGGGATGGGTGTTGGAGTAGGGATTTTTCCTACCGGAAGCCCTTTAGCCAAAGAGTCTCCCGGCAGAAGGCTGCGAATAGTTGGAAGACCTTTGCCGACGACACGAAGTACTGTGCCGCCTCCGACCATTTCCAGCTTTCGCTAGGGGTGATGTCCCGCAGAGACTCTCTCTGCGGGTCGAAGTCCTTGCAGTGGAGAAGGAAGTGGTATACCGTGGCCGGCCCGTGTCCACACCCACACGCCTCACTGTCGGCAACCCCGTACGCGAGGAGGCGCGAACGGAAGTTCCCGCGTTCAGTGAGGACTTGTGTGGTGTAGTGGCTCGGTATCATCCACCCGGCCGCCATCCTTCTCTCGATACTGTTGAAGAAGGCGAAAGTTGTGCGGCCTTTGTGGGAGGAATCCCACATGGATTGCCACACCCTTTTCGCCTCAGCCACGATCCTACTTTTCGCATCGTTGGTCCCCGCTGGGACCACGTAGCTCAACTCCGATGGGGAGGGTACCGGCCACCACGCACATGCTATCCCACGATGACCAGCGGTATGCATCAGTCACCGCGATGAGAGCACGGCGCTGGGCGGCTCTCAGTATCCCCAACTCCACAGCCGTGCATCCTTCGGCCCATCCGGCAGTGACGTAAGTCGCTACCGGGATGAAGACCCCGCGGTACACGGTTGAGAGTGCTCTGAAACCGAGCCCCTACCCGCGTCTCGCGAGCCTGCCAAATTTCGCGAAAAGCGACCCGACTTTGTCGCTGATGTATTGACAATGGGATCGGACACCCATGTCTCTATCTAAATGGACGCCTAGGTATCTAACAGTGGTCTGATCGGCGGTCTCTTCTGGAAGTCTACTTTCGATACGCGGACTGCTTTTCCTATCGGGACGCGATCCTCCCCGTCGGCCTATTTTTCCCCTGTCTACGTACCCATTCCGTCCATTTACGTACGATCGCTTCCGATTTCGAATCGGATATTTCTAACTTAGCTAACCTGCACCAACCTAGGATCTGGTCGACAACGCGTTGACCCTTGATCTTTAGGTCTCTACGGCTATTTCCCCCTACGAGGACGATGAGGTCGTCCGCGTATGCTACGAACCTATTCTCAACTGAGGTTTCGAGTAACCTCAGGAGACCGTCGAACATAACGTTCCAGCATGCGGGGCCGAGGACGGAACCTTGCGGGCATCCTCTTGTCGCGCGCTTGGAGATCCTGTCTGTTCCTACCATGAGACTGACCTTGCGGTCCTCGAAGTAATTGGAGATTACCTCGAAGACGTTGCGCGGACAGTATCGATCGCTAAGACTACCTAGCACTAGGGGCCACCAGATATTGTCGAAGGCTCCGGAAATGTCGAAGAGTAGTGCGATCACATGCCAATGCTCGATGTCATCAACCATGCGGCGCAGCTCGACAATTGCATCTTCAGTCGACTTTCCGCGCGTAAAGCCGTACTGTCTGCTGGAGATGCGTCCCGTTGCCATCGCCGTCTGTTCGAGTCTGCTCTTAAGGAGCTTCTCGAATGTTTTCCCGATCACGGAGAGGAGACATATCGGTCGGTAGGATTTGGTGTCCTTCTCGTCCTTTCCTTCGCCTTTCAGGAGGATTCTCAGAGAGCCCACCTTCCAGGCGGAGGGAAAGACGCCCCATCGAAGGCACCCATTGAAAAGTCGCGTGAGTTTTCCGAGGATTACTTTCGCGGTGGCCTTCAGGACTTGTACCTCAATGAGGTCCGGTCCTGGCGCCTTTTTGTTACTGAAGGAACGAATCGCTCCGGCCACCTCCGCCAGGGAGAAAGGCGGGGCGTCGGCGGTATTCGGGGCGATTCGCGCCTCTTCCCGGAGAACCCTTTGTGTCGGCGAGTCGAGTTCAGGCCGGTCGTCAGGGACGTGGGCTTCCAGAAGCTCGCTGGCGGTTTCTAAAGTACCGGTTGTACTTCTATTATTGCGTCGGAGGGTGCTAATCACCTTTTCCACACGGAGTTTGTTTGCCTGGAGCTTGTATACGATGCCCCAGGGCTCCGTGTTCCCGTTCGACGTCATGAAATTTTGCCAGCTTTCCCGTTTCGCCCTCTTCACCTCCCTGTTGTAGTTCCGCAACGAAGTACGGTACTCCTGCAGTTTTTGGAGGTGGGAGGGTTCATCTTGTGTCTTCTGGAAGGCTCGTTATGATCGCTAGTCGTCCATTCGCTTCTTATTCTCCAGTCCCTGATGTATGGGGACATGGAGGGGGACGCCAAGTTAACGTCGATGTATGACGATCCTTTTGGCGTCCAGAAGGTGGGTGGTTGACTAGCTACAGTTAATCTAAACGCGGAGACTAATCTTTCTAACTACGCTCCCCTCTCGTCTGTGCTGTGCGGGCTCCAGAGCGAGGATTGCGCGTTCGCGTCGACAGAAATTATTATTCTCTTCCCCCGCAATGCCAGGAGTACCGTCTCCAAGTGCTTGAGGTGCTTCTCTATCTCGTCGTGATGCTGGAAGTAACATGACACTGCGTAGAATGAGAAGCCGGGGGCCAGCACTTCCGCACATGCGCAGTGCGGGTTACTGAGCTGCGAGATGAATGTGATCTCGAGGTGAGGGTTGGGGATGGCGACAGCGGCTCACGGGGAGTGGGTTTTCACCGCCGCCACCCTCATTCCGGTCCCTAATCCGCCTTTCCTGCTGACGTGTAGTTCCTGCAGGAGCAGGACGTCCAGCCGCTTTTGCGCTATCAGTTCCCTGACTTCGCCCGTACGAGGTGGACGCGGACGGCGCGAAGACCGATCCCTTCCATTCGTTTGCCTGAGTCTAGTCCTAGTGCATAGCTGGGGTCATTACCGATGACCCTCCTATCTATAGCGGTAAATTCCGCCACAGGGACCCCAGGGACGGGAGTCCCTGTGTCCGTGGCCCTATCTTTGTAAGTTTTGTCTGGCATTATCTGATTTTTGAAATAACTACCCGCCTTCGTCCTTTCTCGTTCGTGTCCATTTTCGTTTCCTTTTGCATAGCCTGGTCATGTGTAGATGTACGGCTTTCATACATCTACAGCTTGCCATTGCGCAATTATGAAATTATTAAGATCTTCTAATTTCTTAACTATCATCACATCCTCAGTGATCTTCATCGGGTTGAATTCGAATCCCTTCCAAGAAACGAAGAGTTGCTTTTTGATTCTCCTACTGATTCCAAATTTGATAATGTCCAAGTCCAGCGGCAGAATCCCAGAAATAACTTGCAAAGCTGCAGTAGATGTTGTTCTACAAGCCCTAGTGAGTGACAGCAATATCGCATGTTGAGTAGCCAAGATGTTTCTCTTAACCAAAGCAGTATCAACTCTTTCAAACCACATTACAGAGCCGTATCTAATGATGGGTAAGCAAACTGAACTGTAGAGTAACTTAATAATGGGCACCTTTATGCCCCATTCTTCGTGCGCAGATCGTTTTATTGCCATTATGTATTTCACTAGCTTCTCACGAACTCTTTTCACATGATGAACAAAAGTCATGCCCCGATCCACAGTTACTCCAAGGTATTTATATGTGTCCACGTATTTTATTCTGGAGCCATCAATTTTAATACTAGGTAACCGCTCTCGGTGCATTTTACCCTTCATTAACATAGCACAGGTCTTAGCTGTTGATACCTTTAGCTTGCTGGCAGTACACCATTTCAAAACCTCGTCGATGACTCCAGTTGCCATCTGCTCAAGTTCTCTACGAGAATTGCCCTTATTAAGAATTGTAACATCGTCAGCATAGGCTATAACTTCTATTTCGTCTTCATTAAAAGTATCCTGAAATGTATTTAGGAGCACATCCAAACACCAATTCCAGGCTAGTGGTCCAATAATAGAACCGTGGGGACATCCTTTAGTTACTTTATAAGTGTGTTCTTCATATTTGTTTCTTACTAAAACTTTGCGTCTGCAAAAATATTTATCTATAATTTTAACTAGGCAAGAGCTGCACTCAGCCCTTACTAGGCAATTCTTAATGTAAGGCCACCAAATATTGTCGAACGCTCCTTTGATATCCATGAACACCGAAACAACGTATTTCTAGTAGATAGGGACAGAGGGAATCTCGTTAATCCATTCATGCGCGTCACTAATTAGATGACGAGGCATTTGGCTATTTTTTTTTTTTTTTGAAGGAGGAAAAATGCATTTACGCACGCCGGCACTGATGTTGGTTTGCCGGTAGTGCGGGGCTCATCATTGGTTACCCACTAAAAAACCTCCTTGTATTATACCTGTAGATGTTGAGGCAGGCAGCACCTAAAAGGCTGGATCCACTTCGCTCGACTCATCCTACTCCAGTTCTTGGCAGGGTGTTCGGTTTGACAGAAGTCATGCGATTGAATCTCCAGAATCCGTTGAGTCTGTAGCGGCCAGTCGGCGCGCATAAGAGAAGATTTATTTCTCGCGCAAACGACTAACATATTTATGACTCTCCTTCGAAAAGGCTATCTTTGAGTAAGCTATTTTCTGTGCGGATGGCAATAAGCCAGTAGAATTTCTTTTTTACCTGATTCTCGATAGTATACGAGACCGTCATAAATAACGGGAAATTCTGAAGGGCACGCAAAACGGACCCGAACGCCGGACGTCCGAGCGCAACGGCCCTGAGGAAAACCCAGGCCGTTACATCATAAAAAACGCACCCACTCCGATCACCACGCGGTCCCAAAACGGGACACGCTCAGGGCGTAAGGGACAACGCGGTGAGAAGGAGATGGACAACGCTGATTGGGAAAACCCATTCGCGGGTCAACCAATCAGGGGGTGTCCAGAGCCCTTGCCGGGGGCAAACAGGATAATATAAAAAGAGCAGCAGTGAGACGCTCGCCCTCATACCTCGCATACCTTCGATACTCCTCATACATCGCATACCTTCGATACTCCTCATACCTCGCATACCTTCGATACTCCTCATACCTCGCATACCTTCAATACTCCTCATACCTCGCATACCTTCGATACTTCTCATACCCCTCTTGCTACGACGTCACGCTACCCGAAAGTGTTTCTACGCAACTTAATAAATAAAGTTTAATAGTTACACCGCACGCACCAGTTATTTACCAGAACACACCCCATAACTAAATTGGTGACTCGACGTGCGATAACTGTGCAGTGCGCGATTAAAAAAAAAAAACGACGGGTGAGTTAATCACAAGTGACACGCCGTAAAATAAGGGCAGAAATGGACGCAGGTATGAGCCAGGGAAACGCCGCGTTACCTGAGGTGTGCCGGGTCGGCATACGAGTGCCACCGTTCTGGCCCGAACAACCGGCGATCTGATTCCACCAGATAGAAGGCCAGTTCGCTTTGAATGGCGTCACCGCGGACACGACGAAGTACAACTACGTGATGTCTCAACTGGAACCGAAATATGCCCTGGAGGTCCAGGACATAATCACGTCACCGCCGGCCACCGAGAAGTATGAGACACTAAAAGGCGAACTAATCCGGCGCCTGTCCGCGTCCGAAGGGAGACGAATCCAGCAGCTGCTGGAAAAAGAAGAGATGGGAGACAGAACGCCATCTCAATTTCTGCGGCACATGCAGAACTTGGCGGGTCAGGCAGTACCGGACAAATTTCTGGATACATTATGGACTGGCAGGCTACCCAGCATGATCCGGGCGATCGTAAGCGCGCAGCCAGACATCCCGTTAAACAAGCTGGCGCAAATCGCGGACCAGATACACGAGGGCACAACCCAAGCCCACGTGGCCAGCGTAGCCGCTCCGCAGACCGAGACGACAGAGGCAATGAGAGGCCTGCTGGAGGAATTCAAGCTCGTCGTCAGCGAGCTCACACGTCCGCGGACCCGTGATAACCGATCAACATCGAGGCACCGTTCGAGGAGACACCGCGGCCGTTCGGGATCTAGAGGCCGACGCCGGAGCGCATCCCCGCGAAACGTGGACCATTGCTGGTACCACCAGACCTTCGGAACGAGATCCACGAAGTGCCGACAGCCGTGCACATTCGACGCGGGAAACGATCGGGCATCACGGTAAATGCGGCAAATTGTGATGGACCGCGGACCCGCCGCCTCTTCATTCTTGAACGCAGCAAGAACGAAGAGTACCTTATAGACACCGGTTCAGACCTGTGCGTGTACCCGCGTGCCTACATTAAAGGCCCGTTGAAAAAAGCGAAACACGAACTGTTCGCGGCAAACGGGTCCGTCATCGGCACGTACGGGCTGAAACCAGCAGACCTGGACCTGGGATTGCGACGGTCGTTCACGTGGAGATTCGTGATAGCGGACGTCTCCAAACCCATCATCGGAGCCGACTTCCTGGCGCACTATGGGTTACTAGTGGACCTCGCGGGAAGACGACTCCTCGACCGGACGACCACGTTGACATCCAGCGGGAGGATCGCCGCCTCAACAGCACCGACCATCAAGGCGATCGTCGGGGACTCGCCGTACCAGCAGCTTCTAGCGGAGTTCCCGTCTCTCGTGCGTCCAGCAGCGCGGCCGAACAGACCGATCGCCCACGAGGTAACACACCATATTACGACTACCGCAGGTCCACCAGTGTATAGTAAGCCGCGACGTTTATCGCCCGAACTTTTCAGAAATGCTAGAACGGAATTTGAGGACCTGTTAAGTCTTGGTCACATCCGTCCTTCTAAGAGCCAGTGGGCCTCAGCCCTTCACATGGTTGCGAAGAAGGACAACGGATGGAGACCCTGTGGAGACTACAGGTTACTCAATGCCCGTACGATCCCAGACCGCTATCCGATTCTGCACATCGAGGATTTTTCGAGAATGTTGTCCGGAAAGACGATTTTTACCACGATCGATTTGGTGCGCGCGTACCACCAAATCCCCGTCCATCCGGAGGACATTCCGAAAACCGCGATAACGACGCCGTTCGGTTTGTACGAATATGTAGTTATGCCCTTCGGACTGAAAAATGCAGCGCAGACGTTCCAGAGGTTCATGGACACCGTGATAAGGGGACTGGATTTCTGCTACGCATACCTCGACGACATCCTAGTGGCGTCAGGTAATGAGACGGAGCATAGAGATCACCTGCGCACACTTTTTTCACGTCTGCAGGAGTACGGCATCGTCGTGAACCCGAGCAAATGCGTATTCGCGGAATCGGTAGTGAGGTTTTTAGATTACGAGGTCAGCGCCGAGGGTACCAGGCCACTAGCCGAGAAAGTTAAGGCCATACACGAATACCCGAAACCCGCAACAGTCAAACAACTGCGCGGTTTCCTAGGTATGGTCAATTTTTATCGTAGATTCATACCCGGCGCGGCCACGTTGCAGGCTCCACTCAATCTGCTGTTGCGGGGGCGCAAGCTGAAAGGCAACACGCCCGTGCAGTGGACGAGTGAGGCGGAATCTGCACTAGAAAACCTAAAAACCGCGTTAGCGAACGCGACACTATTGGCGCATCCGTCGAACGATTCGCGCCTCTCAATCATGGTCGATGCATCAGATTTCGCGCTAGGAGCGACGCTGCAGCAGTGGCAAGGCGGTTCGTGGCAACCGTTAGCTTTTTGCACGAAAGCCTTGTCACCTGCACAAAAAAAATATAGCGCATATGACCGCGAGCTGCTGGCGATTTACACAGCGGTAAAGCATTTCCGCCATGCGATTGAGGGACGCGAATTTATAATTTACACGGACCACAAACCGATAGTGTTCGCGTTCAAACAAAGATCGGACAAGTGCACGCCGAGACAGTTCCGATATCTCGACCTTATCGGACAGTTCACCACGAACATACAACACGTTAGCGGCAAGGACAACGAGGTCGCAGACGCACTCTCGCGAGTTGAGACGGTTACGTCCATTAATTACGCGCAATTATCACGCTCGCAAGAGCACGACAACGAAGTCGAGAAGTACATAAATGCGTCTGATACCTCGTTGGACCTGAAACGGATGCGCACGATAGACAGCGACGCGCCTGTCTATTGCGACGTTTCCACCGGTAACGTGCGTCCATTCATAACGGCTCCTTTCCGACGCCAAATTTTCGACGCCGTACACGGATTGTCGCATCCCGGTGTAAAGGCGACAATCCGTCTGGTAAAACAGCGTTTCGTTTGGCCGTCGATGGAAAAGGATTGCCGAGAGTGGAGTCGGAGCTGCCTCGCGTGCCAGAAAGCAAAAATCACCAGGCATGTCTCGAGTCCGGTAGGCACCTTCGCGCCGCCGTCGTGCAGGTTTGAGCACGTGCACCTCGACTTGGTAGGACCACTACCTACGTCGAGGGGCAATAGATACTGCCTCACCTGCATCGATAGGTATACGCGTTGGCCGGAAGCTTTACCGCTCGAGAACATCGAAGCCGAAACAGTCGCGCGTGCCTTTGTTTCGGGGTGGATTGCACGTTTTGGGACACCGGCCAGAATAACGACGGATCAAGGCCGGCAGTTCGAGTCCCATCTGTTCAGACAAATGAACCATTTACTCGGATGTAAGCATTTAAGAACTACGGCGTACCACACCGCAGCAAACGGCATGGTCGAGCGTTTTCACCGGCAGCTGAAAGCGGCGATAAAATGTCGTGCCGACGACCGGTGGACCGACACGTTACCTGCCGTTCTGCTGGGCATACGAGCGGCGTACCGAGATGACCTAAAGTCATCAGCGGCGGAGTTGGTGTACGGCGAGAACATCAAGCTCCCCGCAGAGATGTTCCGCGACAACGATACCAACGCGACCGACCAGGCCCAGGTGATAGAACAGCTGCGCGACCACTTCCGTAAGATACGACCGACACAGGGTTCCCGCCACGGACAAAGGAGGATGTTCATCTTTAAGGACCTCGCGACAACATCGCACGTATTCATACGGACAGACGCGGTACGAGGCCCCCTCCAAAATCCGTACGACGGACCGTTCCCTGTCGTATCCAGGAGCAACGATATCAAGAACTTTGTGGTGCGGGTTCGAGGCAAAGAGACCACCGTCTCAGTCGATAGGCTCAAACCCGCCTACATCATCGACGACAAGTACGTCGGTAACGACCATGAGCAACACAGCAATACGTCAGACAGCAGTCACAGCAACGCGCCTGAGCCCCGTACTCGTTCCGGTAGAAGAGTACGACTCCCGGAAAGGCTCCAGGTAGGCGTTAGGTAGCAAACAGCCAGCGACAGTAACCTTAAGGTAGACATAAGCGAATGTATTAGAGATAGTAACGTTTGCACTGGTAAGGGGGTGATGTAGCGGCCAGTCGGCGCGCATAAGAGAAGATTTATTTCTCGCGCAAACGACTAACATATGTATGACTCTCCTTCGAAAAGGTTATCTTTGAGTAAGCTGTTTTCTGTGCGGATGGCAATAAGCCAGTAGAGTTTCTTTTTTACCTGATTCTCGATAGTCTATGAGACCGTCATAAATAACGGGAAATTCTGAAGGGCACGCAAAACGGACCCGAACGCCGGACGTCCGAGCGCAACGGCCCTGAGGAAAACCCAGGCCGTTACATCATAAAAAACGCACCCACTCCGATCACCACGCGGTCCCAAAACGGGACGCGCTCAGGGCGTAAGGGACAACGCGGTGAGAAGGAGATGGACAACGCTGATTGGGAAAACCCATTCGCGGGTCAACCAATCAGGGGGTGTCCAGAGCCCTTGCCGGGGGCAAACAGGATAATATAAAAAGAGCAGCAGTGAGACGCTCGCCCTCATACCTCGCATACCTTCGATACTCCTCATACCTCGCATACCTTCGATACTCCTCATACCTCGCATACCTTCGATACTCCTCATACCTCGCATACCTTCGATACTTCTCATACCCCTCTTGCTACGACGTCACGCTACCCGAAAGTGTTTCTACGCAACTTAATAAATAAAGTTTAATAGTTACACCGCACGCACCAGTTATTTACCAGAACACACCCCATAACTAAAAGTCCTCCCACTAGGACTCGGGTGGAAATGATCTTAAACTCGTTCTTCTTGAGGATGTCCTTTTCATTTAATTCACTGGCAGATTTTTGGCTCCATACGCCGCGGTAAGAGAGCGTGGCAGAGGTAAAGTGTACGTTATCCGTTTCGTATCGGCTTTTAATGGCGCTTTCAAGGTTCTTATATTTGTCACTCTTATTTTGGTGGGCTTCATCCAGGTCGCTATGTTCGCTCACAATTTGCACGTCAACGACCAACGCTGAGGTACCCTTCTTGGCTATAAGGTCGGGTTTCCTGAGTCCTTCACTCGTGCTGAAGCGAGGCTCTACCTCGACCTTAGCGGACTTCTTGCTCATGGCCCGTTTTAGGTATGCCACTATGACATTGTGGCGTTCAATTCGTGCTTTATATGTTCGGTGGCACTGTTGGAGTACATGATTTAATGTCTCAACGTTATTGCAGCCGGCTCTGCAATTGCGACTTACTATCCGACCACGGGAGGTTCTAGATCTTGTTGGTAAGGCATCAATACGTAGCTTCATCGCATTTATGTAGTCCTTGCCGGACATGAAGCGGTTTCCTTCAATTACCCACCGATGTTGCTGTGGGACTTTCTGAGACCATCTGAGTCCTTTGCCGTCAATAGAGTGATGGAGTAGCTTGGCTCATCTTTCTCGCAGCTTTTCGGTGGTATCTATGTCAAGACGGTTCTCGGTAAGTCTTCTCACTGCTCGTTGACTCTCTAAGGTGACGAAGGAGTTAAGTGGATTGCTATCGGAGAAGTTCTTCAATCTGAGCCGTCGATGTAGTGGCATCAGCCATCGCATGGATGGAATTGAGAGACCACCGTCTTTGACATTGGCGTGGAAGTAGGCATTTGGGGTATGATGCGGTAAGCATATCCACTTCCGTGCCGCTGCCCTAACTATCGTGTCAATTTTCTTGAGTCTACTTAGGGTAGTGTTTCCCAAGGTGAGAAGGTGGATCAGCCCTGGTAGCACTATGACACGTAGGGCGAAAAGCCTTTGTTGCGGTTTTAGTGGAGCCTTCGTTAATTTATTTATGGCCTGAATCAGCTGATCATCAGGCTTGGTGACTGCTCTTCCCTCAGGTGTGAAGGGAACACCAAGGTATTTCCACTCGCTTCCTCTATTTAAAGATGGCATTGTAAACCTACGGCACATAAATTTGGTTTTCGAATCGACCACAGATTTCTTGAGGTGTGGCACATTTCGAAGAGCAACTGTGAATGATCTATTCGCATTTATGCCGAGTCCGCATTTGGCTAGGAATTCAGATGCAGTGTTGATAATGATTTGCAGGCCTTGGGATGTTGACGCCAAAAAGATCATATCATCTGCGAATGCAAAGGCGTTAAAGAAGGCTTGGTCAATATTAACGCCTATTTCTGATGGCAGTCGCTTCGGGAGTCGATCAAGGACCAAATTAAAGATGATAGGTGATAATGGATCGCCTTGTTTGACTCCGCAGGTTGGTGTAATTTTATCTGACTCCCAGCCATCGCAGGTCAGCAGAGTGGAACTACGCTTGTAAGAGTCAATGACATAGTCCGTCATGAGATCAGGCACTCCCATGATCTCCAGAGTGTCTCTAATGGTTTTGTGGGAGACAGAGTCGAAAGCCTTGGCTATGTCTATTGACGCCATGAACAGTTGCTTGAAATGTTGCCGGTGATAACGCAGAACCATGTCGAGGTCGAAAATATTTGACGCACAGCCATCAGCCGGAATGAAAGCCTTTTGTCTTTTGTCAAGCGGAACCAGTTCAGTAAGACGTCTTGCCAGTATTTTATGGAAGGTCCTTGTTAGAGTTGACTGGACTGTGATGGGCCTATAATCCTCCGGATTAATCGAGCTATCCTTTTTGGGAATTAGTTTAGTTCGCGCAAGTAGCAGGTGTTTGGGCAGTTTACCAGACAGCATGAATAGATTGAATATCCTGCATAGAATGTGAGGTGGAACTACCTTTAGCTGCCTGATGGTAAGCCCGTCTGGGCCCGGACAGGTTGTAAGTTACGGGAAAGACTTGCGGACTTCGTCAGGGCGTATAGGCCGCCAGAGATCAGAAATTACTGGTCGCTTGCTCTCTTTGTCAGGGGATTCGTTAGTCCCATTGGTCATTGTGGTACGCCAAAAATTGATCATATCTTGCTTGGCCGGAGGATTGGCAGTTGTTTGACCCTTTATTAACATTTTTGCACAATTGCAAGGGTTTTTCCTCCAGGCCTTCTGTGTTTTGGCGTACTCAACGCGCCTCGCTTGTCGCCTTGTTAGAGAACGACTTCTGGTCTCAGAGGCTTTAGGTTTGTTCCTTCTGGTAACCGGGAACGTTTGCAATAGGTAGATCTCTAGCTCCTCAGAGATCTTATCCTTCGGCCAGACGTCTATGCTATCACAGATTCGACTCAACAGATGTGCATGGAATTGGGTGTCATTTAGTGGCTCAAGGTAAGCAAATAGGTCCTTGATGGACTGCATCAAATTATGGTCTTGCGAGCCAGGTGTAAGTGCTACTCCAATATCTTGAGCTGACACAGGTTCTTCTTCAGTCAATTCCTGAATAATTCTCAAGACAAGGTCTTTGTGTCTTTGGTATTTACGTTGTCCTTTAATGGACTCAAGGGAACGTTTAGGAAATAACGGCATTAATGCCTGATTGATGAAGCGCTCGCCATTAAGTGTCAAGTGCGCCTCTTGCCGTGCCAGGAGTGCTAGTTCTTCAGCACACCACCGTGCTCTCCTGTTGTCAATTAGATTAACTTGCCTTTCGTCATGCCAGTTTTTGTGGGCACGTTGTTTATGGACCCCTCTTCCTCTAGAGGTAGCAAAACATCTGCCACAGCCAGGTTTCCTACAGAGATAGAACTCATCTTGCTCTGTTTCTTCAACAGGTGTCGGACCGGACGAGCCTGAGGGCCCACCGGCGCAAGAGGTATGTTCATCCGAGGCTATGTTTCTTGAGCTTGGGCCGACAATAAACCGGCCGAGGGGGGTGGCAGCCCCCAAGACCGTAAAGCGCAGAGGCAGCTCTTAGCTTCCCCCCCCCCCCGAAGGAGGTACTGCTAGCGGGAACCAACGAAGAGGTGGCTGCTTACTAAACCATGACCTTTCTTTTTTTTTGCCTGGGGGGGGGGGGGGGGAAATGCACTTTACGCACTCCCTCTGTTGTTGTAGAGGGATGAGCCGGACTCCCGTTTCCGGACTACCGGCTAGAACCCCCCCTAACAGCAACTATGGCTGCAGGTAATGACCATTGCCCGTCATTGAGGTGGTGTGGGGACGGGTAACCCAAGGGAGAAAAGGCGCATAGCGCCCCGCCACCACTCACCCAACCCCAACCCGCGGGAGCCCCACCCGCCCACACAACCCAGCCATTTTGTTCCACCGAACCCAATTAGTGTGGCTCCCCTGGAGGACCCTAGTGGTAATGCCACAGAGTAGCCTCCTGGAGAGCACAAGACCCAGGAGGTAGTCAGCGGATTTGGACGACCACACTCCCCGCCAGGAGAGTGTGCATGAGGAGGAGACATCACTCGGAGAGATGCGTGCTTTGTCCGCTAGTTGGCGGACAATATCTGCATTCTCCGAGTAACATCTCCTCTTTCGCTCATGATGGTCGTCCAAAGATGTCGCTCCGCTGACCACCTGCGCGTCAATCACACTGATGTTGCCGCACCTTGTAGCGACCAGGTCGGGATTCCTCAGTCCACACGATGTGTGGAACCGAGGCTCTACGGCAACAGCCCACCCCGCGTCGCAGAGACCAGAGGCTAACACCGCACACACGGCGTCATGTCGCTTGATGCGATCGCCGTATGTACGGTGGCATGCCTGGATGACATGGGCGGACGTCTCGGTTGCCCGACAGCCCGCCCGGCACTGCAGCTCTCTGGTCTCGCGACGGATACCACGTGACGTGTGTATCCGTGTGGGTAGACTGTTGACCCGGACGTGATGGTATTAGACATAGTCCCGTCCGGGTATACCGTAGGATCCCGCATCGATCCACCAGGTGGAAAGGTTGGACCTCCCACACTCACACAGCTCATTACCATCCACCGACCGGAACAGGTGGTTAGCCCACCACTCCTCTCTGAGCTCCTTGGAGGACAGCATGACGCCGTTCCTCACAAGGGCTCGTTGGGCCCAGCTGAGTCGTTTATCGACCCAACTGGACCCGGCAATAGCTCTCACTGCCGGAGAGGAGGAGGCCGCCAGATTTTGCAGGCGCGTCAACATAAGTCCCGGTACGGCGGCGGTAAAGGATGGGATGCCAAGGCCTCCCATCCTGCACGGAATGTGGAAGTATCCAACGGTGGTATCGTGCGAGAGCCGCAGCTACCAACGGAGGGCCACGCGAACTTGCCTGACAAGGGCCTTAAGTTTCCCTAGGGTTGTCCCCGACAGGACAAGTGCATGGTAGAACCGCCGGATAAGTGTAGGGGTGATCGTGAGAAATTAAATACTCGAGGTTCCCTACTATACGTGTGCACAGTTCGAGGTTCAGAGTCGGAGAGCCACGAGGAGGAAATGTGCTCCTCGTGATGGCGGCAGAGAGCCGCCGCGCCTGCGCCGTGCGCAGGCGGTCGGAGTGGGGGAACCACGTCCCCACAGACTCCTCCCCTCCCGAGTGTGAACGTACACATTTTATTAATAAAAATATAAATTTTTTTTTTTGTTTTACATCTTATGTGTACAAAATCTGCCGGGACAATGTCCCGAAACGCTTATAATTAACTTACGAACTATTATGTACATAGAAATTTACATTTTGGTAGTTGGCGCAAACTTCACTTTACGTGAGTACGTTCTGGTCGCCGGACCAGGGTCTCCCACACACCCATGAGAGGTGGCACTTTGGGGGCAAAGCAAACCACAAAACTCCTTACACGGACGCGGAGTTAAGACTGGGTCTTCCGTACCCAGCCTAATGAACGATGAGCGAAGGCGGCGATTTACCCACGTTCGGACCCCTCGTAGGTGTTCCGTCGGGGGGTAGGTACTAAATTTCTTGTGTATGCCAACAATGGCGAGGGAACATATCTGCGCCACCTCCGCGGTGGCCAGATTCGCAATAAATGTCTTCCTCGAGGTTGCCCCCTAGCCTGACACGCTGTACAATTGCTGTCGTGTGGCACTTTGGGGGCAAAGCAAACCACAAAACTCCTTACACGGACGCGGAGTTAAGACTGGGTCTTCCGTACCCAGCCTAATGAACGATGAGCGAAGGCGGCGATTTACCCACGTTCGGACCCCTCGTAGGTGTTCCGTCGGGGGGTGGGTACTAAATTTCTTGTGTATGCCAGACCTGGCGAGGAAACATATCTGCGTCACCCTCGCGGTGGCCAGATTTGCAATAAATGCCTACCCAACTTAAAATAAACCAAACACTCCTTACACGGACACGGAGTCAAGACTGGGTCTTCCGTACCCAGCCCAATGAACGATGAGAGAAGGCGGCGATTTACCCATGTTCGGACCCCTCGTAGGTGTTCCGTCGGGGGGTAGGTAATCATCGTTGTGTATGCCCGGAGGGCGAGGAAACATATCCGCGCCACTTTCGTGGTGGCCGGATTCACAATAAATGTCTTCCTCGAGGAGGAACGCTGGTTTGAGATGTTCAGTGGAGACGGTGCGCACCGTCCCGTTCACGTCGATTTGATAGACTCTCTCGGAGTTGCGTTTGACCACCTTATGTGGTCCCGAATAGGGCGGTTCCAACGCCCTTTTGGCCATGTGCCGCAGAAAAACGTGCGAGCACGAACTTAGTTCTTTAAATACAAATGACCGTTTGATATTTTTATGGACGACGGAAATGGGGCGCACTCGTCGCATGTGTTTCTTAAATTCCTCGAGGAAGACATTCGGATCGGGCGTGATATCGCCCGAGGGGAAGAATTCCCCGGGAAGTCGTAACGTAGTCCCGAATAAGAATTCGGTCGGAGAGGCTCCAACATCAGTACGGACATGCGAACGTAGTCCTAACAGAACCGATGGTAGAACACGTGTCCAATCTCTAGTCGCGTGACACATTATCGATGCTTTTAGAGCTCGATGCCACCGCTCTATAAGTCCATTGGGTGCCGGATGGTAGGGAGAGGTCCGGATCCGGTCACACCCGATCAGCGACAGCAGGGTCGAGAACAGTCGCGACTCGAACTGGGTTCCTTGGTCTGTAGTAATGACCTTGGGAGCCCCGTAGCGCGACACCCACGTTTCGAAGAACGCTCTTGCCACCGACTGCGCCGAAATGTCCCGCAAAGGAGCAGCTTCTACCCAACGGGAGAATCGGTCAATGACCGTTAAACAATAACTGTACCCGTCCGACACGGGCAGCGGGCCAACAATGTCCAAATGGACATGGTCGAATCGACCATCCGGGGCAACAAAGTGCTCGGGCAAGTGGCTAGTATGCCGTGAGACTTTAGCTCGCTGACATTTAATGCACTGCTTGCACCACCGAGCAACATCCCGGTGAATGTTGGGTCAAATGTACCGCTGTCTAATTAATCTGTCAGAAACCCTGGCACTTGGGTGGGTCAGATTATGTACAGTATCAAAAACTGTCCTTCGCAACGTCGCGGGAATGTATGGGCGGTGTTTGGATGCGTCGTATTCACACCCGATATTGCCACTCCGCGATATTAATTATCTTCCGGGTTGTAAAGCCGAGTCCGCTGCGCGACGGAGTGGATCAATATCTTTGTCCGTTTGATTAGAAAGGGACAAATGTTTTGTTTGGAATATGCCGCTCAACAAGAATGATTACGATTGTTGCTGTGAACTGAAACTGACGACTGACTGAAGACTAAAGTGATGTTGACTGTCGAGTGAATACTGAGCTTTTTGCATCGGTTTTGAGCTTATATATTGGTTCGTGGACCGAATACTGGAAATTGAGTGGACAGTGACGCGATGGAAGGGGATGTAGAGATGACGTAGCACGCAGTACCGCAGGTAGCAAAAAACCCTGGACGGGCGACCGAAGCGGTGCGTACTAGCCCGTCATAAAAAATGTTGTTTATGAAGGCGTACCTTGTTTAAAGGTGTGGAAATGGCTTCATTGCCGGAAGGAAGGCTATGGCATCTACGACCTTAGAAACCTAACGGACGCTACCTTTTGTCAACTGCATGTCGTTCGTTGACGGACGGACAACTCGCCTCGTTGAGTCGGAGATTCCCCGTCAATAAATGTTTTTTTTGGGGGGGGGGGTGGAAGGAAAAGGGAATTGGTCCCGGAGATAGCTAAGCGAATGCGGCCCGAAATTCCGTTGAAGGACGGAACTGGCGGATCGTCTCACCAGATATTTCACAAAATATCGGTATATTGTCCGATCCGAACAGTAGTTTCTTTAGTTTGACCGAGACATCGGCGGATTGGCACAATTGCTTCAGTTGCTCGTCCGTTTCCTGATGCTCGGAGATTTCTTTCAAACTGATTTCAACGGGCAGGCGGAGTGCGTCGACACGTTACAATACGTCAGCTACAACGTTGTCCGCCCCCGGAATGTGGTGGATGTTCGTAGTGAACTGCGCGATGAACGAGAGCTGGCGGATTTGAGGCGGAGAAGCCTTCTCGAGCCTCTGTCGAAACGCGTAAATAAGCGGCTTGTGGTCGGTCAGGATTGAAAATTCCTGGCCTTCCACGTAATACCGGAAGTGCTTAATTGCCTCGAATACTGTCGCCAGCTCACGATCATACGCGCTGTACTTCACCTGCGCGGATGAGAATTTGCGCGAGAAAAATGCCAGGGGTTCCCACAGTGACTTTAAACCCCGCTGTTCAAGGACCGCCCCCATTGCAAGATCGGACGCGTCAGTGACAATGCGTAAGTCCGCGCCCGAACGAGGGTGAGCCAGGAGAGTCGCTTCGACCAGCACTTCTCTGGTTTTGACGAAGGCATCAATAGCCTCTTTGGTCCAGTCGATCTCGCATGTATTGTGCTTTTTCGAGTCGCGAATGAACTCGTTTAGCGGCGCTTGCAAGCGTGCCGCATGTGGTATGTTCCGCAGATAAAAATTTACCATGCCCAAGAAACGGCGGAGGTCAATGATCCTCTTGGGCCTCGGGAACTGCGATATGGCTTTGACGGCTGATTCCGAGGGGCGAATGCCCTGCGGACTGACAAGATAACCTAGGAATTCTATTTACTTAACCGCGAAAACACATTTCGTGAGGTTCACCCTTAAATGGTGTTCCTGCAGGCGTCTCAAAACAATATTTATATGCCGCATGTGTTCCTGTTCCGACTCCGACGCAATTAAAATGTCATCAATATACACGAATACAAAATCCAGGTCGTCCAGGATCCTATTAAGGAAGCGTTGGAAAGTCTGGCTAGCATTCTTCAGAACGAACGTCATGAAGAGGAACTCGAAATGCCCAAAGGGTGTTATTACCGCCGTCTTTTCCACGTCTTCCGGAGCCATGGGGATCTGGTTGTACGCCTTATAGAGGTCGAGTGACGAAAAGTACGTCTTCCCGCTTAGATTAGTCGAGAAATCGTGTAGATGGGGAGTCGGATATTTGTCCGGAATCGTCTGCTTATTCAGCCCCCTGTAATCCCCGCACATGCACCAGGTGCCGTCCCTCTTCAAGGCCATATGGATGGGACTAGCCCAAGGACTTGAAGATGGGCGGCAAATTCCGGCCGCAACTAGCGCTTCAAACTCCTTCTTCGCCGTGCGGAGTTTGTCCGGATTGAGTCGACCAGCCCTCTCTGATACTGGAGGACCGGTTGTCAGGATGTGGTGTAACACATCCATTGACTTGGAGGGTGGCATCTTGGCGGTGCCAAACACCTCCGGGAACTCCGCGAGTATGTGCACCACGCGGGGGTTTGGAACTACAGAGCTGACCGTGCGGTATACTACCGATTTTGCCGCCGCCACGGTGTAGAGGTTGATCATCGGGTCGACCAGTCGGCCTCTACGAAGATCTACCAACAAACCGTAGTGTTTGTGGAGATCCGCTCCCATGATGCAGAAGTTCCAAGTGATAACGCGGCGCAATCCCAAATCGAGAGTCCGAAACGATTCACCAAAGGTGTCTATAGCCTTATCGTTGGCCGCATATAAACGGAAACCGGTTGGCCTGCCATGGATTCGCGAATTAGCAGGGGCCAGGGACAGATCGGCGCCCGTATCGATAAGAAACTGCTGACCCGTAACGCGGTCGCGTACATGTAATCTGAACGTCTTGCGCCTCCCTTCCAAGCCCGTCCCAGTAATGGAAGGTTTATCTAGTTTCCCGTGGTGAACTCGTTGTACTTAGCTAATCATGACGTTCGTTTTACCACATCCTGACGGGCCGCTTATCACTCATCGTATAGTACTCGGTAGCAATGGCCCATGCTTCCGAATTATCTCATTATGGTCGTCGAACGTGCGGTAGGTCGGAACCCGGATATTCAAGGACTGTCGTACGAAACGCATGCTCTCTCTCGACTGTCTTTTGTTATGCTAAATTTTCTTCTCGAACGATAAGGTATTTATACGAGAACTCAAGCATCATAGATATCAGTCTTCTCGTATTCAAATGATAGAGCACATCTCCATGTAACTAACGCACGTACATTTTTTTTTGTTCATTATCAATCAAAGAATTTTTGACATAACAGCTTCATATACCGCCACAGACTGGCAAGAAACAGCTCTGTATACCGCTACAGACTGGTATAAACAGCTCTGTATACCGCTACAGACTGGTAAGAAACAGCTCTGTATACCGCTACAGACTGGTATAAACAGCTCTGTATACCGCTACAGACTGGTATAAACAGCTCTGTATACTGCTACAGACTGGTATAAACAGCTCTGTATACCGTTACGGACTGGTAAAAGACATTCCCTGACAAGATTAGATATGGGTCTGATAAGGAAGAAGGGTCGACGAGCGGTTAAGGGGAAGAAGAAGAAGAAGAACTACAGTAGCTACAATATTGGAAGAATTCTACCAATTGCCAAACGAGGTGGTTTTCTACCGCTGCTGTTTCCTGCTTTGGGAGCTTTGGGGGCATTGTCAGGCGGTGCTGCTGCAGTGGCTAAAACGATAAACGAGGCGAAAGCTGCGAAGAAACAATTGGAAGAATTGGAACGACACAATCGTGCCATGGAGGGCCGTGGAGTGTATCTTGCACCATACAAGCGTGGGAAAGGAATAAAGAAAAAAAAAAAGGAAGACGAAACGAAAAAAGTAGATAACTCAACGACGGATCTTGAATTGAAAATTGTCTGTAGAAAATTACCACATTTTCGCGGAGTTTTCATGCTCGATGCATTGCCCAATAAAATATGGATAAATGAACGAGGAATAGTCAATCTGGATAGCAGTCATGGTCCAGGAACACATTGGGTCGCATATATAAAGCAGAAGTCGCGAATCAGCTACTTCGATAGTTTTGGAAATCTTCAACCACCAATCGAATGAATTCGATACTTCGGACCGAACGTGGTAATCTCATACAATCGCAAGAATTATCAAAATTACAACGAAAGCGTATGTGGACAATTGTGTGTAAAATTTTTGCGAGAATCTCTGACATAGCATTTTTAATCATTCTACCGCCGCTGCAAGAATGTCCTACACATTCACGTTATCGGGAAGAAGTAGCGTCTTATCGTCCAAGTACTTCCCGCCTATAGATCTGAGCAATGCCAACTACGAACTGGGTCTGCTCGATTTGCAAACTTATTACACAATACCAAACATCAGTTCGAATATTGGAAACAATAAATTTTATTTCGACGACAAAGATGAAGAGATAAGCATCCCAGATGGTTCGTATGAACTGGAGGCGATCAACGCTTACTTGAGGCGCGAGATAAGCATGCGGTATCCTGCAGCCAAAGATAAGAATGATCCGGAATACCCGCTGATCTTGCGAGCGAACAACAATACTATGAAAAGCGAAATTAAAAGCGCATATAGGATAAATTTTACAAAGCCTAATAACGTGGGTCCTATTCTAGGATTCTCTATGAATCGTGTTTTATCGCCAAACACATGGCATATATCGGACACCCCCGTGAATATCATTAATACGAATATTATTCGAATAGAATGCAACGTAACCACCGGTTCGTACGATAACGGGAAACTGGTTCACACGATACACGAATTCGCGCCCAACGTGTCGCCAGGGTATAAAATATCGGAAACGCCGGCACGAGTCATTTACCTTCCGATCGTCACACGGTCAATGGATGATTTAACGATTCGCATTGTGGACCAGTCGGGACGTTTAATTGATTTTCGAAACGAAGAAATCACGATACGATTGCACGTTCGTCGAACCATCTCATAACCTCGGTAAAGAAACGTCATGCTAATTCACAATAATACGCCAAGCTTCAAAGACGGTGTATCGTTCCAAAATAATAATAATAACAATAATAATAAGGAGAAGAAGACGAGGAAATTAACTGCACGAAACGTTAAATATCTACAATCTTTGGGATTTGTCGTTAACAAGTAATCGCACGCCCTCGCATCATGTCGTACGACATTTTGAACATCTCCGAAGCACCGATCTTCGACAATCGAATAACTAAGATCGAACTGCACACCTACAATCCGTACGCCAACACTACGTTTGGAAACAGCGATGAGATAAGAATACCCATTCAACATCAAGACTTGTACACTCTTCCGTGTAAAAGCTTCCTATACGTGGAGGGAAGACTCAGCCTACCGGGAGGATTGGCAAACGACACGGTAGCTCTAGACAACAATGCGGTGGCGTTTATGTTCGACGAAATACGTTACGAACTGAACGGAGTGGAAATCGATCGGTCCAGAAATCCCGGTACAACGACGACCTTGAAGAATTATGCGAGTCTGAACATTACGAAGAACAACGCGCTGTCCAACGCAGGCTGGATGTACAGGAACGATGATCAACGGAGGGAAAATCTCATCGCAACGCCTACGAATTTTCGAAATTTCAACTTTTGCGTGCCTATGAACACATTGCTAGGCTTCTGCGAAGATTACAAACGCGTTGTAATATATGCTCGGCACGAATTGATTTTGATTCGCGCGCGCAACGACGCTAACGCGCTACGAAGCTGGTCCGACAATGTGAAACCTGTCCTGGATTTGTATAAAATTCAATGGAGAATGCCACACGTCGCTTTGGATGAAATACACAAGTTGTCGATGCTGCGTATTCTTGAGAGCGAAAGATCGATCAGCATGAGTTTCCGTTCGTGGGAACTGTACGAATATCCGATGCTGCAAACAACCACGAAGCACACGTGGGTGATAAAAACGGCTCCGCAAATGGAAAAACCGCGATACGTGATATTCGCGTTACAAACCGAAAGGAAAAATGATTTAAAGAAAAACGCTACCCAATTCGATTCCTGCTTCTTATCTAATATTCGACTTTACTTGAACTCGGAAATGTATCCCTACGACGATTTGAACATCGATTTCGAAAAGGATAAATACGCGTTGCTCTATGACATGTACGCGAAATTTCAAGAGTCCTATTATGAAAACGACGGTGAGGTGTTATTGAATACAATCGACTTTCTACTGTATGGACCGTTCGTAGTCATCGATTGCTCGCGACAAAACGAAGCGCTGAAAAATGCGACCATCGACGTGCGAATCGAATTCGAATGTCGAAAGGATGTCCTACCTTCGACGGCTGCATACTGCTTGATGATACACGACTGCATCGTGGAATACAACCCGTTGACGAGCATTGTTAGAAAAATTATATAAATGCGAAAAATAATATTGTAAACTAATATGATTTTGAAAATATATATGTCCTATCATAAAAAAAATGTTCTCTCTCCCCCCCCCCCCTGAACAAACCACTAACCGAATAGCTACAATAAGAAATAACTATAATTTTTAGGGAAATTTTGGATAGGATTGTGGGTATTTTAACCCTAGCGTCCCTCCTGAACGGAACCACCCGCCGAAATTGTGCACATTGCGCGTGGATAGTGTATTTGGGAAGAAAAGGGATTTTTCTTTAAAACAATATAGTTATAATTTCTGCATAAGGTATAAAGTTATTTAATAGGTAAAAAAAGTTTCATTAACAATGGAAAAAGTGAAGAAATAATATATAATATACAGTAATAAAATAAAACATAATATTCATAATACAAAACATAATACATAATAATTAGTCCTAAAGTTAGTACTTTCGATTTTCTATCCCTTTATGACATGTAATACAATAATAATGGGAAATGCAGGTAGAACAAATATAACTTGAATGGTGTGTCGTTTATTTCGGACTGTCGTTTGTTTGTTTCGTCAAAAGATTCACGCAATAGTAACAAGAGGCGGTGCAGTCCAAAAATTAAGTCGCGATTTTACCAGCATGTCGGATATATCCGACGTTCGTCCCCAGAGGGCGATCATGTGGATGTCGGATATATCCGGCGTTCGGCTCCGCGAGTGTTCATATGGATGACGGATATATCCATCGTTCGGAGAGAAAGGGTTAAAAAATGTATATTAATGTTAAATAAATCCTTTTTATTAAAATTTTGAAATATGATTGTTATCAATATATAATCTTCCTCTTCTTTCGCCAACGCGTCGTTGATGACAATCGCAAGCCTCCTCCCCTCTCCTCCTCCTCCTCCTCCTCCTCTTCAGGATGACGCTCTTAATTAAAAACAAAATCATTATTAAAAAATAAATTTTAATTTCTTTTAAAATAACATTTGTTATACATACATACCTCTTCTCATCCATGGTATAATCGTAGATTCCGCACTCGTCCACACCGCTTCTTGATGGTGACATTGAAATGATTGTGGGATGAGCATCGATCGGCACGTTGCCGCAATTTTCCCCCAGTACATATGGACAATTCCTCGACCAGAAGTGATGCTCCGACATGGCCCTGTCGTTGTGTTGCCACCGATGCAATTCGATGTCGCATGCAAAACATGCGACAAAATCGTCCTGTCCCAGATAGTAAAATCCTGCGGCTGCAAGTTCCTCCGGTTGAATACATTCAATTGGCCAGAATTCGAAACTTCGAAGTCTATCCTCCTCGCGTCGATAATCAATCATCGTCATTATCTCTTTCTGCAAAGAAAAAGGTATCGTGGAAATGAAAAATAATAGTAACTAAAAAAAGGAAAAAAATACGTTACCTTCCATGAACTACTGACAAAAGACGCGCTCCTCACTGAGGGCACAGTGATACTGAGCCGTTGATGACAAACGTAAGCCTCCTCCTCCTCTTCAAGAAGACGCTGTTAATTAAAAAATAATCGTTATTAAAAAAATTAATTTTAATTTTTTAAATAACAATTATTATACATACCTCTTCTCATCCATCGTATCAACACCGATCGGCACGTTGTTACAATTTTTTCCCCCGAGGACATCACCTCGACCAAAAAAAGATTCGTACCTCGCTGAGGAATGCACACAGGCTTACGTCTTTCGCTCTATTTCTACAAAAAAATGCACCATAAAAATAATTGTAAAAAAATAAAAAATAGAAAATAAAAAAAAATTACCTTCGAGGTACCACTTGCGAAAGACGCGCACCTCGGTGAGGGCACAGTGATACTGTACCCTCCGCTTCGATGTTGAACTAGGCGTCCAACAATGAAGCCTGCATGGCGGGTCTATTGGCCCATACTTCGGGTCCGCGGCTAAAATTTCGAATTTGGGACAACCGAATGTTTCTAAATTAACATACTGAACGCCAATTTCGCGCAATAAATCCCGTTCTACGTGACCCCCCTTATAAGCGATTATGGGATCCCTGTATCCGCGAATAAAAAGTTTAATTAATGTCGAAATATCTATCTGATTATAATTCTTTTGCCCCGAAAAATTTTTGAAAGGAATCCCATGAATGAAATTCGTGACGTACCATGCAGACTTTCTATCAGCTTCACTTAAATCGCTGTATTGGACGCCTAGCTCGAATTCATATAGAGACGCGAAGCCTGTGCGCACATTTACGATGGCTAGTTCTTTACAAAGAAACTGCTTATTTACGCTAAATCCGTCCATATCTATAATAAAGCCTATTCGCGACATGATTGATTTTTTAATATAATTATTAAGTTTTCACTAGCACACTGTTTTTCACTGTCACTTTGTCTTTTACAACAACGATTTGATTTGCTCCGCATTAGGCTTCGTCTATATATTAACATGCACACATGCACTTCTCTCACATCGTTATAATACATCTCACTCTCTCTCCAAAACGATAAAGTAGAAAAATACATCTCTCCATCCATATCGTTGCAAGATAGAGAAACTGCTGCAAAAGAGAATGCGGTGCAAGAGAAAAAACCGAGATAAAAAAACCTTACTTTAATAAATCTAATAAACGAAACCAAAATCCCCGATATCGCTTCGCAAGATAAGCAACTTCCGGGTAAGGCGTCCGAGAACCTCTCCGGATGCAAAACCGCAAAACTCCTTATCGGTGACTTCACCCCTACTGTTGAGCCGCCCGATGGACTAGCGAATCCCGTTCGTTTCGCCCGACGGCTCACCGGAGACCGCCCCACGGGCGGCCGGCCAAGACCCCTAGTGGGGCCAATGCCTACCGCCGCGGGACGGCCCCCGCTTCGCGCTGTTAGCGGGTACCCAGCGGAAGTGCGCGATCGGCGCGCACCCTGGGTCTCCGCACCCCCCCTACGCCGACCAGGATCACAGGCCCGCCTGCGATGCCGCTCGGCCTCCTTCTTCTGCAGCATGACGCTCTCACAGAAGGAGGAGAACGCCTCCCATGACCCCGCACTCCCAGCCACCTCCGCAACTACCGCCGGGAGCGCGAGGCTCCATCCTACGATCGTCCGCAGGCCACGGCGCTCCGAGGCCCACGCTGGACACTCCTCCAGCGTATGTTGCGCCGTGTCCTGGGGATTCCCGCAGTGGTGACAGCGCGCATCCACCTCCTTCCCGATGCGACACAGGTAGCTCCCGAAGCAACCGTGCCCCGTGAGCACCTGCGTCACCCGGTAGGTGACCCTCCCTCCGAGTCCGGCATTTCGCCATTCCCAGAACGTCGGGAGGATTGCGCGGACTGCGCGCTGCTCCCCCCTCCCCTCGCCGCCACTAATACGAGGCGCTCCCGCCACGCCTCCACGGCGCGCCGCCCAGCGGCCGCCCGTTCGGCCGCCACCTGGAGTCTCCTCACCCCCGCCAGCCGAAGGCCGCGTTCCCGGACGAACGCGTTCGCAAGCCGCACAGCCTCCAAGTCCAGCGGAAGCAGCCCCGAGATTGCCATCGCTGCCGCGTGAGAGATGGTACGGTACCCCCGCACGACCCGTATCGCCAGCCTGCGCTCTAGACGACGCAGCAGGACCAGAGGTCCGCCACGCCGGCCAGCGACAAGATCGCGCGCCGATACAGGGGCCCCATAAAGGGATAATCCCCGCACCATTCCCGCGAACAAGCGACGAACCCGCCCGCCGGGTGCCCCCAGGTTCGGGAGGATGCGACCGAGCGCAGCGATCGCCCCCTCCACCCGAGGAGCCAGGAGCTCGAAGTGCCGGCCGAACGTCCAGGCCCCATCGAGCACGATCCCGAGGTACCTGAACCCCTCCCCGATACCGACGCGATCCACCCCCACATCCAGTCCGCAAAGGGGAGGCGCCTGCAAGCGACCCCCACCATGAAACCACATGGCTTCGGTTTTGCTCGCAGACACCTCTAGGCCCAGTGCCCGGATCGCCCGCACGACGCGCGCCGTCCCCACCTCCCCGAGAAGTAGGGCGTCCCGCCATGTCCTGCCGGTGGACACGATCAACGTATCATCCGCGCAGCAGATGATGTTCACACCGGCAGGCATGCTCCCCCCTCCCGCAAGATACGGTCGTACGCAACGTTCCACAGCAGGGGCCCTAAAACGGACCCCTGCGGGACGCCGCGTACGACCCGACAGGTCGCCATCCCCGCAGCGACCGGGTACTCCACCCACCTGTCGGAGAGGTAGCTCCTTATCGCGCGTTGCAAATACTGCGGCACCCGCTGGTACCGCAGTTCCACTCTGATGCAAGCCCAGGGGACGGAGTTGAAGGCGATGGCGATGTCCAGAGACACCGCCAGTGCCACCCCGCCCCCCCCGTGTGACGGCGTCCGAGAGAGCCTTCAGCCTGCAGATCGCGTCCACAGTCGAGAAGCCCTCTCGGAAGCCGAACTGGGCACTATTTAACCCGGGAGCAGCCTCGCTCGCCAGGTGGGCCACAAGCCTCCGAGCGATGATCCGCTCGAAGAGCTTCCCCGCCTCGTTAAGGAGGCACAACGGTCGCCACGCGGATGGCGACCCCATTTCCTTCCCCCTCTTGGGGATCAACACGAGGAGGCTCTTCCGCCACGCCGACGGAAAGACCCCCTCCCTCAGACAGCTGTTGAACAGCTGTCTTATGTCGGGGCCAAGCGCCGGCAGGGACAAGGCCAGCACCCGACCGTGGACCCCGTCCAGGCCGGGCGCCTTACCGCCCACCCCCTCCGCAGCGCGACGGAGCTCGCCATCCGTCACACCCAGCTCCTCTACCCACACAGAGGCCTCGTCCTCCCGCCGTTCCGCGGCAGGGTCTACGTCTTCCCCTTCGGGGCCCTCCTCAGAAGGAAAAAGGCCCCCTATCACCCTCTCCAGGAGCTGGGCATCCAGCGTCGCGGTCGCCGGGGGAGCCCGCGCCCGCAGCTTGTTCATAACAAGCCTGTACGGCCGCCCCCAGGGATCCGCATCCAACGACGCGACGAGCTCCCGCCACGCCTGGTCCTTGGCCCTGGCGATCTCCTTTCGGAGCCCCGACAGCGCATCGCGGTATTCGTTGTAGCGCGCGAGCATCTCCTCTCGCGCACCACGAGCTCGCCGGCGCGCCCGCGTAAACCGGCGCCGGGCCGCGTGGCATGCCGCACGCAACCCGGCAATCCTCTCAGACCACCAATATACGGGCGTCCTACGGGCAACGTCGCTGCTACGGGGCATTGCGGCGTCAGAAATCGCCCACAACACCTCTCGCAGCAGTTCGGCCCCCCGCTCAGGGGCAACCTGCCCATCCCCTGCAAGCCCGGTTGTCCCCCCCCCCCCACGATGCCGCCAATGCCGCGGTCTTGAGCAGGTCGACGTCGACCTGCCTGATCCCCCATCGCGGCCGTCGCCGGCCGGCCCGTCGAGTCACGGGACCCCGCGCGTCGCTGTGGGCAGCACCCATGTCCATGACGATTGGGACGTGGTCCGAGGCAAGCTCGATCTCGTCAGCCACCCTCCATCCCGAGACTCGACGCACGGCAGCAGGCGTCGCCCAGGTCAAATCCACAATGGAGACCCCCTGCCACCGCACGCACGTCGGCCGGGATCCACGGTTTAGTAACCGGAGATCCAGACTCGCCGCCCAGGCCAGCACTGCCTCCCCACGGGCGTTTGTCCCCCGGGAGCCCCACGCCGTGGCGTGCGCATTAAAGTCTCCCAGTACGAGGACCGGACGGGATGCGTATCTCGCGAGACACGCGTGCAGCCCGTCCAGGAATCCCCGGACCCCTCTGAGGGCGCCGTTCGGGGAGATGTACACGCCGACGACGGTTATATCCCCCCATTCTACCGCGACGTACCCCCTTCCCCTCTCCAGAAGAGAGACGGATGGGAGTCCAGGCTCAGCGCACGATGCGGTGATCACCACAGACCCCGCCTCGTCCCCGATCCAAAGAGGATTATCGGGGATACGGTATGGCTCTGCCATTACCCCCACCCCCGGTCCCATCTCGCGCAGGGCCTGAACATATAAGTCCTGAGCCCTGCGCGAGTGTGGTTCAGATTCCCCTGTAACACCCGCATATTGGGGTCTACTCCTTCGCACCTTCGGGGGCGATCTCCATCGTCTCCCCCGTCTCTCTACTTTCCCCTCTCTCAGCGGGTGCTGCAGCTACCGCTGCGGTGCCCCCCACCGTCGGGCCAAGCTCCCGGAGGGGTGGCTTCCCCACTCTCCACCGCACAGCGCGCTGCGCGCATGCCGCCGCCCCCAGGCGGTGTCCGTGCGGCCGACCAAGGTCAGCACACAGCGGACACCTGGGAACAGCGACACACGCCGCCGCCCTGTGCCCCTCCGCTCCGCAGCGGAAGCAGCGCGAGCTACGGTCCACCGTGCCGGTGCACGCAGCCCGCACATGCCCCGGCTGCAGGCACCGGAAGCACCGCAGCTGCCTGTCCTCTAGGACAGCCACCCTCGCTCTAGACCACCCCACAAGTCTGCAGCCCAGCCATCTCGCGGGCCCTGTTTTCGACCTGGCCGAGGAGGCCGGCGGGCTTACTGCTCATTGTCGGTTCCGTCAGTTTCCTCTGCTGCTGCTTTTCTTGGTGGTGTTGCTGTTGCAGCTGATGTTGCCCCCGCGTCACCGTCCGCTTCGGCCTCTTCGTCTGCTGTCGCGATTGCCCGCCTCGAGGGTTACGGGTTGCGCCCTTTTCCCCAGGGCCGGATGATCCCGAGGCGTACGTCTCGTCGGCGTCCCCCTGACCAGGACCGCACTCCACCCTCTCCGGCTCGTGTTCGGACCCCGAGTCGCTGGAGCTCCCCTTCCAGAATCTCAATCTGGATCTGGTGTCCCCTCTTACATCGGTCCGCACCGTCCCGCCGCTGTCCTCCTTGTCGGAGTCTGTTATTTGGTTCCGGGTGCGTTTCACCCCGTGAACCTCCTCCGAGCCCGATGTTTCCATCGTCGTACCAGTCATGCGGTCCTCCGCTGCAGCCGCCAGGTTGGTCGCCGCCGAGTCGATCATCGTCAGGTCATCTCGGGCGTCCTTTGCCGTTGCTTGGTACTTAGTGTTTGCACCTTGTTTCCTCCCTGTAGCCTTCTTCATCGGGAGAGCCAGGGGTTCCACCCTTCCCGAAAAGCAGTAGTCGGATGACCGTTGTGCGGGGCCTGCTCGCCCACATCCGAATAGGACGGGCTCTGGGGGTTCCGAAGCCCCTTGAGCAGTAAACTCCATACTGTTTTCAGACATTAGGCCATAAAACTTCCTTGGTCGCTCTTAGTTTTCTCTGCTCAGACTGGATCCTACCAGCAAGGGAGGCCCTGTCAGGAACCGAAGTTCCCGCCGGCATCGCTCCAGTCTTCATCACAGTTACTTAAGCTCCTATACCACGACAAGGTGGCGACCGCATAGGGGAAGTCTATGGCCTAGCGCGTTAGATAACCCTATCGACGTTCCGGAAGAGAAGCAAAGGAAACCGGTTATGTTGACTATATCGACTGCAGAGAGTAGCATTGTCAGGAGATTTTCAACCTATACGCGATTACTCAGAAGCATAGCATACTGTCTCAGATTTGCCAAAATTATGAGAAACCGAGTTAAAAAATTAGAAGGTGACGCATCAGGTTCGCTAATAACGGGTCCATTGACAACAATAGAAATCAATGCAGCGAGAACACGTTTGAAATTACTTGCGCAAAGGGAGGCATTTTCGACAGAGATCAGATTAGTACAAACGCAACAAGCACTTCCGAATTCCAGTGCGCTACGGTCCCTAAATGTATTTCTGGACAATGGCGGACTACTCAGGGTGGGCGGAAGTCTATCCAACGCACCCATAGACTACGATCAAAAACATCCGATCATATTGCCACCATAGCATCCGCTAACGGATTTAATAATCAAATGCGAACATCACAGGTTAATGCATGCGGGATGTCAGGCTGTTTTAACGTCATTACAAACAAGGTATTGGTTAGTCTCAGCAAAACATAATGTAAAACGAAACATACGGAAATGTGTACGGTGCTTTAAAACAAACCCATTGAGTCAAACCTATCAGATGGGTCAATTACATGTTGAGGACTCATCAGATGGATGACGGAGATCCTCTGAATATTGCACTTGGTGCCGACTAACTCGAAGGACCATCCACTGTAGTGGGACTAAATGAATTGCTAGTACTCTATTTGTAACGCGCAACCTAACCGTTACGCGTATCTCTCTATGTCTTCTGTTCTATTCTGTCTGAAAGTCTAAGGTGTTCTCTTCTGAAGCTCTAAAAATGTTCTGTCTCTTCGATGTTCTGTGCTTTCTGTCCTTTGGGCCTTACCCTACTCCCCTTCGTGGAGTCGGAAAAACCCCGGCCATCCCTTCCAATGTGCCCGAAGCACGTTGTCTCCCGTAGGGATGACTGCGTGGGCCGCTTGCGCTTGCGGGTGGAGGGGTGTTTGGAAAGGCCGGGAAAGTCCAGCTGGCCAGGATTGCCGATGCCGATATCTAGCGGCCGATTCTCTAGTCCCTTAGCCTTGGGGCTTTATGGTAAGGGTTTCCAGAACCTAAATGATGGCATGACCTTCATCATCCTAAAAACTATTTAATTTATGTGTCGAACCGGTCCGCTAAAGAAATTGCCATCGCCCTAAACGGATTACAAAAAACTCATAAATGGTCGCCCGTACCATAAAGCCATTTCCAAACCTCTTACCTTAACAGTAATTGAATTAGCGTAAACATCATACCAAGATTTCATTTTGTCTCCGCTAATTCTCAGTCTCTGGCGAATAAATTCATGAATTTTAGCCAGTCTGATACGCGTTTGCTGAACAAACTCGTCCTCCTCATATCTTGAATCAGGTGGGAGTCCTCTCTCAAGATCCATTGGAAGTCGAAGCTCTCTACCAGTGAGAATCATCGATGGAGTGTTCTTCATTGTCTCGTGTCTGCTTGAGCGATAGGATAGTAAAAATAGCGGTATCCAATCGTCCCAATCCCGTTGATGATCCGCTACAAACATTGACAAATACTGCAGCAGAGTCCGAATCAACCTTTCCACGAGCCCATCAGATTGTGGATGCAAAGGAGTAGTGCGAGTCTTCTTAATACCAAGCACCACCATCAACCGCTTGAAGACCGCCGACTCAAAATTTCTTCCCTGATCCGAATGAAGTTCCAACGGTACGCTATGACGACTTACAACTTCTGTAAGAAGGGCCTTCGCAACAGTCGTCGCGCGCTGGTCCGGCAACGGAACTACCTCCGGCCATTTCGTAAAATAATCCACAACGACCACCGCATACTTGTTACCCGCCGCAGACTTCGGAAACGGTCCCAAAATGTCGAGCGCTACCCTCTCAAACGGTGCCCCGACATTATAAATCTTGAGAGGTCCATGTCCCCTCTCCCTCGGACCTTTCCTTGCGACACAAGTATTACATCGACGACACCAGTCTTCCACATCCTTGCGATTATCAGGCCAGTAAAATTTTCGACGTACCCTTTCCAGAGTTTTGTTCACTCCGAAATGGCCACCCGCCGGTATATCATGACAATCTGTCATCACCGAGCTTACCATTTCTCTTGGAACCATCAGTAACCACTTGTTACTTTTTCCATCAGAGGATTCCCACTTACGAAACAGTAGATCCTCGTACACTTCCAAGGAATCCCAGAGTGATACGAGATATTTAATTCTCGTATTCCTGTCCGAAATCTCCTGCCATTCGGGCCTCCTACCCTCTTTTTTTTCTTGACAGGATGAAACCAATTTCTTCTCCTCCTCCTGTTTTCTCCTCCACTCTTCAAAATCAAATGTTTCGCAGAGTGTCCGCAGAACTACGTCTCCATTTTCTTCCGTCTTTTCCTCCAGGCGCTTGCATCGCGCACAATCCTGCGATTTGCAAGGCCTGCGAGAAAGACCGTCCGCGTTCTGATGGAGTCTGACCGGAGAAATCTTCACTCCTGTCATGCTCGCCGAACTATTCTGCCTTGTAGCATAAGCTTCCCGTAAAAGGTTCACCAATGAGCCCGTATCCAAGATGATTTTCCTTTTCTTCGCTCCAACGATGCCTTCGACGAAGAAAATCCCTCGTTGAATAAGTTCCAAACGCAGCACGACAGGGGGAAAAACGGAAGATGAAGTCGGACTATCCCCCATTATTCCGACTTCTTGAAGTTTCCCTGCGAAGTCTCCTTCCTTGTTTTCTTTAAACAATCCCGTTGGAGGTGGCCCTTCTTTCCACAGCTCCAGCAACGCGGCAACTCCCGTTGATGTCCAACCACTCGTTCAGAATGCCGTTCAGCTGCACGTTCCAGCATTCCCTCGGAAGTAAAGGGACGTTTTAAATTCCGTTCACACGTTTGTGTTTTTTGAGAGCTTCCATCTCTAGAGCTCTGGTCATCGTAGCTCTAAGAGATGTAAAACTTTCATATCTTAACATTCTCCTCATCTCTTCATTGGCCAACGCCGTCACAAACTGAGAGGCGGCCAAACGATCCCGAACATCCATTGGACATTCTGAAAAAGCGCATTGCACCAGCCTCTCAATCTCCGTGGCCAATGCCGAAATTGACTCCCCTTGCCGCTGTTTATAATTTTGAAATAGTACGTAATTTAGCTTCGAAAAGTTTTTTCTACCAAACCGAAACTCGATTGCCGAAACTATTTCTTGGAAGTCGAAATACTTATCGATGGGAAGAGAAATCAGTACTCCTCGAGCCGGACCATCCAACGAAGCAATTAAAGCCGCAGCTTTTTTTGTTTCGTCCCAGCCATTTACATTCGCGATCATATCAAATTGAATTCGGTACTCATCCCATGACGTGGAACCGTCATAACGTGTCGGCTTCACGGAATATCCTAATCCAGTTACGAGGCATGTAGAGTCACGACACGCAGGCAACGATGGCACCGAATGTGAAGCAAATACAGGAACACTCGGAGCAATAGGCACACTCGCGTTATATACACTATTAACATTATTTACAACAGTGTCCGCAGTATTTACACGCGCCTCCGAGTGTTCCACAGACGAGAATGCCGCAGAATTTAAGACAGAATTTCGCAATGAATCCAATAGCACCTGGCATTGGTTCTCGATCCTTGCTATCCTCTCTTCCATGCGAGCCTCTCGTTCGGACGCAGCAGCCTGTTCCCGTTCCTCGCGCTGAAGCCTGTCCGCTTCCAGTCGCGCCTCGAACTGCCTCTGCTGCTCCTGCAGTTGCTCGCATAATTCTTGTCGGAGGTTTGCAAACAGGATCTCCAATGCCGGCGTGACATTTCCGATCGATTCTTCGATCCCGGACGAGCCCTCAATGTTGCGAATTTCACCATTTCTCTCGCGTCGCGGCTTTTTATTTACAATAAAGGATATTAACTATAACACAATTCGATACAATAACAATTCAGATCTTTCAGAAGTGGGATGTTGATCGTTCGACGGTCCGATCTCAATTCTCCGATTGTCCGTTGATAACACACCTCCGTGGGAACCCCTCTCTTCTATTATTCTTTAAGGAGTTGCTCACAACAGGGCAGTTTCACATTACAGCGACTTGATTTGGACAAGTCGCCGTAACAATATTAAGTTTATTAAGAAACACTGCGTACACAACCGCCGTATTTTATTCCCAAACTATAATTATCCTCCAAATGAGGCGTTTATTTTGAAAGTGGCATAAGTCACTTTTTCAAAAAAATCGAGTTAATGGTAATACTAATTCCAATTGAACGGTATCTTTTCATTTAAAAAAAATTTGCAATCAATAAGTTGAGAACTATTGAGATCTGTTCGAGAGAAGTTTTGCTAATTAACGGTATAACAAACATGTTTATTTTGAAAGTGGCGTAAGTCGCTGTACTCAGGAAATTAATTGCGGGGCTTAGTGTAAAAGAAATAGAAACGTGTGATAAGTGTGTGTGAAGTATTGTTTTGAATTATTTTCAGTATTTTTAAAAAAGTTGTGATCACTGGACTTATTTTTATAAGTGCGAAAGAATAGTGCAGTTTTATAAATTATATTATAGTAATGTGGAGGCTACCTCCAGACCCACCAACAGATGGCTATAAAATGTTTTATAAGCTAACTTTAAATGAAAAAGATGAATTTCTAACTTTGGATCTGTCACCAAAAAGAGGAAGACCTAGGCGTTATTCACAAATAGAAATGGATCCGTTATACGCTGGATCTTGTCCTGTTTCTTCAGCAAAATACAAAGACATGGTGGACTTGCTTAATTATATACACCCAATATACTACAGTTATTTAAAAAATTTGAAACAAAACACGATTTCCGAGGACTTAATCACTCCTATTGATGACGAAAATTAAATTGAACTGATTGAATTGACTCGGCAGACGTAGGAAACGCACGGGCGTTGAAATGAACCCTTCCGGGGTTGTAAGGCCCGGATTGCACTGTGGACGCGTATGTTCTTAAGTCGCCGATTGATTGCCCGCCAAATTAATCTTGGGCGATCGGATTCAATGTTCGATTAGTGGTTGCGCGTACTGTTGCGTGATTTGAAAGAATGAGGAGACTTGTGCTTTATGAATGACAGCTCGCGGGATGACTGCTCGCGTGTACGGAAAGAATTGCAATGCAAGTTTGTTCGGGTTTGCTCAACTATTTATGTGGGTGGTTCCTCGTCGGAACTTGTCCTGGAGGGGGTAGGAACGCTAGTCGCTGGGTCGTGGAGTCTCTGCGACCCTTGTTCATGCCCCGGAAATTCCGTCAGGTCAACTCAGGTAGCGGGCCCCGTCGCGCGCTCGACGTCGGCTGACCCTTCGGAAATTCCGGGTTTATGGGACCTTATGGCTGTCAAGGAAAACGGCTTATTTACGATGAGCAAAAAAGACGTCTGCTTTGTGATTTTATGCTATGTCCGGATGACATCCGGACAATCTGGACGCCAAATGGTTATGGAAGTGTCCTTGACTGCAGCCCAACCGTGGTCACGTCCGTGTCGTAAACCCGGTCGCAAAGACTCCACGTGTTTGTTCCTTCGCGATGGAACACTGATGTATTTTCATATAAATTACTTATACTTATGTTTCAAAATGTACTAATTACTTTTGTATTTTATGAATATTAAAATAAAAAATACTTAAATCAAACCTTTATATTAAATATGTTCATGGTGTAAATTATTATTATATATGTAATTTATTCAACAATTTTAGTAAATCGCTGTCCTTTCAAAACATCACTTCAGTAAAATACGTCAGACAAAATTAATATATGTCAGTCATTTTTCTAAACTATTTATTTTGAAAGTGGCTTAAGTCACTTTACCGTAATGAAAAGTGGTGATTTTTTAATGTTTATTCGAAATTATTTATACTGAGGAAAATATCAGTATCCTGAGATAACAAATACAAGTAAATCTTCTCGAAAGTTAGCATCCATATTTTTAAACGTGTTAAAACGCAAATCCTGAAATATATCGACTTAAAAACAAAGTGACTTATGCCACTTTCAAAATAAACGGCTCAAATGTTATTATCTAATTTAATTCTTCTTTCTTGTATAATTTTTCCGTTCGTTACCGTTGCTAATACTTCCATTCCTCTTTTCACACCCGTTATGATTCCTCCTCTTGCTCTCTCATTAGTTTTTTCTTTCTTAGCATGTTGGCAATCCCAAATTTTGTTGACAATTTCCCCTCCATTCGTCTCCACTGTTTTTCATCAATCCACGTTCCGGTTAATCCTATTATGTCCAGTTTTTCTATGTATTTCCAGAATTGTCCGTCTTTATTTGAAATTCCTGCAACGTTCCAAAAACTTATATTTATTCTTTTCTTTCTTTCTACTTTTGGCTTCATTGTTTCCCCATTGTTACTTTTCTTATTTCTGCTATTTTCGTCTTCATCCTTTTTCGGAATTTTTTCTTCGTTTGCCGGTTTTCCACTTACAGTGTCTTGATCTACGTTTGACTTAGCAAATATTAGGCGAGGTCATTTTAGTTTTTAGGACCTCGTCCTGCCTCTGCTTTAGAGGTTCGCCAAACTCTGACGACTCTAAAAATTTGCTTTCTCCAAACCCTTTCCATTCCACCATATGAAATTATTTATCGTCTATTTTTAATTTTCGGTGACCTATTTTCACTATTTTCTTCTCTTCTTTGGAAATTTCTGCAATATTCTTCTCTCTCTCTCCCTCTCTCCCTCTCTCTCTCTCCTTTGTTAAATCGTTTCCTATAATGCTTAATCCTTTTCTATATGCAGATTTCCGGGAGAAAATACTGTACATAGAGAGTAAAGGATGAGAGAATGGAAACAAGAGAAGCGGAATAAGAAAGGGTTGAGAAGAGGTAGGCGGAAATGCAGGAGAGTGAGAATTGGAGGAAAGCGAAAGAAGTAAAATACAATAAATGGTTTGTAGAGATAAGAAATGAGGAAATACCGGAATATTTGAGGAAAGGATGGAAGGAAGCAAGATGGAAAAGAATCGCAAGGTTCAGATTAGAAAACGAAATGAAGGGAGAAAAGTACTGGGAAACAGAAGAGAATAGGAAATGCAGAGCATGTGAGAAGAGTGGGAACATATATTGGTATACTGTAGGGAATGCAAAGAAGAGGAGGGGAGTTTTTACGAAATGGTTATGAAAATTCTAGCAGGAGTTGGAAGAAACGAGGAGTGAATTAAAAGTCTAGAAGAAAAAAGAATTAGCGGGATGGAAAGAGGGGTGTAGGAGGGATGTTGGAGAGGGAGGAGACAGGAAGTAAATGATAAGCGCAGGAGAAAAGGAAAGAGAAAGGATAAAAAAATGAAAAGAAATATGGAACAAACGGGAATGGAGGTCGGAGAATGAATGAGAGAGTGCAAATAGGAGAAGAATAGAAAGAGCAATAGAGAAAGTGGTCGGAGTGGAAAGTGAAAGGAAAGATATAGAGAAGGGAGATGGAGGGGGAATAAGTGTAAAGGGTAGGAGGTAAAGAAATACTATATATGGAGTATGGGAAGATGCAATAAAAGCGGCGAAACAGGAGCATAGAGATACAAGGAAATAGAGAAAGGAAGGAGAGATAGAGTGAGAGGAAGAGAGAATGGGAAAGGTGTAGCGTTAGCTTTAAGCACATTAGGTTTAAGTGTTAATTTTAAGCGTTAGTTTTAAGCATTAATTGTAAGAAGTGAATTAGGTGAGAAGCGGATGTCGCACATTAAATAAATACATACAGTGGCTCATAAAAATGTTTGTACACCTTTTAAAACACAATAATCTTTTTAAAACTGGACTAAGTGACTTGATTTTTTTTAAATGATAGAGGGACTAGTCTACTAGACGATGATGACTGAAATGAACTTTTTTAAATTTTGCTATTACATTGAATGACAAAAAAATAAAAGTCTCTCGTTTCTTAACTTTTTTACCTGTAACGAAAATTTAAAAAATGTTTTTTGTAGATCTCGGTAACTTATATGCATGCTGAAAATTTTATCGAAATCGGTTCACGTTGTTATGAGTTACAACAAATTAAAGATCACAGAAATCGCAGTTTTATCACGATTTTGACCAAAAATTGTAAGAAATATGCAGCTTTTGAAATCTTTCAACTCCTGTAGCTCGATCCTGGGCGAACTGAGATCTACAAAAGGCATTCTTTAAATTTTCGTTATAGGCTCAGATAAAAAAGTTAAAAACAAGGGTTTTTAATTTTTTCTTTTCATTCCGAGTAATAGCAAAATCAAAGACAAGCTTTTTAGCCATCGTCTAGTAGATTAGTCCCTCTATCATCTAAAAAAAATTCAAGTCAATCAGTTCAATTTTGAACAAATTATTGTGTTTTAGAAGGTGTACGAACACTTTTATGGGCCACCGTACATACATACGTTCTGTTGCCGACGCAGTTTTCCACCGATCAGCGGTAACGGGTTCGCAATCGCGTGAGTAATTCTTTTGAGGAGAATCCATGGGCTATCAGGGCCCTAAGATCAAGGATTACTCGACGGTCGACTTCTGTGTTTAACCGGATATAACGAGTCTCGTTAATCGGACGAGGTCTTGTCAGTCGCGAACCCCGCCTTGAAACGACGATTATCGAATCTTTCTAATTTGCTTTATGCGGAAACGATAGACGGCCAAGTTAGCCGCATTTGTGACTCTCTGGACTCGCTCCGCTCGTTATTTCGACGTTCGTCGTGACGTGCGTTTCTCTGCGCTATACGCGTAGTTCCTGTTTATTCGCTTTCGTGCGCTGTTGACGTGCATTCTGTAACCGTGCGATTTCTCGCTCTAACGCGTGATTCATATCGGTTATCCTTCTCTCGCTCTGACGCATGATCTGCATTGGTTATCCTTCTCGCGCTCTACGCGCGATTTCTACCGCTTTGACAGCTCTCTTTCCGTACGCGCGTTTCACGTGGGTCGTCTTGTTCCGCCAGATCTACGCGTTGTACTTTTCCTTTAGAAATTATATCTCGGCATTCTTTAGTGTTGATTTCCTACCCACGGTTCTTGCACATAATATAGCTCGCGCTACTTAGTGTGCGATTTTGTGACGTTCTGTTTTCACGACGAGCAGCGCTATTGTTTTATTATAATATTGTAAAGGCTCAGCGACCTCAGAATTGTTTCTTTTGCTTAATTTTATTTTATTAAATAAACGGATAGGCGTTATCGTGTTTATTGTTATTTTTCCGGAAATTGCTATGCGATTTATTTTGTAGCCCTAGTCCACCCTCCCATTAGGTCAATTTACACCTGTGATCTAACACCGTTGGTTGCTCCATATTTTCGTTTGCGATTTATTCCTTACCTTGCTTTTCCTGTTCTTCTGTTATCTCTTTAATCTTCTCTTGCGATGATCCAGCTGCTTTTTTTAATATAAGAAAATTACAAAAAAAAATCGTCCGTCCGCTCTCCTCTTCTTTTGTCTTGTTTCTCTGGGTCTTCACTTTTCCTTTTCGTTAAATCTCCGCGTGAGCCGAAACTTCCTAATCTCATTGTCGTCCTTCCTCTCTCTCTCCTGTCTGTTCTTTTACCTTCTGTTCTATTTGTGTTTCTGTATTCTTCATCCATACTATCTGTCTTATCAGACGATCTTAATTAATAGTTACCATCTTTTGTTGTCATCTAATTAGTGACTGATATGGCTTTGGCACAGACTTAGGATCCGTACAGATATTGTATTTTATGGGTTTTTCTGTCTCAGCTTTGGAGGCCTGTGGCGGACCAGACATAAAAAGCCAACGGAATGGTTGAACGTTTTCATAGGCAACTCAAAGCAGGAATTATGTGTCATGAAGACAACAAATGGACGCAACGACTTCCTATTGTTTTATTAGGCATTAGATCAGCACCCACAGAAGATCTACAGGCAAGCTCAACAGAGCTAGTATATGGAGAAAGTGTCCGTTTACCAGGAGAATTTTTTGAAAACCATAAGGTACAGGATACCAACGATTTCGTAAAACAACTACGCCAGCATATCAAGGAAATTAAACCTACAGCTCCGGTTAAACACGGAGAGAAAAAACCTTTTATTTTTAAAGACCTAGCAACGTCGCAACAAGTCTTCGTTCGCCATGACGCGGTAAGAAAGCCCTTACAGCCACCATACGATGGACCATATACGGTAATTGACCGCGCTACAAAATATTTTACCCTTGATATCGCCGGAAAACACACAAAAATCTCCATCGACCGCCTTAAACCAGCATATTTATTAAAAGATGCCGCAAACAATAATACACAACACAACAAGACTAACCTGCAACCAGAAATACAAGCACAAGGCACTTCAAACGTACCAACGACAACACGTTCCGGTAGAAGAGTAAAATTTCCAGACTTCTTCGGAATGCCGTTAGCTCACGAATATACTTATTAATATACTCCGATATATCTTGCGTACGCATATTATAAACCAAGAAAAGTGCTGTCCACTACTAATACCATTATCAATATTATAAGCGACATATTCACCCAGTAAAATGTATACATTTTAGATTACCACGTTGACCTTCCATAGGTATAATATTTTTTTTTCTCAACCAGTTTTGTACCTTAGCGTTAATCACTGGAAGGAGGGTGAATGTGACGGACCAGACATAAAAAGCCACGTCCTCCAAAAGCGGGGTGTGCAGATGCCTTTTTCGGATTTTCCCGACGCAAGGCGTACACACCGCCATAAAACAATAAAAACGTCGAGACACAGCTTCGGACCTTAGGTTCCGGATCACCCCGGTCGGAAAATCTTCGGGAAAGGCCTTCGCCCTTCCCAAGGGCCTTACCTTACCGATTTCAATACGCTCTCCCCAATAAATACGAGGACCTATCGACCGGGAGACGTTAGTTAACTAGTTTTCCTCCGACTCTCGACGTGTTCATATTTCTGTCTCATCCGTCACTCGTTTACCTTTACCTTTTACACACTGTACCCCCCATCGCCTTTTTGTTACAAGTTATATTAAAGAGTTCTCGTTATATAAAACCAAAAAAACTCTCTCGGATTATTTTATATAAACCGTCGCAGTAACCCCTGCGACAAAGGCCCAAGAGTAGAACTGCTCGAGTACTCGCAAAACACGAGTCGGGTTATATTATTATATTAAGTTTTATATATATTATATTATATACTTACATTTTATATATAAAATATATATAATATTAATTAATTAATATTATATTATATTATTATATTATATAATATTATAATATTATAATATTAATTAATTAATATTATATTATATTATTATATTATATAATATTATAATATTATAATATTAATTAATTAATATTATATTATATTAATACTTATATATATTATATACTCGACTCGAATAATCGAACCGAGCTCGTTTTTATAGTTAGCGATTGTCAACAACTATAAAAACAAGCCACAAGGCTCGATTAATCGTACCTCCTCTACTCAAATTGTTCATTTCTGTTTCCAAGCTGAGCGTTAATTAGGGAGAATTTACTGTACTCGGTTCGGCTCGAAAACCGAGTCCTGGTTTGGTCTGGATTTCGAGCCGCTCGAATATTCAAGTATTCTGACAGCTTTACTTTAGCCTTACCGATAGTTCACGAAAAATAGGCACATTAGCAAGAAGCGAATATTCTGTATATTTCATTTCTGCTACGTGTGCTGCATATGTATCATTTGAAGGCAATAAGTATATACGGCGCAAACATTTAAATAGTGGAAATATAGTAAAATCTCGCTAATTGTCCTTCAGCTTGTAAAAAAAACAGACAATTTCGGAAGATGAGAGACTCGAATAATCGTATCTCATCTTCCAAAATCGTCCATTTTTCTTTACAAGCTGAAGGACAATTGGGGAGAATTTACTATAATATTTCTTATTAATATTAGTATAAGTATATATATAGTATTAATATTAGTATTAGTATAAGTATATATATAAGTATATACTTATTGCCTCCAAACAATATATATTCAGCACTCGTAGTAGAAATGAAATATACACGATATTCACTTCTTGCTAACGTGCCTATTTTTCGTGAATTATCGGTAACGTTGAGCGCGACACGAAATGTTAAGAGAACTCTAGTGCCCTAAAAAGCTGAGACAAGAGCGTTCATAAGATACAATGTCTGTACGGATTCTAGAAACAGACACAGAATCCGTTCAGACATTGCAATGTAATGCTGGTGTGATCTCAGGGTCTGAATTACCGACTATCTATAAAATGCTGCGGTACGATAGCGGACTCTACATAAATGGAACGGTCAGCTAGTGAACTACATCTGACTGCAACAGAGAAAAGTGTGTGTCTGAGGTGTCTAAATTTACAGCGTTGCCAGCCTTTGGAAGTACATTGTTGCCGCTAAAACTATCGATTACTCCGACGAAAGCGTTCAAAGCGATTTCTTCTCTGCTTGTCGGCTACGGCACAGGCTTGGGATCCGTTCGGATCCTTGTTCAGAAATCCATGTTTAATTTTGTATACATCTTAAATTGTTAAAAATTTTGTACGGTTTAATCACGTATTTTTTAATTGCATCTTTCATACATATGTATGTATATGCCGCCTGATTATTTAAACATATTAGTTCAAGGGATCTATAGAACATAAGTATGATTTTAAATATTTGTAGTTTATAAGTAACGTTAGCAAATTTTTCCACATCTATATAACTTCTTGTAATAAGCTTATGCAATAAATATCTCATTTTAATACGGAAGGTGCTATTTCCTGGTACGAAAATATTAAGAAAGGCATAAACAATTGCGACGTAGTGATTGTTAATTCGTTGCCGTACACATTGTATACTGATATTCGTACATGTATGTACTAAAACATTGGAATATTCACGTAGTCCATTTTATTCGATTTATAGCGTGTTTGAACTTCTCTTAATTAGAAGAATATTACCAGCTCTTTGATATTGTTTCTAAAAAAAGATTGTCATGTATAACAATAATTTTATTGCTATTAGCAAGCAATGATAAAACGCTTACAATGTTCTCTCCAAGAATCGCATGTTACATATTCGGTTATGGTCGTGACTTGTGGCTCGAGGCTCTCAGTTTCAGAAGCAACATTATAGCGCACAGCCTATATACATTTGTTAACCTGAACCAATTTTATTTATTATTGCCGTTAGGATGATAGTATTATCACGAATCGATGTTTTCTCATTGTAGATACGCCCCAACAAGGCATAAATCGGATAATAACGTAGCATAAATTACTTCTGGAAACATACGAATCGTTTCATGTATACATATCTCTGAATTCGATGAATGTGATAGGTCGTAAGTGTTAATTATTGCATATGGTATTTGTTTCTGCACACCAGGATATAATACAATGTAAATAAAGATTAATGAAACGACTATACGAACCGAATAAATAGAGTGTTACTTTTGTTACGTACAGAGACTTTTTGTACGTTTCACGAAGTACGAGTAATTTTTCCCTAATTCGCGTTCAGATTGCGCAAAAATGGACAATTTGGGAAGAGGAGATACGATTATTCGAGAGTCTTGAGTCTCGTTTTTATAGTTGTTGACAATCGATAACTATAAAAACGAGCCGCAAATAATCGTATCTTCTCTTCCAAAATTTTTGTGAACAATCTGAGCGTGAATTAGGGAGAAATTACTGCATTTCTTCGTGCGTTTCACACGGATTTTTCTAATCTCACCTTTTGTGATCCTTAACCTGTTACCGAGAATCTCTCTCTCTCTCTCTCTCGTACCCGAACAAGAGGCCCTTTCGTTAGGGTAACTGACGCTCCTTCTTTTTCGAAACACTGCTATTAGTGACACAATAATTCCGAGAAACTAGATTTTTGGACCTCGTACGCATATCTCTACCGCCATATTTGGACCAATTTTCACAGTATAAAAGGGCCACGATTTCGTTCCTGATTGTGGAGTAACGTAATAAGAGAGTCAGAGTACAGATCGTATATTCGTTCGAATCGCTCTCTCCTAGCTATACCGAATTAACAGTACGCATCGAAGCCGATTAAATGATGTTAGGTTGACCAATAAGCTCGTGCGGTTTTTTATAATGTTTATTTTCTTGCAGTCTAGTTCGCAGTTAACTTAACTCTTTAATGTGCAACGTCAAGTAATAGTAAACGCTTAAATTTTCAACTCCAAATTATTAAGATTGATTTCGATTTTTGTAATTAAATATTGTATAAAGTTAAATATTATAAATATATATAATATAATATTATAAATATTATTATATTTAAAATATTGTATACAATTAAATATTATAGAAAAGGGAAAACGTGACGCCAACGTGCAAAAATGCCGGAAATGGTTTGCAAAGTTTCGTGCTGGAGATTTTTCTCTTAAAGATGCACCACGCGCTGACCGACCACAGGAGGTGGATAATGATCATCGGAGGAATTTAATTGGGTGTAACCCGCGTTACGCAACGCAGGATATTGCCCAGATCCTAAAAATATCAAAGTCAAGTGTAGAAAATCACTTGCATGAACTTGGCTTCATCAGCCGGCCTGACGTTTGGGTTCCGCACGCGTTGACTGAGGCGAACCGCATAACCCGCATTTCAATCTGTGATATGCTTGCGAAACGTGAAGAAAGCGAACAATTTCTCAAGCGAATGATTACGGGAGATGAAAAAAGTGATCGTCTACGGTAACATTAAATGTAAACGATCGTGGAATAACAACGATAAGCCACCGTAAACGATAGCAAAACCAGACCTTCACCTGAAAAAAATTATGCTATCGATTTGGTGAGATTGTTTTATGAATTGCTTCCAAGCAATAGAACTGTTAATTCAGAAGTATACTGCGAGCAGTTAGACAAATTACGAAAATTCATCGAGGAAAAGCGACCAGAACAGCTGAATCGTAAAGGAGTCATCTTCCACCATGACAACGCCAGATCCGATACTTCGCTTAGGACAAAGCAAAAGATACAGCAGCTGGGCTGGAATGTCCTACCGCGTCCACCATATTCTCCAGACGTTGCCCTAACAGATTTTCTCATTTGTTTCGTTCTTTACAAAGTTCGCTAAACTGAAAGAAACTCGATTCTGAAGAGGCTGTTAAGGAGCACTTGGAGCGATTTTTTGCGGGGAAAGCTGACGAATTTTATAAAAGGGGGATTATGAATTTGCCCAAAAGATGGGTGACTGTTATAAAAAACAATGGAGAATATGTTATTGAATAAAGGTATTTCTTTGTGTACAAAAAATCTGTTCTTATTTGCGCGTTAAAACCAGCGCGAACTTATTGGCCAATCTAATACAAATCCCTACATTTCTCAGTGCATCAAAACCAAGAGACCGGAACTTAGCTTGACGACACAATTACACTTAAATAGTTATAAATGTTCCTTCTTATATTAATTATATCTTATATTATCTTATATTAATATTATTAATATTAATATTATTAATATTAATATTATTAATATTATTAATATTATCTTATATTAATAAGGGTGTCCCTACATACAAGGGTGTCCCAAAAATGTCTCACAATCCAGAAATGAGAGGTTCTCGAGGTCATTTGAAGTAACATTTTCTTTAATGCAAATACAATCCGCGGCGTTGTTTATGAGTTATTAACGAAAAACAATAATCAATGAGAGGCGAGCTCAGCTGGCGCGAGACGGTGGAACTGGGTTTCGTGTGCTCGTTGATTGGGCCGCCTCGCACCAGCCGAGCTCGCCTCTTATTGGTCAGTGTTTTTCGTTAATAACTCGTAAACAAAGCCGCGTGTTGCATTTTCGCTCAGGAAAACGTTACTTCAAATAACCTCAGGAACCCCCCCACTCACAGATTGCAAAACTTTGGGACACCCTGTATATTCGTATCGATACTTAAAGTCCGATACATTTAATTCACATCCTTTTGTCGTATTCCAGTTGCTAGTAACAAATCCAACACGGTGCACTTCCTCCACTCGAGGTGCACCAGCTTAATAAGTTACAAGGCTAACTAACAATCTTTATACTTTGCGACACCTTGTAGGTCCCGACGGTGAAACAAACGTCGGCTCGTCCACAAGTAACCTTCTTGTGAGTCCGGATGGTGAAACATACATCGGCTCGTAAAAGATACATAAAAATAAATATTATATTTGAAATGTTGTGAACTGTTATTCGCTAAGGCCTAAAAAGAACAATAGCACTGCAAAGCTTTTAAATTTATTAACGTTTTAAATATCCATCTGCAAGGAAAAATGTGTGAAACTATTGCTATGTATGTACGACTGCTAATTATACAGGGTGTCCCAAAAATGTTTTGCAATCCGGGAATGGGAGGTTCCTGAGATCATTTGAAATAATTTTTTCCTTAGCGAAAATGCAATCAGCTGCGTCGTTTACGAGTTATTAACGAAAAACACTGACCAATGAGACGCGTCGGCAGGAGAGGGGCTAAGGAAAAAGTTACTTCAAATGACCTCAGGAACCCCTCATTTCCCGGAAGTATCATAATTTCGGGACACCCAGTATAATTAGTAGAAATAATTGCTCAACTATCCACAAAAATAATTACACTTTATATGGTATTTCTGAGGTATATGTTTCATAAATACTATTTCTACCATTTAAATGTTTGCGCCGTATACGCTTATTGCCACCAAATAATATTCAGTACTCGTAGTAGAAATGAAATATACAATGGCGCTGGTAGTGAAAAATGTCAGAACCTTGAGGTGGCGTTTTTTTTACCAATTTTTCGTGTTTAAATAAATAAGTAATCAACTAAAACAACACATCACCGCCTTTGTATTTGACCAAGGTACATCGATCCGGTCTTATTTTTACAATACGAATGCTAAATCTTTTGACATTTAAGAAAATATGTCGGCGTCGGCCATCTTGGAACGTCTGCTTTGCTTCAAAGCCTTCTATGCTGCTGAATATTACAAATTACTCTACAATCCCAATTGACCACTCCTGAACTCAGTTTGGATAAGAAGTGAATAGGAAAGTGGCACATACACATATGGGTTTCCTATATGTGTGTGTGTGTGTAGTAACAGTGTATTGAATACCCCACCCTTAGTGGTTTGGAATTAGTCGGCATACCAATGTGCAAACACGGTCAATTGTTCGATGGTTTTTGGATCAACCACAAGCCCAAACAATTCTCGATCAATATCATTCATTAATAAAAAATGATTTTTATTTTGTATAATACACGGCCGGTGTCTTCAGCTTCTGTAGAAAGATTATTTTCATACGCAACAATATTACACGCACCTTTTACTAAATTATCACATGACATATTTGAAATAAGAGTTGTATTAAAAGCGAATTGTAGTCGTAAAATAAAATAAATAAGTAATCTATCTTACGTATATATAAGAAACTGTGCCTGCGTTTTCTATTACGTTAAAATGTATTATAAGTTACAGTATACTTATAAGTTACTAAATTATTCTATATAAATTACTATATTCCTTAATATGTTTATTATTATTATTATTATTATCATTATTATTATATAGGATGGATCACGCAACGTGATCAGGTCAATTTATTCTGTTGCTAGCAGCTACTTTTTGAGCTAAAATGACATGACTTAAGGAGAGCTTTAAGATGATTGTACCAAATCTTTTGTTAACTCCTTTTTTCCGGAGTTGTCAAAGTCACCTTCAGTTTTTTATAGGCTGACCTACATTTTTTTATACCCATCGTTTAAGGGATACTGAGATAAATTCGGCAAGCATTATAACATATAGTTTTTTTCAGAATCTAAATTAAAAAACTAAATTTATTATCTATAGAAAATCTTGAACACTCTAGAAAAAAGGATTGACAAAAAATTACGGACGAACGCGTTAGGAAAGAACGTTGCATTAGTATTATAATATTCGTAATTATTCTTGCACGCGGTGCGTGCAACGGCAACGCGTTTATTTTGGAGATGCTGCGAGGGCTTCAAGAGAACATGAGAAAATTCGTTACTGCGGTATGTGTCGCTGACGGTGCAAACTTCAAACGCGTTACATAAAACAATCGGCCCTTTTCAGGAACACACAAATGAACAGAGGAAAGTTTGACCGTAATTATTATTGAATAAGTGATCAGTGTTTAGTGGTAGTGCAGTGAAAGTGAACGTTATAATAATCTGACTTGAGATGTCCTCCTGTTCGACATCGCCGCGTAGAAATCAGCTGTGTAGTTCATCATACAATATTATACGAGGTCAATGCACTATCCTCCTAACACATATATCCGAGCATACAGCGGATTTAGAACTAAATGTGTAAGTATTCTATTAATGATTTTTTTTGCATCTCTCAAACGAATAAATCTTTTACGTCCTATAAATTGGTTATTTGGGTTATAGTAAATATAATAATAATAAATGGGTTATTTATCAATAAAATTGCTTTACGAATCATTCGTGGAATTCTGTTCGGATACAGAATTATTGAAACAAAAATATCTTTTGCATACTTTGACGGGGTTACTCATTGTTAAAATTTATTATGTCCATCGCGTAAAAATTACTTTGTTACACATGGGGTGTGATACACACTAAAAATTAAAACGGCTGTTACGGTTAAACTACTTATTATTGAAAATCCGAAAAGTTACAAAATATTCTTCAGACATTTTAAAATAAGGATTAACAGCGTTTTTCTTAAAATTATCAGTTACACGTATTGAAAAAATACGGAAAGTATTACGAACGCGGCACAAAGCTTGGAGCGTACGCCCCTCTTGCCGTCGCGTCTCACAGTCGCAACGCAGTTACATTAGCTGCCTCGACGGCCTCGCGCCAGCTGATCTCATCTCTCATTGGTCAGTGTTTTTCGTCAATAACTCGTAAACAAAGCCACGGATAGCATTTTTCCTAAGGAAAAAGTTACTTCAAATGACTTCAGGAATCCCTCGTTTCTCGATTGCGAGTGAATTTTGGGAATAAGAATACATGAGCTTTTCCTGGATATATAACAAAGTCGAAAATTTTATTTTAGTTATTTTAGTTTTATTTTAATTTTATTTTGGTAAATACGAACCACTGTGTGGCGTATCGACGCGTCGCACAGTGATATAGCAATGGAAAAAAAATGAAAATATCAATATTTTTTTATAAAATAATCGTAATCTAGAGTCTTTAAAAAATAAGATAATCCACTTGTCTTTGCTGCCTCAAGTATTTGCCTGTTACATCGCAGTGTTCTTAACATCGAGTTATTCAAAGTACACACACACACACACGGTAGTAGATAAAAATATGAATGAATTATTCTATTGAAGGTACTAAACACCTGTTATTTCGATTGTGAAATGGTTTAATTACTTATCGTATATTCAGTTTTATTGTCTCAAAGTTACGCATCCATTGAGGACCTACTATATACGTTCGATTATTTTTAACTTAACTTTTCTCGAAAATGCTAAAACATACTCTGAGATCTTAACGGAAAACTATTCTTTGAATTGTCCTCGACGTTATTATACAAAATTTTTTTGTAGTGGCCTGCATTTGTAATTATGGTAATGGTTTTCAATAGTGCGTCCGAGAACAAATTGAGACATTTTTGAGAAATGGGTTTGTTCGTCATCCAATGACAAAAAAATGTATGGATGTGCTTTGTTTAATTCAGAACATATTCCATTTAAACGATTGCACAGAAGAAGTTTACAAAGGTTTAGAAAAATTTTGCAAGCTTCTATATGTAAACATTAACAATAGATTAACAGTAGATTAGAGATAGAACAATAACAATAGATTAAAGCACATCCGAAAAGCTTAATAATATATATAATATATAAAATATCTCGTGAACAATATGCTATTGATGTCTGATTTTTGCAAATATTTTTGTACACAATTTCTTATTATTTATTACCTAGTTACATTTAAATATTTGTTGCTTGCTTATGCATTGTGTTCAAATATGTGTCAGTTATGTATGTATGTATTATGTTAGAATGTGTGTTATCTGACACCTAGTAATTTTTAATAAAAAATGTTTCGAATAAAAATTAGTCATTACATAGTTTCTAAAAAATTACGATACTAAATGTTAATAAAAGATATTTTTATTCAATAAAAAAACAAAATCATTGCAATTTTGTTCAACATAACTGTATATTATTTATGTACAAATCGATTCATCTTTGTATTCCCTTTAAAAAATTATTAACGTACTTAGGTCAAAAATTAATTAGCTTAGAATTTACGATTATTGTCCCGAATGCTCATAAGATCGCATCACTGTACGGCGACGCGTCGTGTTGCATAGAGAAATAAACAAACGATGGTCATATGTTGGCATTTGGCATACACACCGCCACAGATGCGTATACTGCAGAATTCGTTATAGTAGTAGCAACAGTTTTTCACAATACATATCGCGAAAAGTAAAGCAAAGCAATTATTGACATGCCTTGACATAACTCGCTTGTATTTAACAATAGAAAAAAAGTGTCAGAGACAAAAGTTGTTTGATTTCTTTGTTTCATTTCACATATGTTGTGACCTTGAATGATTTTCATTTATAGGCCATTGTATTTATCTTGAAAGGCTCTATCAGAATGTGAATAAGAAATGAAGTCACCCCATTAAAAAAAAACAAGTTTGACCCTCACATGTTCTCTACGCCTCCACCTATAAAAAAATTATTGACATCCTATTATGTGCCTCTAGAAATCAAACAACTTTTGTTTGACACTTTCTTTTCTATTGTTGAAAACAAGCGAGTTATTCAGGTGACTCATTCCAAGTGCTCCACCCTGTATAATCCAAGTCTAAAAATCAAATATTAAAAATAATGAGCATTGGCGAAGAAACTTGGATATGTGTCAACTTATTTTTGCTCTAGAATCACCAGAAAAATGTTGGAATAAAATTGGTGACCCCACAGGTGCGAGATCTCCTTGTTAGCAACAAATTAAACGTGGACATGGATTTGCTGCCTTTCCATTGAACAAATTACAAAATCACTTTCTACTTCCTATATGTTGTGAAATTTTCAGGTATTAGCTGTCACACTTACGAAGCACTATACAACATGGTAAAACCGATGATATAATTCAATAGGGAACATTATTAAGCACAATGACACTCGACAGACACGATATCAGACATTATATGAGCCGTTTATTTTGAAAGTGGCATAAGTCACTTTGTTTTGAAGTCGATATATTTAAGGGTTTGCGCTTTAACACGTTTAAAAATATGGATGCTAACTTTCGAGAAGATTTACTTGTATTTGTTATCTCAGGATACCGATATTTTTCTCAGTATAAATAATTTCGTATAAACATTAAAAAATCACCACTTTTCATTACAGTAAAGTGACTTAAGCTACTTTCAAAATAAATAGTTTAGGAAAATGACTGACATATATTAATTTTGTCCGACGTATTCTACTGAAGTGATGTTTTGAAAGGACAGCCATTTACTAAAATTGTTGAATAAATTACATATATATTAATAATTTATACCATGAACATATTTAATATAAAGGTTTGATTTAAGTATTTTTTATTTTAATATTCATAAAATACAAAAATAATTAGTACATTTTGAAACATAAGTATAAGTAATTTATATGAAAATACATCAGTTCAATTTCATTTTCGTCATCAATAGGAGTGATTAAGTCCTCGGAAATCGTGTTTTGTTTCAAATTTTTTAAATAACTGTGGTATATTGGGGGTATATAATTAAGCAAGTCCATCGTGTCTTTGTATTTTGCTGAAGAAGCAGGACGAGATCCAGCGTATAACGAATCCATTTCTATTTGTGAATAACGCCTAGGTCTTCCTCTTTTTGGTGACAAATCCAAAGTTAGAAATTCATCTTTTTCATCTAAAGTTAGTTTATAAAACATTTTATAGCCATCTGCTGGCGGGTCTGGAGGTAGCCGCCACATCAGTATAATATAATTTACGAAACTGCACTATTCTTTCGCACTTAATAAAATAATTCCAGTGAAAAATACTGAAAATAATTCAAAACAATACTTCACACACACTTATCACACGTTTCTATTTCTTTTACACTAAGCCTCGTAATTAATTTCCTGAGTACAGCGACTTATGCTACTTTCAAAATAAACATGTTTGTTATACCGTTAATTAGCAAAACTTCTCTCGAACAGATCTCAATAGTTCTCAACTTATTGATTGCAAATTTGTTAAAAATGAAAAGATACCGTTCGATTGCAATTAGTGTTACCATTAACTCGATTTTTTTGAAAAAGTGACTTATGTCACTATCAAAATTAACGGCTCATATTTTTCTCGCGATTCAATTAAAATATGATGCTAAGAAGAATAATTCGACGAAACAAAAATTATTCGCATATCATTTGATAATCATCTGTTCCCGTCGTTCCAACGTTACTTGGCCAATGTGGATTTTGAAACATTGGGAACGATGCAGAAACGCAATCGCCAGTTGATTGCATCAAAACCGTTATCTGTTTTCGAGAATATTAATCGCTTCGGAAATGGCAGAAAATAATGCAAAGTACATAGTTGCGAATCTTTTCAACTGTTAACCACTTAGCTGCGTCGACCTATTTTTAAGATCAATTTTATACGCGTTTTCTTTTTATCGATCGCACTGGACGCAGTTTCTTTCGGCAAGCTGTTCCAAAGTTATTCTAAAATGTGCGAAATTTATGAATATGTTTCACAAGCATTTTAACTTAAATCATAGGAGAAGTATTTTCGTCGTAACACGTGAAATTGCCATTTCCGTTGTGACGCGAAAACGCTTCGTCCACAGCTGAACAGATTAAAAGACGTACGATTCTTCCCGCGAACCAAAGGGTCGATTAATTTGAAAAATTATCATCGAATCAACCTTCTCGCCGAGAACGACATCTCGAGAATCCCGCGGAGCACCGTACGAACAGTCGAATGGCAGGAACAGTATCAAGATCAATTACGTAAAAGGAATAGAAAGAAGGGGCCGCCAGATTTCTTTTTATTTCATACACGGGCATCTACATATACATAGATACATGCTAGCATCGTAAATGACCCATACTTTCACTTTTGTAATTAACGCAGATACCTGCGTCTTGTGTTTGGCTAGTGAACCTGGCTACCAGCTGGAAACAATACGCGGACTGCTCACTGGGTTTAGACCCCGTTCACGAGAGCTAACACGGCCGAACGACGATCAACGGTTTTACGTGTTCGGTTTCATCGAATCGATTAAACCGTGAGCTAGTGGCCGCAGCGATGAGCGAACGTTGAGGCTCGATATACAATTCGCAGCTGGTGTAATCGTGGTCTGATGCCGTCCGAACCCCTGGCATAACATATAATAACGGCTATGATACAAGTCGGCGTACAGACGATTTCACTTTTAGCCAGGAAGCTGCATCCTCGTCTCTCCGATAGAAAACCGCCAGCAGCTCGTTCTCCTCCGCGTCGCTGTCGCCGTCGCCGTCGCTCGGCTCGCCTTGTTCCTTCCTTTCCTTCATTTTACCTTTGTCGTATCGCAGTCGAAGCCATTACGAGACGATATGAACGATAATAATGCCGCTGTACCATAAACCGATCCGCGTGTATGCCGCGCAAGCGTATTCTCCGTTGTATGCCGCCTGCGCTAATATGCTACACGTACAATAGTATACACACATTCGTACATACATGCATACATACGTACATACATACATACATACATGTCTTATACGTACATACGTACATACATATATACATAAATACATGGATATATGCTTACATACGTAAATACAAACATACATACGTATATTTTCGCACGGCGTTACAGCGTTATATTGCCCGGCGAGTCGAGTTACACGCTCGGCCACAATATACATATAGGTTCACCGACTTAAAACAGAAATTAGGAGCGAACCGTGTCCCCTTTCTCTTGCCAAGCCAAGCGTGGTATAAAATACTTTCCCTCTCACGAGGCGAGCAGAGCAACGGAACGCGCTGCCCGGGCGCAGGAGCGAGCAAGCAGGAAGGAAAAGGCAAGAGCAAGCGCAGCCGGGTTTATAGCTCGCGAACGGAAAACCGGAAAACGATTGCCTCTAATCGCAAGCCTCCGGTTCGTTTCCCTTCTATTTTGCGCTCTTTGTCTCCCCGCCGCGGCGCAGGCAACGTCTTTTTCACCGATCTTCGTCCAACAGGATACATTTTCTACCGCGGCCCGACGTCCGACCCGCGTCCACCAGGCCTCCAGACCGACAGATTTACAAACCAAACCCGCGTGTAATCGCCGGAGATTCGGTCCGGCCGAGTGAGTCACGCGTAGCCGCAGCGCATAGACTCTTCCGGGCGTCTGTCCTGCAACGTCGTTCTTGCTTTTTCTTTTCTTTTTCTCTTGGTTCGCGACCTATACAAACCTGCGTCGTCGTCGAATTAATTTATACACGTTCGTCCAGGGTGGTTACGATTGAAAATGTCGTGTCAGTCAGCGACCGAGTCGGATCTTGTGAAATCTGCGCGCGACCTTTCACCTTGATACCAGCGAATTCGGGTACATATTCGAAGAATATGGAACGGAAGAATGCGGAGATGCGAATGTAATCGGCGGGAACGCGATCGGGCCCGATCGTTAACTGTCGACTCGGCGAGGAGACGGCTGCGCGGCGCGGCGGGGCGCGGGGACGGCAATCAGTACCGAAAGAGGGTTTCGAGAAGGACAACCTCTCTCGGATCGGCGACTTTCCCGATTTTGAAACGAACGGATGACCAGTAGCGTGGTGATCGACGCTGAGGCAACCTTCTGTCCGTGGCATGCACGGTACGTGTACGGCCGTGCAACAATCACAATCGCCAGTGTCGAGCGGTCCCCGTTCCCGGGTTCCGTTCCCCACCTTCTACTTTTGCTACCGACGTCGACGGGTATCGTCGTCCGCAGTTAGACCGAGTCCGCTCGCGCATTCGCATTAATTTCCAATCCCGCGGTGCTCTCTGCTCGCGTCACGGTTCTTTTTTTCGCGACCCCGTTTTCTCGGCGCAAATCGGCCGTCGAGCTGCCGATCGGCCACCGATCGTTCCAGGGCTCGATCGTGTTTTTCGGCCGCGAGGGTTCTCGGCGAGGGTTGCCGCGAAGTTCGCCCCGCGAGGAGATGCCCGCGAGTTCGAATCCGCGGAACGCGAAAACCTCCGGATCGAGAGAGCGAAACGTCTCGTGAGACGGGGCTCGTTTTTATCCGTTTCTTCCTCCAATCGCTTCCTTTCCGTTTTGGTGAATCGTCCCGGTCGTTCCCTCGTTCTTTCGAAGAGAGCAAGGAAACCGAATAGAAAGGAGGCCATCCCGTCGACGCACGCCGATATCCGCGGCAAAGACACGATTATTCAGGACACCGGGGAATAGTTTGCCCGTAAGGATACTCGCCGAACACTGTGTCACGATAGGATTAGTTCACCGCGGAACGACAGCGAAAGTGCGCGTCCTCCGTATGTGCAACGCGTACGATGCACTTGTGCCAGATACCGAGTTGAACGGGCGACGATGAAAAACCGGGGAAAAGAATGCGTGCGCTGTGTCTCGTTCCACTCGCGTATATATGCAGGCTTTGTCTATCGCAATTAGAGCCCCTGTTGTCGAAGTCGATGCCACGGTGCACGTAGCTCGGCACCTGCGAGCCGAGCCTGGATCACGCTCGTCTTTCCACGCGGCGATCGAAAGTAGTCAATTTCATACGCGTTCGGAGATACGTAGTTTCACCGGGGCTAGTTAACACGAAACGTCGACGGTGAACGCGTTCGGGCTTCTACGACACGCGTTCGCGGCGTCAGGAAGCGGGCATTGCTAAACGTCCGTCGATCTCGCTCTCGACGTGGCTCGTTTTCCTGTGCAGAATCGCGGGCACCTTCGCAGCCGCTTAAAAAGGAAATTCTCGCGTACACGGTTCGAAAAATCGATTCTTCTTAGATTCGCCGTGAATCGAAAGTAGGACGTTCGAGAACGTGCGTCGAAAAACTTGCCGACGAATTAGGGAAAGCGACGAAGTTGGCGAGTCTTTCAGCGCGATCGATAATTTGAAACGTTCAATTCGGGATCAGTTCGGTATAACTATACGTGGCAAAGCTAAATTCACTTTCGAGAACTGATTAATATCGAGCCCGGCTCGTTCGGCACGTTGTGGATCTGTTCGAAATTTATTTACAATATCTTTTTACAGTACAAAGACGGTTTATCTAATGGAAAAGGTAAATTGTTCGATAGATATATGAACAAACGCGACTCAGAAATATGTTTTCTTGTATCGAAGTTTATTCCCACGTTGTTAATGGTTTTCTGACAAAAACTTTGTTATTATCGCTCAGTTTTCGTTTTATTCGTGTCTGCTTTTTTAAGGATCCTGCGAACGGCGAAGTTTTTGAAGTCATTATTACTAATCGCCGGTGTTCGCGTTTTTCCAAATCGAAGCGAATCATTGACGACTTGTATTAGGCAATAATACTTGTCTCGATGAACGACTCGCGACGGTAACAAAATCCTAGATGTTGCAGTTATTAATAGAGTCTTCGTTTCCAACATTTTCATACAAATCAGATATAATTGATCGCAGGAGCGATTTAAGAAATCATTAGTTACGCATTTGTTGGTTATGAAAGCAACGTGTTTTTTTTTTTAATTACCGTGAAATAAAGACATTTGTATATGGTCAACATGATTTTGAATGGTATAGGATTCCTAGAATTTTCATAATAATTGTACGAATCACAATAACTAAAATATATTACTACTTCTAATTTAAAATCGTATACCAGCGCGTGATGTGTATGCATTTTTTTATATGCTCGTACAAACAAAATACATCGCTCATTCGAAGCTGTATTATATACAGGATGAGGTCTTTTTAGCTTCTTCCGACGATTTGACAAAGAAATGTTTCCTATCGAAGTTAATTAGTATTTAACTGACAGGAAATTGTAATTGTTTAAATTTAAAAACAAATTGATTTTCCATAAAAAAATAAGGACACCGTCGAGACGAATTCAACGATCTGCTAACCGATGACCTTTAGATGACATCGAAGAAAAAATTGCCATGAATCAATTGCCACAATATTTGAAATAATTCGGCGATACATAACTTCAAGGTCTCGCATGTAAACATAAACAAATGAACGTAAACATTACAAATGCTTATTTATCCAATTTCGGATCTTAACACATGAAACAAAAGAGAAATTTATATAAAACCAAATATTGTGATTCGCAGGTCGTTGAATTCGTCTCGACGACGCCTACAATACTATGAAGTTAAAATTAACTAGTTTCATTTAAAGATATAACGGTGATCTTGTTTTTTTATGGAAAATCAATTTATCTTTAAATTTAAACATTTTCAATTTCTTGTTGGTTAAATACTAATTAACTTCGACAGGAAACATTTTTATGCCAGACCAACGGAGGGGGCTGAAAAATCGTGGGGACTTTGTGCCTCACCCTACATATGTACTCGTTAAGTATGTTGACACGTTTCCAGATGGGACAACTCTTTTTCAATCGGTCCAAATGAATTGATTTCTTTTTGCTAGCCCGACTAATTTGCTGGCGAATAAGTAAAAAATATTTGTTACGTTTCAATTGGTTGAGATGATAGAAAAATTAAAAGATCATGCTTTTTTTCAACTTTATCCGAGCCTATAATGAAAATTGAAAACACGCGACGTCGGTTGGTCTTGAGATATAAGCTGTAAACAATTAAAGATGCTGATTTCTGACACTCTCCTTTATAAACTCGAAGAAATCTGCAGTTTTTAAAATCTTTCAACGCCTGCAGCTTCACTCTGCGTTAATCGATTTCGATGAAATGTTCATTACGCCTATCAGTTACCAGGATTTACAATACGCACGTTTCAAATTTTCATGACAGACACAGATAAAATAGTCGAAGAAAAACACGATTTTTAAATAAAAACATTTTTTCTTATTCCCTACCAAACTAGTCAGGATCAACATCACAAAAAGGTTACAGTAATTTAGATAAATTTGAACACTAGATTTACGGAGCACAAAAAAATAGCTGTTTTATATCAGTTTATAAAAGTAACAATAAGACATTTATTCTGATTTTTAACAACTATACTGTAACATTTGCAGTAAGTCACATATAAATTGAATAAATAACTCATAAAATGTATTTTTACGATATGAATAATCGTAAGTTAAAAAATTAAGTGACTCGTCGTTTTGACGGGTTCCGTAAACCTAGTGTTAAAGAAGTTATTCCGTTTGAAAAGCTGTCAACATACTCCTCGCAGCGAGTGTGCAATACCCAGAGCTCGCGGACCGTAGGAACTTCAAAGCTTGTCCTCTCTTGTCTAACCACTGTCGAACGCAAAGAAAGGAGAAAAGGACTAGAAACGGGGAGTGTCGCGTCGCGTCGCTCTCGGCGGCCCCTACTCCTTTTCTCTTTCCGTCGCGGCTAGAAAAGTGGGGACATGTTCTGATGTTCTTACGGCTGGCGAGTCCCTGGCAATACCTTTACTTACGCTGCCTCATAGCACTGTAAATAGACATTAAGGAAAGAAAGATAATTATGTGATTTTAAATACTCGCGATCTCCTTTAATGCACGTGTTCTTCGAACGAGCGAACGTCGTTTTCACCGTATTTTCATGCGCCCACGTTGTCTTCGGTCGCTATCAAAGTTTACGTATCCGAGCCACGGGTCTTTTTTTCTTCCGCCAAGAGAAACAAGTTTAGAAAGATCTGAAAAATATGCCGACTCATTTCCAATAATTACTGTTTTTCTGAAACATGCCTAGTCCTACGTTCCGCCACGTACCATCACGATCGTGCGGAGAAGAAGCCGCCAGTGTGTTGATGTGCAGTGAACACGAAATCGGTGTGCACGGGAATTGCACCGGAAGTAAGGTCTTTTAACGCGAACGAATTTACCGAGTGGAGGGAAGACCATACGATTGCATCGTGTAACCTCACCCTCGTTATTCGACTTTTCCCGCATACGTTCGTGCGTGTTTGTGCGTCTTTCGACTCTTGTCGTCAACGTGATGATCTGGACGAATTCGACGACCACGAATATGGAAAAATGAAGGCTTCGGAAGATCGCGCACTCGATCGCAGCACCACACTTTTCAACTATAAATGACGTAAGTCTCCCGGAATTTTTCTGCACCCGATTCGTTTCAGGATCCACGATTGCTATTTGGATTAGTACACTACTATCGTTACTAAATACTCATATTTGTTTAATCGAAGCGATTGTAACTAGTTTTTGTCTATTTAATTTTTTTTCGAATTTGATTTTGCGAGACGTTTCGGATAGTAAAATATTTTGTTTTGCATATTGAAACGAACAGCACTAATTTAATATACATTTTAAACGTAGTAGGTGAATAGATCAAATAGCTATATGTATATAGCTATATACACAATGTACATATATACAGGGTGTTCACCGTAACGGTCGCCACGATCTTTTAGGCATTTAGACCAATCCGACAAAAAAATATTTCGAATAATAGTTATTCGGTACTTTGATGGGAATAAAGTGTATTAATAAAAATTGCGAAAAATTTTTTTATTCAACAAAAAACTAAGGTCACCCTGACTTTTTGAAATAGCACTATGTATTTTTAACTCCATATTGTTATAGCTGATGAAAAAATGAATTCAGTGATCCACCATACAATGACCTTCGAATTATCTTGAGCTTACAAATTGGCAATATATATAACAATTGTACTCAATGACGTTTTATTTTAGGAATCATTTTATCAAGTACACGCCTTTGTGTATGCACAGTAAATTTTGCCCAATTTTTCTTCAGTTTGTAAATAAAAATGGGCAATTTGGGAAGTGGAGATACAATTATTCGAGCCTTGCACCTCGTTTTTAGGATTGTTGACAATCGGCAACTATAAAAGTGAGTCGCGAGGCTCGAATAATCGTATCTCCTCTTCCCAAATTGTCAAGTTTTCTTTACTGTACATTGAATTGCGTTGATTACGTCGATCTTATTCTACATACAAAACGATAAACCACGCATACATGCAACGTGTACAATGTACATGTATCTGTATAGCTGTAAAATTAAACTTCATAATCTCCGGTCTCTTCGTTTTTCAATCACACGCTTAATCTCCGACAAATTAGAGCCGCATAAAATACGTGACACGAACACGTTTCGTATTTCAAACAGGAATGAAATGAGTTTGGTGTTTGCCAAACAATCGGTTGAATGAAATACGTTCCATTATTCGGTTTCGAGTTTCGAAAATGCGCGTTTTACACGCGTCACGGGCCTGTATCGCCGAGCATGAAGCTGAATGTGCGATTGCATCTAATTTTTTTTTTGTTACATGAAGATTGTGTTGCAAGCAGCAGCCGTCGGTATATGAATTGAGACATGCAACGTCTGTGCAAATGTTTAAAGAATCTGTTATTCTCAATGATTTGTACAAGCGGTGGTTCTTCACGTTCTTTATCGCCGTTACTCGCATCGAACAGCGCTAGAAAATATTCATTAATATCTCCTATTGCTCTTCTTTCAAGCTAATCTGATTTGAGGTGGAATCTTTGGTTTGTGATTATAATTTTTCTGATTGACGTACATGCGTATATAAATCTTATCATCGACAGTATCTTCTTTTTTCAGCATTGAAGGTCATCGAAGACATTTTGTGCCATAAGTAAATTTATTACTTACGAGAAGTTGAAATTTCTGAATTTTGTTGATCGCGATTAAATTAGCGTGATTTTTTCATTCAAAGTTATTTAAAGGTCACTGCGTCGAGGATCGTAGAATTCATCTTGATCTGAACCACAGAGCTGCGTTATAAAAAATAGAGGTTAATGTGCAAAAAATAACGATGTTCTTCAATGCTTGAAAAAGATGACCTAGAGAGAAAAGAAAAACAAGAATCGTGATATTCTTAGCAGCTTTCAACTAAAGAAAGTTGTTCTAAGACGTTTTTTTATGACAACAAAAGTGACGAAGATACTCCAATGTGCAAGATAAAATAAACACCCTATACATCTTCGTACCTCGTTGAATTTGTCTTTCCATGTTCTATATTGATGCTGACAAAAAAAGTACAAGGTTAACGTAGAAAAAAGATTTCATGACCTTGAAATCTCAAGAATTAATTTTCAAGATGAAAAATTTCGTCAAGCATTGCAAAAAATATATTTTTATCATAATTTTTGTCGTAATTTAGACGATTCAATAATAAGCCGTGCCTCAATTCGCTGTCATCGAAGCAAACTGAGCCGAATTTGCCAAAACATTATGATAGAGACATTTTATAATAGAAAGCTTGATGTAATGACAGTTTAATGAGACGAAAAACTGTTAACATCATGGGAAAAATTAGAAAAGATGGAGTTGAAAAATTAGTGGGAATCCTTGTGATTTCCAGCTGTGGATATGACCAAGTCTTCGTGTTTTACGACACGTTACAAGGATGAACTTATCCGACAAAGTGCAGGCGTTTTATGGTAAAACCAGTGGCGGATTAATCCTAAGGCAAATGTAGCGTGCGCCTGAGGCTCCCGTCATGAAAAGGCCTCTGATAGAAGAGTCGAAATTGGCAAAGTGTGTATTTTATGTTTATTTTTTCTTAGATTTACTTTAAAAAGTCGAATGAGGTATGGAACACGAGACCACCAAAAATCGTTATTTTGTTTCATTCTACAAGATATATATTTAGATATTTCAAACAATACTTTAGCAATCATTACTTTGAATTAAGAAAAGATGTAATTTTTAAAAGAATTATTTATCTAATCTAATTCAAATTTTTGATAAAAATTGGCCAACTTTGACTGTCATTGTGTAAATATCTTACTATCACCTATGTAATCTTAAAAAATTATAGGACAGTTGACACCAAAGATTTCAGAAAGTACCTCGCATTTAAAAGAAAAATTAAGAAATATATTCCACAGAAGAATACCAAAATGTTCATATTGATAATTTAAATACGTCATTTTCAATATACTAATACGCTTATTATACATTATTATATGAGCCGTTTATTTTGAAAGTGGCATAAGTCACTTTACCGTAATGAAAAGTGGTGATTTTTTAATGTTTATACGAAATTATTTATACTGAGAAAAATATCAATATCCTGAGATAACAAATACAAGTAAATCTTCTCGAAAGTTAGCATCCATATTTTTAAACGTGTTAAAACGCAAACCCTTAAATATATCGACTTAAAAACAAAGTGATTTATGCCACTTTCAAAATAAACGGCTCATATAATAAAAATGAATATCTCGCACAGTATTAGTATATATGATAAAAATTATTACATAGTATAAAACGAACAGGTAAATCTTTACAAGATATTAAATCTAATTCGTTAAATGGTACCAAGTTACTTAATTCCTTATCAAAATTTATTAACGATGTGAGGAACAATCTTGAATTTACAGAAAATGCTGCAAATGTACTATCAAAAAATACAAATTATAAAGAAAGTAGATGAAACTGAATGAACTGTTAATGTACATTATGTCATATTTGACATTCTTCTGCAAGAAATACGGGAAAGGAAAAAAGTTTACAACAACGAACTGGAAAATTTTTAAATATTTTTCGACTTTAATCTAAAAGAAGAAATAAATTGCAAAATCGAGGGTTTGAAGAATATTTACCATAAAGCTATTAATACAGAACAGTTCCGAGATGAAATTCGCCAATTTTTGAAGTATCAGAAAGAGAAGTCATATTAAACCCCGAAGATGTGTATAAATTTATACACAATGAACTTGTATCTACATTCTCTAATGTGAAAATAGTTTTAAAAATATTTATTGCCATGCCAATTTGTAATGCGAGCAGGGAAAGATCCTTCTTCGTTTTAAAGAGAGTAACAAATTATTTAAGAAGTGATTTAACCCAACTACACATTTAAATGATTTGTCTCTGATAATCATCGAAAATGATATAGTTAATATCTTAGACTACGAAGAAATTGTTAATAAGTTTTCAAAGCAAACGTTCAGAAAAGCTGTTATTTAAATTAATTTTGTAATACTACGAGTACAATTTTATAAGTTTAATTTTCTCCTATTAATTATCTTTTCATTTTAAAGTTAAACCTTTTCAATAATAGCTTTATTTGCCATAGCATGTCATAGCATATTAGGGGCTTCAATTCTGTATTGTGCCTTGGTAACACTAATACTGAGAAAGAACCAAAGTTACCAAAGAACTTTCGTTCATTTTGAACAAAAATTAAAAACAGGAATTTTATGTTAGCCTTGAATATATAACATATATTTTACAAAGTAAATTCTCCGAGGAAATGGTACGGTCTTCCGGTTCAAATGGTTTACTTCCTCGAAAATATTAAGATCCTAGGTTAGTCATTAATAAATTGATTTTTGTACGCGGCAATGAAATCGAATATATCCGCCAAACAATTCAAGGGACGATAGTAAAAAGTACAATCTAAATCTCAACGGACATTGTAAAACTAAGAACAACTCAGAGAGAATTATAATGAATGTTTGCAGCTAATAATTATTTTCTTGGGTGGGCTCTCCGACAAGAAATACAAGTTTTCATGCCCTAAGTGCTTTCCACCACGATCACTAAAGACCTAATCCGCGGTAAGTTACGATGAAGAAATTGGAATTCGTGATATATGGAAGCTCCACGCCAAAACTTAGAATTAACAGAAAAAACTCTATGCGCATCGTAACAGAGATGAAAAAATGAGCCGCGTAGCAACAACAAATTTCTAACCATCTATGGTATTTATTTTCTCAGGTTGGGTAAGCCTTATTATTTTTTAATAGAAGAATAAAAAGGAGCAGGAAACTGTGAATGGTGGGAGGCATTAACATAGAAACGGAAGGTTCTTATAAAAGATTTAAAATTATTATGCATAATGTAGAAATCTATACATACTTACAGGGATATAGAGTATTTAATTTCCTAACATTTAAAACAATATATTGAAAGATTACAAATTTACACTGAATTTTTCAGAAGAAGATTCTGATTTATGGAAAATGAATACGGTTGCAAATATGATTTTAGCATCGTCTTAGAATTAAAAATTGTGAACGATACAACCGATCGTGTTTTTAAATTATAATAGAAGAATGCGGTCATATACATATTTACAAAAAAGAAAATTCGAAAGAATTATCGGAGCTGGAAAAATTCATATGGCATAAACGTTTTAATTTACGGTGATCTTATTTTTTATGTGGACACGCCTATGCACCCAACAGATGCAAGCGCATTTTATTTTTTAAAGCAACTTGCTTATTTTGTTAAACCAATCGATCTCTTTTATTATCCTGCGTATAAAAGTACTAATCCAAGGCCATCGAAATGTCAATATTTCACGAAATATTTTGAATTTTATGTTCGAAATGTATTTTATGACAATAAGGTCAACGTACCTAAAATGAAACGCTTCTTAAGGAATACATATACGATTATCATCGATTTTATTATTTCAATTTAAAGGTGCTATTGTTGAATATTTATACTACTGTAGATTGATGTTTCCAGATAACGTAATAAACTTTGAAATATTTATTTAATATGAATATAAAATAATACAAGTGAGATATTAAAGTACCAGCATGTGCCTATTATGGAACACAGTTTTCGTACCATGTCCCCGTGTTTCGTATTCAATGTCCCTGTTGTGGAACGCCCATTCGAAATGTCCATTCCAAAATGGGGGCATTGAACATGAAACACATGGTTGCCATGTGTTCGTTAAATTGGGACAATGAAACAATTGAAGTACATAATGTGGAACAGTATGTTCTTGCTTGGAAAAAACACCCGTATTCGAATAAACATTTTTTACAGCTGATTATTACACAAGAGTGTTTGTGTGACTGAATTTATAAGGAACAATGTTCAAAAATATTGGTAGAATTTTGACATTCAGTTCCATATGCTTTATCTATTTTTTATTGCATTATTTATGTTGCTGTTTCAAGAGTGGTGTTTCATAAAAGATACTCTAACCTTATTTAAACTAGTGAAATATATCGAATGCTTCATATGAATGATAAGTATGTACATAGTTGCAACTATGCTTGCAGTTTATTAGATACAGTGGCCCCCAAAAGTGTTCGTACACCCTTTAACCCTTAAATGCATGATTTTTTGTTTTGAATTTTAAAAAATCGTTTTTTATAGGAATGTAGTCATAGGTTACGTAAAAAATAAATTAAAAAATCTAGGTAATAATATTGAGTATTTATTTCGAAAAAAAGTTGTATGTAGACTTTTGGCAACAATATGCGTTTATTACTAAAATTATTGTAGACGTGAACAAATGGTCATGTATTTATATTATCTATTAGTATAGGAATTTTCACATTATTTATAAATGAAATGCAGCAAAGCAATTGCGATATTTGTTGTGACACAAAGCAATTTTTGAACTCGGAAAAGGAAAATATCTCTCCAAGTAACACATTGAAGGTTATCACCCACCACATTCAAATGTCAAAAAACATATAACTTACTCGCCAAAAGTAATGTCAAGTCTTTTATTTCACACATGGTCCATTGTCTATTGTTATCAACGTGTGTTCGGAAACGCACATACTCAGGTTTTTGAATAAAATTAAGTGGAACTGAAATGTAGACAATTGGCAACAATATGCATTTAAGGGTTAAAACGCAATACAGTAAAGTCTCTCTAATTGTCGCTCGCATTGTGCACAAAAGTGGACAATTTTGGAAGAGGAGATACGATTATTCGAGCCTTGCAGTTAGCTTTTATATTTACTGATTGTCAACAATTATAAAAACGAGCCGCAAGGCTCGTATAATCGTATCTCCTCTTCCCAAATTGTTCATTTTTGTGCACAATTTGGACGACAATTAGGGAGACATTACTGAACTAAACGATATGATTTTTTTTTAGATGATAGAAGAACTAGTCTACTAGACGATGATTGAAATGATTTTTTTTTTAAATTCTGCTATTACTTGGAATGACGAAGAAGTAAAAATCTCCCGTTTTGTAACTTTTTTATCTGAGCCTATAACAAAAATTTAAAGAATGTCTTTTGTAGATCTCGGTAACTCATATGCATGTTAATAATTTTATTGAAATCTGTTGACATTTTTATGAGTTATAACAAATTAAAGATGACAAAAATCGCAGTTCTGTCTCGATTTTGTCCAAAAACTGTAAAAAATCTGCAGTTTTTTAAATCTTTCAACGTCTGTAGCTCGATTCTGGGGTAGCCGATTTCGATCAAATTTTCAGCACGCGTGTAAGTTGCCAAGATCTACAAAGGGCATTTTCTAAATTTTTGTTATAGGCTCAGATAAAAAAGTTAAAAATGATGGTTTTCAATTTTTTCTTTTCATTCCAAGTACCAGTAAAATAAAAGAAAAGACTTTTTAGTCATCGTCTAGTAAACTAGTCCCTCTATCATTAAAAAAAAATTCAAGTCATTTGGTTCAGTTTTGAAAAAATTATAGTGTTTTAAAAGGTGTACGAACACTTTTGTGGGCCACTGTATGTGTTTGTATTCTAATACATGTATTTCACGCGAATTACAGATTCGATTTTTTCTAGAATTAAATGCCAAATGCGATACAATTTAATTCTCATAATACATAGAAATTCCCCGATTTCCCGAATGTTATGATTTTACAAAACATACATAATATAGACTTCACTTAAGGAGACATGTACGTGGTACATAGATACAGTGCCGATAATTACACCGTTGGTGTCGTTTTTGAGTCGGCAAAGAAATAAGCACGTGCAATGCGTCACCCTTGTCTGGCGGTAAAGACGCGTACACATGTGAATGCCATGCAGGTTTCCGATTCTTGTTTACCGAAATAATTATACTGTATTAGCAAATCGCGACCATTATGCTCGTCACAAAGAATACATGAAACTCACGTTCCGTGAACACAATTTGCATCTGATGAAGCATAGATCGTTATATACAGGGCGATTTACTAAAACTGTTACAAAGCGATATTTCCGTTATCATTAACGATACTCAAAAATGCTAGAGGAAGAAATTGTATGGTTCGAAGGGACATATATTGTGGTGGGAACAGTTTTTTCCCAAAGGTCATATTTACAAGAATTCAAGGTCATCGATGTTTTTATAAATGGTATAACATATTTCTATCATTATATCATGATAGCTAAGATTAAAATGGAGTCAATGACCTGTATTAACATGACCTTCACGTGATCTTGAGCACGAATAAATTAAACTTAAAACATTTAGAAATGAACACGAATGCACGAATGCTGAAATAACTACAACAAACAGATCAACAATGAAGAGAATTTATTGGAATAAACGTTCAAAATTATTTCTATTGATGTCTGAATATCTTTAATTCGGTCTTTTATTCAAGTCGCAGCCGATTTCGGCGCGACTATTCAAATCGCGACGAGCAATGCGATGCTCAACCAGCTTAAGGTCACGTGAAGGTCATGTTATTATTGAATTCGTTTCGATCTTAGCTATCATGATTTAATGACAGAAATGTGTGACACCATTTAAAAAATCATCGATGATCTTGAAATCTCGAAAAATGTGATCTTTAAGAAGAAATTATCATCACACACACTATAACATGTGTGCCTTCGAACCATACAGTTTTTCTAACATTTTTGAGTATCATTAACGAGAACGAAGATATTGCTTTGTAACAACTTTAATGAATCACCCTGTACGTATAGGTCTGAAAATGCACAATGAAATAAACAATAATTAGAGTTATAAATATTTTATGGGGCACCCATTTGTAACGTCACTTATTGTTGTTAACGTTATATTATTTCATTTAACGTTAAGTGCATAAAATAATAATAATAATATGTATAATTTTTTATAAATTTTTATTTATATATTATATATTTGTTTATAAACTTTTGTATTCTACAAATACATAGAATAAACAAGTAGAATAAATACTTTTCGTAAAAATATCATTTTCGAAAAAATCTAGTTTCTCAACTGTGGGGCACAACCATAACAGTCCAGAGTTACGAAGAGAATCCAGTTTTCCTTTCTAGGTACGACAGTCGGTCGTTGTTAGAGTTTCAAACGAGTAGGGACCATACTCCCGTAACCGTGAAATAAAGTGATTTTAGTATCGCCAAAGTACAAGTTTGTCATTTATTTTTGACCTATTTCCAACAGTATCTATTTACTGGATAAAATAAATGATTTTTTCTTTGTTTGTTCTAATTCTAAATGATTTGTTCTTTATGTTACGAATACTTAACGTGACGAAATGTGATCCGAGCGTCACATAGTGGAGTATTTGCCTTGAAAAAGCGGAAAACGTCAGTTTATAAAACTATCATTATAATGAAAATCGCATTCGTTAATAATTATTTCAGCGAATGGCTACGATTTACTATGATCATTATTACAATTTGTTCATTCTGGACTTCAAAATGGCGTATCTTCAAATCATCCTAAACCTATATCATCGTTTGTATCCGTTTGATTTTTTAAGATTAAATGATGAGGGACAAATGTGCTTAGTATGCACTGAACTTATGTATGTCAGAACAGATTTTTTTGTATCTCTTTCATATTTTGTTGACTTGTACCTAATGAGTTATACTTAATATTTATATCATTTTTTAATTATGAATTTAACGGAATTCAGTGTTTCTTTTGGTCAGAATAATCTTTGAAGAGAATAGTCTTAACTTTCTCCAGAAAATATTGGCTGCTAATAGCTACTAAACGGAAAGTTAGAGACAAACAATGTGACTACACTCTGTCTGCAAATGTCACAAAAGTGAAAACTGTCCATGACATCTAAGCATTGATGTCTTGAACAGGTTGAATAACATAATATTACTTTAATACACTGGCGTCGGTATTTATGTTGACACGTAAGGTTCTATTATAAATGACCAAAAATGAAGTTAATGGCATAAGTGTAAGAACTTGTTTATCGTGTAAATATGTTTATCGAAGTTTAACAAAAACAAGAAGCTACATGAAATGCAAACTAATTCCTATACAGATACAAAATTATATAAAAAAGCAAAATGTTTAACATAACCGAAGACGGAAAGTATGTTCACATTGCGATTTAATGCACATCTTACATTATTGTAATTTTTTTAATATGGAGTTTGATATCTTTTGACTCTTATTAATTCTGAAAGGCCACTTGTGGAATACTTCTAATTAATTTTTTCAGTGCAGTGGAACTTAATTCGTTTCATTTTTTCTTCAGTACTTCTATAAATTTTGATTTTGTGTATCTTTCAGTTATTCGACGATCTAATGTCTCCCACATATGCTCGATCAGGTTCAGATCGGAGCTTTGAGATGGTCATGGGAGCAAATTTATACTGTTAGTTACAAAAAATTCTTTTGCAATCCTTACCGAAAAACGAATGATCTATTTCTTTCAAATTTATGCATCGAAGGAAACAAATTCTTCTGTAATAATTCAACATATTTGGAGCCGATCAGTTTCCGTTCAATTATTGCAAAATTTCCAATTTGATCGTTATTAAAACAGCCCCATATCATAATGGAACAACCTCCATGTTTCACGGTTAGAGTCACAAGAGTTGGTTTAGACGCATCTTTTAATTCCCTCCATACATATTGTCATCTTTTACTTGACTTCATTTCAAATTTCGATTCATCGTACCAAATAACTGTTTCCCAGAATAAAATTGGCTTTTTATAATATCCCTCAATAAATCTTAAACGCTTCGCTGCGCCGACTTTCGAAATATATGACCTTTTTTGTGATATACGGCCATACAAATTGCTTTCATTTATACGAGATTTTATTTGCGTAATTCTAATGGACAAACATAAATTTTCTTTCAATTCTCTGGCACTAAGAAATGGATTTTTTTTAACTTCTCGAACTATTTGTTTGTCTTGATGAATGGTTGTCTTTCTCCTTTTTCCAGTCCCGGTTAAATTTTCTGATCTTCCAGTAATATTCATTTATTGCAATGTCTTTTTTACACCTTCTCTTGAAATGCTCAAGTCCATAGCAATATTTGTCAATGATTCGCCATTTGCTCGATGATTATAAATTTGTACTAACTTTCGGAATTTCGTAAGAAATAGCCTATTATGATATAAAATATGTACACAAGATACATCGTTTAAACTCCTTTAGATATAAAAAACGTACAAATAACTAACTGCAAGTCTAATATTCTAATCAAAAAATAAAATCTGATACATGTCAACTTACTTTCCGACGGCAGGACAATTCAAGAATTACACTTTTAATTGAAAAATCTAGAGCAATGTTAACAGTTCGGTTTCTTCTTCGGTACTGATGCATATTCGTTGTGGACAAAACAATAAGCGACAAAAGGCAGACGCCAAATTAAAAAAAAAAAGACAGATACACGACAGAGATGTGTAAGAATGTCAAAAAATTAAAGGTGTCAACATAAATACCATAATACGTAACTACCAGTTAACATAATTGAATATTACTTCAATTCCTTGATTATAAATAGTTTCGTACTCACTTTAGATCCATTAATGACGAATATGAAGAAAGAAGTAAATACAAGATCAAAACAATTTTTAGAAGAAACGATCCAATTAGTTCTTCCGAAGTCCAACCCGAATGAAAGGATCGTCTTAATTTGTGTTTTTAAAATTATGCTTCTTCCTTTGAATATAATTGTTCATTTAAGAAATTGTTTGACTGTTTTTTCTTTATTATTCTAGAATAATAATCTAGAATAAACTGATAGTATTCGATAAAAATATTGGCTACAAATGTTTAATTTTAGGTATTAAATGTCTTTTTTCCGCTTTTTCGGGCCGAATAGTCCGCTGTGCGTCTGTTTATCGGTACGTTTCTATTCTACGAACTCTTAATTACCGCTAAATGTCGACTTCGTGCATGAACCCCAGGGTCCATTGACAGTCGACCACTTTCATTTCTCTATTCTCTATTTCTCTGACAGTCCTCGGTATGTTGTACGTTCCTCCGCGGGTCGACCGCGCTCGAGGAGAAAGAGCGGATAGATTGGAACTCTCGTTTTCAATATCTCCGAGTGCTCGCATGCACGCACCGTAACGGGCAAATCAGCTTCGATTGTATAATGCTGCCGCTTATGGTTCCACGTGCTTTTGCATCTGTCCGCTGAACAGTCGCTTTAATTAATCGTCATATTTGGAAGGGCGTAACTCGCGGGGCTCAAACGATTGGCTTTTGATTTGGCATCGAAACGAGGAAGAACAAGCAATATAATTTCATGATTGCAAAAATTAATTATCACTGTTCATTAATATCGCTCTACTATTAGCTACACTTGTGTGTTTAAACAATCAGTATACCGCAGGGCTGGGGAAAAATAGATTTTTGAAATAGTTTGTATCTTTTCATGTAATACAGAATTTCGTAAATAAACCTTCCTTGATATAATAGTTACATATGGAAATAAATAAAATACATTTAATTATTATTATTATTATATTATTTTATTATATTATTATATTATTTTATTATATTATTATATTATTATTATATTAATATAATATATTTAACTGAAATATTCGTATGTAATTACTGTTTCAAGAAAAGTTTATTTGCCATTCTGTATTACATGAGAAAATACACATATTTATAATCCATTTACTATTTCAAAAATCTATCTTTCCCTAACCTTAATATATCGGTATACTTGTGTTGAGTCGAATCCGAATAAAAGGACGACCGTACCTTCTTCGTTGAATTTTATTTATACTTTGTACGTTTATAGAATTCCAAAAGCGAATCATTCGCGACCTAGTCCGAAAATAAAAACTATTTACTAGACTTATGACTAGACTGCGGATCTTTATGCGAAATAAATATTTTAGGTTAGACTGTGTCTCTGTTAGGTGGTACAAATTCGAATATGCACGCTAAAGATACGTAAAATAGGTAAGATGCTAATGATACCCATTTGTCTGCTGTTGTTCGTCTTGTTGTACAAGTGCATGAGTCATAAGTTATTAGCATAAATAAAATTAGAAATACGACTATGCTAATGTTTGCGAATAAGAATTAGAGAATCTATATCACTACTCAGATGCACGTACATACAATATATCTTATGTAACATATCCATATCTAAAGAATGTCTCATCCCAGGTACATATTCGCATCTTGGAAGATGTCCCGTTAAAGTCCGTATTTCCGCTATATGTCATGTGTTGGTTCTCTAAATATCATAGAAAGGTCCAGTTTAAAAAGTAGATCGTCTTGAGGAAGTTTGGCGTCGACACATCGTTACAACATTCTTAGGATATCCGTTAGAACATATTTTGTCCTTTTTATGGACACTTAAACAGCTTTTGCGAACGCTATGGTAATTTCTTAACACTAAATCTAAAACCGAGGTCTATAAGCGACTAACAAAAATTGCCTCATAAGAATTACAGGATAGAATTTATTCAAATTTGTCTATAATAATAGTGCGTGCTCAGGCACGCGAAAAAGAAATATATTCATAAATTTTTAATGGAAGCAGCTTTATTTCAGTAATTACGAAATCAAAAATGTGAAACCTGTCATTTGACCGGCTGTGGTTGGTTTAGTGTTTAAAACGTACGAAAAACGGTTTTCGGATGTCTAAATGTATTATACTAAACGAATCATTTTCTGGATATACATTTTAAAAATATTTAAGATTTATTCAGGTAACGGGTGTTCATTAAAATATAAGTTTCAGTGAAATACAAATTTATAAAGAGTAGTTTATGATATAATTACATAGATACTTTCGTAGGTATGATTACATATGTTTTGCTATAGTTCCGTTTCGTTCGGCTGCTCTACTTAACCATGATTGTATGGACACCTCAGTTTCCTGTTCATCCTTGGACACATTCGATTTTTCTGCGACATCTGGACAGTAGGATTTTATTTGAACGCTGTTTTATTCATTTATATACAATTTAATATCTACACCAGTAAAATGAAGATAACAATTACCTATTATAATCTTGGCTAGTTTTAGCTCATAAAAGGGACTAGCCGATTAAGATGGTCAAAATTGCCATTAGAGGTTTTCTAATGACTATTATACCGTTCGAAAAAAATATGGCCTATTTTGGACATTAAGCCGCATATTATAGAATTTTTTCAGATTTTTCGGTTGCTAGCTGTGGTTATCAAAAATGGAAAACCAAAAAAAAGATCGGAAAATTAAAGATTTCTCGAAAAATATAAGCTTTTTTTATATTAATTCACTGATAAGGTATTATCGCAAGCAGTGCGCTCGATTTTTCTCAGATTTTTCGTTCGGTTGCGTCATTGTGAAAAAAAATGAAAACCGAATTTGTCGACGTTTTCGCTGTGAGGAAGAAAGATACTACTTGTTGAGTTTATCGAAAGTGTAGATTAAGTAACTTTAAACATTATTACATTGAAACAAGCAATTTTTTAACCTAGAAAATGCGATTTGAAAGAAAGAGAAAATTGCGATGTGCACATTGCGATATTCACCTAAATATTCATATATATTTCAATATCGTCGGTTGGTGGGTGGGCAAGGGTGGCCAACTACGGAGACACTACGCTGGGGTTTGGATCCCGTTGGAGGCGAAGATAATGCTAATGAATCTGGCGTACTGCTATTATCGTTCAAGTACGATTGTTTTCCTCTTCTTCTTCGTCCGTCATGTTTTTCGATTTCTGAGATTAAATCCGATGTTTCTTCCGTTTCGTTCGCTCTGTTTCTGGTGTTTGCATAGCCATCTGTAAAAATTAAGTTAACATCTGTGAATCTCAATTTTCAATACGCTAAATACTCGAGCCATCTCGCAGAGAAATACACGGCCTTCGTCCCCACCAATTGAAGATAATTCCTTTTGGATTCAGTGAAGCGGAATTCGAATGATCTTCGATCAGATCCGAAGAGTTCTCATTTACGATATCTAGTTGTATTAACACAACATAAAAATTGTTTTTATCTCTTTTTGCAATAAATTAATTTTTAATAAATTCATTAAACTTTTCCAATTAAAATGAGACAAAACATGATACAATAGCGTAGATCACATTTACTTATTATAATATTTATATGTGCATTAACTATTTTATTATGTGTTACAAGTTGATAATTATATCTAAATAAGTTAGATAAAACTAAATAAATAAATAAGTAAATATACTCATAAAATAATTAAAGAGAATAACCATGAAATAAATTATGAAATAAATAAGTTCTTGAGTTCAATAAACAGTTTGAAGAAGCGTTATGGAAGCAAAATCAGAAAATTAACTTACCAATTATGCCGATTTTAAAAGATCTAGTTTGACATTTTTCGGAACGGTGGCTAAGTTGGTCAGTTACAATAACCATTTCGACTGTATCATATTGGACAACACTCCTGGACATTGTATTTCCAACATGATCTGCAATGATATTCATATATTAATCAGTTTAGCCTGCAGTACATATCGAATCATATAACAGATAACATTACCAAGCAAATAATGCCATAAGACTCAGAGCACTACAGTTACGATATCGGTATGTACTTTATTTTAATTATGTTACTTAATTGTATTTAAACGCTATTGGCTAAACTATAAAAAACAACGCGTTCAAATTGTTCGGTTACTATGCTATTTGTTATTAAAACAAGAAATTTATCATCGCGTATTCTTTAAAATAGAAAAAAATTTCTAAATTTCGTTTTGCTATTTGTTTCAATATTTTTTCAGATTGAAAAGCACTGAAATTACTAAAAGGTCCGTGTTTCTCGACATCATTTGCAATATGTATAATGTAATAATTGAGACGCAAATTTGATAAAACGATTGATGCTACGTCTAATGCACGAAAATGTGAATATCGGTCTTCATTTGAAGTGTATAATAAAACTACTGGATCCTAAGATTGTCAAAAGTTTGTGGTTTCCAATTAAATTGTAATGTAATATATTTTGCTAGAGAAACTAAACAAAAAAGCAGATACATTTAAAAATAGTAAATCAAGAGGAAATTATTTTAAATAAAACAACATATGAGATTTTGTGTATTTTGTTTCTATCGTGTTTTATTCGTTACTTTCAAGTAAAACTTCATACGATTGCTACGAATAAACAGTAACATCGAGTCGCCTGTATTAAGTTTGTTGCAAACGCGGCTACGCCAATGCTTTCGTAAATTCGTCGTAAGCGTCGATAGTTCGGATTCGAGTTTGGGTTCGAATTCCACGTTTGTTCGCTTTATGCCGCGTCCACGGTATTGTTCACAAACAGCCTGCAAACAGCTCGCGGCCTGGCCTCGTTAGCAACGTGGATGCTTCTGTAAATAGTGAAAAGCGCGTTGCGAGCTCTTCCGCGAACGGCGAATATCAGAGGGACTGTTCGCGAGCTCGGAGCGTGTCTGAACGCGTTTGAAACAATTTTACACGTTTGTAACTGACCATGAATTCAAAGCAAACTAGTTTACAAATGATCGCGAGCGTTTAGCAAGCTGTTCACGAAGTTCAATGTGAACACACTGATGGTTCCGTTGGGGAACAGCTTGCAAACTGTCTACTGTGAATGTTTAGAGTGTTTCGATTGTTCAGAGTGCTTAGAAAGTTCAGATTGTTTAGAGTGCATAGAGTATTCAGATTGTTTAGAGTGTACAGAGTGATTAGAGTATTTAAAGTGCGTAGAGTGTTCAAATTGTTCAGATGATTTAGATATTTGTAGTGTTCAAAGTATTAAAATGTTTACATTGTTTAGAGTGCTTAGAGTATGTAGAATGTTTAGAGTGTGGAATGTATTTTGAGTTGTTAGAGTGTTTAGGGTCTTTAGAGTGTTTAGAGTGTTTAGTGTATTTAGAGTGCTTAAAAAGTGCGTAGATTATTTAGAGGGTTTAGAGTATTTAGGTTGTACAGAGTATTTAAAGCGAGTAAAGTGATCAAATTGTTCAGATGGTTTTTAGTGTTTAGAGTGTTTAGATTGTTTAGACTGCTAAGAATATTCGGATTGTTTAGAGTGTTTAGACTGTTCAGATTGTTTAGAGTGTTTAGATTGTTTAGAGTGTTTAGACTGTTCAGATTGTTTAGAGTGTTTAGATTATTTAGAGTGTTTAGAGTGTTCAGATTTTTTAGAGTGCTTAGAGTGTTCAGATTGTTTAGAGTGTTTAGAGTGTACAGAGTGTACAGAGTATTTAAAGTGCGTAGAGTGTTCAAATTGTTCAGATGGTTTAGATGGTTTATAGTGTTCAAAGTGTTTAAAATGTTTAAGAGTGCTTAGAGTATGTAGAATGTTTAGAGTGTGTAATGTATTTTGAGTTGTTAGAGTGTTTAGCGTGTTTAGAGTGTTCATAGTGTTTAGAGTGTTTAGGGTATTTAGTGTATTTAGAGTGCTTAAAGTGTGTAGATTATTTACAGGGTTTATAGTGTTCAGAGTATTTAGGTTGTGAAGAGTATTTGAAGTGAGTAAAGTGATCAAATTGTTCAGATGGTTTTTAGTGTTTAGAGTGTTCAGATTGTTTGGACTGCTAAGAATATTCAGATTGTTTAGAGTGTTTAAACGTTGAGATTGTTTAAAGTGTTTAGAGTGCACAGAGTGATTAGAGTATTCAAAGTACGTAGAGTGTTCAAAGTGTTTAAAATGTTTAGATTGTTTAGAGTACTTAGAGCATGTAAAGTGTGTAAAGTTATCAAAATGTTTAGATGATTTATAGTGGTTAGAGTGTCCAGATTGTTTACAGTGATTAGATTGTATAGAACGTGCGCGGGAAACTGGTGGCCCACGAGCACTTAGTTTCTAGCTTCCCCCACCATACCTAGGCTTGTTACCTTCCCCCACCACACCTAGGCTTGTTATCTTACCCCATGCATGCGCCAGTCGACGTGCTGAGAAAAGCAGTAGTATAACGGAGAATAGCCTAATGATGGGGGAACAGATTACCAAATAGAAACGAAGGCAGGTTTAGAATATTTAGTGTGTTTAGAGTGTGTAGAGTGTTTAAAATGTTTAGATAGTTTAGATAGTTTAGCGTGTTTAGAGTGTTTAGAATATCAAAGTGTGATCGTAGCCTTCACTGTAATTACAGGATCTCGATAGCGTCATTTAGTCCCCAACGCAAAAGTATCATGGTAGGGAGAATTTATGACACCTTCAAGAGTCCACCGCGATGTTCTCTTTCCCTCTTCGAGGGTTCTTGAAGTTGAGATCAATTTACTAATTTTTATAAATCGATGAGGAACACGGTTAATCATTTCATAATAAAATAAAACTGAGTTGAACTTATAAATAATTGAATATCAAGTGTTATATTCTAATGTTGAAAAGGCTACAAGGAAGTTTCGATCTATGAAGAATCCTTTTAGTAATTTCAAATCTTGTAAAACTAATTAAGTAGATTACGCAGTGAATTATGCGGAAATCATGGAGTGAAAACTTTCAATAAAATAGAAATTAGACAATAATCAGAGGTTTCATACCGTTTCATTGTAAAACAGAGTTATTCAACATGGTCAAATTTGTTAGTAATCCTAAATCGGCGAAGCCCATGAAAAATGGAATAGCCAGCATTGATGTTTACCAACCAGCGATGTTTTCACCACTAACTTGATATAATTAGATATTACGTCCGCCGAAGAATATTCCAAAGAGCGACTTCCGCTCCTTTGCTCGAATAGCTGATTTGATTTCCTAGCGCTTTCACGTGTGGGCAAAGCTGTTACTAATTGCGCGGAAATATTCACAGCCAGTTTCCTTCCGTCTACAACTGCGTTTCCTTGATCGCAACTACCAGTATAGATTTATTTTACTCTTTCTTCCGTCGGATTTTGATTCGTGTCGAATCCCGATCCGTTTGCAAGACGCTTTAGCAGCCGAAGAAAACCAACTTTTCGATAAAGTACCGGGTTCAGAATCGTCTTCGCGCGATGTGCGACTTTGCCGAAAATTATTCATTGCAATTTTAAACTCGCTAATTACGAGGTAGATTTTCTTTCCGAATTAATTTCGTGTCAAGTTAAATAGGACATTATTAACAGGGACCAAAAGTTAACAAAAATTAACAACCAAAAAGAAGAAAGTCCAAAAAGAAGAAGGGATAACAATTATTTCATAGACTAAAATCGTTTTGGTTGTAAATAACGATAATAAACGACCGAAATTTTATTCTCTTGTCTGTAAATGAGCCGTTTATTTTGAAAGTGGCATAAGTCACTTTTTAAAAAAAATCGAGTTAATGGTAACACTAATTACAATTGAACGGTATCTTTTCATTTTAACAAAATTTGCAATCAATATGTTGAAAACTATTGAGATTTGTTCGAGAGAAGTTTTGCTAATTAACGGTATAACAAACATGTTTATTTTGAAAGTGGCGTCAGACGCTATACTCAGGAAATTAATTGCGGGGCTCAGTGTAAAAGAAATAAAAACGTGTGATAAGTGTGTGTGAAGTATTGTTTTGAATTACTTTCAGTATTTTCCAAATGATTACTATAGCGTGATAGCCGCCTGCCGCAAAAAATCCTTCACAGAGTTAATTGTCTAAAAATTCAATGGATACGATTTTACCATGATATTCCCTATAAAATGTTTTATAAACTAACTTTAGATGAAAAAGATGAATTTCTAACTTTGGATTTGTCACCAAAAAGAGGAAGACCTAGGCGTTATTCACAAATAGAAATGGATTCGTTATACGCTGGATCTCGTCCTGCTTCTTCAGCAAAATACAAAGACATGATGGACTTGCTTAATTATATACCCCCAATATACCACAGTTATTTTAAAAATTTGAAACAAAACACGATTTCCGAGGACTTAATCACTCCTATTGAGGACGAAAATTAAATTGAACTGATGTATTTTCATATAAATTACTTATACTTATGTTTCAAAATGTACTAATTATTTTTGTATTTTATGAATATTAAAATAAAAAATACTTAAATCAAACCTTTATATTAAATATGTTCATGGTATAAATTATTATTATATATGTAATTTATTCAACAATTTTAGTAAATCACTGTTCTTTCAAAACATCACTTCGGTAAAATACGTTGGACAAAATTAATATATGTTAGTCATTTTTCTAAACTATTTATTTTGAAAGTGGCTTAAGTCACTTTACCGTAATGAAAAGTGGTGATTTTTTAATGTTTATTCGAAATTATTTATACTGAGAAAAATATCAGTATCCTGAGATAACAAATACAAGTAAACCTTCTCGAAAGTTAGCATCCATATTTTTAAACGTGTTAAAACGCAAACCCTTAAATATATCGACTTAAAAACAAAGTAACTTATGCCACTTTCAAAATATACGGCTCAAATGTCATCGTTGAGAGAAATTCATTTCGATCACTCATAACTGGATTGCGGATCTTTATGCAAAATAAAAATTGTCTGCGTTTTGTTTTTACGTACTCAAATGTTTAACGAGTTGGAATTGATGCATCAAAATTTTTCGTTTCTTTCAATCTGTTCCCTACTATATGTTTCACGTATCCATTGTTGCCATAAATGTATAAAATTCGCAGTCTACTTCATAACATTTATCAGTAAGAGTTTATTGCGAGCGCACGTAACAGTCATCGATGAGAGAAGTTCATTTCAATCACTAATAACAGTTATTTTTAGTTATCCGAAGGAAATTTTTAATAATTATTACTAAATAGTACAACTTTCAAATAATAGGCAATCAATCATGTAAAGTAAATTTTTTATGAAATATAAAATGATAAAACTATCGGGGGAAAAAACGCTGTTTTTCTTACCTGACTCGCAACAGACCGTTCTGGACTGTTTTTCGGAAACTCGAGTCAAGGGAGCTGCGTCGCGTGTCGCATCACAGCGTAGGCTAGCACAGGGAAATTCACAGCAACCCGAAATTTGGCATTCTAGGGAGAATTTGTCGGGAGAAAATTTGGAGAAACTCATGTTTGTCACATCAAATTATGATTATAACAATTCATTTAAAAACTATTATTATTAATTATTATTTTGCGAATGCAATATTAAAAATATTGAATGTTTAATGTTATTAAAATATTAAGAATGTCCTTCATCAATAACTGTTACAAGCGATCGAAATGAATTTTTCTTACTTTCCAACGAGAGAAAAATGTTTCGGTCACTTATAATCGTTCTTTTTAATCAAAAAGTTAAATATATTTTATGTTGATTACCTTAGACTTCAAGGATAATAAACGTTTTATTAATGATTTTTATCGTAGAAAATTTTAGAATAACTGTTATCTTCGGTTCCTGATTATTTATTAGTCTTACATATTAATTTAACGCCTTCTTCCCATTTTACTGTTTAGATACAGAAAAATCTGTAATTTCATTTTAAAATCAGTGAAATATTATTACTATATTTTTGGGAAAATTTACTATCTTGTTAAATCTTTTTAATAAACATTTATTGGTATTTTCTAATTTGGCGCAAGGAGAAAGCAGTTTCAATGTGCAATTAATAAATTGTGCCGATTAGAACAACAAGAAAGCTGCACCTTTCATATTCGATGCAAACGAATATGAGACGATATGTCGGCTGAGCATGTCGCTCGAAATGCTCTTTTATAAACTTTGATAAGTGGGCGCTCTCAGTGGTGAAACTAAAAGTGCGCACAATTTATATTGCAGTTGTTTTTATCTATTCTATCATTTAATCTATCTCTGACGTAAATTTCTTACGTATGTATATATATTTTAAACACATTTTTACAGCATGTTCTGCTCGTGTGATATAATATTTTTTATACAGTATTCTTCCGGATTGCGCATTCTTGGTGACTGCTTATTGGTTTTAGATATCCTTCGCATTTTCCCACAGATTTTCAATTGTTCTTAAATTGCCGTTAATTACCTCACGACCGCTGAATTTTTTTGGAATTTTTGAAGTAGAGAAGATTTCTTTATTTATTTTTTCGAATTCTTGCTCAATTAAACGTTGTTTGATCCTCGTGTTCCAGTAACGCGGCCTCCAGTGACTTAATTACTGTTCCATATTATGCACTTAGGGCGTGTGTGGGCCGCGAAGGATCCCGTTCCCGTACGGCGAGTGACCGTACTCCGAAGGTTAATTTTCCACGATGACGACGAGGTTTGTCACTAATCTTACGAAAATGTCGAAATCAAAATAGTTTGATTCGTTCCAGTTCAATTCGATTTCTTACCACGAGAAATCGTAGTCAGTGCTGATAAAGAAAAAAACTGCATATAGATCAACACAGTTCAGTATTACGTATGAATAGAATTAGCCAGAAATAGTTGAACAACTTAGCATCGACCGAAGAAGAACAATTTTCAGAATGCGTTCCGTCTCGTGAACACCGGGTTGCGACGTTGGATTGCTGCTATTTACGTTTTTCCCGTAAGTCAGGAAGCAAAAGCAAAACGGGAAAATGTATCCGAACACAGGCAGCCTACTATCGACTCAAACTTGGTACGTAACACGAGAAACGGTATTCGTCAATTGCGTTCGCGAAAATGAAAAACACGAGACAGCCTGTCCGCTACGTAAACATACGAGCACATAGAACTCGGCTGAACCAAACCGTACCAAGTTACTCGAGTGGATTCACTTTCGCAAAAGCCGGTTGGTTTCTTTGGATTATTTTTCTCCGGTTGGAAAGTAAAGTCATAAAGTGGAATCGCGTTGTGTTTCAAACCAGTATTTCATTTATATAACAGGCCAGTTTATTAAGTTACAACTGTGATTATGCTCGGTTCGGTAGATTACTATCGGCGCGCTCGGTTCACCGCGGCTGAAAAAGAGAAACGCGCAGGCCGCGGAAACGATCATTGCAAGCGATATAAACGAACTTCGTGAACGGGTCACGGTTACAGGTATCCACCAGCGATTACGTTCGACCGTTTGCTAAACAATCGTGGAACGTGAAACGTGAAATGGCGGTTCGGTGATTAGCAACCGACGGAGCAAGTCATATGGAACGGATTCGACGCCGCCGCCGCCGATGGGACCGGGTGCCGCGGAGTTTCAAGCGATCTGTAATTCAGAGAGCCGAGACCCTGGACACGCATGTTGTTTCAGGATAATGCGATATACACCCGCGTCGATATTTATGTTCACACGTAAGGGTCTATTATAAATGACCAAAAATGAAGTTAATGGCATAAGTGTAAGAGCTTGTTTATCGTGTAAATATGTTTATCGAAGTTTAACAAAAAGAAGAAGCTACATGAAATGTAAACTAATTCCTATACAGATACAAAATTATATAAAAAAGCAAAATGTTTAACGTAACCGAAGACGGAAAGTATGTTGACATGGCGATTTAATGTACATCTTACATTATTGTAATTTTTTTAGTATGGAGTTTGATATCTTTTGACTCTTATTAATTCTGAAAGGCCACTTGTGTGGAATACTTCTAATTAATTTTTTCAGTGCAGTGGAACTTAATTCGTTTCATTTTTTCTTCAGTACTTCTATAAATTTTGATTTTGTGTATCTTTCAGTTATTCGACGATCTAATGCCTCCCACAAATGCTCGATCAGGTTCAGATCGGGGCTTTGAGATGGTCATGGGAGCAAATTTATACTATTAGCTACAAAAAATTCTTTTGCAATCCTTACCGAAAAACGAATGATCTATTTCTTTCAAATTTATGCATCGAAGGAAACAAATTCTTCTGTAATAATTCAACATATTTGGAGCCGATCAGTTTCCGTTCAATTATTGCAAAATTTCCAATTTGATCGTTTTTAAAACAGCCCCATATCATAATGGAACAACCTCCATGTTTCACGATTAGAGTCACAAGAGTCGGTTTAGACGCATCTTTTAATTCCCTCCATACATATTGTCATCTTTTACTTGACTTCATTTCAAATTTCGATTCATCGTACCAAATAACTGTTTCCTAGAATAAAATTGGCTTTTTATAATATCCCTCAATAAATCTTAAACGCTTCGCTGCGCCGACTTTCGAAATATATGACCTTTTTTGTGATATACGGCCATACAAATTGCTTTCATTTATACGAGATTTTATTTGCGTAATTCTAATGGACAAACATAAATTTCCTTTCAATTCTCTGGCCCTAAGAAATGGATTTTTTTTAACTTCTCGAACTATTTGTTTGTCTTGATGAATGGTTGTCTTTCTCCTTTTTCCAGTTCCAGTTAAATTTTCTGATCTTCCAGTAATATTCATTTATTGAAATGACTTTTTTACACCTTCTCTTGAAATGCTCAAGTCCATAGCAATATTTTTCAATGATTCGCCATTTGCTCGATGATTATAAATTTGTACTAACTTTCGGAATTTCGTAAGAAATAGCCTATTATGATATGAAATATGTACACAAGATACATCATTTAAACTCCTTTAGATATAAAAAACGTACAAATAACTAACTGCAAGTCTAATATTCTCATGAAAAAATAAAATTTGATACATGTCAACTTACTTTCCGACGGTAGGACAATTCAAGAATTACACTTTTAATTGAAAAATCTAGAGCAATGTTAACAGTTCGGTTTCTTCTTCGGTACTGATGCATTGTCGATATGGAGGAAAAAATAAACGACAAAAGTCAAACACTAAATATGAAACAGAGGAGAGATATACGACAGAGATAGGTAAGAATGTTTAAAAATTGAAGGTGCCAATATAAATACCGACGCGAGCGTAGGTGACAGCGTATACAGATGAGTGAAAAAATATTCGTACACCTCTTAAAACGGAATAATTTGTTTACAATAGGGCAAAAAATTATTTTCAAAAATTATGGCATGGTAAAAAAAATTAAGAAATGATGTTTTTTCAACTTTTTTTATCTGAGTTTGTAACGAAAATTTAAAAAATGCTTTTTGTAGATCCCATATATGCATACATATAACATACTGAAACATATATGCATACTGAATGTTTCATCGAAATCAATCGACGCATAGTCAAGCTACAGTCACTGAAATATGTAAAAGTCACATACCTGTTTTTGATTAAAATTCAAAATTTTTTAATTCTTTTATCATGTCAACAAATTGCAATTTTTGAGAATAATTTTTTGCCATTGTCTAGTAAACTAATCACTCTGAAAGCTTGACAAAATTTAGACCGCTTGGTCTAATTATAAAAATATTATTCTATTTTAAAAGGTGTACGAATACTTTCTACACTCACTGTACTTGGAACAGCTGTGTGCTGCACGGTAATCACAGGCACGGCGATTGCAAACATGAATCGGCGATATCTTGAACATCGAAAGTTCTCTCGTGCGAGCTATAATGCTAAAGGCGGGTATACATCTGAGAGTAAAACTGTCGCGAGTTGCTCTCGAGAGCTCTTCTCGTAAATGGATACAGTCTTGACAGTGACTGTCTGCGAGTATCGCAGAACTCTCCGCTAGCGGCCATGTTGCCGCTTGCTCTCAAATGGATACGCTATTGGAGAGCCATGTATGTACTCTCAGAATACGACGTTGGTTCGAATTTTGAGAATAGTTCTCCGCGAGTTGCGCAGCTATCATGTTGGGTTATCGAGATTTATTGTTCCCAATTTGAGATTGTACGTGTAGCAGAAAAGATGAAGAAAATGCATTGTACAAATCTAAATTCTAGGCTCAGTTTAACCCTTTCGCGCCGAGCGCCGCATATATGCGGCATCCACTCGACGACCTGTGGGTACGAGCGTCGCATATATGCGGCATCGAAATGAAGTGTACACAGAAGACGCGGATGTGTAATTTGTAGCAAAAATGATAAAAGAACGGATTCGCGGTACGAGTGCAAAGATTGCGACGTTGGCCTTTGTATAGATCCTTGCTTTCAAATAAATCGCACACAATCATATTATTAGTTTTCACATATTATTATATTTTAATAATTTTCGTCTCGTTATCAATTATATTAAACGTTTAATCGTTAGGTTTTGTAATTATACAAATACCTATGTTATCTATAATTTCGTGAGTCTTTTTAAATTAAAGATGTAAATATACTTGTTACATCAGAGCAACGATTGTTTTATTCGGCACAGTTATTATTCAATACTTGAACAACATATATACAGAAACCACGCGCGCCGTGCATATTTCCGGAGCGAGTTTCCGTTCGGTGACGGTGCTTCGGCGGATGGAGCTGCCGTAGCGAAAGGGTTAACAAAGTCCTAAGATATATATCTTATATTTTGCCTGATTTTCAACTCGATTGCAATGTTCGCAGAAAAGTTGTTTAAACATTTCCTAGTAAACTAGTTTTAACACGTTAAAAAATTTTGTTAATTTAATGTAATTAGGAACAAATTAATTCGTTTTGAGAGGTATCCATTGCTTTCACAGTAAATTCTATTTTGAAATAATGCTGCAAGACTACGGTGAAAGGGGAATGAAAGAGGGGAGGGAGGTATCTTTTCACACTCGGGGGATAGGAGGTCATAAATGGAGACCTTAAAAATGCAGTGCATCGCTGTTTATAGGGTACTGTTTTTACTCATAAAACCCTGATAACCAGATGTGTGAAAGTTTACGCTAAACTTTATGATTTTTATATACAGGGTGTTCCACAATTATTTTAACAGCCGAAAATGAGGGGTAGCTGAGGTCATTTGAAGTAACTTTTTCCTTTGCGAAAATATTCTACGAGACTTTGTTCACGAGTAATTAACGAAAAACACTGACCAATGAGAGGCGAGCTCGCCTAGCGCTAGACGGCCGAGCCAATCAAGGGAACTGGGCTTCCACCGCTCGTTGGCTCGGCCGCGTTGCGCTAACCGAGCTCGTCTCCCATTGATCATTGTTTTTCGTCAATAACTCGTAAACGAAGCTCCGGATTGCATTTTCGCTAAGGAGAAGGTTACTTCAAATGATCTCTTAGGAACCCCTCATTTCTCGGAAGTACCATAATTTTGGGAAGATCTCCAGAAACCCCGTTTCTAGGAACGCGAGGGTTAATATTGGGATATCTTTTAAAACGGAATAACTTTTTTATAACTGGACCAAACTACTTGAATTGTTTTAGATGATTTTTTTAAAGATTTTTTACATCATCTAAACAAATTCAAGTTCGTTTAATCAAGGTCTAATAAAATTATTCCGTTTTAAAAGGTGTCCCAATATTAAGTTGACCGTCTGCACATAGTCTTATCAACATAAAATAAATAATAAAATTCATATTCTAAAGAAATTTATGAATGAAAATGCAACCATGGAATACAATAGCTAAATAACAATGTTTTAAAATCAATTTATTTTATTTATTTATATTTTATTTAACAAGTCATTTACGATTGATGCGAATTAAATGATAACTAATTAAGAATTAATTAAGAACAATTTAACAACAAATTAGCGACCAATTGAAAATTAATTCTTAGGTTTCATTTCTATGTACATATGCTCTTATTATCGCGAAACAGTTAATAAAATTATACAGTTACAAAATACAAATATTACATATGGAAGAATAAATATTCAATATACAATATAAATGGATTTTTAAAAATCTTAATTTTGGTACTATAAATTTGATACTCTTGTAACAAACAATTAATAATTACAAAAATCACTCTAACTACTCCAATAGCATCTAGTGGCAGTACATTCGTTTCGCATATTACGAAACGAATTGAAATTGCTGAATTCTACTAAATTTATATAAAAACTCGAGAATGTGTGAAAATAAAAGTAGCTAATAAAACAAGCCGACGAAAACAGATATTATCAAAATGAAATCTTGCAGAATTCAAATACACGCTTTCAAATAACACTTACTCCCATCAGCAATCAGTTAAATTAAGAAAATAAGAGTACTGTAAATTGCAATTTGATATTTCAATCATTTCGAGGTGGGCATCTTTGACATCGTGTAGCAGTGTGAATCAATAAAACGACGCCTGAGATAGAAGACTCGTCGGTGGCAAAACCAGGTCGGCATCTACTAAAATGTAAAGTACCGGTATCGTACTGGTATTTTTCGGTTGTACCTTCGAAATCATATAAAAACCGAAATACAAAAATATCGATGTATTTACTAGTATAATAAGTTAATAAGTCATTTTTTAGCAGAATAAATCTTTGGTTAATGAACAATAGTTCTCGGTTGAACTTATACCCCCCCCCCCCCTTCCAAACTCTATACAAGTTTTCGACACATATCATGTCATTTTATTCGTTTTGACATGCTGATTACGAAACGTCGTCATTATTTTTAACGGAAATGAATAGTTTTCGAGATACTCTAGATTAACTTCTGCTACTATCACCTGAATTCTGCATATACATATCTACGCGTGAACGATGGCACCGCGCTGCGGCGCGTATACAGTAATTTCTCCCAGAAATGTTCGGAGGTTAGAATTGAAACCGGCAGATCTGAGAATACGCGATACTTCAAGTTTCGCGGCTCGTTTTTATAAAAACTCGAGGCAGTCGGCGAAAAAAGGCAGCGACCAGCATGTAGATGTACACTTATATGAATACATACATAATAATGCTAAAATAAAAACGATGACTTAAATTTTGTATTTCTTATTTTTTGCCACGATTCGAAGGCAATTTGGAGGCCGCATGCCACCATTCAAAGACAATTTGGAGGCTACATGACATGATTCGAAGGTAATTCGGAGACCACATTCCACGATTCGAAGGCAATTCAGAGGCCACGTGCCACGATTCGAAGACAATTCGGAGGCTACATGACACGATTCGACGATCACGTACCTACCACTTACCTTGTAGCTCCGCGTTTTTTTTTTTACGTGATTCACATCCAAACGGACCATTTGTGTTGTCTTCTGGGAATTCGCGTCGCGTGCCGCATCACACGCTTGCCGACTCCGTCGACTCTTAGCATCGACATAGCAATAAATTACATTGGCGTAGAAATAACACAGAGAAATTCACAGCAACCCGTAATTTGGCATTTCCGGGAGAAATTACTGTACATGCAGCATGGGCCCCATAATTTTCTCACTTTTCAGCGCGGCGGCAAGCGAGCAACCTATACGCATCTTGCATTCAACAATTTAACATTATTTTATAGAATTTACTAGTAAGTAGAACTAGAATTGGTCTGGGTTAGATTCTTTTCGAGCATGCAATCATTACGATTCTCACATTAAACAGTTTAATATAATGTTTTAGAATTTACTAGTAAGTGGAATTGATGTTGGTCTGATTAAGTTTTTTGTTTACGATTTCGTACGTATTTCGACGGTTTTTACATTCGACAATTATTAACCCTTTGCGCTCCTATGTCGAATGAGACTCGACATTGACTTTTGCATTAATAGTTTATTTTCATGATTCGCATTGTATTCATAAATAATGTCACAATTACGTGGTACGTAGAACAATTGTGATATTTCTAATTCTAGTTAGGTTGCAAAGTTACGTACGGTAGTATGCTGGGATCGTGTTATATCAAATTCGGAAATAAATGGAAGGCAAAGTGACTTTGGAAGGCATAAAGACTTTGAAACACAAAAGGTCAAAAATCTCAGAAATTCTAGTTTTGAAATTTCTTCGGATGCATTAACAAATTAAGATAACAAATTATATTTACACGTGTCTTATACATGACTATGCATCCCTACAAAGTGAATTCGGTCATACAAGTTGCAAAAAAAAACACATACAATAAACAAATTCTTAAATCCTGTACAATAAAGATATAAAACGACATCGATCATAAATAAATAATAACTTAAAAAATGTCAAACTTCTTGAAAAATATTGTTAAACAACAGAGATATGAAATTAGTAACAAAAATTGTTTTTAAATTTATTTTTATAACTTTTTAACTTAATGCTATAAGACGTCCAAATATTTATGAGGCGTGTTGAAAAAGAAACTTTAGCCTCGGACACAAAAATTAATCTATAGTTTACTTTGGACTGAGATTCGAAAATATCAGATTACGTTTCCGCCGGTTTCGTCAGCGCGCACCGACGGTGATGTAAACTGTATATCAAAGATACCGCGATATATCATAGCCGGTGTCGTTAGAACACACCGCGCTCTGAATGACCGACAATGATTGGTGGAGAAGACGACACCAAAAAGGGTATTAACCAAAAGGGTATTATAAGCAGGCGATTTTCAGTTGCCGGTCTCTCAGTTGAATTTGGTCGCTCAGTCATCTTCGTACATATACCTTCTCTCAAATAAAAGTAAAATAAAGCTTTTTAAGTAAAAGAATTAACATCATATTTATTTGAGAAATAATCCAAGCCATAATCCCAATAAGGCGTGAAAATTCGATGCTTTTTTTTATATTTTTTCAATTATGTAGGTAACGTTTTATACTAGATCGAAAGTTGATTGCATTTCGCGACATTTATATACTCTATGTTAGGGCCGTACGAATGTGTCGTACGGTGCGCAGATTGAAGGTTGCTCCTCCAAATGCTGCGCCTCCAACGTCAACTTAATGGCGGTGAAGTTGATTTGTAAAAAAGGTTAAACTAGGTTGAAAACGTAAGGCAACACAGTTTATTTGAAGAAGGTCCAGGGGTTTACAGTTGTGTGTGAGAGTGATTGACCATCTCTGGTGAGAGTTACCGACAAGACTGACTGTCTCGACAAATTTTGGGTTGCAGGTTGACTTGCTCGGGGTGGAGTCAATTTTGTGCGGCCAATTTTTGGAGCCTGATTGGCTTCACCCCCAACCTGCCCCCACTTCCGAAGACGTTGCTCTAGGGCCTTGAAAAAAGGGCAAGTCGACGGAAGGCAGTTGGAGACCACCTTGGGTCTCCGGCTAAAGTACAGCAATAAAACTATTTCCCTTTTTTTACTTTACCGGTTCTAACCGGTAAAGCAAACGGTAAAAAAATGTCGTTACAGCGGGTCGTCGTTGTAAATCCGAAATATTTGAACCTTGTCCCGTAGGGTTCGGTTTATTTTATTGGTCTGTCAGGCACCTTTTCTCGGGGTCGTAGTTTAGACCCCGTAGGCCCTCAAGTGACCTGACAGATTATTCGGTGTTGATCCGTCCAGGACGGAACACTCTACTTTAATATACTGTAAAGGATTCTTTCCCTCCAATGTATATTTATATGTAAAAGTTGAAGTTGTACCAGTATCCAAATACTTTTGCGAGTAACTGTATATACAGGTTGCTTGTTAGTCACCGTGCTGTGGAGTAGAAAAGTGTGAAAACCATACAACATATGTACTTACATGCCGTCACGAACACGGACGTGTGTCTAGATCAGGGCTCGGAATTAATCAGCACGCAACGTGAGGATTGCGAGGGAGTCAAGAGGCGTAGCCCTCGCGATCCTTACGTTACTTGCTGGTTAATTCCGAGTCCTGCTCTAGACTGTTTGGATCAGAACTGTTCAACAGTTTGCCAGTACAGCAGTACACCGCTCCCGAGGGCAACGGTGTCCCTTCCTTTGCTTCCGATGGAAGTCCCTACCAGTAATGATACGGTATTGGCTGAAGATGGTGGCAGAGATCGACTGTAGGTTACGTGGAGATCGAGTGAAACAGAATGAGCGTCGGACGATCATCATAGGTCCTACTGACGTAGGCACTAACCATATGACCACACTCCGCTAAGGCGTTTGTCCTTAGCTTTACCCCGTGGTTTTGCCCTTTCCCCGTCGCGAGGCCTGTTGAACAGCTCTCGTCTAGACATTAGACTCGAGGGTATCCAAAAAAAGTATTCAAATGAACTGACTGCCCGCTCTACCTTTCGCAGATGTCAACAAACTGTACAGTAAATTCTCTCCAATTGTCCCACAGCTTGAAAAGAAAATTGGACAATTTGGAAAGAGGTGATACCATTATTCGAGCCTTATGGCTCATTTTTATAGTTGTTGAGATTCGGCAACTATAAAAACGAGCCGCGAGGCTCGAATAATCGTATCTCCTGCTCCCAAATTGTCCATTTAAATTTACAAGCTTGAGGGACAATTGGAGAGAAATATTATTTACTATTTATATATTTTATTATTTACTATTTATTTACTATTTATTATACTATTCCGAAATGGTAGCGGAATACAATTCGTTGACACCTGCGGGTGTGGTTGATCAATTTGAATACTTTTTCTGTATCCACACGTATACTACGTACATCTATAGGTATACATATGTATACGGTGACCATGTAGCAGCAGGAATTTTTCGCGAATATATCAAGAACAATTCGATTCCGCCGATAATGACAAATTCATTTCACGTTCAGAATGTCAAAACGAACAGAATGGCGTAGTATGTAACGTGTCGAAAGAAGGGATGGAGGGGCAGAGGTAAAGTCTTGTCGAGTTCTCTCAAAATGAAACATGAAAATTATAATTCGCACGACGATCCACCGTTTACTTATCGTACTCTTAAGAACGATATTAGTAAAAATTCTTTCGTGCAATGCTTTTGAAGTATACCGCAAAGAATTTTGGACAATTTTGTACGCCACTATGTATACATACGTAATTCGAGACATACGAATATATTGGGTTGACAACTAAGTAATTGCCGATTTCAGTTATAGATGTCTCTCACTCCCATTTTTATGATATCCGTAAATGTTATATTATAAAATTATTATTATTATTATTATTATTATTATTATTATTATTATTATTATTATTATTATTATTATTATTTATGTTTTTTTCAACAAACAATGAAACTAGACTCATTACACGTGTCAAAATACTCTTACAAATTTTCATACGGCTTCTATTTTGAGTTAATATTCCTAAACGTAATCTCTTTTGGCACCATGCATCCTGATAAATAGAAGTCCTGAAAAGATTTACTTTGCTGTTCGTAAAAATTAACACACAATTCTTTCTGGCATGCAGAATGGATATTAGGCGTAACATTTGTTGTGGCAACATGTCAGGACTGGATTAAAAATCTTCTTATCTGCAATTTGTCTACTTGAATTTTCATACAACATCGCTCGAGTTCTCCGTCTTTTGCTATAATTATTGGGTTGGCAACTAAGTAATCGCCGATTCCAGTTATAGATGTCTCTCAATCCCATTTTTATGATATCCGTAAATGTTATATTATAAAATTATTATTACTATCATTATTATTATGTTATTTTTTATTATCCGCGAATGTTAGCAACTGGACAAATTGAATGCAGCGGTCAAGGAAAAGCGACTAGAATTGGTCAATCGTAAAGGTGTCATTTTCCACCAGGACAATGCTAGGCCGCACACATCTTTGTCCACTCGGCAAAAATTGATGGATATTGGTTGGGAATTGATGTTACACCCACCATATAGCCCTGATCTCGCGCCATCGGATTACCACTTATTTCGATCCCTGGACAACTCGCTTCGTGGTAAAACTTTTAATGATGATGACGCTGTAAAATCTCACTTAACTCAGTTTTTGGCCGAAAAGGATCAGACTTTCTACGAGCGTGGAATTTTCAAGTTGTCAGAGAGATGGCAAAAGGTCATCGAACAAAATGGAAAATACATTACAGATTAAACTTCATTCCAAGTATACTGTTCCTGAAAGAAAGGAACAACATTATTTTACTATGCAAAACGTTCAAGCTTTGTCGTAACTCAGCTTAACAGGTCCTTGTTTCGTCGGCTCCCTTAAATACTCATCCAAAATCACGTTCCTCCCGCTTCTCTGCATAGTCGTTGCAAACACGATGACGAGACACGCGGAGTTCGTGGCGACTGTATCAAGCATTCGATTAAAATTGTGACCGTGTCGGAAACGGGAAGACACGCGTTGTTTGCGACGTATGCGACGCGACGCGAGACATAACGGTTTACCGTCTGTTGCCATTAAAAATACAGCAACACGACGCGACGCGACGCGCGGGACGGTTTACGTGGCTCACAGTTTCTCCACTGCCGTTCGATTAATGCCGGGTAGAAAAAGTTTACTTTCAATCGCGTAGCATTTAACTCTACTGGCTAGCTCTCACGTGGAACTTCACGTGAACGTGGTAGGTAGCTGCCAGCTGACAACCTGGTACTGAACAATCGCAATCTACAACCGAAGGGCTCGCGATAGAAACGGTGAATGTGCAAGAGCTGAAGAAAAAAGTGAAAACATTACGATATTCGTATATTTAAGTAACACATTTGTTAAAAAGAAGAAGTACATACATTTTGACCGAAAAATTCCTAAAATCATTGTTAGATTTTCTTAGATCATTAACACTAGATTTACGGAGCACAAATAACAGCTGTTTTATATTAATTTATAAAAGTAACAATAAGACATTTATTCTGAATTTTAACAAGTGTTATTGTAACATTTGCCGTAAGTAACATATAAATTGAACAAATAACTCATAAATGTATCTTTACGATGTGAATAATCGTAAATTAAAAAATTAGCGACCCGTCATTTTGACGGGTTCGCGTGGATTTAGCGTTGATTAGGTGCGGTCCTATAAAAATAACGAGATATCAAGTCACTCTGATGTTTAATTGGTGATTTATAGACTGCAGATCTTCGTGCGAAATAAAAATTCTGTAAGTTAATTGTTAGGAATATAAGTTATATGAAAACGTCTTTCTTCTTTCAATAATCATAATAAGTTGAAAATAATGTAACATAATTCTTGAATTCTTTCAATATCGTTTTGTTATTCGACATACTCATTTTTGTCATAAATGTATAAAAATCCACAGTCTAGTGATTTGTAATGGTCGAAAAAGTGGTCTATGAACATTTTTATTTATTTTTATGTTTTCGAAGAGATTTTATTACAAAGAAATTATATATATTTATGTAATACTGCGTTAATAATAATACTGTAATATAATAAATAATAATAACACTGCATTGTGTAGCATATGTAATTTTTCTTATTGAAAAGGAAATAAAAAAAGAAAAATCGTCTCATAATTCCGGCGCATCCGGATCTATTCTGCTTTTTTAAAACGAGAAAACGTGGAAGTTTTTTCGAGTTTGGCTACAGGTGAAACTGGAACTTAGAAAGAAATGGCTAGAATTTAAAAAGTTCGCAATAATTTAAGAGAACGATCGACAAAGTAGTTAGAAGAATGATTAGAATGACTTTAATGCTATCATTCGGAAGTGATTGGTATGCAAAAACAAGTGGAATGGATGTAGTAGTTCGACTCTGCTACACACGAAATATTCACTAAGAAACCAAGCCACAATTATTCGACATCACCGAAAGTTCCTCGAACTTAATTTTATCTCCATCGATCGGAGATGAAAAGACACGTGTAATTCCACGGGTGTTCGCAGAGTCTTCTTAAAAAATTTCCAGTCGGGAATATTCCTCTGAGAACCCGTACAGCCCAATTTAGGATCGTCGTCCTGAATGGATCCCAAAATGCGTTAATTGCATCTCATTGTTAGCACTGCGCAATTCTTCTCTGGCAACGTTAAAATGCTATGTGAACTGTTTCGCTGAGGGATTGTACATATATGTGCTGTGCTCGATACAGAAACGAAGAATGCAGCAACAACGACTCGTCCGAACAGTTTGTCCAAGTCTTCGTGAGACGGAAACGCAGAATTTTGTTGGCATAAAACGTAAAGAATAGGCTAAGGTTGTGATACTGAGCAGAATAATATTCTTTCGAAAAGACGGTTTCTGTAATTCAAAATTCAACATCGATTGTTTCTGTGATTAACACTCGATTTACAGAGCACAAAATACAGCTGTCTTATATTAGTTTATAAAAGTAACGATAAGAAATTTATTCTGATTTTTAACAAATGTTATTGTAACATTTGCCGTAAGTAACATATAAATTGAATAAACAACTCATAAATGTGTCTTCACGATGTGAATGATCGTAAATTAAAAAATCAGCGACCCGTCATTTTGACGGGTTCCGCAAATCTAGTGTTAAACTGTTGATAAGTCCAGTCGACTCGTGAATACCATTCAAGCGTACGATGACTGCAAATAATTCAAGGCTAATTGTTTAATACGTAGGGTTCGTTTCGACGCAATCATCGAACGTTATTACCTACCGTTCATTGAACTCTCTATCGTTTTTGCATATATTAGATCGATTGCCATGAACGATCCGACAAAAGTCTCGTCCCAAATAACTCGACACAATTCCGAAGCAAGAGTCGGCGGCCATGGAACAATGTTCTCAATAATACCGGCGTATCGTACACAACGTGGCGCAATAGACGTTATTGTTACTAAAGGTTGCGAGAAGGTAAACATTATAGCGCTGCTTAATCAGGCGCGATGCAATTTGCTAGAGTAAGCATAGTACAGTACTTGACACGTCCGAGGTCCGTGATAAAGCCAAGTGGACAGACGGTGGCAATAGATACCGCAGAAAATTTTCGAATCAGCTTTTAGATATGCATTGAAGTTCGAAACTTCGCTTCGTTACAACCGACTCGTAACCATTTTAACCGCGTACTTACTCCATTTTGTATTTCATAATAATTGTGTCTGTTTTAAGCTATGCACAGGCATGACACAACACGTAAATATAATAATATATAATATAATATAATATCATTATATATTATAATATAATTATTAATATTATTAATATTATAATATAATATTAAATATTAAAAAAGTAAATAAATATATAATAAATATATAATATTAAATATACACTAATAATGTAAATATATAATATAATAATAATAATGTTGATTTCGTAAAACTTCATTTGAACGCGTTTCTAAGATTTTGCTCTTGATAGTAGAAATTCATATTTCCATAAATGACAGTAATCGATTTATCGATAAATTGACTTCAGATTCCATACATTTAACACAAAAGTTAGCAGACCAAACGTAAAAAACAGTAAAAATATTCAAAGAACTGAGAAATATTTCGACACTGTTTTCGGACTCATCGAAATATTTGTCCGAAATGAAACGAATGGCGATGTAGCTTCCGTGTCTAAAATCCACAGTCCATTGACGAATCATGGGGACCGTTAATTGATTCCCGTCGATTTACGGTAGAATATCGTGGAGCGATTCTTTCGAAATCGTCGAATACAAAAAATCGTTCACACTCGCGTAAATCCGTGACATTTGTCATTGATTTTCTCATAATTAATTGGCAAACTATATTTCTTCGTCGCTCGGACATTTCCGAGTCAACGCATTCGTGACAAAAGCGAGCAGACGATATTCACGAAATTTTATGCGATGCAATGTTATGTTCAACTTATTAATATCATCGTCGCAAATGGGAACGTAGCATTTGATGAATTCGCAGAACGATCCTGACTACAACTCGTAAGACATTTTCCACGAAAAAACGATCGCTTAGCATGCGCTTTTAGCGAGTCGCTCGGTTACAGGAAGCTGGATCAAGGATCTAAGCCGCGCCAGCGCCGGGAAAGGAGAATCTCGCGGTACGTAAAACGCAAGAAAAGAGAAAAATGTATTCTAGGTGCGCCCACCATTGTGCTGCCGGCACTGAGTTCTCGCATTCGATTACGAGAGACGAGCGGCCGAGCCACTTGAGGAGCGAGCGAGCGAGCGAACGAACGCACGAGCGAGCGAGCAAGCAAGCAAAGTGAGCAAGCCGGCGAATGGCTGCAGTGGGCAATACCGTGGAATGGAATGGAACAGAACGGAATGGCAGGAGTGTTACAAAATATCAGCTTTCACCATATCAGCGTGCTACACTGTACACAGCCAGAGTCGGTGAACAGTGCGCGACATGTTTCTCCTTCGTCCTCGTCGCCGATTGTCATCGGTATCGTCATCGCCGTCTCTGAAACTATGATTGCTGCTCGTTCCGCGTTCGATACACCCAGTGATGATCCACTCTGGTTTATTGCAGCCACGGTAATCAATGCGAATCATTCGCGATCGTCTACAGTCATTTTCTTTCGTACTAATTACTGTCAACGGGAATTTCGTTGCTTTTTGTATCGATAGACTTGTCGTGAACTTTCCGTTCACCGACAATAACCGATGTTATTATCTTAAAGCAGGGCTCGGAATTAACCAGCACACAACTCGAGGATCGCGACGGCTACGCCTCCTGTGTCACTTCGGGAGTCTCACTCCCCAACGATCGTCTAAAAGTTACATATGCACATACAAGGTGTCCAAAATTATGTTACTTCCGGGAACTGAGGGGTTCCTGAGGTTGTTTGAAGCAGTTTTTTCCTTTACAAGAATTTTCTTCGAGGCATCGTTAACGTTTTATTAATGAAAAACACTGACCAATGAGCGATGACCCCGGCTGGCGCAACGTGGTCGAAGCCCAGTTCCGCTCATTGGCTCAGCAGCCTTGCGGTAGCTGATCTCGTCTCTGATTGGCCACTGTTTTTCGTTAATAATTCACAAACGAAGCCGCGGATTGCATTTACGTTAAGGAAAAAGTTACTTCAAACGACTACAGGAATCCGTAATTTCCAGAAAGTAACATAATTTTGGAACACCCTGTATAAAGCAACAGGCACTCGCGCCTGAGGTGATCCGTGTCGAAATAGGTGTCCGCGGGGAGCAAGACGCGCGACGGGAGTCAGGAGGCGTAGCCCTTGCGATCTGACTGTTGCGTGCTGGTTAATTCCGAGCCCTGTTCTACAGGAAACGCAGGTGTATACGGGGTGGGACATTTGACACGAGACACCTTGTTTTTGACAATAAAAGAAAAAGTGTCGCATTAATCTTTAATTTGTTATAACTCATGAAAAGATCTACGAAAGACATCTTTTACATTTTTGTTATAGGCTCAGATAAAAAATATTAAGAAACGAGTGTTTTTTTCTTTTTTATTGCCATTCCAAGTAATAGCAAAATTAAGAAAAAGAGGATTTCAGTCATTGTATAGTAAACTAGTCCCTCTAATATGTTTAAACAAATTCAGTTTAGTTTTAAAAAAGTTACTGCGTTTAAAAAGGTGTTTCTTAACTTTTGTCAGTGAGTGTACATTAGGGTCGAGCTTAATTACTCTTGGCGAAATAAAAATTTTTTAATTTTCTTCGGGACATCCCGTAGGATTGTCCGAAAACATTGTCTTATCAAAATTCTAGATCGTGCCTCGACCGTGCCTCGTCGAAATTTGCAAATTTTTTGTTTTTCGAAATTGTTTCTCTTCATTATAGTACATCTTAAATAAAAATATAATTAAATCAGGTACATGTTTACACCTCGTTGAATTTGTCTTTTCATAATTTATAACGATGCGGAAAGAAAATATAAGGTTAATGCGAACAAAAATCATGACTTTAGTATCAAAAAATTTAACAAAAATCTTTTCATCTTTCATCTTTCATCTCATTGAACAGTATACGTTATTGTTGCCACAGCAAGATGGAAGAGATTTCCAAAATGCGAGGGTTCTTGTCTTGATTTGAGAATTTCACAAATCTTGTATTCGTTAAAGTTCTTTTATTTCAGAACATATTCTGCAACTTCAAAGAGGATTCTGATCTTCCTCGGCGAAAAGTATTGGGGGTTGAAGTGATCTTAGAAAAAAATGTTTCCAATACAAGTTAGTCGGTATTTAGTCGACTACATATAGAAAAATAAAAAATTTCAAAAATCATTGTTTGTCGACTAAAAGATACGGTCACCTCGACTTCTTTAAATGACACTGCTGATGAAAAAATGAATTCAACGAGCTGCTATGCTATGATCTTCAAATGAATTTGACTTCAGCAATTTAGGCTTCAACAACAGAGGTTGTTTATTATAAAATTTTCCTGAAAAATTATCTCTAGGTTATCTCTAGATCAAAAATAACAATTACTTGGAAACTTCTGTCGATTAAACGATCTGATGTTCGGTTATGTTGACATTTGCAACTAATTTGTAATTTGCTTACACGACTGGAATTGTGCTAAGAAGAAATGGACTGCACTTCTAGCACTTATTGTAAATTGATTGAAATAATATAGCTTTCGATATTAACGCTTTTGTTGTTCGACCCTGAATTGACGCAGTCAAGGTCAGCCGAAGGTCATAGTATAGTGGGTCTTCGAATTGATTTTTTTATCAGCAATAATCTCACGAAGTCGAAAATACAGGATCCCGTTTAAAAATGTCAAGGTAAGCTTAACTTTTAGGCGAAAGACAATAGTTTTTGAAATTTGTTACATTACAATATGTAGCCGACTAACTTTTTGTAAACTCTTTTTTTGTCAGATTGTCGAAAGTGCCTAAAAATCATGGTGACATGATATACGCTGTATTTTTTTTTATAGTGTTTGTTTTTTATGTCCAAAAACTGTTTTACATTTTGGGTAACAATGTATGATATATATATGGATATCAAGACTTCAAAAGAACAACATGGAAATTGGGAAATACTCACGTTTCTTAATTTTTTTATCTGAGTCTAGGGAATATGTCCCAGTTTCCGTGCCTGTCCCATTTTATTGCTCCCGGATTAAAAACCTATAGGAAAAGAAAAGTTTTATATATTATTATATATTATTATATATTGATATATATAATAAAAAATAATAATAATAAATAATAATAATATATAATAATATATTATTATTATTACCTTCCCGTGTAATAACCTTACATGATGATAGGTAAACATGATAGAAAATATAGATCATCAATTTATAGATAGAACTTTTCTTTTTCTATACATTTTTAATCCGAGAACGCGGAAATTGCGACGAGGACGGAAATTGGCATATCTACCCTATAACGAAATTTTTAAAAATGCATTTCGCAAATCTCGGTAACTTGTATGCATACTGAAAATTTCATCAAAATCGGTTAACACAGAGTCAAGTTACAAGCGTTGAAAGTCTGCAGATTTCTGACGCTTATTTGTTGAAAGTGACAAAAATCGGAACAAAATTGTGATTTTCACGATCTTTAATTCTTTACAGCTTATGTCAACGTTGACCAATTTCTATGGAATTTTTAGTGTGCATACAAGTTACCGAGATTTGCAAAACACATTTTCTCAATTTTCGTTACAGGTTCAAGTAAAAAAGTTAAAAAAACAACAAATTATTCTTTTGCTTTCTGTAATTCCAACCAATTGCAATTTTTGGAAACAATTTCTTAGCCGTTGTCTAGTAAACTAATCTCTCTAATATCTCAAGAAAGTTAGATCGTTCGGCCCAATTATAAAAAAGATTTTCATTTTAAAAGTCGCTCGAATATTTCCGCGTTTCTACTGTGCTGCTGGAAAAATCTGATGCGATACTGTATGTCCTAATTTCAAAATTGTTGCACAGCTTCCAAAATCGACATGTAGCTATCCCTGGCTCGGTATTATCGATGCCGATTTCTAATGGAACAGTAACTAAAAAATCGATAGAAAACTTGTGTTGAAAGGTTTAATACGTCATAGACGAAATCACGGAGATTTTCAGTAGTTTTTCAACTTCTCTTGATGTAACTACTATTGGTAATCTCTTCACCTTCTCTGATCCCCTTAATGATGGTAATAGCTTTCCGGCTCAGTGCACCGTCGTTGCATCAAGCTGTCTATTATGAAATTCCTTGTAATTTTTTGGCAAGTTCGACACGAATTTTGCTTCGCTGACAGCGAATTGAGGTGCGGTTCATCATTAAATCGTCTAAATTGTGACCAAGAGTCTTGTACGGTAACAACGATGACAAGAACAAAGATATATAAACGTAAATGTTAAAATATTTTTATATTTATAAATATATGAAAAAATTTCTCAAACGAAAATGGCAATGTTCAACAAAATAAATAGAACACATTTTTTTTAAGATCAATGACTGAGATTTCAAGGTTGCGATTTACTTTTTTTAAATTAACCTTGTATTTCCAGAAAGTGTCTTAAAAGTCGATTTTTAAAATATTATCTAAATCGTAAAACTTTTGTCTCTTGAGTTAGTTGAATGTCTGACGAACTATTTACTCATAAAATTGAGCGTACATCTAAGTTGGCAATGAAAATGGACAGTAAAATCATTAAAAACAGTCATATTAGAAAATAAAAACACAACATCTGTACAAAATATTTCTCTCTCTCTCTCTCTCTCTCTCTCTCTCTCTCTGTATATATATTGTATTATATACAATATTGTTAAACTTTATTATACGTTCATTATTATTATTATTATTATTATTATTATTATTATTATTATTATTATAGTACGTTTATTATTAAATATAAATAAAGGTTCCTTCTTATTCATGTGTCAAAATGTAGAAATATTTATTTATATTTAACAATAAACGTAAAAGTAGAGGTATTTTAGGGATATTATATATACATATTATACATATATATTTTTTATATGCATATATAATAATACAATAATAAATAATATTAATAATAATAATAAAAATAAAATAAGTATAATATATACAAATATATATTTATTTTATTATTATTATTATTATTATTATTATTATTATTATTATTATTATTATTATTTATTATTTTATCATTATATATATATTTATCTTTTTTCCAGTGCGAATGTATTTAATTATTTTCCGACCATCTTCGATACCAACAGAGGTGTACGTTCAGTTTTACGGTTAACTGTTTCTGTCAACCTTCTTTTTCTCATTTATGCATTCACAAAGCTCCGTGATTTATCGGAAATTTACAATTCATATTCCTTTCTCATTCGTGATCTTCAACTTATTTACATAAATCACATAAATTTTGGTTGCACTGAAGATTTCTTAGCTAAGTATATGGTACATCTTTAAACAGATTTCAATTGTGTACCATAAATATTTTTGTAGTTATTTATATTTAAGAATAATCGACGATTCAGTAACTCTGTTTATAATTCTGAAACTTTGTTAATGATTTTGTTACACTACCTGGCGTGTACCGGCGTTCATACTTGAATTTTCAGTTTCCCTAAAGTTTTACGATTAAGAATCTGGAAACATTTCTTCCAACTCGTTCCAACTCCATGTTTTATAGTCGATTTACAATAAACTAACTATCGTGATTCGCCGGGTATCTCACATGCTTGCATGTTTGCATTCGCTGTATTTCCGTAAAGTAAGTTACTTTCTAATGAATTATTTAAAGGTAGTGTTTACATTACGAATGTATGCATTACTATTCTTTTCCTGTGTGTACATATTAATTTGTTTCTACAGTTATAGGCCCAAAAATGGATTTTGGTGTTTTTGATTTTATTGCACTCTGTTGAAACGAACGCAGTGCAGTATTTATCCTGAAAAGCCAAAACAATTATATTTGCATATACGTCACTTAATGAAGATAATAATTAACTATAACATAGAATATATACAGGGTGTCTCATCTAGAGCAACGCATTCAATTATCTGCTAAACTATAGTTCGTTTAAAAAAATATTTCAAATGAACCTTAATCTGTTTCGAGGCGAACATCTTATAAGGGTTGAAAATGTTTACTAGCTGGACGTGCTTTTTAGATTTTAAGGTGACCTTGGTTCTGTTTAATTGAACTGTATATTTTTTTATGTATACAGATTGTGCATTTCAAGCAACCATTATATTGGGTTGGCAACTAAGTAATTGCCGATTTCAGTTATAGATGTCTCTCACTCCCATTTTTATGATATCCGTAAATGTTATATTATAAAATTATTATTATTATTATTATTATTATTATTTATGTTTTTTTCAACAAACAATGAAACTAGACTCATTACACGTGTCAAAATACTCTTACAAATTTTCATACGGCTTCTATTTTGAGTTAATATTCCTAAACGTAATCTCTTTTGGCACCATGCATCCTGATAAATAGAAGTCCGGAAGAGATTTACTTTGCTGTTCGT